>NC_086226.1:49090002-49690002 GCF_035770615.1 Melospiza melodia melodia
AGATTTTTTGAGCTATTCTTTGTGCATTTTCAAATGAAACTACTACTTGACATGGGGAAGTGCCCATAAAAATGATCCTAAATGGACATTTGCAATTAATCACACACATTCTCCACCAAATCTCCTAAAAAGATATCAACAGACTTTTTTTTTCTCCTTAATATTCATATAGACAATAGTAAATTATTTTTTATTTTTATGTGGCACTTGCTCATGTGCCACAGTTGCTCTTGCAATGAAGCAATTTATAAAGGCAAGATTTTCAAATGTAATATCAAATAGCTAAGGTGAACCATTGTGCACTGGCAATTTAAATTAAAATGGAAGTTACTGTACAACATCTATGTTCCTGGTAAAGAAAAGAAAAAATAGCAGCCATCTAATGACAATAGGTAGGCCAAGTTTTCTTTATTGAAAAGATAAAGAGGATATGCAGTGCTCTTCTCCTATCTTTCACTTTTAAACTTTGTATCAGCCCAGAAAGCTCAAATTGAGGACTGTGCAGTAAATGCACCGGGCAGAAGTAGGGAAATTTTATACAGAAAACTTCATCTACTCAACTTCCCTGCACGGATTTTCTCATGCCTAGTGAAACATATAGGCGCAAAAGAAAACACTACATATTCTGAGATTTTGGACTACTGTAACATAATAAACCACGGCAAAAATATCACAAGAGAGCAAGCACTAAAAGGCATGCAGTAAACTGCATCCTATTCATGCCTCAGCAAGAGAGATAAATCCAATTTCCAGTCATTCCAAAACATAGAGAAAGAGGTATGTGGGAAACCGAGGAAGGGGGCCCGCAAAATTAAATGGCATTTGGTAAGTTTTCTTCTACCTTGGACTTATTTTCACTCACTAAACTTTTATTTTAAGTGTGATGGGTAACAACTCAAATTGACAAGGTTTGTCTTAAAGCTGTACTTTGGATTTTAGCATGTTATTAAAACATGCTTCCGCACTGTCTCGGCACAAACCAAACTACCACTTTCATAAGTAGTTCCATCCAAACAGGTGTTCTCTGTTTACTTTTACCAAAATACTTTCTTCTGAACCTATACTACCACAGTCGATGAGCATTGCAGGAGTCCTAGAGACAGAGAATACAATAGAGAGTACAATTGTGGCAGTAATGCTTTAATGCAGTTGCTACTCCACTGAAATGAATCAATATTTTGCCTTAAACAAATGAAGAATAGCAGGTTTAAGTTCTCATTACTGGTGTCATTTTAATTTATATAGAGAAAAAATATCATTTCTAAACTTGTCTTATCATTCCAAGCAGGTAGAAAAAGATTCCAAACTAAAATCAATTTGTTGCAACTGTGTTACATGTATGTGTTACCAAATGTGAACTGTTCCTGCATGGCACGTGGTAGAGCATGGTTGTAAAATATTATGGAGAAAGTATCAATGCACAAAAGCCAGAAACTGCTTTCTTGGATTAATGGCAGTAGAAGTACAATGTAGCATTTTTTTATATACCTGAGTGCAGTTTTTTAATACAAATTTGTAAAGAATGAGGAAATCTATTACATCAATGAGTCCAAACAGAAAAAATAATTTTTAAAAAAACATTAGAGAAGGAAACAAGATCATGAAATACTGCTGTAAAAGAGGTGGTTGCGAAAACTTGTGTCTCAAATGCAAAAACTGCTTTCTTGTACTGTCAGGTTTATATTCTGATGCAGAGGTCTTATTGCCCATCAATAATTCCACAGAAGGAGGCTGGTGGACAGCCTCCACAGAATTAATTTTGCTAACCACAGATTCCACACTAAGCAGTTATTTCTATGTGTGTACCTGCAAGCATGTGCGTCTCTGTTACACAAAATGCTTCCTATGTTTCTCATTTGAAGAAGAAATATTTCAATAACACTTTTTTCCAGCTTTCTTCCAGTGCAGCTCACGTTTACTTACTGAAAATATCCATATCTAAGTCAATCACACTTAGATGCCAAACAAAATATAAACAATAAAAAATGTGTCAGCCAAAAAACTGCAGGACTGTGTCCAATCACTGAATAAGCCTTATCATTGTTTCCATCTTCAATCACAATTTATGAATACTTTAGTCCTTTCGAGTTACAATGGTTTGTAACTGCGGAATAACTTAAATCACACTTATTTATTCACGGTGCAACTGTAAGTGCATCGTTGGCCTCTCCGTAGCAGCCTTGCAGCAGACATTACTTTCGCACATTTTCTGCTTCTTTAGCTATTTGTTGCACCAATGCAGAAGCAAGCAGTTATCGCTTAATCAGTTTACATCACATCCTCCTAAGACAGACTTTCACGAAAGCTGAAAACTATCCCCGAGCTTTCAGACAGGGTTTACCCTCCGAAAAAGGCTCCGGTGCCCCAGCGCTCGCTCGCCGATGCCGTACGCCGGCCGAGGACGCTCCAGGGGCGCCCGGAGAACTCCCCAAACACGCTCCCGAAACCCCTCAGGCTTCAAAATGCGCGCTTTGCCGCGGCGCGGACCCCGCTCGGGCTGCCCCCCGCCCTCCGCGCCCCGCTCCGCTCCGCGCCGCGCCGCGCCGGCCGCCGCTGCCCTCCCGCCGCCCGTGCCGCTGACAGCCGCCGCTCGACACCGAGGAGCGGCCGCCAGCGCGGCGCTCAGAAAAGGGTCGGTCTCTCCCCGCGCTGGGGACAGGACACGCTCCTCCGCCGGCACCGCACTTCAGCGGGGAGGGGGAAAACGACGTGCCCTTGTACAACCGAGCGAGAAAACGCTGCACTGCCCGGTCATCCCCGCTCACATCTCCCTCATTGTTGGCAGCCTGCATATTATTAATTAAGCATAAGACGGGATTACTTCGCGCCGGCCAGTGGTCGTGTTTTGTCAAAAAAAACCACTTTTCCTTTCAAACCCTTTCATTAGGCTGTGTGTAAACAGGCGAGATGAAAAGAGTGCAAATCGTTTGATTCCAATCAAATCAATACTTCTCAAACACGGTTTTTTAGCATAATTATGCTCATTTCCAGTTTGTTAACCTTTGACTTCTTATGCACCAACAATTAACAGTATTTGTATACGGGTGACACTTTGAATGGATCTCCCCAAAACAATGGCGTGGTACAGTTTATTCTTTAATATTCCCTCCTGAGAGAGGAGTTTGGATCTGACAAACAGTTACGACTGTGCTTTAACCCGTTACAACTACTAGCAATGACTCATTAATAACCCACACACATAAATTTTTTTTAAAAATCCCAGCAAACACGTGAAAATAAACAAATCAACAAATAAATTAAATAAAAGCGTCTATACCTGAGTGAGACAGATTGGAGAATACATCATGACTTCGCTTTGAGAACACGCTGCCCGGAGAGCCCCTAAGAAAAGCCTCAAAAAGGAATAATTTCATCTATTCATTTTACAGTCATCTGAGACTCAAGGAAGATGAAATCAATGAGGACGGGGCTCTGCTCTGGATCACCACAACTTCACAACAAACCCCAGTCCTCCTTAAATAGCCAAAGATTCAAGTTCACTCCGTGTGCTAGATTTCCCGGGGTGAAATCCAATCTACACTTTTAACCCTCTTGTAGTCGGCGGCGCAGGAGTCTTGCTTTTGCTGCTGCTGCTGCTGCTGGTTGTTTTGCAGATGAGGGGGGAAGGACTCGGGGTGGGGGGGGAGGGTGTGGGGGTGGGCGGGAGGAATTTTTTGTTTGGCTTTTTTTTATCCTTTTTCTTTTTTTTTTTTTTTTTTTTTTCTTTTTTGGGGGGGGGGGGGTGGGGGGCGGGGAGCGGTGTTTTTTCTTTCTTCAGAAGTTGGTGGTGCTGCCGTAATAACACGACACTGTCACCACGCTTTCGAAAGTTCAAGGTTACAGCCCGGAGCGGAGCAAGAGGCTCCCGAACAGCGATGGCAAGCGAAACTTCGCCGGGCGGTCGGGACCGTGCCGCGGGGCCGCGCCGAGGCGGGGGCGCGCTCGGGCGGGCAGGGCGGGCGGCGCGGCCTGCGGGCTCCTCCGGCAGCCTCTGCTCGCCCGCCCGTCCTCTCTCTGCGGGCAGCGGTGAGAGACTGCCTTCCAAACGGCCACCGTAATAAAAATTATCTCCTGGAAATTCAAACGATAAATCTCTCCCCGGCGCTCCCACCCGATTTGCTCTCAACGTGTCCGTGAGTGTCCCTCCACTACCCCGCCCCTGACTCTGCAAAACTTGGAAGTTGAAAAATTCACCAGTTACACCCTGTGGACCCTACTCCAGGTCTCTCCCCAAATGAGACTTAAGTATTTTTGTTTAATTATTTAATTACACAATCACCGTTTACACTCCTCCTCCTGCAAACACATTCCTTCTCCACCAGATCCCCTTCCTCTGCCCTCCCTCTGCATTCATTACCACCGAACGCTGCAGAAGGAACAAGCACGTTTCGCAAACATCCCTCCCTCATTTTCCCGCTCTTCTGGTGGGAGAAAGTTGCGGGGGCGAAGGGGAGGGGGGGGGGTGGCTGCCATCTGCGAGAGGTTTCCTTTTCTTCTTTCGGGGTACGACTTTTCCAGCTGCGGCGGGGCTCAGGCGCCCCCGCTTCCCCCCCACCCTCGGCGGGGGACACGGGGGAGGGCAGCCCCCTCCGCCCCCCTCCCCGAACGGGGGGAGCCTGTCCCGCACCGCCGGAGACTGATGTCCCCGCCCTCGCCGGCTGCGGCCGGGGGCTGCGAAGGGGACCCGGCTCCCGGGCGGCAACAGGGTGCCAGAGTCTGGTTTCATTCTCCGGGGGCAGCTTTAACCAGGGGAGGTGCGAAGGGGGGAAAAACAGTGAGTAAAATTTATTTCTGCTCCTGGGAGGCGGGCTGCGGTGCTGTGCCCAGCTCAGGGGCGTCCGGAGTGTGCGGCCCCCGGCCCCAGCACCGCCGCTGCGGGCACTGCAGCGCTCCCTCCCGCTGCCCTTGCGCAGCCCCCGGCGGCGTGCCGGAGGGACCGCTGACTTCCTCTTTGCCCAAAGTGAGAGTTTATTCACGTCAGGCATTTCACAACGACACATCAAGGAAAGTAAGCAGGTTCAAGTCAACCATGAAATGGTCACTTTTTAACCCCGTCCTGTCCTCATTAGGGAAATGCTCAAACACAGCCCATTTTCAAAGAGGCCTCTTAATGAGGGGAGCTTGCCAAGGCTACCAGCTGCAATTCCCATAAATTTACAAACCAAAAGAAGCAGGGGGATGAGTGGGGGAAGGAGAGACCCCATACAAGACAGGTAATGTCTTGTAACAGCAAGAACCCAACGCGGTAACCTTTGCAGAATCCATGCCCCATCCCCACTGCTCGGTTTCTGGCTGGCTACTCTTGCCCAGCACCCTCAGATTTGCAGGGGTCAAACAACCATCGTGCCTCTTCTCTTCTACAGACTATACTGATAAGGGACAAGTTAAGGACATACATTTAGGCAGAGATGAAGGACAAAAACTTGGGGTTAACCATAATTAGCAAAACTTATTTTTATATCTGGTGTAAAATACCCCTGAAATCCCATTGTTTTTCCCTCTACCCAGACACAAAAAGCTGATAATGCCAGCTCTAAATTATGGAGTTTCTCTTTGAATAAGTATTCTATTTAACTGGAGTTAATTTACCATAAAAGACATTCCTCTTGGCACAAATGCACTGGTGTCCTTGAACACACCTCTTTGAGTGCTTGAACTCTTACACAACAAACCATTATTGCGGACCTGATTTAAAATGACAATAACTCTCCTCTGTCCCTTTTATCACTCTCATCCCTCCATAAATATGAGGGCAACCTCACCAAATCCATAACACCACATCAGCAAGGCTGCCCCTGTGAGCTGCAAAGATGTGAGAAGTCTCTCCTTTCCCAGGCAGGGCTTGCAGAAGGCCCCACTCCCTCCCTTGGGATGGCCAAGGGATTACAGTTGCACTAGGGTCCTGTGCACGAAAAGCAAGAACTACCTGGCAGTCTGGCAAGCAGGAAAAAACAAATGTAGTGAGGTAATGGCAGAGAGAAACCAGTCACTTTCTACAGCCTTTGCTACTGCAAGGGAGAGGGAGTCAGTGTGAGATTGTGTTTGCATTGCCACTAGAGCTGGCTGAGGGTGGGTTTGCATCTCTACCCAGAGGGCATAAGGTGGGAGATGAGCACAGACAGCTCTACAGCTTGTGCCCGTATCCCCCAGAACAGCACTGCTGCAGAGCAGGCAAAGCCAGATACCCCCACCCCCAGAGCCAGTCTGTGGGCCAAGATTGAACAGGCTTCTCATATGAAAGCATCTTGGGGGAAATGGAACTGCCCAGCTAGCATGGCTCAAGCAGCATTTTGTCCTCTGTATGATCTATCGGTCATGGCAGGTGTGGTACATGGTGCCATTGGTTTGCTCACGGGTTTGACCCAAAGGCTCCCAGTATATCATAGAAAGCAGGCTGTACTGGGCACCCAAACATTGTTTTAGCTCTGTTGCTCCTGGTTAATCCCAGTGGGAACCCATAAAGGACGAAGGCTTTGTCCTGGGAGAACCCTGCTCAGATACACATGTGTGCACATGCTTATGCCCCCCCCATCCTCCTCCATCCCACCCCGACCCCTCAGCTCCTTTCCCAGAAAAGCAAGCTAAAGATCTTCAGAATGGATAAAGAACTACATGAAAATCATAACAAAGTGTAAGTCCCTATCACTTTGCTGCAGAGGCATGTTTAAAAGGGTATGTGTGGTAACTGGGTTAGCCTGGAGAAATACGGCATTAATGCAGCAAGGACACTAGGCATAGTGGCTGGCCCTTGGCATGCAGGGAGACCTTGTGAGAAAGTGGTTCAGTTACTTTCGAATTCTGGCTCGCATTATTTCCTCAACCACCCCAAGACCCTTCTCTCCATCCCCACATACTAATGCTGCAAGTTCTCTACCCTTGAAGCTCCAGGCTGGAGGACAATTGCTTTTTGTCTTCACTGCCAGAGCTATGCCACCTTCATGCTGTATCTGGAAGTTCAACTAGCATTTCAATGCAGGCAATTAAGAAAATGAAAGTCACTATCTGACCTTCCCAGTGAGACACACTGAGAGTGGTTCTCTGACACTAATCCTAGCCCATCAACTTCACAAGGCCAGGCTGTGAAGGGATCCCACTCTCAGGTGGGATGCAATATGAGAACAGATAACACTGCTTGGACACACACACAGCTAGGCACCTGCACACAGCTGCTAGAAACCTTCATGTGACAGAAATGGACATTCAGGAAGAAAAGGCAGCTTTCACATTAGTTAGCGGCAGATTCCGAAGCTCACCGTGAGCCTGCACTCTCCAGACTGGGGAACTGCTCCCATGCTCTCTCTGCCCCCACTCAGCTCTGGCAGGGTGGCCAGGATGGGAGGACATCCACTGCCCACACTGCATGATCTGAGATGCTCATCTCACAGCAAAGAACCACAAAGGTTTTTTGACACCATGGGGAAGATGGGCTCACTCTCCTCCACCCATCCTAGTTTGCCAGGGCAGTTTCATGCCAGTGGTGCAGACCATAGCATGCCAAACTTGCACTAAATGTGGAAAGGGCATTTAGACCATTTATATCCCATCTAGACCAGAATTTCAGTTGTTGTCCTTTGGCTGAACAATTGCTTAAGTTTTTCAAGTTTTGGAGCACAAGACTATTTATTAATGGAACAAAAATAAAGGAATCACTAATGTTGAAGCGTGAAGCCTAAGATTATCTCAGAATAAATGTGGGCAGTTTGGCCAAATATCTAAACATACACATACTGAGCTTCTAAGAAATCAAGTTTTCATGAAAATTCCAGCCAGTTGTGTCTTTATAGAAATCAGAAAGAACTGATTCTGGCACATGCCTTTTCGTCTAAAGTATGGGATATCTGAGAACTAGCATCAAAACTCTTATGTGAGAGGTCTTTGTGATCCAAAACACAAGTTTTTGATCTAGTTTAATAATAATATCATTAACTCCTTTTTCACCTTTTGTTAGAAAATGTCATTAGTGAATATGTCCATTCGATAAACAATTACTTGAGTACATGCATAAATACTGAGTAGCACAAATGGAGTATAGTTAATGTTCCTTATGCATAACAAGTAACCTAAACTATATTATGTTATGTTATGTTATGTTATATTGTATTGTATTATATTATATTATATTATATTATATTATATTATATTATATTATATTATATTATATTATATTATATTATATTATATTATATTATATTATATTATATTATATTATATTATATTATATTATATTATATTATATTATATTATATTATATTATATTATATTATATTATATTATATTATATTATATTATATTATATTATATTATATTATATTATATATTATATTATATTATATTATATTTATTATTACCTGATGATTATTGTATTTGTATGATTCTATCATGAGGCCTTGCAAGTCTTCTTGTACAAGCATATTAACCTACAAAGTAAACCTCTGCATCTTTGGCATAACCAGAGCCTTGGACAGTTTTTTTATGTGCAGGAATGTTGTCCATGTAGGGCGACATATATGTATATACAAACATATGTATATGCACAGAAATACAGAGAAAACAAACACATAAACAGTTAAATAAGAAAACAGTTAAATAAGATAACTGTTTGGCTTATAGGGCCTTGATATGCTTCACATGAGACTGAATTTTAAGTTATTTTTGACTTAAAATGTAAACAACAGTCAGTACAACTTCTAAGCCAGTACAGTATCATACAACAATAAAATTATGTATCTTATAATGACTAGCATTCTTTACCTGGTTTTGGGTGGTAGGAAGAAACACATACTGTACATAAACTATGTACATGTATGATCAGATAGAAAGTGTGCATATATACAATGAAAAGGGAAGAAATACACTAGTTAAACAGAGACACACATATGGGTGTGTGCGCTTGACCCCTGTCCACATATGGTTTGATGGGGACTACAATACTTGAGTTTCCCACAGCTCCCAAACCAGCAAATAAAAACATCAAACCTCAAGTGTAAAGCTGTAAACCAGAGCATTTTGGGTTACACAACTGTGCAGTTTTTGTCCTCACTGCAGGTCGCATCCTTGGCCTTACAAAAGCATGAAACTCTCTTTTTCCAATACAGTAAATTCTTTAAAAATTCACATGTGCTGATTTCAAATGCCCTGGACGCAAACAGCAATGACAACACCACAAAATTCCAACACATTTCATTTTTGGCAGTTTATATCACTTGCCAGATTTTGAGAATATTGGGATGGAGGGGGGATGGGGGCAGCATGTAGAAGCTGGATTTAAATGTCTCCCTAAATTAGACTTATAGTAGTAGTGCTTGATCTTTTTCTTGTGATTCAACGTTAAAATTGCAAGCGTTGCAGCTCAAAACCGCTTCAGAGAATGTTACGAGTTAATCCTGTGTGTTTTGGCGCCTTTTCCCTGCCAGCTACTGTACTTTAGAGAAAAAAAGAAGGAAAAAAAAAAAAAAAAGCTGGAAATCTTGTCTGTCCCGTCACAAGTTGAATGGCAGCACTTTCCAGCAGCGGGAGGAGAAGATGGCTATGTTCACAGAACTAATAATAATTCAGATCACGCCACATCGGCATCTTGTGTCAGAGTCGAAACTGGCTTCCCCGCCCCCTTCAACCTGAGAGCTGCCAAGTCCTCACACACTCCGCATTCAACCACAACTTAATGGATGGGATATTGTGCATTAAAATGTGGCCCAGACACACAGGGGAAGAGAGGACAAGAGGGAAAGCAGACACACGCACACACACATACAAACAGACACGCAAGAGAAAGGAATGAATTAAAATACACACACAGATCCTACAACAAAATAGCAGTGAAAAAAAGGGGGGGGGGGGGGGGCGAAGGAACAAAAAGAAACCCTCCAGAGTAACTTTAAAAAACAAGTCAGTAATGCCACCCTAACACTGCATCCTGCTACATGGCATGAAAGAGACCAGCACAAGCCCCCAGACAATTTATGGAGCAGACGATACACAGCAGCAATGCCATTTCCTCCACATGATACATTCAAATTGCAGTCCATTAACTACAAAAACTGCTAAAACAGCCAGAGAGAAAATATTATATTAAAATGTGAGTAAGGAAGCAATTTCTACGGCAACAAGAAAGAGAGGGAAAGATGTCTTACCAATAAAGTAGCATTTGCATTAATCCTTTCCAGCATTTAACTGATAGTTGTCTGCCAGAGAAAAAGGGGGAGGGGGGAAAAACTTGAAGCAGGAAACATGCCAAGTTCAGCACTTTTGGACGCAAACTCCCATCAACTGATTTCTGGCATAAAAGTGTGACCCACGTGGAAAAGTTGCCAAAAAAAAAAAAAACACCTCCAAATACAAACAATCCACCACTTATATCTTATCCTGTAAAGCAGAAGTGGTATCAGCATTTAAGAATAGGGTATAACATCCACTTTGAAACCACAGAGACATAATCTCAGCCTGGAGGAATTACAAAAGAAGAGTCAATTGAACTAAAAATAATATATATATGTAAAAATACAAGCACCATGTGCCATTGTGGTGTATTGTATTAAATAAATGAGATCTTGAAATCTGCAACGTACCACTCGGCCTTTGGCTTCACATTTTCCTGGATGCATCTCAATTTTTTCAAGGGCCCAGTGGTTTTGGGGGTTTTTTGGGTATGTTGTTGTTGTTGTTTTTTGTTGGAGGTGGTTTTGTGGTTTTGCTTTTGCCGTCGTTGTTCTTAGTATTTTGTTTGTATTTTTTTATTTCCAGAAATGACCTTTTACCTTTTGGGTAAAACCCCTTTGGGACGGGGTGTATGGGGTTTTTTTGTTTTGTTTGCTGTTGCTGGTTTGGGACATTTAAGGGGATTTTTTAGGGGAAGAGGTGGAGATTATTACTAGTATTACTATTGTTATTACTATCATTATTATTATTTGCTCATGTTGGTTATTGGCTTTGTTTTGGATTTATTTTGTTGCCAGCTTTTTGCCTGACACCGCGCGGGATGAAAATTCTTGGAGTGAGGGAAGGAAAAGGCGTTAAAGTCACAGCCTGTGGGCAGAGCGCTCCTCCTCCTCTTCCTCTCTTCCCAGTCTCCTTTCCTTTCTTGAGCTGCCAGGCTGTAGAGCACGTTTCAGTGGCGTCTGACTTGAACTCGGCCCAAGAATTCCTTCCCCGCCTCAGCCCAAATTTTAAACTCCTATATATCCACACACATATAGATGTTTATTTTTACGGCAGGGACGCATCTGCGCGCCGATGCCCGCGTTCCTCCTCCGCCCCTCATGCGAGTGCGGAGCGGAGCGGCCGGTCCGCCCCGGCCTCCTTCCAGCTCCGGCCCCGGGCCGCCCCGGCCTGCCCCAGCCTCCTTCCAGCTCCGGCCCCGGGCTGCTCGGCCCCGGGCTGCTCGGCCCCGGGCTGCTCGGCCCCGGGCTGCTCGGCCCCGGGCTGCTCGGCCCCGGGCTGCTCGGCCCCGGGCTGCTCGGCCCCGGGCTGCTCGGCCCCGGGCTGCTCGGCCCCGGGCTGCTCGGCCCCGGGCTGCTCGGCCCCGGGCTGCTCGGCCCCGGGCTGCTCGGCCCCGGGCTGCTCGGCCCCGGGCTGCTCGGCCCCGGGCTGCTCGGCCCCGGGCTGCTCGGCCCCGGGCTGCTCGGCCCCGGGCTGCTCGGCCCCGGGCTGCTCGGCCCCGGGCTGCTCGGCCCCGGGCTGCTCGGCCCCGGGCTGCTCGGCCCCGGGCTGCTCGGCCCCGGGCTGCTCGGCCCCGGGCTGCTCGGCCCCGGGCTGCTCGGCCCCGGGCTGCTCCTCCTCCTCCGCCTCCTCCATCTCTGCCCGAGCCCCGCCGCCGCCCGCGGAAAGCGCGGCTCTCCGCTTCCGCCTGGCGGCTGCCGCACGCAGCGGGGCCGCTGCGGGATTTCGTAGATCAGGGACGAAAAATATTTTAGTTTAGCCCTCTCAGGCCACGCTAGGCAAGTACGTAGCTTCGCACTTTTTTTCTTCTTCTTTTTTTTTTTTTTTTTTTTTTTTTTTTTTTTTTTTTATCCCAGGAAGGTTTTTGCGCGCAGGTTGTGTAATTTCGTGGTTTCAGATGACACCTTTTATAAGCTATCGCATCACACTGCTCGCTCCCTGTAGGATTAACTGCGCTCCAGAGGAATTGTTCTCCAGTCCAAACCCGACGGCAGTAAGGCAGACTCACAGAGGAAGGATTTCACATCTAAAACTTCCTACACAATTAAAGCACTTAAAATGAAATAAATAAAAGTGCATGAAGTAAAAGTGTGTGAAGAGTTTTAATCAATCAGATAACAAATACATTCCTTCCTGTAAGAAATTGGCAAGTACAAACTGTAAGGAATCTTCATAATTACTTGGAGGCCATTGCTGGGAGAATGGGGGCCTCTCAGGAAGTTAGTTTTCTTTTGTTTGATTCGATAAAAACAGTATAAGTGTCTAAAAATGCAGTCTACATTTAACATTAAGTAGAAATTGCCATAAAATAGGGAAAAAAATTGAAATATAAGCGTTTGTACTTAAGACCAATCACTGTAGAATTCTGCTTTATTTTTCAGAGTTTGTCTTTTCTGATCCTTTTACAAAGAAGGCAAACCTAGAAAAAATGAATGATGAATTTGTCTGTTCAATGATCAGAGGAAATGACTGTTTAGTGCTATGTGTAGCAGATTTTGAAAACTTTACACCAGCTAGTCAGTCGAGTGGAGAGCAGACCTCTCCCTATGACAAAAAGAATTTGCAGGTGTTGTTTTTTACAACATGTTTAAATGTTTTCCCTTTTTTTACAGAATGAAAGTTTTATTTTTGAAAATTGCACGCAATTAAAAATTGCCAGTCATCAATGCTTAACAGAGTTTTTGCAAGAACTTTAGAAATATTTTGTTTAGGTTTTGAGGCATTTATTTTTTACTCCTTGTGTTTGACTTTGGTGTTGCTGCTGTGATTGCTCACAAAGATTCAATTTCTGGTGGACAATCCCATTACTCTCTGCAGCTTTCTGTTTTGTTGATTGGTTGGCTGTTTTTGTTGAGTCCATATATTTGCTAAGCCTAACTTGCATGTGATTTAGCAAACAATTGCTAAATTGATTTTTTTTCTATCAAATGACAGAAATAATGACATCAAGAAAGAAATAAATATTTCAGTCCTTTAGAAAGAAAAAATGTATTTCATGAAGTTGTCATACTCTATCACTTTAGTCTAAACTTAGATGGTCATAAGCAACTTTTGTGAACTTTTAAGTTCAAAATTTCTGTTATGTATAATTTCCATTGCTTTTGATTTCTGAGTTCCATAGCACTAACATGTGTTGATTATGGCTTTCTTCTCCATAAATGTAATCAATGGCTTATATATTTTGTAACAGGTTGACCTTGATTCTGGAATTTTTTTGCTCTTCTGAGGTTTTAATATCTATATACTTAATACTATTTATCATTCAGAATCAGTAAACCAGGAAAAGACTGTAAATAGTTTTCTTCCATAGATAATTGTTATCAAGTCAGTTAGCCATCTGTGTATGAGCAGATAGCAATCTGGAGGAAGATAGACTCACTTGCAGAATTTCCACTAAAAAAAATTATTTGACATCTTTACAACAGAATTTGTGAGAAATACAAAATGTTTCAAGATACATTATTTTTGAAGATGCTGATGTAAATTTGCTATATTAAAGTCTCTGTGTTTTCAAGGTTTGCTTACTACCTGACAGGATAGGAAAATTAAATGAGTGAAAGGGAACCTGGTGAATCAATGGTTCAACAGTCCAATCTGTGAAGAAGTCCAGTCATGGGATAGACGGAGCAAACAAGGATCATGTTAGAATGCAAAAATGCAGGAGGCAGGATCTCAGTACGGTTTGACTGGCTGCAATGGCATAAGCCATTATTATTCATAACAGGATAGCTGAGAAAACCACATAGCTTTGGATTAATACATCATTTTGCACACACGAAAAAATGCTCTTGACCCACCAGCTTTCAAGTAGGAGCTTCCCACTTTTCACAGAAAGGCCACTGTAGTAAAAGTTGCTGCTTCTTATTCCTGAAACAACCCTTTCAGGTTTGTCTGAGCAGGGCACCATGAAAACTCCATTATTTTGCACATGTGCACAACACTTGCTCATTACTTCTGGAAGTTCATACTTTTGCTGTGCTGCTCTTTACAGAACCCCAGCCCTGCCGAGCCTCCTGCACAGTCTCCTAGCAACTAGGAGAATTATAACTCTCATTTTGGCACTGGCGAAATGATTCCTTCTGCTGCTTCCCCCAGGCAAGCACTCTGCAGTCCAGGGTGAAATGCACTGGGCAAAGAGATGGAGAGTACTGGTCAGAAGGCTTGCAGAGGCTGATGTCTGTAATTCCCTGTGTTGCCAAGCAAAGCCTGGAGTTCCCACCCGCTGGGACAGGGTCAAGTGCCAGTTGTTTCCTGCCCTGCTCTGGCATATTAGATAGGGGAGAATTCAAGCAGATTCCATAATTTTTTTTTTTTTAACCTTGTGACTTCTGTAAGAAGTAGCAAAGTTGTTGTAGTAGATCAGAGTTTTCATTTTGAATAACTTCATTTTGGAAAGGAAATATGGCATATTGATTTTTAGTCAGCAGCAAGTCTCCCTTTACTTGTCCAGGAAAGCAACTGCTGAATCCTGATGCACAGCATATCTTCCTGCATAATTAATAGTCTCATACTATGTACTTTTATTTGTTTAGACGTCTATTTCTACTAAAATATGGCAGAAACAGTATGACAATATCACCATTCAACCATATCATCACATCATCACCAAAACAAATTGAAAGATTAGGAGATAAGTGAAACACTGAAAGGTAGAAAATCTTGTGCATGTTCCATACAAGAGCCTTCAGCTCTTCTTAATAATAGAGCAAAGTGAAATTTCTTCCTCTACACCCTCGTTTCTCTCAATCCACGGGATTGCTAAGGAACTGTAACATCATTGTTTTTAATAGGGGGAAAAAAAAAAAAGGAAAGCTGAGGCTTAATGGTAACATTTAAATGGCACACAGAGCCCTTTGAGTTCACACCTCATTAAGGTGAACAGGAAGAGAAGGGGTGCACATCTTTGTTGTTACTTTTGCCTTGCAGCATTTTCAGCCAAGCTATGTGAACAGACCAGCAGCATATTAACTTTGTAGCAGCTATATTTTTGTAGCAAGTTTTTTTTGTTTGGGATTTTTGTTTGTTTTTTTTTAAGTTCGAAAATTGCAAAACATTGTGAAATGGAGCCAGGGCAGGCGCTTAAAGGAGAATTATTTTGGCTTCCTATTTTTTGCATGCCAATCTACCAGATCCAAATTTCCTCCCTTATCCAGTTTGAGGCGTTTCTTTTGACTAAACTTCACAGGCTCTCCTATTTCTGATATGTGCTCCCTAGCACCAGAAGTGACTTGGCACAATATTTCTTGCCCTGGGCACAAGCATGCTTATCTGAGATGACCAAATGCAGGTAAATTTAAGTTGTCTGTTATTACATACTCCTGTAGCAAACTCTATGTTGTCATTGCATAGGTGATCGGATTTGGCCCTAAAATAGGTTTGGCACTGGGATCCTTCAGCAAGTTTGCTGACAACAGCCAGCTATGTGGTAAGGTCAACAAGCTGGAGGGCAGGGATACCATTCAGGGAGACCTTGACAAGCTTGAGAGGCCGGTATGTGCACACATCATGAAGCAAGGCCAAGTACAAGGTCCTGCATCTGGAGTTGGAGCAATCCCAAGTACAAGGACAGGCTGGGCGGAGAATGGATTGAGAGCAGCCCTGGGGGGAAAGACTCGGGATTATTCATGGACAAGAAGGTCAACATGACCCAACTCCAGAGAACCAACCACATCCTCAGCTGCATCCAAAGCAGCATAGCCAGTAGGTCAAGGGAGGTGATTCTGCCTCTCTACTGTTCACGTCAGACCCCACCCAGAGTGCTGCATTCAGCTCTGGGGTTCAACATAACAAGGACATGGACCTGTTGGAGTGAGTACAGATCAGAGTCACTAAGTTGATCACTGGACTGGAGCATCTGTCCTGTGAAGACAAGGCTGAGAGTTGGAGCTGTTCAACCTGGTGAAGAGAAGGCTTCAGGGAGATCTAACAGTACCTTCCAGTACCTAAGTAAGGCCACAAGAAAGCTGGAGAAGGACTTTTCCCAAGGGCAGGTGGTGATAAGACAGGGATGAATGCCCTTAAGCTGAAGGAGAATAGGTTTAGGTTAGATATTAGGAAGAAATTCTCTACTATAAAGGTGGCAAGGCACTGGCATATGTTTCTAAGAGAGGTTGTGGGCTCTCCACACCTGGAGTAGGCTGGATGGGGTTCTGAACAGTGTGGTCAGGTGGAAAGCTCCCTACCCATGGCAGGGGAATTGGAAAGAGATGATATTAAAGGTCTCCTCCGATAAAAAACTCTTCTATTTTTCTATGATTTCTGACCATATCTTCCAAGCTTAGCACATATCAGCTTGAGAGCATGATTCAAAAGAGTCAGAGGAAGGACTTCTGTGCAAAAGTTCTTCTAGCCTGCTAACCCAGCTTCTCACTTTCATTTCTATTCTTTTCTGTTACATCAGTTGAGTGTGGATCAACTGCTCCCAAATATTGCTTTACTGTTATCATGGCAGCAGAGATTAGGGAAGGTAGTAAAGGTTATTTTCATGCAACTTAACACTGGAATGTCCAGGTTAATGGAAGGAGACCTTCTTTTTGCTGGTGGATCATCTGACTGTCTGGCAGACACTGACAGCACATGCCACAGTCATTGTGTGTTGTCCTGTAGGCATACCATCATGAAAACTTGTGCAAAAGAAATCTATTCTCTCAGCATGTGGTGTTGGGATATTTAACACTTCTGCATGAAAAATAAATATGCATGAAGATTGACTATAAACTTTTCCTGCCTCCATCTCCAGGACCACCCAGCAGGGCAGATGTTTTTGTCCAAGCTGAATGGTTTTGACACTCCGTGTCTTTTTCATCTTGACTTCCACAGGTCTTTGTCATTTTGATGTCATCAAGGCAGCTGAAGATCCTGTGGTAGAGAAGATTTTTACAGGATTGATGATTTTATTCCTGTAGCTGGAGTACTTAAGATCATAGCTAGGGTTTAGAAGAATGGACTTCAAAACCGCTCTGCAGACAGTGTTAGTTCTGTGGATGTATGGCACTTTACCAATCTCATAGAACACCTGACCATCTCAGCCTGAAAGACAATACAGGTTTCTGTCACCCACAG
Source organism: Melospiza melodia melodia (assembly GCF_035770615.1). Classification (NCBI taxonomy): domain Eukaryota; kingdom Metazoa; phylum Chordata; class Aves; order Passeriformes; family Passerellidae; genus Melospiza; species Melospiza melodia. The sequence goes on from NC_086226.1 coordinate 49,107,220, forward strand.
AATAGAATGATGATCAGAATGCTGCTTTCCCAGAGTGACATTCACCAGCTTGAACAGCAGGGATCTTGCTTCCTCACGAGAGTATGAAGAGTGATAAAATGTGTATGTCATTTTAAGAAACACCTCTTCGTGCGCCCAGCAGAAGATTCTCAGCTGGTGGGGAGTGGTAAAGTGTGAACGCAGCAGGCTAAAGAAAAGGCAGTCCTTCTTACTGAATAATTTCTGAATAAAAGTATGGCTAGTGCCATTTCTACTCCTGCCTTCTACAGTGTCCTGCAAAATGCCTCTAAGGAAGAGGACCTCCAAGGCTCTCCAAGAGTTTTCAAGGCACAAGAGAGCTGAAGTGGCTAGCCAGTGTGCTTGTCATCAGTGGAGCACAGTAAGCAGCAAAAGATCTAAATGAAAGCCCTTTCTTCGGTGCTTTTTAATACGCAAGAGAAAATTTCATACTATGGAAACAAAATGGGAAAAGACACTCTTTTCCAATACCCCTGGATAAGTTTTCCATGAGTTTTTTGACTATCAGGAAATGGAATATTTTAGAGTCCTCCTAATTTCTTCTTCCATCCTGCACATTCCCAAGCCTGGGGATACATGTGAAGATTGTCTGACTTATTAAATAACTTTTAAAATATTAGACTAAAACTGTTACAGATCATCTGTTATATAAGCACTTTTAGAATCACCACAGGCATACCACCTGCTTATAATAATGGTTTTTAAAGATGCAGATTTGCACTGCCAATAAGTGCTGGTAGTAGTCACACTAGTGGTTGAGAATGATTTCTGAAGGATACTGTTTCCCTTTGACCACACACCAATGCCCTCTTTCGGAACAGAGTGAATGGTGAGCAGTACCTATTTCCAGACTCGGACAAACTGAAAATCTTGTACTCTCTGGTGACATCTCTAGCTCTGTGAGAAGACAGTGTGCAGGAGAGGGCACCAGTGAAATATCTGGGCTGATTATGTTCCAGGACTGGAAGGCTCTTGCCTTGGAAACCATGGAACAAGTCACTGCCCCTTTTTTGTCTTCTGTCTTGCTGTGGGCTCTTCAAGTCCTCGTCAGAGAGGTCATTTTAGATTATTTCTTTTATTTTTTCTTTTGTTTGGGATTTGTTGCTGTTGTTGGTTGGTTGGCTGGTGGTTTTTAGGGTTTTTTTGGTCATTTTGTTCTGGGTTTTTTTTATGGGTTTTTTTTTGGGGGGGGGGTACTTTTTGGTGGTTTTTTTTTGGTTTTTTTTTGGGTTTTTTTTTGTTTTGTTTTTTTTTTTGTTGTTGTTGTTTTGTTTTGTTTTGTTTTGTTTTGTTTTTTGTTAGGAGTTGCTCCCTCACTTCACTGGCTTAAATGTTTATCCAACAGATGTCCAGAGTCACAGTGTACTTCATGCCTATATGAGCTCTTTCATGAGGTCTGTTGATTCTGCTTTGCTTATTTACTCACTCTAAGTGGAGGAAGGTTTCTTCAGGAAAAATTATGAGCACATCTCTTGTTCTCAATTCAAAGAAAAGAAAATTATGTTCTTTGTATTCTGTGACCTGGCATGACCACAGAGTTCCTCCTTTATCCCTGCATTTTGGCCCGTATGTCATCTTCTAGCAAGCAGGTACCCAGTTCATGAGTGCATTTTGGGGGGAATTTAAGGTTAATTTCTGATTTTTAATAAATCACTGTAAAGAAAAGTCAGGGAAAATGGACTAGGTGGTCATTCCAGAATGTTTGTAAGGAGAGATTACTGGTCAGAAGACAAGTAAGTTTCTTGTGTGTAAAAATCTACACCTGACACCACGAGTCACTTAGTAAAGAGCACACCATGATAGAGACAGGGTTGGTGAGATACAGGAAGCTTTTTCTGGCCAAGAAGCCTACTCAATGTTGATATATTAATCTTTAAATGCTAAAGGTAAGTACTGGCATCCTGGATATGAGAGGGGGACTATTTAAGCAGGCATTGACACAAGACTAAGGTGATGATTAGCCCAAACTGTCAAATTTATTCTCTCCTTCCCTCCTAGGATGTGAGGAATGGGGAACCTCAAGGAAAGCAAATTCCACAGCCTTGGGTGGAGATTTTTACAACATGCAATCACTGATGATCTACAGTCAGGACTTGGAGACAATGTCTCAGGAGTATAACTCCATGCTGTTGTCGTGTTAATGACAGAGAATGCTGTCTAGAGAAGCAAGAACACAGAGCAGCTAAAGAAAACTCATAGTTTTCTTTTAAAAATAAAATATTTATTTCAAAAGCAGATATTTTCGGCAGTCATATGGGCTATTCAAGTTCACCATAGTCACAGCTGCGCAGATGCACAACAAAGTGTGTTGTTGCTGTATTTTGCTGCACAGGATTTATATCTGAAAGACTTGGTTTTAAGTTCAGAGGAAGACTTCCTGGCATTTTAATATTTTTTACTAGACACAGAAAATTTGAGTTCCAAATGTGACATTTTCAGAACATTTTTAACATAGGAAAACATGCTATAATGGAGCTTCTCTGTAGTTTAATCATACCCAGTAGTTCTGTGAATACTCTAAATACAGAGACGCATGCACTTAAGTTACTACAGTAAGACTATTAATCTTTTTGTTAATTGGTTTAACTGATTAATGAAGTAATATATTTTGCAGCACAATATGTACTACTGCAAGCAAGTGGCAAAGCAGGACACCATGGAGCTCTTGGGTAATGGAAGCAGAGAAAGTCAAAAGAAGGTGTGACTGCCAGCAGCCGGAAGTCAGTCTAGGCCAAGAGCAGCTCGATTTGACTAGGATGACGAAAAGCAAGCCTTGTCACAAGAATGGTACTGATTGGTAAGGCAAAACCAAATCAAAGCAAGTTTTACTTCTTTCATTAGCCTCCTACCCCTCAACATTACCATTTTAATCATAACTCCTCTCTGTCTTCCTTCTGCTTCTTGCCGAGCCAAAGAAGGGAAAATATGTTTGGAAGTAAGAGGAGCTGAAGCAGCAGAAAGATGTGTAAAGGGCATGAAGATTGGTCTATTAGACTTCACAATATGTGAAGGAAAGTAATACATGAGCTTCTCCAAAGAGGTAAAATTAACTTACAGCCCATAAATAGAAATTTTTAGAAATTATAAATAGAAATAGTATTTTTCATATCTGCATCATAGTCTCTTATAGAGATATATTAGAGAGGAAAAAAAAAAGTAAGCAGTGCTTTTCCATTGGAATATTATTTGGTGTTTTCTTCTGCACCAATGAGAGGAGTTAGTTTTTTACCTCCAGTGAGGGTTTTACTTTCCTTCACTGAATCCCATTCTCTCTTGTTTTCTGTGAAATTTTGACAGATGAAGTTGAGAAAAGATGGGTTTCTTTGTTTCTGAAATGCATTGTGCCTATAACTCTAATGGTCTCAGTTCAGGAGTAGGATTTTTTTAAATGTCTATTTTCATTGCTACCCTCTTTTTAAGACTGAGCTGTGATAGTGGAATGGAAAATATTAGAAATAGGGCTTTTTCAGCACCTACAAAGCTGCAGCTTGTCCCAACACTGCTCCTTGAAGGCAGGATAAAGATTAAATCCAAACCACACCAAAAGGACACAGCACCATCCTTAATGCAGCAATGCCCACACAGAGAGGTCCAAATTGCAGTTCAGATCAGGGTGATCCCAACCCCATCCTTGGCAGCTGCCCCAGGGCATAGGGCAGGCTACTGCCCCTACAGCAAGGATCACATTGGTGCCCACTCTCTTTTAGCCCAGGGGAGTCAAGGCAACTGCAGTGGGAAAGGTCCCATGGCAGCCAGTGTGGGGCTACACTGCTATGCTGCCTCCTCTCACTCCACACCGGGCAGGCAGAGGTGCCACAGCTGGAAGGGAGGCAGCTGCAGAACAGCAGGTCAGGGAAGACATGGCACTCCTGGGCTCCTTTCCTTGCCCTGCCAGGAGCACTTGTTCAGCATCTCTTTTTTCTTTTCTTTTTTTTTTCTATTTTTTTTTTAATGTTTGTTTTAATTTTATTGTATTTCCTACAATGTGGGAGGGAGCTGCAGCCAAAAATAATGTTGCCAAGCCAAGGGGATTGGCACACACTGCTTGGAGTCTGCAGCAAGAGCAGAGGCTTTAAATAGACTGAGCTCTGGCTCCACGCTGCTCCTGGAGGGCTGGCAGGCTAACCCCAGTGGCAGGGACACCAACTGAGGTGCAGGATAAGCTGCACCTCTCTGTCCCTGTGCCTGTGAGGTGTTTTACTCCCATCTGTGTTCAGCCCCCTCACCACCCCTAGCTCCCTGCTCACCCCAGGGCAGACTGCAGGGCTGCAAGGGCTGGCAGTGCAATCCATTCCCTGGAAATAACTCTAGAGTTACTAGAAATCTGTCATCAGTAAAGCTGTGGTGGTCTGGTGGCAGCACATGTGCATGGTGGGGAAGCCTCTGCTCCAAGTGTTACATGTGTGAAATGCCAAATGTGGTGAGAGCTAGCCCAGTGAGGAGGTATTGGGATGGCTTCACAACCCTGCTGCCACAAAAGCTGTGCAGTATTGCTGTTTCATTACTCATTGAGCACTGGCGAATTTTTTGAGATAAAGAAGATACATGATTTCTGTTTTATCATCCTTTCCCTGAGCCAAAAGTAATGCTTGTGAATATCCCTCACCACTGCTAATTAAACAAAAACCTCAAAGTTGACCGGCAAGCCCGGTCAACTCTACCCCTTGCATGACAGTGCCATGCATGGGGGCAGGGTGACGAGCTCCGTTTTGTAGCAGTGCATGATAAAGCTGTCTCCTGCCCCTGTCGAAGACATAGGAGGGCCCAGAAAAGAGCTTCTCTGAAGTCTACAGAGTTCTTCGGAGTATCTCCTTTTGCTTAGGGCTTTACGTGCAAAGAAAGCACGAACTCCTGCAAAGATGCAGTGCTGAAGCGTCTGTTTGCTCCTTTGAATTCTCTCCTGCCTCTCATCCGTTATTTCCTCAGCACCCCGTATTTCTGTCTCACAGCAGCTGCCGATGACTTTGGTCTCGGGGGGGAGAGGCCCCCTGCCCGCTGCCCTGGCTCCCTCCCCTCCGGGGGGCGCTGGGGCTGGGGCCGCCCGTGCTGGGGAGCTGGAGGGGGCGGCGGGCGGCCGCTCCGGGCAGCATCTTTCCTCTTGTTCTGCGGCCTCTCGCTGCTTCCGCTTCACACTGTCGCTGCAGGGCATGCAGCTTGGCATGTCCTTCCCTGCGCTTTCAAAGGCTGCCTGCGCAACTGAAGTCACTTTCTCCGCTTGCTAGTTTCATTCCCTAACTTCGGACCTGCTTCCTCCTCACAACCTCAATCTCCCAAACTGACGAACTCCAAAACTGGGAGTTATTATTTCTGTCGTTATTATTCTGAACTGGTATTGCTTCCTCCTGAGAAAGAGTGATATTTTCAGTCTAATACCAATTTCTTGCGTAGGATGAAGAGGACAGCCGTTAACGTGAATAAATACTTAGGATACAGCGGACATATGTTGGTCATTTCCTCTCTGGCATCCCAGTGTTACTTTTACGGCGACGGCAGCACCACTTAGGCGTGTTCCAAAGGCAGGATACTCTTTCTAAGGGAGTATCGTCTAAGACGACACAGAGCAGGTAGGGGTGCCGCTACCCCTCCTTTTAAGACACGACTGTTTATTTTGTCTCTCTCTCCGATGGATACATAGAACACGGAGGGAACAAGGAAATGTTCAGACTCTTAGGCTTCACTAAATGGAAACGGAACAAAAACAAAAAAAAAATTAAAAATCCACAAAACCAAAAACAAAGCAAGAAAAAAATCACCCTCCACTAGCGCCTCAGCCGCATTAGGAAAGTTTCCTGTCACAATAGGAGCTGCAAAGTTGGCTGATAGACCGACTGGTATTTGTGGCTAAAATTCACATATTTAAACCTGAAATAATGAATGTGCCGATCACTCTACCGCCACCGCCCCGCTCCCGAAAAAATCCCACCCAAACAAACAGCGAACGGGCTCGGTCCGCCGCCGCGAAGCCCGAGCATAACCAGAGCATCGGCAGCAACAGAGCGGTGCTTGGCTTTTGTCTCAAGCCTTCTTCCGTTCCTTCCAAACTTTTGGACGCTCTCTCCGAGCTGTATTTATAGACCTGGAGCACACGGCTGTATTTTTCCTTATGACTCCTTTGGCTTGGGCTTAAGTCACTGACGGGGAAAATAAAAAAGGCGGCAGGCAGGCGGGCAGACAAACGGGAGGACAGAAGGGGGAAAGCTGGAAGTCCCGCAGGCGGGACGCGAAGGGAGGCTGGGGCCGGAGGCCGGAGGTGCGGGACTTGCTTACTCCTATTAGGCGATAGAGAGGTAAGGGTGAAAGTCCGGCCCCGGCTCCCTGCGCGGGGAAAGGAAAGCCTCTTGCCCCGGGAAAGAGACAGGCCAGGACTGCCGCCCCATCCCGGTGCAGAGGAGCCGAATCAAGAAGAGCTTGTGTTTGTGTCCGGAGGAGGGGAGTGGGCGGCGGGGGAAGGAGAGGGGGGCACACACCACACAAAGTTTGTGTCGTAGAACCAGATGAAAATAAGGTAAGCACGAGGGGAGCGATGCTGCCGTCCAGTGCCGGGGGGGACAGGAGAGCTGGAGCCCCGACCCGCCTGGCTGCGGCGGGCGGCGGCCCCGGAGGCCGGCGGCTGGCGGGGGTGCCGGGGCCGGCGGCACGGCGCAGCTGGGCCGGGATGCTGGAGGGCTGCGGCCGGAGCCGCGGGCGGAGCGGCAGCGCGCCCCGGGCAGCGCAGCTCTTCGCGGGGACGGGCGCTGGGGAACAACGCCGCTCCGCTGGGCTGCCGCCGGCTCTGTTAATACCATTCTTCGTCTCTACAGTGCTTTAAATATTTAAATCCAAAAACAAACCCACAAGCCGCTCACGAAAATAGGGACCTAACAGCTATCTGGAAGCACGCTTATTGGAAAAGAGGAAAGCTTTCCCTGCTTGCAGAAAAAGTGATTGGGAGATTAAAAACGTGGGCGTCTGGGGTTTTGATGATGTTGTTTTGCTTTTATTTTCTCCTGCAGCCTGCAACTAAAGAAGCTCTCTTTTTCCACACGGTGGATGCTGAGACACTCTAATCAAATATCTCAGTAAGGTGGATGGTGTAATTATCATGTTGTTAGGCATTCCCTTATTGACGTGCACCACACTTAGCGTCTGATCTCCGAAATATACGTCAAAGCAGTTTCTCAGTTTCTGACATGTTTAGAGAGCCTGTCCTGCAGGTAAGTAAAACATGAGGCTGTGGAAGGAGCTTCCTTTCGGGCTGAAAATGAGACTTTCACGTTTGGCTTCGAATGGCAGAACGGCTGGAGCAGCATTACACTTGGCTGTGCAATTTGGCATTACCATGACCTAGTTCAAACACTGATGTGCCATGAGGAAGGTACAAAATTATTAAGTCTCCCAACAACCCATCAAATCCCGTTCAGAGCCCCGGCTCTGGACTCTGGTTTTTGGGTTTTTTTAAGCACTGACGCTTCAGAACTTTCACCCTTCACCTCTTCGGGCAGATTTTTCTGTTTGATTATATTAATAATCTGATTTCTATTTGCCCTTCCAAATGTGAAAATCAAGCCCCTTCCAACACAGGGAGGGGCTGTTATTTTTAGCTCGTTCGCTGGAACAAAATGTTCCAACATTCTCTGCTTTGAATCTCACTGCGGTTTGACTACTCTTTGATATATAAGACTGTTGGTATCCTTGTCTAAGTACCTGTTATAGGAAATGGCTTCCTCAGCCTGGCAAGTCACTCTGAACTAAGTAGACAGCAGCATTTGCCTACCTAAAGAAACGTTTATAGTATTGCAGGAAAATACCCCAAATATTAAACATTAACATTTTAAATATTAAAAACCATTTAAAATGGTAAATCTACTGTAGGTGATACCTTTATGATGTTATTAATGGTGTGCCCAGCTATCAAAATAAGTAAGAGGTGAATCAAATATTCCTATGTTTTCTTGTCTCCTCGACAGGTATATTTTGTCAGCACTTGCTGAACAGTTCCAGGGAGTTCCATATGCACTTGATAAACAGCACTAAAAATGTGAATCCGATTCAAATATCACTTCAATAGCCCTGTTCCCCCCTCTTCCCCCTCCTTACTCCTCCGTTCCCAGTTGCAGTTCTGCAGCCACTGTTGCGGTTACAGAGTAACATTTAAACGCTGTAAAGTGCGTTTAAATGTTCTTCAACCCTGCCCCCTTCCCTCCCGCGTCCGCCGAGGAGTTCCAGATGACGTTACTTCTGTGTCCATTTTAAAAACCTCTCTCGGTATTTAGCTACAAACCGTCCAACCTAAATGCAAATAGTTATAAGGGGACATAACAAAGTAGGAGAGAAGGAAGGGAAAGGGAGATACACACTTCTATCAAATGATGCTTCCCAAAGAGAGAATTACATTGATCTAGATTTTAAAAGCTTGCATCCTTGAGGTCATAATGCTGTACACATTTCTATGCACGCACAGGTATAGTCAGAGGTGTAGGGGTTATTACAAGAGTTTTCAACTGCATCATGGCTGCAGATTTAGAAAGTTCTTTTATCAGTTGCGTCTGGGCACCCGCATGCATTAGCAAAACCACTGCATTGAATCAAGTGCCTGAACATTGCAATCTTCTTCACAGGATTTTCTGTACCACCAGAGTATAGCCGGGTAGGATACCCTCCTTGGCCAGAGGCCAGCAGCTGAACGAAGTCAAGTGAATAAAATAAGTACAAAGTAGGGCTCTTTGCAAAACGAGGGTGAAATGCACGTACAGGGAGCATCTAGAAAAGATGAACATCCGAGTTTTGTAGCTCCAAATCATTACATTCTCGGTAACAGAACACCATCATTATTCACGAGTGAAAGCGACAAAATCCTGGTCATATGGTGATTATTGTTATAACGAGGACCAATAACGTCTTTGTTATAAAAACAGTGTTTGTTATGAAGAAATCGGGTGAGCAGCCATCCACATAAATACGCCCTGTGCCTAGCAAGCCTACTGTCTTCGTGATGTTTTGTGTGTTGCTAACCGCTCGTCGTTTTTCAACAGTTGTGGGCTTTTTTTTCCCCTTGTAATTACGCACATTGTTTCCCACTTACCCTAATTTCAAGCACTAAGGCTCCGAAATTGTACAGAGAAGTAAAAGAAAGGTTATCTCTTCCTGCTTGTGCACTCAGATAAATTCGATACCGACTATTGCTGTGCAGTAACATCGTGTGATTCTGCAGATCCCACTCAAACATTAGAGCCTCTAATTCCTCTCTATTTTTAATTCACCTTAGTTGCCTTTTGATGCTTTTTTTTTTTGAAGAACAGTGATCAATTATTTTTACAGCGAAACACTGACGTTGTTCTTCAAGTTAGGCGCCTTTCATTTGTATCTGTATTTACTTCGCTCTTACAACACCCCGCGGGACCGGTGTATTTAAAACAAGAGGACGGGCACACGCCCAGGGAGCCACGGAGAGCCCCGGGAGCTGGGGGGCAGCGGGGTCGCGCCAAGGCACAGACCGCGGGCTGCAGCCCGCACCGGCGCTTCCCAGCGAGGGCGGCGCCGACCTGGGCACCCGGCGGCACAGCGCTCCTCGCAGAGGCCGCCGCGCTGGAACATAAAGCCCCCATAAAGAGGCTAGACACAAAGCCAGGAGCCCACAAACACAGTTTGGGGATGATGGGTAGCGGGAGGACGTGCATCCGGTGTTCACCACGGGAGCCTTCGGGAAGATTGATTCCAACGCCGCGTCATACTCGCTGCCGATGAGCCGGGTGCGGGCGGCCGGGTTTGGCCAGGGCGACGGGCCCCGCGCACCTCCTCGCCATCGCCCTCCGCGGCCGCCTTTTCACACACGCACAACCAATGCCTCCGGGAGCGTGGGGCAGTCCTCCCCTGACCTTACAGACCACTTCCCGCCCACTCAGGCCGGCGGGATTCCTGCGGTCTCCGCCGCCGACCCGCCAGCGGCACCTGGCTGTCCCGGGCCAGTGCCCAGCCCTCCTTTTCATCCGCGGACCGTCTCGAGGCTTTCCCGCATTTAATCGTGCACGCCGGCGGAATCAGACCGCGCTGCCGAAGCCGGCGGGCGAGCCGCAGCAGTTTCCCGGCGGGGGCCAGCGGCAGACGCTCCCTCCGCCGAGGCGGGAACGCCGGCCGCACCCGGGGTCTGCGCTGCAACCCTCCTCGCCCCCACTCCAAAACCCATCTGCCGCCTTCCCCCGCAGCGCCGAGACCGCGGGCGCGGCCTCGGCCGGCACTGCTTTTCAGGCGCCCGAGATTTCCATTCCCCTTGGGAAAACAGCCCCCGATCTGGCAAGCGGCCCTCGGTGTCCCGCGGCCGCCGGCGACACCCCCAAGGCGCCTCGCGGGGCGAAGCGGGCCCCGCACGCCCCGGGCGCGGCACATGCGCGACGGCGCAGCGCTGCCTCGCGAGCCCCGCGCGCCCCCTGGCGGCCTGCGCCCGCGGCTCCGCGCCGGCAGGGTCGGGCCGGGGGTCCGCAGCCCTGCCCGCTGCCCGCTGCCCGCTGCCCTGTGCCCTCTGCCCACCTCCCTTACCCCGAGGCCGGAGGGCTGTCCTGCCCTCTGTCCACCTCCCTTACTGCTAGGCCAGGGCGCAGCCGTGCCCTGTGCCCTCTGCCCACCTCCCTTACCCCTAGGCCAGGGGGGCTTTCCTGCCCTCTCCCCACCTACCCTGACGCTCGGCCATGGAGCTGCAGCCCTGCCCTGTGCTCTCTGCCCGCCTCCCCTGCCGCTTGGCCGTGGGGCTGAGTCCGCTCGTGTGCTCCTGTGCCCCTGGGCCACGACAGCGCCCCAAGGCAGTGCCGTGGGCTCTCCCCATGGCATCCCTGAAACGCCGCCTGGCTGGACTCCAGACTATAAGCTTCACTTTACGGAAGGGAACCAATGGAAAAATTACTAAGTTTATAGGCTCTTTTGAAATGATTAAAATCTAGTTCTACTCTGGACTCCCTAGTACCGCACAATGATTATGGACACAAATTTGTATTGAGGCTCCAGAATTCATGTTAGTTTTTAATTAACTGAGCCCTGGTGAGAACTTAAAACTGTTTACTGGGTATTGCTGCATGCTGCTTCTTCATTAAACTGAAAAATAATGTTTTATGGAATCATTTTGGCAGGTCTTCCAAAGAGTTTGATGCCTGCAGAGATCTTTATGCAGAACTTTCCACAGAGCTGTCAGTTTCCTGCAGTCTAAGCTTTGCACCATGTGCTCCAGGATGCCATCTCGTGATGGACAGATATCATTGTTTGTGGGGACCAACACCCCCCACCCTTTTCCTGATTTCTTAATCAGCTCAAATCTGACATCAATTGGCTGCTTATAGGTCATTGCTGTTACTAACTCAGTCCTGCAATCAGATCTGCAAAGTCAGCCAGGTGGTTCCATTTCAGGAAACAGAGGTGTTTCACCAGTATGGAACTGTCTCCACGAGGGACAGTGTGCCACACTTGATCTCTATTTTGCTTTAGATAGATAAGCTTGGCAGAATTGTGCAGCCCACCAAAATGGAGAGCATCAGCTCCTACCATAGCTATTAAATTAAGTACAGTTCTCCCCTTACTACAGAAATTTACTAATGGAAATTTAGACTAAAATCTAAAATCAAATTCTTTGATCGACATACATGTGACCACAGTAAAGAGGCATCTTCAAGAATAAGAGGAAATGGGACCTAACAAGAAAGGATGAAGTACCTAGATTTCTTCTTGAAGGTTGAGGAACACCGTGGTGATGGCCTATTGCCCCTTTAATGGCAGTGGGAAGAAGAAAGGGAGATGGTGTTTTTCCCTTGCTATTTGAATATGTCCATCCCTAACTTCCCTATGTTTCCAAACAGAGTATCTATCTGGGAATTTGTCATGCACCTTTGGGAGCTGAGGAACATATGGCCTATTTAGAGATGACAGGTGGGGCAAGGATGACTCTTCTGATGCCTGCTGTTAGAGAAGCCAAATTAGATTTTGTTGTAATTTATCAGAGCTGGAGGCCACCCCATGTTACAGTAGTTGTCCTAGTCATACTTATGCTCACAGTGAGCTGTACTTTTTTATGCTAATTTCCTTCCCTTTATGGCCCACAAAGAGAAAGAAATGAATAATGGTGTTTCTAGTCCACCAATAACTGCCGAATACCTACGAGCCAATATAAAGTGTGAATGAAGACCTCTCACAGGGATTCCAGCAAGTCCAGTTGTCACATAGGCTGTCATGTCTCTGCACATAAAAGTTTCTTCAGACCAGAGCATAGCAGCAGAGACAGACATGAGAGAAGGAAGGTTGTGAAAGGGTTACTCAAGACTTACTCCTAGGTAGAAGGCTCCACCCTGTCTGTTAATGGGGGATGTTCAGCACATATTTCTGGGCTTAACTCACAGTATATTAACATTACCCCTGGGATGAAATATACCCTCTTTTATGAGCTCAGGAGTGGTAAAATAAGAACTTTGGTGAATTATGCAGAGGTCATCCTAATTCATAAATATAAAATGGGTTCCTTCCAAAAATGATTTGCCATGTTTTGTTACCATATATTTGAATTGCCATGATTTTCTATACTTAATTTTTTGTGGGTTTTTTTTTCATGGGAGTTAATTTCTAGGAAATTTTATACTCCTGCCCTGGTCAAGATTCTAGTATGTAAAGTCAGGTTTGTTTTAATTTTTTTAGTTTTATGATTCACCCCTCAGAAGGCTTTTGGATTCTGAGGGAGAAGAACCTCTCCTATAATGTTAAGACAAGGACCAACAGAAAGGAAAACAGAAAAGTATATTTTTTTACATTTATGCCACTCCTTGTGAAGCTTATTTAGAGCAAATCACATGGTAACTCTGAAAAACATACTGACACTAGATCCTCACCTGGTTTGAGTGGTTTTCATTTCATTTCTTTAATTTCTTGAGATACTCTTCACATCCACACCTAAGGACACTAACTTATGGGTTACATATATATATAAAATAACTTATGAGTAACATTGTCGTACTCATTACACAGGTGGTGTAGCCTCCATAGAATCACAGAATAGTTTGAGTTGGAAGGGACCTTTTAAATGTTCACAAGTCCACCCCTCTTCAATGAGGAACATCTTCAACTAGACCTTCAAGATTGTTTATCTTTGAATAGAGCATCAGATTTGCTACCTCACTCTGCACCCACAGCAGACCACACCATAAGGCTACCTACATTCTTTCTCAAGTGACCTGCCCTGCTCTTTGCTTTTATTCAACAAATAAATGAATTCATCACGCCTGAAAGAGTGAGATGCAGAATTCATGGGGGACTTACTGGGAAGACCCCCACCATGTCTTCATTAAAATAATATTAATTGGTCTGCAAGTTTAAAAGCAAAGAGCCCAAGCAAGTTCTACTGGTGGTGAGCTGAATCTGTGTTTGCCAGGGGTTTTCTACTTAACCCTCAGAACAAAGAAGGTAGCTTTGTTATTAAAAATTCCCTGTATCATTCCTGAAAAGGCAGCCAGAATTAGTGGTAACTGGTACTTTATTTCTGAGGCAAGCTCTGCTGAACAGCTGATACTAAGCAGGAGGGAATTGTTCAAACATCTGTCTTTGTGGCAGAATTGGAAGCTTCTGAGATGATTCCCCATAACTTCAGATAAAAAGAAGAATGAACAGGCTGATTTTAGGAAAAGTGTGATTAAAAAAGAACTAAGAAACAAAACACCAAAAGATGTTTGAATTCTTAGACTGTGCAAGACTTTTCACTAGAAAACAGAACATATATTCTCAAGCATTTCTTTGTAATTTCTTTCCATCTGTTAGACATGTAAGTATTAAGACTGCTACTCTCTTTTTTCAGTAAAAAGGAATAAAAATTGATGTGTTTCCCTTCTTTTCATTAAAGGAAGGAAGTGAGAAGTGAATATAGACTAAAGATATATTTATGGCAGTTTGCTGTCATTTCGCACAATTCCAGAAGTGTATGTAAAATGGAAAGTACAGGCCAATAAAAGTAATTTTCTGAGTCCTATTAGCTGCCAAATGGAATCACAATATACAGTTAGCTGGAAATCTGCAAGATTTCACACCTAATTCTACTGGACTGAAATTTTAATTTGCCATCAGAACAAAACCTCTAATTGCAAGCAGAAGCAGCTTATTACATCTTTTATGTGACTCTGACTCACACATTGACCAAACTGTAAGGAAATAATTTTCCTTTGCATAGAGATGATGATCCCACTTGGATATTCTGTACCTAAGAATTCCTCACAATTTACTAATAAGAAACAGAAAATGAGAGGAAATTATCTTCATCTGTTTCTCTCACCCATAAAGCCCAAAATAGACAATGTGTTAGAGCAATTGCATACCCTTGCACCTTCTCCAGTTAACTCCTCTTGCACAGTCCTCAACTAGCAAGCTGTTAAAGAACTTGGGGAGAGGAACTTTTATATCTCAGGTATCGGTGAAAGGATTGTAGTAAATGCAGGGGCAAAACAGAAAAATAGTAGAGTTAGAAGTTAGAAGGGTAAAGGGAAAATGGGGGAAAGGGCGCCTACTGAGATTTCTCTCTCCAGACATTCATGATCAAAGCCCACCACTGCCATTAGGCAATCAATCTGCAGTTGCATACATAAAACTTTGGCAGTGTGTAGTCTCCACTGCTTTCAACAGAGGCTTTAGACATCTGAAACTGGGCACTCTCCCAAAATTTAGATCCAGTTGCACTGTACATTCCAGAGAAGGCAGCATCAAATCAGAGGCCTTTTTTTACCATGTTATTTTCAAGCTGAAGTGAATAAAAAGTAATGCTCCAACCTCTCTGTTTAACCTCTTGGGCTGGCTATGTTTGTGTCCTCCAACTTCATAAAATGGCATACACTGCTAGTAGGCAATTGCTGGCTAAATGCATGGTTGTTTTAGGAGAGAATACTGATAATGTGTGCCTTTCTTTCCTGACTAATTCTGTCTGGGATCATTCAGTTACCTACTACTTCTTAATTTTGCAAACATAAATCTACTTTGATATCATATCCTATAGGTGTAATGCACATTGTTTTTTAAGATGAGTGACTCTGAATCTCCTGATTTGCTTTGGTTTTCAGATTTTAAACTTTTCTGTCTTTTGTGGTAGGACATTCTCCTAGACTTCACTCAAAACCAGTACTAGCAGCCAGCCAAAGTTTTAGCAGCTTCCTATTTTTACTCATGCCACAGCCAGAAGTTTCTCAAGCAGCTGCACTGGATTTCTTGCAGAAAGATATACTCAAAGAAATTCTGCAATCAAATTACAGAATGCAGCCTCAGTTACTTAATTGTAGTCTATTTACCTATACCTCTAGATCTTTCTGCTTTCTTCTGATAAACACATATTTAGAAATAACATAATCTCTGTGTATCTGAAAAATACAGAGGCTGCCCTACATTTACTAGATTTCACAATTACAGAGTATTCAATTTCTTGACTATCTATCTATCTATCTATCTATCTATCTATCTATCTATCTATCTATCTATCTATCTATCTCTTTCATTCCTTTATCAGAAAACAGTACTGTAACTGTAAATATATGGGACATTTGCTGAACTCTTCCACATCCACAAAAATGCCCTGTGAAATGTGCAGACTTCAGTGAAGTTCTGCAGAAGAGATCCTTCCACAAGAAAAAGTCAGAGACTAAACACCACTTAATAGGATACACATAGAAGTGTGGTGAGATCCAGAGCATGCCCATGAAATCATCTGTTTATTTATGATAAGAAACTCACTTCCTCTTGGATAACCTCAGGATTGCTTTTGTTAAATCCTTGGCAGCTTAAAAGTCATCTTGCTTTCCAGCGTCTGAGACTTCTTCCTTTCTCTTTTCTTCTCCCTTCCCCATACAAGGGCCCCCTCTCTTCACTCAGCTCCCACTCTCCCTCTCAAATGACATTCTTTCGGTACTTGTCTGCACAAACAGCACAAGGCCCAGGCTGTGCTTCTGAAAGCCAGGAATAATGCCTTAGTCTTTTGCAGTGATTGATGCACTATCCATGGAGAATGCTGTACCATGGTCAGAGAGGTTCACAAAGCCATGCACTATTAAGGTACCTGCTGATCTACTTTTTACTTTCATTGTAACTTAAACAAAAAAATGTCGTGGATGTTCCATGACTATGTGGTCATTTTTTTTGTTGTAAAGTTGTAGCTCAAGATTTCAAGTCACATCCAGACAAGGAATCACACACACCGAGATCTATGTTACAAAAAGGTCTATATTTAATATTTAAAGCAACTAAAACTAGAATAAAATATTTTGCTTGAACAGACCTACAAGGCAAGTCTTTAGTTCAGGCTGTGCTGCCTAGTCTAATCAAACACACAAATAACCTTACTTTGATTAGTATATCTAGGGATATACTAGCATATATACATATATACATAGCGTATATACTAATATATTAGTATATATACTTATATATATACTAATATATATATCAGCTCACATTTCCTTTCCTAAACCTTTGACCTGACATTGCACAAGTATACCTTCCATGTGTATCCAAAGACTAGAATACAGCCAAAGATGTTAATACTTTCACAACTTGAGTGAGTAGAGACAATGTGCTTTACCTTATGCCTGATCCTGCACCTGAGGCATGCAGACATCTATTACAAGACAAGTTCTAAAGGCTTAAGAGATTTCAGTTTTATTGTGATCTTAGTAGCTGAGTGGCTGAGTTCTATCCTTTAACATTAAAGTCAACCGCAGAATTCTCATTAACTTCAGCATTAAATGAGAATATTCACTGAGCATCTGTCAGGGGAAAAAGATATAGTAGAAATTGGAGAGTTTTAAATACCTATACCGAAAACCCTGATACAGACATACTGAGATGCTGGCAGTTCAGGAAGAGCTTTATTGATAACTCCTTAAGAAATTAACCTGCTGCTTTTCTCTGGTTATGATTTTGTACACGGAAAGCTTAACCCTTAGGACATTGACATTTTACCAAATCACCAAACAAACAGAGCACAGCTGGATTTGAGTCAGAAAGTCTCCTGGGCAAGCTGGAGTTTTGAAGGTAATGAGGTAATTGCAATATTAATTTATATAGATAATTAAACAATTTAGTTAATTTGTAATTGCTAATTATATGCTATATGCTATTTTTCTGTATGTCCAAGTCTCATGAGTAAAGCCTGAAATGACTCTGTAAAGCTCACAAGGTTTTCCAAGTTTCAACAAAATGTTGCCATCTACTGTTAGTATAATAATAATAATGAAAATGCTATATAAAACTTAAATGGGTGAAACAAGTACTGTAATTGTGGAAGAACTTTGTGGTTATTTGCGTCCTATTTTGCTGATGCACAAGGGACTTTTCTTTGAATGCACAGGCAATAATGTGTTCGTAAATCCTTCTGTATGTCAGAAGGAGAATAGAGTTCATTGTTTGCAAGATCTCATTATTATTACTTTTCAGCTCTAAAAATGTTGTAATAGTTTCCAGAACTAGCATTTATGGTATTCAGTATGTTGAGAGAAAATAGGCTTAATTGAAAAGCTTGTTCAAAATGTTCCTCATCTATGTTTTTTTTTTTCTTTGACCAAGCACCCAGAAAAGTGATAGTCTCTTGCATAGCAGATTGCCAATTATTTTACTTCTCCTATTAGAAAATAAAAACGCACACATACATAAATGCACGCACCCTTTACTGAAAAATGCATAAGGGATACATCAGGGTCAGGCAGGAGTATCTTAACTAAGGACATAAAGACCTATCTGTTTCAGACTGCTTCTGGGCCAACAATAGCAAAAATACTGTCAGTCTTTTATGTTATACCCAGCGGAAATAGTTAAAATTGATTATAAATGTCAAACAGGAATTTATCTCTGAAGCACCAAAAGTGAAGACAATGTGCTTTTTTCCCATATATGATGCTGGAGCAGGACGTGGATTTCAAACAATTATGAGATCTCTGCATTGCTACTGTGTGGACCTTAACTGGCATACTTATTTTCTCATGTCCCAGATTTGCTCATTAAAAAGAAGCCACTGAATTTTCTACATCAGATTTTGATGGAATAGTAAAATCTATTCCACTCACAAAGCCTAACATGTTTCAAACAGAACTTGCCATAACTTAAAAGAGACCTCTGCTCATGTGTTCTTTTATTAGTCTCAAAGAAACAACCTCAGCTGCCTGTCACAGGTATGAGCTGTGAAAAGGTCAGAGGCTGTCCATACTATCTAGAACAGAAGGAATGTAAATAGCAAAAGAGCAAAACCCACGGCTGGTGTCATGCAGTGCCACCTGCACCTGAAACTGTGAATTGTAAGTGATTTTCCAGTGAGACTGAGGAGGCTTAGTGCTGCTTCTGATGGAGCATTGATGTAGAATGGCTCTTGATCAGCTGTGTAACACAGTCATGAAATGGAGGGAATATTAGTCATGTTTATTGTTTCAAAGTATGCTTATTCAAGGTACAGGAAAGTGAACTTCTGTGGTGTAAGTTCTGATCCAGCAGACAAGTGCAGTTGCGTGAAGTACAGTCTGGAATGGACTATGTTAAGAAACAGAGAGCAGTAGCTCTGGCCCCTGGAACTCTGTGCTGGATAGCTTTTTTCACCATTGTGTGTCAGCCAAAAGCAGTTTCAGAAATAGCATGCAGGTTTCTTTGTTAAGAGATTATGCAAAATGGGCCAAAGCGCCAATAACTTTCTGAGAAACAAAAAGGATGGAGTTAGGAAAACCCTTACACAGCAGGAGTTGATATGATCAAGGGACAGGAAGAGCAGCAATAAGGGATAGAAAAGTCTAAGACCTCCAGTGACATCTTTGCCTTGATTTTTTACTAGTTGTGTTTGTCTTCGGGTCTCTTAGGTCCCTAAACCTATTATCAAGGCCTTGGAAAATGAAACGTCACTGGGATAAGGGATGATGAAGTTAAGGACTACTTAGGCAGGCTGGATGCAGCAACCCCATGGCACCAGATGGACTGCCCCTGAGGATGTTGTGAGAGCTGGCTGATGCCCCTGTGACACACTTTGTACAACCTTCAAATTATCAAGGTGTTTCAGAGAGAGGTTTCTGACAACTTGAGAAAGATAAGTAATGTATTGCCTTGCTCAAAAGGGTCAAGGAGGTGGGTGGGTCTAGGGATATCAGGCTGGCCAGCCTCACCTTAGGTCCATGGTAAGATTATGAAGCAAGTCCTATGGGAAGCCCTGTCCAGATGATGGAAGGAGAATAAAGTGATTGGGAGTATGGACAATGTCCTTAGCAAGGACAAAGCACACCAGGCCTGCTGGATTGCCTTCTGTAACATCCCATGTAGACAAGAGGTGAGAAGTGGATACAGTTTCCTCAGCTCAGTGAGGCCTTCCAAGCAACCTCCTGTCGTATATTTACAGAGGGATTGGTGACACATAGATACTACAGACAAACTTTACAGCAAGTGGAAAAGGTTCTGGGTGGCCAGGTTCATAAAGTAATGATCAGAATTATGAAATCTGCAGCCAGGTACTTGTGAAATTGTGCAGGAACCAGTCAGGGAATAAGAAGTGCTTAAAGTAACATTTTGCTTGCAGATTTTGTAATTATGAATCTTTTGATTCTAAATAAAAAGCAAAATTTTCTAACTTTCAGACTCTTTAAGACACTGAATCAAAGCATATGCTGTGAATTTTTACTTTCTTTGATACTGATTCCTGTGTTAGATTTGTCAGTCTGTAATTGTCAATCTGTTGAGACAAGACTGGTCATACCAAACTATTGCTAGATGTAATAAAGAAAGCATCTTACTACACATGAGAATAAATGCCTATTGTCAATAGTTTTTCACTTTGCCATCCTTTACTGTGGCTGTCCTAATCCCAAACTCTTCTGGGTGGTGTCCTGCATTAGCCTTTTCAGTGGTGGCAGTAAAAATTGCTTTAGAATTAAAAAGGCTCTAGCTGTGATTTACCTAGTGCTGGTGACAGGCTGGCTGGTGGACACAACAACAACAAAAAAATCCTGAAGATGATATGGCAATGTCTTAGGACTTCCCCCATCTAATGCTGTCAGTGAAAACTTTTGATTAAAAACCCACAGTGGAAGTATCTGACTTCAGCATATCCATAATGTTGCTCTTCTGTGGCATCAAAAGACATGCCCTGTTCATAGATGAGTTGTGTCTTTTATTTGCATGAGCAAACTATCATGGTGATATTTTTTTCCATGGTCAGAGCAGAGATATGGCATGAAAAATGAAGCCATGGCCAAAACAGTCTTCTCTGTGCAAAAGAAGGCTCAGTGGGAATCTTGTCAATGTGAAGAAAATTCAGTGAAGCTCTTTCCTGTGGCATCCAGTGACAAGACAAGAATCAATGAGTGCAAATGGAAACAGGGGCAGTTCGATTTGAACATCTGAAAACCTTTCCACTGTGAGGGTGACCAAGCACTGGCACAGGTTGCCCAGAATGATGATGGAGTCTCCATCTGTGGAGATAGTAAAAAACCAACTGGACACTGTCCTGGACAGTGCTTAAGCAGCAGGTTGGACCAGATGACCTCCAGAGATCCCTTCCAAGCTCAACTGTTCTGTGATTCTGAGCAGCTTTTTACCATAGGAAATGGTGGCATAATGTACTAATCCCAATATTTAAGAATAGCACTTTCCTAATAGATAGGAATGTTATGGTTAGACAGGAAGAAGCGGAAAGTAACATGTAAATGGCAATATGTAGCTTTGCTTAAGCACACAATCCTCCTCCAGCCATGTAACTGAGCAAAGGGTTCCTGCAATTATCTGAAAAGACAGCTTTGTCCCTTCTTCACTTTCAGTTTTGTTCTTCAGTATATGCATATTATAGGTCAAAATTTAAATCACATTAATAAAACCCAAAAAGGTCTAGTTATGTAACTATCAGTTATTAGATTGCTACAAAAATCATGGAAGAGGAGTTAAATGCAGTGGGATTTATGAAAACCGGTTCCCAGAGGATATAACACTAGATGTGCAAAATAATAAAATTTAATATGAAACATGCTGTCTGTCTGTTTTGGAGAAAAACTAATCTTTCCAAGAGAGCTTTCTAGGCTTAATTGGTCACAGTTCCTGGTAAGGACAGAATGTTACAATTGTCTATGAAACTTTGCAATTTGGACCAGAAACATGTCACACTTCTCCTCCTCAGTTCATTCACGTCAGTTAGCATATGCTGAGTCCAGGGACAGCAATAATCCAAAGGACAAACATCCTTTAAAATGGGCACATTTTGTGATAACTGGTTTTTGTTTTGTACCAAACTTTGAAAAATGAGGGCTTTTATGCAGATCATATGAATTGCAGCATCATTGAATGTAATTGTTCTGATTTTCACGTCTTTTTTTTTCTTTAAGCAACTATTGGAGACTGAGGACTATATAATAATTATAGTAACATAATTATAACCATCTAATCATATTTATAACTATATTATTATAATTAATAAATACTATTCAATAAAATTATGATTATATTATCATACAATTCTGGAATGCTCTGGATATGAAGGGACTTAAAAGATCATCTAGTTCCAACCCCCCTGCTATGGTCAGGGACACGTTCCACTTGACCAAGTTGCTCCAAGCACCATCAAACCTGGCCTTGAACAGTTCCAGGAATGGGGGCCCCAGAACTACTCTAAACAAACTGTTCCTGTGTCTCATCACCCTCAGAGTAAAGAATTTTTTCCTAATATAATATTCAACACTATTTTAATACTAAATCTACAATCTCACTTTTCACAAAGAATAAGAAAATTTGCTTTCCTGAAATGAACGGCAAAGACCCAATCACTGTGCAGCCCTCATCCACAGGACCTAGGCAGATTCACATTCTTTGCGGATCCAGCAGAGGGAGCTTGTTTTACCCAGAAAAAAAAAATGCTCAATTGAAATAGCAAGCTGTTTAAATTTTGGGGAAAGAAAACATTGTCTAACCACATTTAAAAAGTCAAAATTAAAGTTAATAAGTCTTAACAGACAAATAATTTGGAATGGTTTTCATGCACAACTGTGTAATCTAGTAATACTACACAAAAACCCCAAACCAAAGCAAACAAAAACAAAACAAAAAACCAACCAACAAACCTCACAATATGTGTTTGACTGTAATAATTGCTTTCATTGTGTTACATGTTCAGTCAAAGTGAAGTCTAAAATCAAGATCAAGTCTGTCATTTCAATCACAATAAAAATGTATCTCATGAGAGGCAGTTACCTTTTTTGCTTAAAATTATTGTTTGTATATGGCAAGAACATCTAAGTAAAACTATAAAATTGTATTGGTACATAGGAAGCCTTTAAATATTTACAACCTATTATCATGGCTCAGAGTGTTTTTAGGCATTTGAGTTTGTCACATTTAGGAGATCATTATACATGCTGCTGTTAAAATTATACACCTGTTGTGGTTTACCTTCTTTCATTTGTTTCATCTAAGATTTGAAAAGCATCTTTCTATCAGTCATGATAATCTGTACTTTTTTGGCTTGATTTCACATATATTAATGTTGTCTGGATTTCACACATATGAAAAATAAGGGTTTATTGTTAGATGTCTTGCTGAGGACTGGGCAAGAACAGAGAGGAGAAATCAAATATCTGGGCTCTATTTAGTTTGCTTTCCCCACAAAACATGACAGCAACAAATGCACTGTAGGCTGAGGACACTGATAGCATGCTGCAAAATGAGGGAAGATAAGGTCATGTTTGATAAACATTTCTTAGTATTGTTTATTACATAAGAAGTGATTAATTGTCTCTGGTTTACCTTAATCTTCTCAGGTTATATCCATTTAAGACAACTCATATAATTATTTTTTGGTAATTGCTTGATTGCATAAATATCAGGATACTATAGTTGTGATTGCTACTAATGCATCCTAAACAGAGTTATTTAATTATGCTTAGGAATATATCTGATTTTGAAATGACACTGACATATAATTTATATTATTAATATCTCAATATCATAGGCAATATACTATCTCTTCTGAGAAACAGAGATTTGCTAACATTAAGAAATTACATTCTCACTGTGCCTTTGAGAGTCAATTTACAGGTGTGTTCTAGTTTTGGACAGGACCCGAAGATTTATTCCATACCACCTTACACCATTGCCAGGGGAGGGGGCAAGGTACTCGCTGTCTTCTGAGAAGAAGAGTGAAAACACTGTGGCATTTTCAGCCATTGTTCTTTGTCTCTAGGTCTATGCTGAGCATTTTTGCATTTGGATCACACTCTTTTCCATTCTTCTGTCCTTAATATTGTTGCTGTTATTATATGTTTTCCCATCTCATTGTTGTTTAAAGTAAATTGTTCTTATCTCAACCCATGATCTTCACCTTTTGTACCTCCAAATCTCAACTCCATCCTGCTGGAGTGACAAGGGGAAGGGTAATGGGGAAGTGAATGAGCAGCATCTGATTTGGGAGATTCTCTGTGGGGCACTGTGTGGGGAAGTACCACTCCTAAACCATGACAAGGGCCAGCTTAGAGGATGACCACAAGGCTGGTTCTACCAGTGGTAATGACCTGGTTATAACCTCTGGTGAATGTAGAGGGGATTAACAGAGGAGAGATGGCAGCAGAAAACCTAGTTCAATTACAAAAAGAACAGGATGTGACACTGCAATCACTTTACAGCCCCAAATTTCATAAAATCTTTTTCCTCATCACATGCTTAAGGTTCTGATGTACGTCAAAAAGGGAAAGATAGGAACATGGTGAGAATTATGTGGCAAACAGCACTACTGCTTACAGAGAAAATCTGATGTCACTTTCCTTTTGGCACCACATACAACTATTTTCTTTTTTTTTTTTTTTTTCAAAAATGTATGTATTAAAAGCAAATTTTAAATGAAACAAATCAGATCATATCAATGAAAAACAGAATTTTCCAAATATTCAAAATGTAAACATGATTGGCTAAATCACTATGAAATAACAATGCTCTCTTTTTAAGATCACATTAATAACACCAAACAGATTTTAGTAGTTTTTAATTCAGTTATGAGGTTCAGTTAATAATCAAGTTCCTAGACTCATTTTTAACCTGGTAATATTTTAACATTTTGTTATTTCACAGATATAAATTGACTGTTTGAGTTTTTCTAAAAATAGGTATTCTCTAAAAATGTTCAAACATTCCTCAAACTATTCAAATACAGAGCAAAAGCCCATGAATTAGATTTCTGAAGGAAGTCAGAAGCTTGACATTATTGTGCCTGTTCTTTATGAGCTCTTGCTAGCTAAATCTTAACTACCAGACAAATATAAACTATATAATTTTTATACTCTGCAGATTTGGAACATAACAAACCATCATGAATATGAGATCTTTACCACTTTTAGTTGCATGCAAAATCTTAAATAAGACAATTGAGGATTTTTTTAAACAATATATGTGTGGGGTTTTGTAGAAATGTTATGGCTTATTCAATTGTTTGCATTCACCAGATAAAATAAAAGACTACATCATGAAGTGTAATGTCTTTCTAACTTTAGGTCTGAAAACACTACAAAGTTCTGCTACCTCCAGAGTCTCAAGGGCCTCTGTTATAACTGGCTCTCATTCTGTCATCCCCTGGGCAGACTTTCCTTACTCCAAATAGCATGTTGAAGAACTAATTTGCACTACAAAATCTGACCATAATAATCTGAACACCCTTGTTTTAATGCTAACTAACCTAATAATTTTTAAAGTCTTCTGTTTTGTTATCAAGAATAGAAAATGCATTCATGTAGGTTTTATAGTGCAGGTTGTTGAGCTGGTTACTTAGGTAGCTTTCACCACACTGCACGCAATATATGAGTCCCAACTGAACTAATAAAAGCTATCTCCAAAAAGATAAAATGGTACATTAAATAACAGGAAACAAAAATTACAACAGCTTTTTATTTCAATCCTAAAAGTCTCACAGAAGCAGGAAAAATGCTAGCATGTTTGTGGTGAACATCTGATGGTTGCCAACGGGATATGTACAGAGAAATGAATTTGAGTTCTCATGGACACTGTGCTACATGGCTGTTATGTCATTGATTATTTTACTAGCCTGATGCTTTAGATGGTGTCATAACGCAGAATGAACTCATGATATGTTTATAATATACCATCCACTATGCTTGTGAGGTTGTTTAAAAATTTTTAAGTCTGAAGAAAACATCGAAAACAGATGAGAGGAGACTTTTTGACAAATAACAGCCAAATAACAACTAGAATAGTCCTGTCTAGTTTATGTACAGGGATTTGAACACAGGACGTTCTGAGCAATGTTCTGGTGATATCAAGGTTACCTTTCTTTGAAAGAAACATTTCTAAGGAGTAAGGAGTGGTAATATATCTCTAAAAAGGCTCAGAGAAGAAACCTGAAAGCATCTGTACAGAATTACTTTTGAAGAAAAATTATACCAAGACTTGATCAACTTGCACAAAAGTTCACATAATTGATCTGCTTATGGGCCATCTTGTCTTTTACTAATCTCTTATTACACAACACTTGTGTTGTGACTTGATTTTACACTGGAAATCATGACCTACTGGCAGCAGCTGAAAGATAGTAGGATTCTGTGTGAACCACCAGTAATTTAGGAGGCGGTATGTTGGGGTTTTTTTGTTTCCTGAAACAGGAATGAGTGCAGTCTGATAGCTGAAGATAAAAGCTTGGCTGTATCAGCAAAATTTGTACAGTTGCTCCAGCCACAGGTGCCATGAGCTGGTGATAGCAGGCAAATGTGGTTGCCATCACAGAACAATGCTCTCTGGCAGAGACTGGTATTGTTTCTGATCCATGCACTTCCAGTGTTTGCTAGGAATGGCAGTATATTGCTAGAAGGATTATAGGATGCTGCTAATGACTATTAATGTATTAGAGGAATTAAGCAACTAGCCATTAGGATGAAGATTTCAGGAAACCAGCAAAGTGTTTTGAACTGAAGAAGCACAGGACTTGAGATGCACACAGTATTAAAAAAAGCATTCATTTTTTACTATTGATGCTGAGGGGGACAATGCTGCCTAGACCCAGGTGAAATTACAAACTGTTTGTCTGTGGAATTGAAACGTAAAGGTCATTTCATGCTTTGTTACATAAGTGTGTTGATGGAAATCTTCATATTGGAACATGTTAGATAAACCTGTTTATTTCCAAGAAGAAAACCTCAATCTAATTTAAAAATGTTCTAGATTTCATATGCACCTTGTTTTATGAAAGCTGAGCTTCTGAGTCTAATTAAATTTTCAAATAATTTTCTCTTTTTAAAGCAATATCTTAATTAAAAAATTGGTTTTGAAATCCTTTTCCTATTTTGAAGGATGCCCAGGTACCATCCATGATCAGATTCAATTTTGTTATAGGATTGAAATGGTCTGATTAGTTTTCCCCTTGTAACAGATGGTCTGAAAATTTTGCCAGCCCTCTGCATAAGAGAAGTGTGTAAATATTTCCTTTATGCTTTTGCCTCATGGTTATCCTTTCCAAGAACAAGCTGTAAATCAAGTTAAGTTCTGTAAAATTTCTCACACTACTGCCATAGTTATAGAATCATAAAGTAGTCTGGGTTGGAAAGGACCTTAAAGGTCCTCTAGTTCCAAGCCCCCTGCCGTGGGTCTTCCACTAGACCAGGTTGCTCCAAGCACTATCCAGCCTGGCCTTTGACATTTGAATGGGGCATCCCTAATTTCACTGGGCAACCTGTTCCAGTGCCTGCATGCTTTTGTAAGTAGTCTCTGACCATCTTTTTTGTAGGCTCCCTTCAGGTACTGGATCACCACAATCAGGTCACTATGAAGCTTTTTTTCTCCTGGCTGAACAAACCCAACTCTCTCAGCTTTTCCTCATAGGAGAGGTGTTCTCATGAAAAAGTTTCTTCTGAATAGATTCAGTACTGTCTGAACAGCCAAGAAATCTATTTGGCTCCTCCACACTCTAACCCCCAAAAGCCAGAATTTTGCAAGTGGGTCTTTAATGTTTGTTCAAAATGTTGTCCTTGACTGTTGCTGTCTATGTGTCTATATCAATTGTGAGTACAAAAGGTAGGATTTCAAACCAGAAGACTCCTAACAACAGCCTGTTCCAGTCTGACGTGCTCATCACAGAGGGATATATCACCTCTGAACGGCATTAGAGCTGGAATAACCTTCAAAAATAAAACAATAAAATTAATACTGGTCATGAATTAAGAAAGGTTTTGGCATATGTGTGTCTGACAGAGTGAAACAGCTGGATGTGATTGGTTTTAACTTTCAGTATCCACCCTTATTCTCCTCTGGCTTCTTTTCAGCATTCTGTGACTTGTGTTTCTGCACCAGAACTCCAACTCAACAGAGTCATAGGATGTTTTATGTATTTCCTCAGGATCACATAGTTTAATTTGCCAGACAGGTTTACTTGAAGGTAGGTTTGTTATCCAGTGTATTGTTTAGACAGTATAAAATTAGTATCTCAGTAAAAAACATTCACTATCTTTTACATTAAGCCAGCACTAACTTAAAATGAGAAATTAATTTTAGAAGTTTATAAAGACTTTAAACTGTGAGATGTTTATCATCAAACTCAGGTTATGATAAAGGATTTTTTAAAAAAAAATTATTGGAAAAGACACTGACACACTTCAAACCCAAATATTTTTTCTGTCCAATATTATATTGAATGCATACTCTAAGCATTCTGCAGTCTACATTGAATTCTCATATAATCTTCTACACATAACAGCTCAGACAACTAAGAAGTAAGTATAATAAGAGGCTCAATTACTACATTTTGAATATTTCCAGAGATAATACTGTGTTAAAAGTTTTAGTTTAACAAATAACTCTTCAGACTAATTTAGCACTGCCTTGTTATTGGGATGATTGCAATGAAATTTAGTTTATCAAAGAATTTACTTTGGAATGCACACCCCTTAGGGAGGCTTATTTATTTTTCTCAGGAAAGTGCACAGGCCTTAGCAGTTGAGTTAGCTCTTCTGCATCCTTAGCATAGCCCAGGAAGAAGCCTCTTGCTCTGGGGCCATTTTTTCTGGAAGTTATGTTACTATTTAAGCGTGCAATAACCCATAGCATGTATCCATTGATATAATGCAAACAGAACAGAGGTTCAATCCACGGAAAATTTAAGTCCTGATACACAAGGAAAGACAGGCAGTAAGGCAAGGTGAAAATGAATTACAGGGTGAGGGGATTTTACTAGCAGCAACAACAGGATCTGAACTGTAGCAGTAACATTTCCTGCAATATTGAAAACTGTACTACAAATGACTCTGCAGATGCCTTGGGACAGAGCTCTACTTTACCACTGTGAGTTAGAGTGCTTACAGACCTGAGCAGTCTTGCTGTCCCCTATTAGTTACACACTGAACACACACAAAGATGACATGACTTCAGTTCAACTCTACTTGCCTCTGAGTTTTGCTTTATTCTAGAACCCTCTTTTCAATAAAGTTGCTGTTGCCTGCCCTGATGTAAAGCAGCCTTGCAACCCTATGAGCACAACTATATTTCTTTTTCTTCTGCTACCAAGTTAGGCCCAGCCACTGGTTCTTGGATTATTTTTAAATGGAAACGCTAGAAACACAATGTGCCAGGATTATTTCAAGGAGACCTGCTGATGTTCAGGACCATTAGCCCATGATTTTGAATTTCCAAATGAATCAAGGTTTTATCTAAATTCCAGCAACCACAATCAACTAAAGAAACATGCTATCAAACCAAGGAATCCCCAGAGCCACATGCTTTGTATTCAGACATGCTGACACAGTTAAATGTGTCAGGTTTTCCCCTTGATGCCAACAGCAACTAGTCACGTTTAACAGTTACAAACGCACAAGATGAGTCAAAGGCAGAACCTTTGATTCATACCTACTAATGTCACAAGCATGCTTTTTAGTTTAAAATGTTGTAAAAATCATTCCTGTTCTTGAATGACACACAATACCACACAATTAATAGATTTGCATTGGGCTTTCTGACAACAATATGGTTTATTTTCAACAGAAGAGAAGTATGGAGGATGGGAGCAACAGAGAGAGAGATTACTGGGCTGAAAGTAGGCCTTAAATATGAAGTGGATAGGAATTTTATCTACATTAGAACATGCATAAGTATTACAGATGTTAAAGTCTCTCATTTAACTCAGAATCTTACTAAGAATTGCAATTAAAGCTATGCATACATGTTTAGGTGCAGAAATGTGGATTTGTGCCACACTGATAAAATAATTTAAACTTTTGGATCAAATCCAGAACTGCAAATACTGGGACAGAATAAAACCTGATAAATGAAATTAATTTGCAGCACAATTGTGAATATTCCTATTATTATTCCAGCACATACAACCAGATATGGGGTGTATGTTATATGGGCACATACAACATTTAGTGAAGATATTAAAATAATAAAAATAAATAAATTTTTAAAAAGAGTGCGGTCTGAATACAGTGATAAACTGACATATTTTTATTTATTTGTGGCTGCTAGATAGCCAGCTACTTTTTGAATAATAACATGGAATTTGC
Source organism: Melospiza melodia melodia (assembly GCF_035770615.1). Classification (NCBI taxonomy): domain Eukaryota; kingdom Metazoa; phylum Chordata; class Aves; order Passeriformes; family Passerellidae; genus Melospiza; species Melospiza melodia. Next base: position 49,136,706 of record NC_086226.1, read on the forward strand.
CTGAAACAATGTAATGTATATTCATTCACTTTGGCAAAATAAAAAGCTGAAAAATTCCAGGAAATCTTGCTAATCTATACCTTTAAACATTCATATCCATCACTGGGTACCTCTAACTCCCGGGAAAAATATAGCACACACATGTGCTGGGCAAGAGGCATGTTATAAGGCCTTTATCAATTCTGAAAACATAGAAGAAGGTTTTGCACCAACTAAGATACTCAGTCTCCAGCCATTGCTTACTTCTTTGGCTCAGACAGACTGTGGATTTTGACAGGGAAGATCGTCAAGCTTTCAGTATCCCATTAATTGGCACTCATGAACTCCCTCTGTTCAATTGCCTGTATCGTTAAGTACATATATACATTACAGAAATGCTAAAAAAAACTTGTTCAAGCACTGCCATTTTATTTTTGGTTAAGAGGCTTGAGTTGCTCTTATTTTGGTGGTTTTTTTTCCTTTTCCCAAGGATCAGAACCTCTGAGGCTGGCTGGCCTCTGGAAATCTCTAGTACCACGGTGACTTGAGCAGAGTTGGCCAAATCTTGGGTGTGGCCCAAGACCATACTGAGTCAGGTTTGAATACCTCAAGGAGGGAAACTCCACAACCTCACTGGGCAATTGGTGTTCAAGTACCCTCACACTAAGTTTTCCTTATATTTAAAAATAACTTCCTTTTTTTCAATTTCTGCCCATCACTTTCTGTCCTCTCACTGCATACACTCTGTCTGGCTCCATACCTACAGCTCCTGGCTCAAGCATCTTTACCCTCCCATAAGATATGGATGCACATTTATAAATTCCTCCATCAAGCCTGCTCTTCTTGAATGTAAAAAGTCCCAGCTCCACTCTTTAAGCTGCAAGCCCTTCATCATCTTAGTGATTCTTCAGTAGACTTGCCCAGTACGTTCATGTCTCTCTTTTACCCAAGAGCCCAGCACTGGACACACCACCCAGATGTATCTCACCAGTGGTGAGGACAGAGAAAGGGTCACCTCTCTTGACCTGCTGTAATGTTCTGCCTGATGCAGCCAGGGTGGCTTTTGGTCTTCTTTTCCACAAGGGCACACTGCTGACTCATGGTCAGCTTGGTGTCCATCAGGATTCCCGGGCCATTTTCTGTCACACTGACAGGGAGCACTCTGTTGATTAGCCCACAGCATGTACAGGTGCATGGGGTTGTTTGTCCCTGAGTGCCAGGTTTGGCATTTCCACTAGCTGAGTTTCCGGGAGTCCCTGTGTCAGACCATTTCTCCATCCTCATGAGGTCCCTTGGGATGGCAACACAACCATCTGGTGTATCCACTAATTCCTTCCACTTTTTTAACTAATTAACAAAATTGGGAAGATACTTGGTATTATCAATCTTTGCTTGTTATCATTGTCAGACACAGAATTAAAAAGTGAGACTAAATGGCAGGTATGAGATCTTTAATAAGACAATTATTAGAATACCTCTACTAAGAACACTTGTTTTGAAACCTTAACTCTAATGCCTGAGCAGAAATCCTTCTTTAATGACTCACTGATTTCAGCATTTGTCATTTTACTAGACTTTTCTGCCATGTCTGTTCAAAACCTGTCACAATGTTCCAGCTTGCTGTGACAGTCCAGTGGCTAGTACTATGTGCCATGGTTACGGCAACTTTGGTTGAAATCTGGCTTACAACAGGAGAGGAACATATGTTTTCATGCTTCCTTTTCAAGAGCTTTTAAAATAATTGAATGTACTTTCATCAGGTTTTCCCCCATTGCTTTCTGAAAACAGAAAGAAAATTCACAGACCAAAATTACTGTTTTGGAGATAGACATTGGCCAGGCAGAAGGCAATGGAAGACTTCATGCACAGGCTGCAGTTGCCGAAAGGAGCAGGAATATTTCCTTGCAGCCATAGAGTTTTGGCGGGCGTTGTGCCAGTGCCGCCACCCCGGCCGAGGGGGCCCACGGGCCCGGCAGCAGCGGCGGCAGGCCCGGGCAGGAAAGACTGCCACAGGCGGCGTGTTCTAGCCAGCCCACGCTAGATGGCAATGCTTGCGCGGCTCTGCAACGCAGGACAGAAAACGCAGCCTCGGACGTGCCCTCTGTGGCCTGCCGTGACCGCGCCGCGGTCAGCACTCTGCGCTGCGGCCGCAGAGAGCTCGGCTGAGGGCGAGCCACGGCCCGCCGCTGACTGAGCCCTCCCGTGGGGGGCTGGAGGCGGCGGCCGCGCAAACCCTCCCTGCTGAAACCACTGCAGCGTCTGGTGCACGGAGAAAAGAGGTCAGAGAAAGCAGGAGCTGCACAAAGGAAAGGCTCATGTGGCTCATTGCTACCTGATAAGTTTGTAGGCGCCTTTGCAGCGTGAGCTTTTTTGTCTCGTTTTGTGTGATTTCGAGAAAATCACACAGATGTTGATGTACTAAGTTTGTCTGGGACAATATTTTCTCTGATTTCACACTGTCAATTTTTAAACAAATGCCTTGCATTCTCCCAGAAAATGTTAATTTATTTCTATGATCTGTCCCCAGGGATTACTCACCACAAAGGAAAATTCCAGAGGAGTTTTTCCAGAAAGAGTAGCAAAGGAGGCTTTAAATTACATGCAATTTATTTCTTTACTATGAGGCCCTCATAGTATCCTTACTCCAAGGATTATGCACTTATGAGATGAGTCAATGACAGCAAATGGAACACATCATGTCTAGGTATAAATTTGATAAAAGAGAAGCAAGACACTGCTGGAAATTCAGTGTCCTTTTTGTGGCAGGGGGAGAGGATGATGTGACTGAGAGAATTCTGCCACAAGGCGGAAAAAATGGTGTAATAAGATTCTCTGTTTATCAAAGCAACATTCATTCCTCCTGTCCATACTGTCTCGTGGCTCTTTCTGTCTGTTAGGGTGGGAGTGCTCGGGACTGGTTTTCCATGTGGGAGTGGTGAGGTAGGGAAGCTGGCTGAAAGGCAAAAGGGAAGAAATTTTCAAGAGACACTTCCAAGCCCTACTGCTGGTACTTTGCATGCTCACTGAATCATGTAGTAGCACAGTTCTAATTTGTTATTAATAGAATATGCTCAAAAATTTATTTACAAACTTAGATTATGTATCCAATTGGAATTTCATCCATAGATAGCTACACATCCTGATGACTGAAGTAAAAACTTCTCATTTTGACCAAATGATTTCTTCATACTGAAGCACACAGCCTGACTACAGATAAAAAGAAGAAACAGGTTAAAAAAGGAGGAAGAAACAAATAGTAATTTATGGCAAATGGATTTATTTTTCTAACAGTTGAAGGCGGATTCTCAAGTTTTCCTTACTGAAGATAGTGTATATCTTCTGAGGTCAAACATCAGTCAGTCAACCAGAGTATTCACAACTCTTGGCTAACTTCCTTCAGGTGTTTGTCCAGAACTAAGTAAGGAAGCAAGACTATTTAGAGACTAAGATGAAAAGGGATTGCTTTTAAAGTGGGGCTCACATAACTCTGAAGACCTGCAGGAAATATTTAATTCCATTAAATCTATCAATCAGCAAAAAAAATTAAGAATTACGTTAAGGTGAAACAAAGCTGTTGAATCAACCACAAATCTCTTTCTAGAAGTTATACTTTTGTCTTTCTGGAAGACTTCATATTTCTTGTATTAGGATTTCTAGAGTCCTGTTACAATTATTTTTCAATCAAGCTTACTTCCTATGCAAAAAAACCCCAACAATGAAGCCTTCAAAACATGTTTCTAGTGAGAATTTTCTGTTCTATGCTAGTTTTCTTACTGTTGCTGTAGCAAAATTATTCAGACTGCTTTCTCAAGTGTAACAGTAAAATAGCAGTTTATACCTCATGGTTGTTATACAAATGTATAAAAACATTTACCATAGCTATATGGTAAACTTTTCTTCTTTGTGCCAATAAAAAGGTCAGTACACCTTTTTGCCTTCAGCTGCATGGTGAATAATAGCAATAGTGCAGATTCCAGAATAAGCACATCCTAGTATGCCAGTTTTTTCTCAGTAGTTTAGGTACAATTATGGAGAGTAAAATAAGAGGTTTGCTGCTCATATTTGAGAATAAAAACAACAGCAAAAAAAAAAAAAAACCATTATTTGAGGAGCCTGGAAGCACAAGATCTGAACTTGGAATTCAGGAATTCACAAAAAAAACCTACCAGAAAAATTGAAGGAGTTCTGTTGTTGGCTTCATGCACAGCTCTCAGGTACAAGAGGCACACAGATGCTGGCTCAGCAGCACAGAGATGCTGATTGTGTTGACACTACAGACCATGTTATAAAAGAATCTTTTTAATTATCACAATTATCACAAAATATCAAACCTATACTCTCCTAAAGACTTTTAAAGCACAATGTTTTGAGATCCCTTTGGATTGAGGCTTTTTTGTCGAGAAGAATGAATTCTTTTGGAAGGAGTATCACAAAGTGTCATCTCCTGAGTTGTGTTTGGTGCAGAGAAAACATACACAGCATTTCTGTATAAAAGAGTGGGGGAAAATATTGTAAAACATTAAGCACGAGAATTAATTTCATGATGCTTTGTAAAAGAGTTATTTATCAGATGTGTTTGAATCTGAATGAAAGAGTTGATTTTGTTTCTGTGAGATTTTACACCAAAAGGTCACATCTATAGAGATTTTGGAATAAAGCAAAATGAGAACTTGGAATTTTAAGATGAAAACACATAGAGAAATACATTTTTAAAAAATGAAATATAAACCATTACCTAGATAGTTTTGGAGACATTTGGTGGGTTTGGAGTTGTGCTGAGCTTTTGATGAAGAAGTAAAACCAGGCCCTACTCAAGGCCTCTAGTTTGAGTTGTAGTGCAAAGCATTATAGGACTCAAACCTGAGTCAAAGCTTAACCAAATGTGGTACAAGTCAAAAGCTTCACAAACTGAACAATAATCCTCACGTGTTCTGGTGCAGCTCTCTCCACGGCTGCAACTGCCAAAGCATTATGAATAAGAAGCAGTCTTATGTTTTTTTTCAAGAAACACCAAAGACAGATTACGAGAACAGAACTGCAACATCAGATATTGTTTATGTAGTTCTGTTTACACATCAGGCTCAGGAATTTCTCTGTCTGCCAAATTTTTCCCAATTACTACCCATTCTGCAATAATAGCATGCAAACTCAGAGCTGAATTTCCAGATGTAAAATCATCCCACCTGTGAAGCGAATTCCTGGCATTCTTTGTTAAAGCACAACCAGGTATTTAAGCTTTCAGAAGTTCTTTTTACCACATATTTCTTTTCAAAGACTCTACTTGACCACAGCCTTTTGAAAGGATTTCAGAAGGGTTCTATAAAAGTTTTAATATGAGCTACACTCCTGTAAAGAGAATGAAAAAAACAGAATTAATTTGATGTGATGACTGCAGATTTAAAACAGCCACTGAATTCTATCTTGCTCAACACCCGATATGGATATCAGATAGGATACAACCAACTTTGCTGTGCTCCTGAAAAAATGAAGAATAACAGAAACCCACACTAGCCTCTATTAATGTTTCAAAAGCTTTTCAAGACTTTGTTCAGTGCTGCATTTTCAAAAACTAGCTGGTTTTCTCTATAACTTAAAAACTTTAGCAGTTTTAGCCCTAATCAACAGCTAATGTTAAGATACAATAACAGGAAAGTAATCTTGCCCCAAGAACTTGATGATTACATCCTACTAGTTTTTCATTTCAGTGCCAAGAAGAAAAGGGGTTATGCTGGGGATATGGAGATAGACACCTCCATGTCTTAAAGATTTTATGTTCTATGCAGAATGAGCCATGCATGAGAACAATAACAAGCATGACATGGCATGGGAAAACTGCAAAGGAAGGCATGTACTCTCTTCTCATGCCTAGTTTTGAAAGTACTATTCATTTCATGCTTGCTTTCAGTTTGCTGCCTAAAGGTAGAGAAGGCTGCCAAAGTGAACCCTTCTCTGTGGCCCCCAAATTGTTCTTAGACAATAAAAAAATTCAGAGCTTCAGAAATATATTTATGTAAGCATTTTAATATTATTGTTATTATTATTGTCATTATTGTTATTATTATTATTTAGACCATGGTTTTCAGCTGGGAAAGTGTTATGTGGACTTATCTGGTAGACATGACAACCTGCATATTCCAGCAACATACATGCAAATCTTTGTGCAATTCCCCATTCAAAATCAGTTCCAGGATTACCTCTTTGTGTTTCCTAGTCTGAAGTCCTGTAATCCTTGGAAACTCTTTTGCAGACAAGTTTTCATTTTTATTTTTCCCTAATGAGAAGGGAAAATTGATAAATATTTTCTCAGGAAGTAGAACACTGGGAGCCATCTGCACTTGCATGTTTATATTCCATAATGAACCTGGCTTTTAATTTTCCTTTTCTTGAGAGGAGAATAACTGCAGGGGGAAGTGGTAAGAAAGGTTTGATTAGCTGTCTACACTATCCTTGGTCTCAGTTTATAGTCTGACCTTTGAGCTAGCAAAACAAATTTTGGTATCACAAGTAAAATAAATCAAACTGAATAACTACTGTTTTCCAGTAAGCCATCATAAATTTTTTATTTTTTTTAAAGGACACTTGGAATTTGTCTACTATCCTAATGAAATTCTTCAAAATCTTCAATAATTACAGTAAGGTAATATTCAGACACAGATGAACACTGGATATAGAGGAGTCAGTTCCAGGTAGGTTGAGGTCAAGCAGGGGTGAGCTTTGAGTGCTTTAGCAGACTCAGGATGATAAATAAGTAGAGCAAAATATTTGGTGTGGTAATTTTTGAATTCCTTTTTCAGGACTTAATTCACTAGGATTCTTTAAAGAGTATGTGCACCTGTGATGAGTTAATTTGCTATTTCTGGATTTCATAAAATCTAACACAGCAGATGACATTTCCAAAAGAATACAGCAGGGAAAGAGTACAAAAGATCATCCTGGTCTCTTTCATGCTAGTGCATATTTCTAAATTGCTTTCTTTTGGGAAATCAGTCACATCTGTCTCATCAATTAGACCAAAAATTCACAAGTTAATTGCTCTGACATGCTCCTAGAAGGCTGAATGAAATTTAGACAGGAAATCTAAGGCAAATCAGAGGAATACTCAACGATATTTTGAAAAATACAAAAGAAAGAGCTCTCATGAATCTGAGGAAGGTCCTAACATGCCAGGGGTCATTAGCCTACTTCACCAAAAATAGGACATCTAAACCCACAGCCTCTAAAGGTGGTGTGCCCTCCCAGGTTTCCAGGCATGTAGGGCTTTGATTTTTCCTGACTCCAGTGCTAAAAATTATTTGTTTTCCTTACTCACTCAGAAGGATGAAAAAGAATTTTCCTACTCCCTTGAGGGGAGAGAAATGCACCTGTCATTTTCACTCTGAAGCAGTTGGCCTGCTGCAGGAAGCTTGAATCTATCTGGGCTTTTTGGAGATGTTATCCATTGTAAAGGGCTGATGTCCTGTGAGATGCAGCAATGAGAGAAAAGCAGAGCTAGCTCTTGAATTGACTCCATATCAAATTAAAGGACCAACTACCAGAAACTATTCAGTAGCTTATAAATACTTTATCAACTTGTAATAATGATGTTTTATTTGAGTAGTTATTACCAATTACGTAATTTTGTTTGTTTGTTTGTTTATTGCACAAACAGCTGTTAGGTACCATAACCAATTTACTAAATCAAAATCGTAATTTTAGAAGTCTTCATACTGAGAATCTACGCTCGTATTATTCAGTGAAAGAGGACAGTGAAATCACACAGTGTTCCTACTATAACAACAAAGAGAATCAACAGACAAGTGATGGTTCCTCTTGTCTGTCGCCAGCAAAGACCTTCTGCTGGCAGCAGTCCAGGCCTAGGTAAGAAGCACTGTCATATTTCCAAGCATTTCAGGCTGATTGTTTTATTAGCATGAGAAACCAGGAGAGATCAAAACCGAAGAGGCTTCATGGCTCAGTCCAGACATTGAGTAGTGTTGTATTGCACTAGAAGTAGCTGTAAGGAGTGAAAATTCCACGACCACTATGAGACTGCATTTTTCACACTATCCATAATAATTTAAATTTTAAAAAATCCCACTTGGCACCAGGATTTCTGAACTAATACTTACTTATGCTAAGTAGTCTTTTAGAAAAACATTCTTGTAAAAGTTACAAGCTTCTGTTTGTTTTCTCATCTTAGTCTTAGACATCACTAATGGATTACATTTGGTATGCAATCTGTAATTACATTTCCTCAAAAGAGACTCCATCCCCTGCCGTGACTCGGATTTGAACCGAGGTTGCTGCGGCCACAACGCAGAGTACTAACCACTATACGATCACGGCAAGCCATCAGAAAGCTCATATTAAAATGAAGAACTTTTTTCCCTGCTGCTCTTTAAAATGTTGTATAAATGGTGCCACCTGCAGTTTACAATGAGTGTTAGCAGCAGCTTGGTCTAAACATTCTTACAAGTAATTATCCTCTCGAAATTGCTTCCAGGCTTATTTTACCTTGCTTGTAATCATCCATGTTTATCAGAATTGCCTAAAAAAAGGTTTTGGATTGTTGTAGTATACTTTCCCCTGTCCCTTAAAAATCTTTTCAGAGATATTTTTTCCTATTTTATGTGGCAGAATAGTAAAACAATTGTTAGTTATTTCAAATGACAGCTCTACCAGAAATCAAGCTACACAATATACATAAAGATTATAATGAGGAAAAAGGAAAATGAGCAAACTCCAGGGCACTCAAGTCCTGTTTAGAAAACAGAGGCTGCTTTTTCATGGTCACCCTCTCTAGTTATATTCACTGTTTTAATACAAAATGTTGTTGCTTAATTGCCTTGGAGAGCACAGCAGCACCACCACTGCAGTGGTACATGTCCCACTGAATGTCTGAAGAAGGAGAAAGACATGTCAAAAAACTTACTAGATTGTAATATGCAAGACCAATAACATATCTTTTGCAAGCTGAGGTGTGGATTTACTCTGGATGAATGTCTGCACAGTGGGATAATTCATAAGTAGACTGTGCAAAAGAAGCATGAAGCTGGGAGTTTAAAATGCAAATTTACTATATGGGCTCTGCTCTGCTCTGCTCTGCCTGAGGAGCAGAGGCTCTCACTGCCTCCCTCTCAGGGTAAAACTCTGATGCCTCTTGCACTCACTTGGAAGCCCACCTTGCCACTGGAGCTGCAGGAGGGAAGGAGAGAGCATTTCTTTCTGGTGCTTGGTGGGGGCACTTGGAGCAAAAGGGCGCTCTAATGGTGGTTTGGACTGCTGTACTTCACCCTACAGCCTTCCTCAATGTGACCAGAATAGCATTTTTCACTCAGGAGTCAGCACACCCACAGAATAGGAAAATGGCATTGCTCAGCATCATGGAGGTGAACAAACCTAGGAAAAAAAAGTATTCAGTAGTATGTTCTCTGAAGTGTCTTGTTATTATGCCTGTGAAGGCCGAGCTATCAGAATGTTTATTGCATTTCCATATGTTTGGCTTTAAATAAATATGGCTTTTGGTTTCCTAATTTCAGATCTTGTTATTACTGGTTACTTTTTTTGAAGTAACCAACAATTTAGGTTTTGGGTAAGTGCCTCAGAACATGCAGATTTCTCTTACAGACACAAGTCAAGTAAACATTATAGATATAGGTCTTTGTCCATGGCATCCCCTTTCAAAGCAAGGGCATTAAGTTAAAATTACTGCAGGACTCCTTGAGATGCTTCACAACATGACAATCAAGAGATTATGGAGATTTTAGATGTGGTTCAAATACTTGTAGCTGTGATGAGACAGGCTTTTTGTAAACTCTGGAACATGTATTGATCCACTGTAGTGTTGCCTCCCATCACAGTCACAGGGTGCTTCAGTTTTGCAGCAGTGAAATTGGTCTGCTAGATTCTCCTCAAAAAAATAATGTGATTTTTTTAAATCCAAGTGTCAGAGAAACAACTACAAAAAAACCCACCTCTAGTTTTATCTCATTGTATGAAGTTCACAGTCATTTAATGTATTTTTTTAAAGTTGGAGCCGTTTGATATACAATTTTTTAATTTCAGATCTATCTATAACTGGGACTATGATACAACAATTACATTCATAAACCTGTAAGATCAGTACACAAATTTTTGAGTCAACAAAACAAGCTGTAACCACTGGGTAACAAATTATAATTTCATGACTTGTTCTACATTGGTGCTATTTTTCATTTAATCTCTACATGTCTCAGATTTTTTGGCATTCATTTTATTATTTTTTATAATTTCTATTAGTAAAATGTTATCACTGGTTCCTATTTTTCCATGAAAGAATGTTAGTGCACATGAGCATGCTTTGTGAAGTATTTGCTTAGTTGTGCAATTCTCTGCTCCTGGGTTCAGCCTTTTTACCTTAGGCTTAGAGAAGAGCTTTGAAATTATTGCCAATGTAACTGAAAAGATAATCTTTCAAAACAACTACTTTTTCAGTTAACTTGTCAGTTTTGGATAGAACATTTCCCTTGTTCATGATTGGCTCTCTGATCAAAAGCAGAAAAAAGTAATCTGAAAATACACGAAGAAGACTCCCCCCCCAACAGCCAACAAGTACTTGGGCATGTCTGAAAGGAGGAGAATTTGAAATATATACAAACAGCAAATAGATCTCTCTCATTTCCAAGTAAAAGTTTCTGCTTGTTAGATTATTAATTAATGTAAGATGAATCTCTGCTGTCATTTACTTTTAACACAGGCAAACGTTTTAATAGGACTAGGCTCCAGACTTCTAACTTGTGTTCCAGTTGAGTGCCCCCAGCATCAGGCCATGGAATTTTTTGGCTTTTTTACCTTTGCAGTGAATTACATGTCCAAGACTTGACAGAAAACTTGGGACAGACATAGCCCTGCCACACAGAGACCCAAGAGCCCAAAACATACACAGAGGAAACAGGATGAGCTGTTCAGGTCTCTCCTCTGCTTATTACTACATATCTGGGTTTCTCAGCCTGTTTTGTGCCTGTGTCTGCCAGAAAGGCTGTATTTCTTCTAAACTTAAAAATCAGAGACAAGTTCTATTTAATTTTGAGTAACAAATCTCGATTTCCGTGACTCTCAGAGTAACTTTATGCAATTCAGATGTTTGTTCTGACCACGTGATAGAATGGACTCAAGTACTAGGTCAAAGCCCAAACTTGGTGTGATACTCTTTTTAGACTACTTTGTTTAATTTGTCACACTTTGCAAAAGGATACTGAATATGTATTTTTTAAATGTTATTGCCATTTTATAGTAGGCAGTTTTCTTATTAAGACATTTTGGGATATACAAGTGAAAAAGTCTCTTTTAGTACTGGTTTTTAGTATTCTTAGTATATTTAGTATATTTAGAATTCTACAGGCATTTCTGTGCTTGCAATTTTGTTCATGGATGCCTTCAAGCAAGAAATCCCATCCCCACACACATGTGCATAAATTATTTGTTGCAGTAAAAAATAGAACAGAACTTATTAAAGGCTAAAAAATTTTTTCTTAAGGCTCTTCATCATTAAAAAACATAAAGGATTTAAATTTTATTGAGGCAGCAATAATAAGGACCTTCTATGAAAGTTTAGCATTTGTAAAAGGTGCAATCAGAGATGCTCCTTGGAAGAATTGATGCAGTGCTGGCATTGTCTAGATGGACATATCCAGTGCCTTGTGGGGAGAAGGTGGATGGCATGGTATAGACACTTGATAGTTTTCATTGCAAAGTTACTTGATGTTTACATTTCCTATCCTCACTGATTGTATTTTTTAATGAACATGAAAGTAGGGGGGAGATAAAATTATATTTAAGTATTGTAAACAATTCAGGCTAACATCTGGAGCTCTGCTCTACTCCTGTGGATGGATGACATAATTTGAAGAGTCTAAAGTCATACTGTTCTGTAAATAGATAGTTCTGGTTGGCAGTATTTCAGTTGCAAGGCACATGGGAGTTTGTTTCATCGCTACAAACATACATGGCATTCAAGCAGTTTCTGCTCAAATGATTGCTGACTGGCTTTGCTTCAGCACTTTCACCACCTGCACTCCATGTGGACATGCCAGCCGTATGGGCTGGGCCAGCTTCCCGAGGGCAGGGTATGCTCCCCTTCTTTGACATGCAAGGAACAGGTCTGCGTGGGCCCAGCAGAGCCCTTTGTACTGCATGGGCACAAGATGCCACTCAACAAAACTGCACCTCCTGCCTTGCAGGCAGCTTTCAGCTGAGTCCAGCTTTCACCCCCCAGTAAAACATGGGCACCGAAAGGTGTACAGGGAGGGTGAGAGAACACCAGCCATATCTCCAGGGGAGGATGAACCTACTCTTTCTGCTTCAAGGGCTGAAATTTTGCTGAGCCTAGGATAGAGAGACTGAGTACATGCAGGCAGCTCAGGGTTACTATAACCAGACTATATAGGAGTATAGAAGAGTTTCCTGTGCTGTCAGTGTGTTTGCAGGAAAGTCTACAGTACTTTCTTAGGCATATTCTGCACAGAACTTCACTTTAGTCTGTGTATAGATGGAAAAATACAATTAATGCCCATTCGAACTAAAGCCTGAGCTGAAAAGACTTTTTGGCAATTCATTAGACAACTACATCAGCAAGTAGTCTTCTCTTTTCTTCTACTAATATTGTTTCTAGGACTAAGAGTCCTAGTACAGAAGAGTCATCTTGGGATCTCTCTTCTTCTTAAAATTCAAATATCTTCATTGTACAATACTTGTCTTTTGCGCTGTTCACTCACACAATCAGTCAAAAAAGTCAAAATAATGATGGAAATGTCTATTATTTTTCCTTAGCCAACAGGAACTGTTTTTTGTGTGAAAATTTCTTCCACTTCCAATGATTTTGCTTTTCTTTTCTGTTGTTTTTTTCTCTTCCTGCGGCTTTCAAGTTTCTTTTTGGTAGCCAGAGGCCTGGAGTGAATAAAATGAGTCAAGCATTCTTCCACCAGAGCTCTATCTGCTTACAGAAACAGAATAGTCTCAAAGTCACTTTGGCTACTTCTGCAGCCATGTATATTTAAATATAGACATTTATGGCGCAAAGGGAGGCAAGTGACATGGCTAAAACCATCAAAGTAACAAAATGCCATATCATTTGTATTACTTGGTTCCAAGCATGGTTGTGAAATAAGCCTTGCAGCACAACTCCTGTGTCAATTATGAGAAAATTGTAGTCAGCTTCCAATCACCCTACTCTGCACAAGCTACAGCCAGCAGAGTGCTCAGGTCAGCTTTCTAAAAAGAAGGTGCCCTTCTGTTCATGAACAGCAAACTTCCAAAGTCTATATTGTAAGTGAAATTTCCTACACTGTTGTCCAGTGTTCCTGCAGTTCAAACCTGCACTGGCATTTCATTCTGCTTTTTTCTGGTACAAGTGAATGTGTCATCTGCCGTTCCTTCATTTTGTAACTTTTATCCTCTTGAAAAATTCTCTATGTTACTGAATGTTCAGGTAGATTGTATTCCTGAAGTTGAAGATCCTTATAGGTGGGATTTTTTTTTTCTTAAGTAATTCTTGCTCTTTAAAATTTTTGCATGCTATTCAAGGAAAATATGTAAACCAGCTTGGATTATCAAAATGTGCCCTGTGGCTTGCCTGAGGTGTAGCATGAACTAGTACTGATCTCTCCCTAATTTTGGTACTGAATAACCTGTAACCTGTCCTCAAGGGTGAAGAGCTGATGTCCTGGGAGGGGAGAAAAATTTCCCTGTACCTCCAAACATAGACTGAGAATAGGAAAGTTCTCAGGATGTTGTCAGACACAAGTTCTTTTGGACTCTAGCAGGACATAAACACAACTTCCCATTTAACAGGACTTGTTAGCAAATTAGTTGAGGTATATCCAATGAAAGGTTTTTGTATATAAAGTGTTTCTAAAATTTTGATTTTTTTCTTTATTGTAACACAACAGAGCACTTTGATCTAAAGCCAGCAGACTGTCACGTGTATCCAAACAGTTGCAAACCGTACAACGGGGAGGATGACTGTAAGGCAGTTTTATAGTTTGTTCAGCACCAAGCTCTCTTTTCTATAAAGAAAAAGGGAATATGCCTTTTCTAGTTAGGATTTGCCAGTCCTTTTCACAATGCTGCATTTTAACTTACTTTCAGTGGTTTTAGAATGCTGCTCTATGTAGCAATATTCTCTGTGCATGTACTCTTGCAAGATAGGCAAGTCTGGAGGAAGCATCCAGAGTAAAGCTAAGAGATAAATCACGTCCATATTCAGCTCAGACACTTGCAGGCATCAGAGAATAAATGAAATTCCTTACAAGGAGCAAGTAATAAGCAAGGCAGTCAAGCCAACAAAACTGAGCTTAAGTCTCATAAGTTGTATGACCTATTCATGTTAATGGTCCTTAGACTGAACATGTCTTCATAAGAGTTTTCAACTAAACATGCAGTAGCAAAGCAGGTATTTGATCAGTCTCTGTTTACTGTGAGTTCTTTCTTGAAGCACTCAAAAAATTATGAAGGAGACAAAACATTAGCCTTTTTGTAAGACCAGAACTGGCACAGCCCATACCCTCCTGTCAGTTTGGAGCATCATGCCTTCAGCTGCAAAAGCTCTGGGATATGTTGATCACTAATGGCACTTATCTGCAGCCTCATAATAAAAAATAAGGGTGAGCATTATTTTCCATACACCTCCTCAGCAGAGCAAATTACCCCATGTTTCCACAAGGGAAGGGGCAGAGCCACAGGGCTATGCATCTTCAGCTATAAGCAGTTGTAAATCTTAACTAGTCAGATTTTCAGCACACTGTCAGTGCTGATGAGCACCACATGGCTCCCCCAAGACTTGAGGGTATATATCTATCTCATTAATCTTTTTCTTAATATAAGCAGAACTGTTTTATATTCCTTTCACCATGAGTCATGAGGAAATTTGTTTGTGCCTCCTGTATTGGGGTAGGATACAGTCAGGCACAGGAAAGCACTGAAGTAAATTATCCTGTGAGGGGCTATTTCCAGCCTAAATTTTCAGGCTCAGTTGGATTTTAGCTTGGAGTGACTCATAGTCTAGCTACCATGGACTGGAAGTAACATTGACTGTGTGAGAACAAGTGCTGCCTGCAAGGTGAAGCAGAGCTGGGAGCTCCAGTCACATAATCAGAAAATAGCAGCTGATAGTCCTGCTTTTAGCCACAGCGAAAGTGATAATGCTATAGTAAAACAGAGAAAGCATCAAAACTAAAGGCTGGCTAAAGAAATACAATAGACTCCTCAAGGCTGAGTTCAAGTAAATAATTTGCTAGAAATGAAAGCCTAAGTCAAGCAGAATTTCCAATCAAGAAGCTAGAATGTAGTGGGATGCTTTTTTTTAGCTGAAACAAGTAGAGAATGTCCCCAGGTTTTAGATCCTGTTGTTTGATTAGATAATATCTATCCTTTAGATTGCAAACTCTCTATCATTCCTGAAAGTTAAGTGCAATCATATTAAACCTACAGAAAAGACACATTTTCTGAAGTTATAGAGCAGGCTGATTCCTAAGAATCAGTTTTGTTGATGCAAACCATCTCCTCTTGCTATCAAGGAGTATGGAATAGTTGAACCTAGACAGATTCCTGTGTTTTCCCGGTCTCAAGGAATGTGAATTCATGCATTACAACTCACTCTCTAGTCCTCCCTCTCCCCATTACTCTCTCTTTCCCCATTAGCTTAATTATTTCATGTACTTATTTCATCCTGTAAACCAGTACGTATTCAGAGGATTACTCAGAATGAGGGAGTCTGTACTGAAACATGTTCACATTACCGTATCAATTTACCTCACATATCATTGCAGCAGATTTTGTTAGGAGTTCATTTACTTGTGTATATGTATCTAAATGGGACAGATGGATGTAGGATTTATGCACGGATTTGTTGTGACACAGCTGAGGAGCATGATGTTAGCTGCACTCCTATACCAGGCCCTAGCAAATACATGAAGAAATGGATACTGAAAATCGAATAGACAGAGATTATTTTTCTTTCTTTTTTTTCTTTCTTTCTTTCTTGCTTGCTTTCTTGCTTTCTTGCTTTCTTTTCTCCTTTCCTCCTTCCACCACTTCCTTCCTTCTGCCACTTCCTTCCTTCTGCCACTTCCTTCCTTCTGCCACTTCCTTCTGCCACTTCCTTCCATTTCCTTGCACCTCTTCCTTCCTTCCACCACTTCCTTCCTTCCTTCCATCACTTCCTTCCTTCTGCCACTTCCTTCTTCTCTCTTTCTCTCTCTCTCCCTCCCTCTCTTCCTTCCTGTCTTCCACCCTCCCACCCTTCCTTCCACCCTTCTTCCTTTTTTTTTTCCCAAAGCCTGTCAATACCGACCTGAATTTCTAGGATAGATGGGCGAAATATTTCTTGGTCTGACTGCAATCAATTTGTCTGAATCTCAGAGTGTCTGTCAATCATATGCAGCTGTCAATTCATCCAGCTATTTATGACTGGATGAACACCGTGGCAATAGTCTGGAAAGTGTGCTGTGAATGTACTCAAACTGTTCAAACTAGTCCCAAACCAAAGATAACTGGCTTTGAAATGGTGGGTAAGTAGTTGCCTTCTCCTACAGCTAACAAAAGCTGAGGCTGCAACTTTGCATTGCATACTGTGACTAACTGGGGAAAACCAGATTTGACTTCCAGGCTGGATTCTAAGCAGGATTTCATTGGCCAGTGATCCAGAGTATCTCCAGAACCACAGGTGAGCACTGGTGCTCTTGTCAGGATTCCACAGCATTGCAGTGGCCCGGAAAAAATTCATCATTTTCTGGTTACCCTCATTTGCAGCAGATCAGCTTCCTAATAGAAACAGGGTTAAAAGACTAGAAAAGAGGTTCTCAAGCCCTGTAGAATCACAGACCTCTTCGACCTTCACCACAAAAAAGACACTGAGGTTGTAGAGCATGTCCTGAGAAAGTCGGTGAAGCTGGTGAAGGGTCTGGAGCACAAGTTCTGTGAGGGAGCTAGGGTTATTTACCTGAAGAAGAAGAGGCTGAGAGAGGACCTTATCACTCTCTACAATCACCTGAAAGGAGGTTGTATCTGGGTAGGGGTTGGTCTCTTCTCCCAGGTAGCGAGTATCAGGAGGAGAAGAAAGGGGAGGTTTAGATCACGTGTTAGGGAAAAATGAATCTCTGAAAGGATTATCATTCATTAGCACAGGCTGCTCAGGGAAGTGGTCGAGTTACCATCTCTGGAGGTGTTTAAAAGACAGGTAGATGTGGGACTTAGGGAAAGGGTGGCTATGCCAGTTAATGGAGTAAATGGTCTTAGAGGTCTTGCAAGTCTTTTCCAACCTAAACTATTCTACAATTTACAATGATTCTGTGACTTTTTAACATGCTTATATATTAAATGTGTGGATTTTGACTAAAGCAGAAGTCCCTTACCAATTCTGCTTAACAAATGAGAACTTCAAAGAGAAGTTCATTTTTCACTGTTCATTCACCAGGATGACTGTATCTCTCCAACAGAGCTGATTTTCAAAAGTGTTTTCTAAGTGGAGGCATCTTTTCACACATGGGCATGTACTAAATGTCTTTCTTTTTATTACAGCCTGCAAAACTATTTCCTATTTTCCCTTCCCCATGATAGCAGTGTGTAAAATAGTGAATTCATCCTCTTCTCCAGCATTCTGAATGCCATTTTTGCAGCAAGGAATGGGGACAGGTCAGCACCATGGACCCTACTAAGGAACCATCAGTAAGTGAGCACAAGCAAGACAAAGTCAGTCATTGCACTTTTAATCAGATTTTTCATACCTTTTTTTTTAATATATATTCCACCCTAAGTTACACTATCTAAAAAATTCCTGTATGTCTGCAAAGGTCATTAAAAGGAGCTTAATTTCTTTTTAGATGGCTGCAACTTACATTCATGATTTTTAAAAAACATATTGTGCATTATTGTAGGGAATATGACTACTAACAAAGTATGAGCATTTACATGTTATTCAGACATGGAAGGGTTATTCAGATTATGAAAGAGTTAATTCTTGAAAATCTTACCTTGCAGACCTTTTTGGAAACATCAAAGCCAGGCAATCAAAAAAGCCATCAAATTATATCCCATGAACCATGGGATTGGTTCTGAAATTCAGTTTTTGGTATTTTTGTTAAATATTTTTTAAAATAACATTTAAGTAAGATTGCTAAGTTACCCATATATAATTATATCCTTTATAGGGTGCAGAAAAAATATCTAGGTTGGAGAATGGAACCATAGTGGTCTGGGTCACACACAATTAAATTATGCCACAAATCAATTCCCTGAAATAGCAATTTTTACTTTGAAAATTTTAGTTTTATTCAGTAACAAATCAGATAAGAGTTATTTTCACTTAATTCAAAGATTGGGTTTTTGTTTGTTTTTTTTCTCACTGCTCTCCATATGAAAAATGAAATAAAATATAATACACAGCTTGCAGGATTATCAGGAGTGCTGGTTGCAATGCCAAAGAATGACTGAATGAAATTCTTTACATTTTTTATTATTTGCCATGCTTTACTCACTAAAGCAAAACCCACAATTTTCCGTTCTAAAAGATAAATTGTCTGTGTGTGCTTTAAAGCATCTTATGTTACTTCTGCTCAGAGTGCCAGATTCCCATATCTGAGCTTCTCCATCTCCCAAAAAGCCATCAAAATTTATTTTCACATAGCATATCCTCAAGGTTTAGTCATTCATTCAGCTTTGCACATTTCAGCTACTTTTTAATGTTGTTTGAAGATCAAACAAGGTTTAACCAATCAGTAGTAGATATAGAGGATTTATCTGCAACCACACTATGCTGTTCCTTTAATACCTTTCAGCAACATAAGTGCTTACATCCTAATAGGTTTTTAGCTTAAGATCTAATCATCCACTCTTGAATTAAGATGCTTGAATGAAGCCAACTCATTTGGAACTAAGCACTTTAATGTCAACAGAGACATATGGTATTGAGACTGAATTACAAAGGATCTCTTCTGAGCCATCTATTACGGAAGCAAGACTAAGACTCCAGCATTATTATTAGTTTACTCATTTATTTTCTAGCAAATAATTGAGAGTCAGATCTTCTTAAGAAAGTGGAAATGGTCTAATAATTGCAGTCTGATGGTATAGTACATTCCCGTGTGCATTGATTAAATCTCCCCCATCCACGCTTTATGGCACTATGCTCATCTGTAAGATCTCCTTCTGAAACTGAAACAAATAAACAAAATATGAAGTGAAACAACTTTAGCCCAGTGATTAAAGTTTTAATTTATCAGCAGTAATTTCAAGTCCCCTAACATTTATTAAAAACTCTAGACATTTCCTTGTCCAGAATTATTCAAGCCTTATTATCTGACAAAATATTTACTTAAAAAATTGTTCATTACAAAGTTTATAAAATTACAAAGGCAATAAATAACACCCTCCTTTGAATAGAGGGTTAAAAACAGAGGCTCCTTTTTGTTCTCAAACTGTTCCACTCTCTCTAGTCTCAACATGATAATGAGAGAAATGTGCTAGAGCAATCTCCTATAGCATCAGTTGAAAAAAAATTTACATTCTTCCACATTGTTTGTTTATGGAACAAAAAGAGCAAACAAAGAATATAAACTGAAACTGAAATTTTATTTTTGTAGGTCCTTTTAAGTAGAACCTATCAGCTTTTCAATGTTTATGGGCATATAAGAAAATCGCTGCCAGGATCTTTAAATACCATGTTTAAACATCAAGGTGTTTAAATACCATTGTGTGGCTAATGAAACTTAGTTATAATACTATCAAGAGATTTTTGTCTACATCAACAAACACCTGGCAGAAGTAAAAAGATACAGTGCAGTTCTAATGGGAACATCAGCCGCGTCTGTACCATGAAGGGTTGAACATAATTTTCCTTTCCCCAAGCAGACTGCACAGAACAACTAGAGTCACACATTACACTCTTTTTTTCCCCAAAGATTTTCAGCTCTGCAAATTTAAAAGACCTCCAGTCTTTCTGGCTACAGACACCTTCCTACAAGAGCTTGTTGACGTGGAAAAAATTGCTTCAAGTTTCCTTTATATTTGCTAAATATTCCATTGAAGAATTCTGGTTTGCTAATAGCTTGAGAGCTCCATTTTTTTGATTTGGAATATATGTTATCAACTAGCCCAGAAACAGAAAAAGCAGTTTAAAAATAATGCCAATTTCCAAAAAGCTCTGCTTTGCAGACTTTCCTATTAAAAATGTGAGGAAGCAGAAAGGTTCTTGTCATTGTGTAAATGTAATCATTATGAACGTGACTTTAAGAACAGTCTGTATTGTAGCACAGCATGGATTATTAAAACCCACCTGAAGAACTCCCACTGCATTTCTCCCTGTAAACACACAGTTCTAGGTTTGTTTTTGTTTAATTGTGCTGGTTTGCTTCAGCTTACTTTTTATCTTTTCCAAAACTTATATTTAAGATGGATCATGAGCTGTCAGCTAAGTTTCACTGAGATCTCAGCAAGGTCTGGCTGCAATTAAGTGCTGTACGAGTCAGACACAATGCCAGGTCATGTTCTCAGTTTGTATTCAGTGCAAGTAAGACACAGACAAACACCTCAGAAAGAAATGTGGCCTTTGGTATGCACCCATTTGGTAAAGCCAATTCTTTAGCCAGGAGAGAGACAAGTGACACAGAAAACAGGGAGAAACGGGAGCTTTTATTCCTGAATCTATTCTCCACAAAGGAATTGGGAAATGTTTAGCATCTTCAGCTTGAAGAGTTTCTTTTTTCTGTTTTGATCTCTTGTACAGGTAGATTGCAATGCTGAGGAGTTCTGTGACTAGCATGCCTGAAATTTTAAAGAGGACCATGGAGACACTGACATTGTGAGTAAGTTCTTCCCAAGTGGCAAATACTGTATCAGTCACATCTGGAATTTTTTCTTCCTAGGACCAGAAACAAAATTTTTATTGAATGAAAACAATATGAACACCATGTTTGTATCAATCCTGATCCAACTATTACTGGGTTCATTCACAGAGACTTCCATTACATGTGAAGGAAAGGCAATTGCAAGGATACAGGAGAAATCTGTGTTTCTGATTCTTTTTGAAGAGCAACTAGTATTTCTTCACCACCTAATTTTTTTGTACTTATTATTTGAGAGGTCATGGGAGAGATGAATGCTAAAATAAGAGGGAGGAAAAAGAACAGACTTGAGGGGATGAATAGCAGCTGTGGTGAAGAAATCTACCAGACAGTAATTGCACAAGTCCTTAAATACCCAGAACTTAATCTGAAACCTTCTCTGGTGTAGAAAGGCATGTGACAGAAAGGCATCGATTCAGCACCACCAGGAAGTCCTTTGTTCACTTCCACAGAGCCTCACTTGCTCAGGAGCTCACAGACAGGGCAGCAGCTTTCAGCTCTAAAGAAGGTAATGGCTCGTGGTGGTACTCAGCCAACACCAAGGAATTGAAAGCACAGACAAACAAAAATGTACCACCCCTTGGGCTAGTTCCCTACCAAGATCCTCCTGCTAACTTTTGTGTATGAATCTAATACTGTGTGCAGTCCTTAAGAGATACATGGCATCTGTAAACATACAGCAGGACATCTTTTGTGTGTACGGGTTAATTTTTAAAAACATTTTTGATGGTGATTTGCTGAGAGAAATTCCATGAAGTCTGATAAAATTAACTTGTTGTAGAATCAAACTTCATGTGAAAATGCACACAAGATTGCTACTTTTAGAGGAATGGGAGCCTGTGTCCACTTTTCAATTTATTCTGAAACACACTTAATTGTGAGGGTAAACATAGGTATATCCCCTTGAATGATGAGATCATAATGTGCCACAACTGATAAACAAAAACAGACCCTTACTTCTGAGATCAGAATAAAGCCTCTGAAGAAGGAATTATTAACTTCACATGGCAGAAGTCTAACTATGACAGGTTTAAAATAAATACAAAATAATTTACATAACTAATAACAGCTAGTATTCTAAACTATCTGTTTTTCTGGCCAGTCTTTACATTCAAAACATTTTGTTCCACACAAAAGCCTGTACTCCTTTCTGAGCAGCAAAGCAGTTTCATATTTTGTTGCCATTCTCATAAGCCACCACGTGAGGGACTCAAGGACTCTTTTGTCTTTGCAAACCAGATTTACACCCACGTTAAACCTATTGCTTACATTAAAATGAAGAATTTTGGGAAAATATCTCTGCACTTGCCATCTAGTAATGCTGATAACATGGAAGATTTTACTGCATCAAATCAAAATCATCTCTTTATATCATGAGGTGATGTCAGTAAGTGGTGGCAACTTACAGGGCAAAAAATTCACAAAATGAAAAATACTTTTTTAAAATAAAAATATTAATAGTGCTAACACCACCAGTTTTCTTCTTCTTTTTTGGGGCAGAGGAAACCTTAATTCTGCTGAATTTATATGCACAGTATGTCTTTAGCAAATGAAAGCATAGATTTATGACATAAACAAAGGGCAATATGAACAGGAAATATCTGACTCACCAATGACAGGGAAAAATTTTACCCAGAGCTTTTTTGCTATTTTAAAATCAAATATGACTATAATTGCAGGTTCTTAAACTCTGTTCCCTTCTGAAGCTTCAGAGAGAGCTTTGTAAGAGTTAAAATTTTCCTACATGTTAGCAGTGCAAATCAAACTAAGGAATTTTGACACAGGCAAGCAGTAAGCAGATGAACCCTTTTTCAGAATACAATTATAGAAAATAGATGTGTAATACAACTCCAAGAATAATATCTATTGTTTCAGAAGCAGAATAGCCATGTCAGCCAGGTGCAGTGCCGTTCTGATGAAGTAGAATCTTCACAGTTCTGAAACAGGAGGAATTGCTGTACTAGATTGCATTATATAGCAAGAAAATGCTATTTAATTTCAAGTATGTGTTTAAACAACTGATTTTTCTGTAAAAAGGCATATTCTTACTTTGAATTTTCTAAATTCAGATTTGAATTCTAAATTCAGGAAATCAGATACAAGCAAGAAAAGGGAATACGTAGTTCTCACACTTAATCAGCTGGCTGACTGTTCTTCATGGCTTTTAACCTGACTTGGTAGTTTGGATTAAAAACAAACAGACAAACAAAAAGGTGTCTTATTTTTCAAGGATTTAAAGTAGATTAGCTGACTTCAGTAAAAGAACGTACTGTTTTCTCATTAAGACAAATGCAAAATTTTCTTCCAAATATTGGCTAAAATAAAAAGACTTTTAAGTTGAAATTGTTTGGTTGGAGAGTAAAACACAGCCAAATTACTTGAAAGTCAAATTGAATAATAATCCAAACCAACTGGAAAAAAATTTAAAAGAGCAATCACACAATTATTTAACTGAAATATGATTTGTATCTCTTTCTATATATGCACGTTAGTTATTAAAAAATAGGAGAACTTGCAAATTTCACAGTCATTTACCACAACTACAAATAGAAAAGCCCTCATGATATCTCATGAAAACGGAGGGATATAAAATTTTTTCTACTAAGCTGTTCTCTCATTATATACCAAACTTGCAGAGAGCTAATGCAGCCACAGAGGGCTGAACGCTTTGCTTTCTCATAGATAAATGAGCAAAAACTCCAGAAAAACATCAGCATAGAATTCCTGGAGAGTTTCTGTTGTTCACAATTCTTTGCCTACACTGCTTACAATCTTAGGAAGGCAGAAACTGCTGCTCAAATACTGCACCATGCCGAGGGACTGAGCTCAGCTGACGTGTATGCCACGTAATATTAAACACTTAGTATTAGTAGCATTGGATATTATCTGCAAAGGACCTAAAAGACAGAAAGATTGATGTATTTCCCAGTCTCAGTAAATCTAAACTTCTGTGTCATAGGGAAAAAAGATTTGTGAAACATAGGTGTCATATCTTTTGTCTGTAACCCCAAATGCAGAGAGGTGCCTGGAAATCCAGAGAAGTGAAGCTGGTGCATGCTAACAGGTTAGTGTATCATGCTTGGTGAGTGTTCTTTTACACTTCCAGGTACTCAAATGGAGAGCATAGTGCCATTAAAACCAGAAAATTAGACAAGAAACTAGTAATTGCTGAAAACAGATTTCTCAGTGCAGATTGTTTAAACAAAGCTGGTATTCATCCACCGGGAAAAGGAAGAGCCATCTCCCTAATGCACCTTTATATGTGAGAGGCATTTTAATGAGGAGATTCATAAATAATAGCTAAAATTTGATGCTAGCAAAATATTTATCATGCATTCTTTTTGGATATTTACCTGGGGCAGTGATCTAATGAACATTATAAATAAAGCTCTGCAGATGCTCTGTGGACGCACAGGTCTTCAAGTGCTGGCCGACTTGTAACAAAATGTTAAAGTACAGGAACGGCAAAATCAGATGTGTTTGTGACATTAGTTTTTAATTATTTACTTGTTTTGTTCCATGTGCTTTTTCCTTGTTCTGCCAGCAAAGATTTGGCAATGTCTGCCCCATCCACGTGAAGGCTCTTATCCTGTAACTGTCATGAGCACCATTTTAACTTTGTCATCTGACTATTTATGAACTTTCCCTTGCTAGTCTTGTTTCTTTTGCTGAACATGTTCTTTTGCTGAACATTTCTTTTTGCTTTTATTTTGTGGCTTAATGAGGAATGCTGAAGGCCTCACAGTCAGCCTTTCAAAAGATTGGGCCATTCCTTTGTCCTGTGCTAAGAACAAAAAACTTGGTCCCACATTCACTCCTTGAGGAATCTTATTTCCCTTCACTATCTCCTCTGACTAGATTTACATAATCAGTTTCCATTTTTATTTTCTTTCCAGATAGACAGCTCCCTTCATGCTAGGTTAAGGGTTTCTCTGAAGTTCCTATGGATCCAGGGTAATATTTGCTTTATAAACAGAAATATCCTTGAGGGTTTTTTTCATAAAGTCTTTCACCTTAAGAAATACTCTTTGTAGCCAGCCTCATTAATAGAGATTATATTTATAGCTTCTCAAACAATGACCAAGAATCAGGGAAATAAATTTAATATCCACAGGACCAAATGCTTGAACACTATGTGATTCAGAGAACTCTATTAATGTTCACATATAGTTTAGTTTAAAAATCTTGCCTTCTGCAAAAACTTTATGCTTAGCAACTGCTAAATGCTAGGGTTTTTTTGTCCTTGCAAATCTTTAATTTTATGGTCACTGAATCTTCGCAATGGCTCTTTAGATTGCTTCATTTTATCTGTCAGAAAGTTTGAAGGACCTTACTCCTAGATTACACTTCCTAAACTTTGTTACAGTTTACCTGTGCCCATAAATTTTCACTGATGCCACAGTTATGCAGCGCCTTAAGTGAAGACCATAAAAACATGGGTTTCAGGGCTGTTTCACAGAGGGCGTTTGGTTTATTTTTCTTTCACTTTTCTCAGCTCACACACAGGTAACTAGAGAAGCATCTTTAGAGTTCCCATTAACTTAACTGCTAGACATGGGAAGTACAATATGAGGGACATATGTCAAAAAAATTACTTTTTTTACCTAGAGCAGGAAAGACTGTATCAGTTTGGGGTTTTTTTCTCTTTTTCTTTAAAGTTCTGTGTAAAACCTATTTCGTCCTCTTCTTGCAATTAAAATTCTTCCTAAAACCCAATCTGCTCTATTCCTTCCATTTGCAGAATGCCACTCCTCTGGTGTAAAATATCACTCAGTTGTAATTATAATTATATGATCAAACAGGTCGTGGTCACACTAGAATATAAACTACCTATCATTGCTTTGAGGATCTGGCTTTTTTTTCCCCCAAAAAATAAATGTAGTATTTGTGCACACATATATGCAGACATTATGAAAAAACCCTCTGTATTTTCCTCTTCTGAAATTACTAATTTAGTAAGCAAAACTTTCATGAGTTATGTGGCAAGAATTAGAAGTCTCCACTTTATAGAATATGAAGAGTCTGAGTAGCTGAGTTTAAACACCAATAGACAGAGAAATATTTCTCCAAACAAAGCATAATGCACAAAGGCAAGCTCTGTTTCTTCATTCATTTGGGTTGTACATAATGAAGAGAACTTCAAGGACCAAGACAGGCATTGTTCATGTAGTTATAAATATCTCATTTTAGAAGATCTTCCTCTGTCTCACAAGTAGACAGACATATATAAACACAGACATGGACATAAACACGTATCTATACATACGCGTGTTTGCATATATATATATATATATATATATGTAGGTGTGTGTGTGTTTGTGTGTATTTTTATACACATATATACACATATACATATTAGTCTTTTCAGGCAGATGTATATAAGGCAGCTCCTTAAAGACAGCTCTTAGACAATTCAGAAAACTCATTGCGGCTGGGGTGGGGATAAAATCATGGTATAAATATTGGCATACCTGCCCTGAATCCCTGTGGGGTTTTACTGAATCCTCCACTAGAGAGCTAAGGCACTAATACAGTTGCTGTGCACTTTCTACATACATGTGTTGACAAGGTATATCTATATATGTATATAAAAATATTTATATATATGCACAACTAAGCAAAAAATGCTTCAGAGGCTAACTGAAAATCACAAAATTGAAGGGCCTTTCCTTATAGGTGCAACAGTTTAATTAGTTAGAAAATACTAATTTTTTGTAGATTGTCTCATTCTAGAGATATTGTGTGATTTAGATGAGACATTCTAGAGATTTTCTGTAGATTGTCTCATTCTAGAGATATTGTGTGATTTAGATGAGACATCAGCTGCTAACACCCTTTTCTCTCCCTCATTTCACTTTACATGCACTTTCACTATGTGCACAAAGAGAGTATGGTCGAGTGTAGCTTATGCCACTACCCCATCAAGCAGGACAAGAAAAACTGATATTGAGTAGAGCAGTCTTAAGCCTGCCACATAAGAAATTAGAGGCATAACCAACACCTAGTTGGATTACCATTTGACTGAATTATCTTAAATCTATTCTGGCAATCTTCTCTTCTGGGCTGACTGATACAAATTTTAATAGAGTCTAAGATGTTAAGGTGCTATTAAGCCTCACGAGAGAAGCAACAGTTCCCTTTGAATTTAGTTAGCATTTCATTATAAATAAAGCAGGCAGACAGAAACCTGTGCTAAATCTTAACATACATGTAGCAGATGTCTCATTGTACAGAGATGTTAATTGTGCTCAGCACTCCTACCCCAAAAGGATGGAAAACAACCTGTTGCTGAATATGTTATTTTATAGACAGCTATGCACAGGCATCTTTTATGTCATTCTCTTTTAATTTGTGTTTTCATTCCTGGTTGCTAGCGAGGTCATATGGCTTTTACCCTGCTGGTGTGTGTGTGCTCACTTCTGTGTGTTTGTATGCACACATGTGCCTTCAGGCAGCCCAGAATAGTCTTAGCTGCATTTAGAAGGATACATGCACCTACAACCTGCAGAGATCCAAGTCCTGGTTTGCATC
Source organism: Melospiza melodia melodia (assembly GCF_035770615.1). Lineage (NCBI taxonomy): Eukaryota > Metazoa > Chordata > Aves > Passeriformes > Passerellidae > Melospiza > Melospiza melodia. The sequence continues at coordinate 49,164,068 of NC_086226.1, forward strand.
ATGCTGTGGAATGGAGAAGGGGGCTGTGTGTGCCTCTCCTCCTCCTGACAGCCTGCCTAATGCCTACAGAGGCCTCAGCTGTGCACCAGCTCTGGGAACAACAATCTGCTGCAGCCACAAACACAGAAATGTCTGAGCCATGGCAGTATCTTCATCCAGTCCGTCAAACTGCTTGTAAGAAAGATGGGGATTGTTAGTGTAATCTGCTGACACACCAAGATTATACCAATGAGCCAATGGAAAATAATTGCCAGCAGAGTGATTTTAGAAAAGTCCAAAACAGTTTATAGGAACCTAGAATACCAAAGAGATTTCCAGGCAAACATGACTGACCACTGGAAAGCAGGCAAAAAAAAATTAAGCATCAGATTAAGTCCAAAGCAGTACTCGTTTCCTGCTCAGTACACAGTTGCATTAAATTGCCTAAACTTTCAGAACTCCAGATGTGTAGACAGGTAAAAAATACCTTCTATGAAAACATTTTTTACTGCTAGGAAAAAAAGGTCTAGTAAAACATAGACACTGGAGTATCATAAGCATCAAGTCATTGTAGTTTTTAGGACACTGTCATTTTATGTCAAAGATAAACCATTTACTTCATGCAACTGTATTGAGATGACTCAGTGAATCATTCACCTACTATTCAGAAGCACTCTTTTTATCTCTTAGTGTTTTCTAATTTAATTACTACTAGGACAGTTGGGATTTTTTTGATACAAAGCAAAGAGAGCCTTCTTTTGAATAGCATTATTTCTTTGCACTCTTACATTTAGATCAGTTTATCGGCGTAAATTTTTAAGAGGAAGACAACTAAGATAACCATGACAATACTAAGCCAATACTTTTGCTCCACTGCTTGTAAAAACCTGCTTGTCTGAATCCTTCAATTGTGATTTTTTTCAAATGCACTATGATGGTTTTAGCCTACTGATAACAAAGTCTTGTTGAGGTTCTTAGTTCAACAAATTCCATACTATTTTACTGTTGCTAATCCTCTGGCCTTTCAGATGAGACATAAAGTATGAATATTCATATACACACAATTCACAAATCAAATAATTGACAAATTAGGACTTAGATGCAATTTCCAGTTGCAGCCCATATTTTGCAGCCATCTTGGAAGGTTACAGAAGATGTTATACACACAGGGTTACTAAAATCAACTAGGTCAGTGGCTTGAGGAGAAGTTATGTGAGATATTTTTTTTTTTTAATCTTTTCACTTTTGGCAAAGAAAATAATTTTAATATCCAGGCAGAGTGGATTAAATGCCCAAAAGAGGGTTTTCTGTTTAAAATGGAAATATTTTTGGTTTCCTCACTTACCTACTTTCTTGCAGTTCAACCATAACAGAGTTTTTGAAGCTCTGGTATAAATGGCTGATAATTATGTTTGGAAATACAGACTATTCTATAAGTAGCACAGGAAGGCTGTATATGGCCACTGCAGCGAAGCATTCCCCTGAGAAACAGGAAAATGGGAAATCAAAGTAAATAGCAGAGGGCTTTAGCAGGAAGACATCTCCATTCAGAATCTGTAGTGTTATTTAATATCTTTTGTTTTACAGCAGGTGAGAAACGTTCTTTCTATGTCTGATTAAGCTGGCATGAGCTTAGTTTAGTATCTTGCTCTCTATCAGCCAAAACAAAAAGCATTTGTTCTTACATATGGAAAAATGTAACTTTTACTTCTGATTCCCTCTCAGTGGAAAACTAATTTAGCAATTCAGCTACCACATCTATTGAACAAAGGCTATGAGCAAAAAACCAAAAGTACATTTGTAGCCTCAAGGAGCTTTCACAGCAAAATAGCTGAGACCTATTTGTCCTATTCTCCTTCCCTCTTAAGTCTATTTCATTTACCCTTCACAAATGTTTCTTCTAACTTCCTTACCTGGGGAAAATTCTTTTTAAAGACTTTTAAAATTCTTTCTAAAGACTTTAGGACACTTTATATTAACCTTCCTTTATGTCTTGACCCTGTCTTGAATCAGTCTAAAGGAGCTCCCTGAGAAAACTACCAATTCCTCACTGTTTAACACGCGCGCACACACACCCCCCCCCACACACAAAACACTTTCTTTTTGACTGCGAAATATTCCTTCTGCATTTCAGATTTACACCTCTAAACATGAAGTTTTGTGCTTTTTATGTATAGTCTCAGCTCCACTTTTGAACTAGTACTTTATATAATTTAGTTCTTAATACTAGATGAGGACTTCACTCTGTTTCACTTAGAGCAAACAAACAAGCTTAGTGTTAAACAGCGTATTTTTATCCCCTCCTTGGACCCAGGTAGATTACTGGTTATAATCTAATCAGTAGAAAAACAAACAAGAAGATGAGTGAGGAAAAAATGGCTGTTTCTCCAAAACTCTGGGCAAAATTGTTTAAACATCCATTCATTTGGGGGTTATGATGGTCAAATGCTGGAAAATTATTGGGAAAGCATGGCTGAGAGAAATTTCCAGGGTTATTGAACTTGACCTTCTGCTGACCTTCTCCTGGTATAGATCCTCTTTCATACTTGAGCTATACATGCTCCTCTTGTATCACCATAGGCATTGTAGCAGGCTTTTATTTGTCTTTGCCTTGGAGGACTCTGTGTCTCTGTAGTCCTGGAAGCTTTTTAGATATGCAGAAGAGGCAAGTGACTTTAAACAGCTTTTCTGACTGTTGATGCTCTAAGTTATGATGGCTTTCAGAGTCATAGTGAGGTTGAGACCAAACACTGCAGTGCCCATATGCACAAAGATGTTCAAAATGGGTGAGTAGGAAGCAGTTGTAAGCTGCTGTCACCTATGGCTCTTGCTTGTTTTGAGGAGATTCTGCAGTCTCACTCTAAGTCTTAGCATAATATTGTTGCATCAGAAATTTTTCTGCAGCCCTACTGTAAAGGATTGAACTGGTGCAACCATACTTTCTGATTTAGTGGATGTTCTGTGAAATCAGAGTCGAGAATGTTTTAACAAGAGGCCATATTCAAGTTCCTTTTACTGTTTCCTAACATATCTTCTATCTCTTCTATAGATAAAAAAGCTACATGTGAGATCAGCTGTGCAAAAATACATTTTTTCCTGAATCAAAGGAGTTGCTGCCAATGGTATATAGGGACCTCTTTCCTGTCACAGTCTGTTGTGTTCCAAAAACTCTGCTATGAGCTCTACATTTTTAAATAAAAGGAACATCTGAAAAAAGACAAGGGTTTTTCTTATCTGTGAATGCCTTAGGTTGTCCCTTTGCTATTTCCTAAGCAAAAGGACACATGTGGAGCCAATCTAAGTATTTAAGAAAACAATATGCAGTTCATTCACATGTATGTACACAATAGCAATCTGCTTGTGCTGTTGTGAGGATTAAAAGGACAAGATAATTACATCCTGTCTAGCATGCTGATAAAAATACATTAGTCAAAGAAAAAAAAAAGAAAAGGTAACGTGTGTGATTAAATCAGAAGGGTCCCAGAATAAGCCATTGGAGACCTGAACTGAGGTCACTTGATACAACTGTGTCAATACTGTCTTTGTTGCTTTTAACTTTCATTTTGCTATCTATATGAATAGAAGCCTTTTCTACAGAGGGGTAGCAGTGGCAGTAGTAGTTGAGTTCTCTGAGATCTTTTTTTTTTTTGTATTTAATAAAGGAATTCCTTTATCATTTTCACTTTTGAGGACAGGGCAGAAGTTATAAAACTGGAATTTTTCTCTGAATATAAAGCCTGTCCTTAAAAATAAGAGTAATTAACTTCCCTTTTTCACAGGCAATCAGGTATTATAATAATAAGCCCATATTAATTATCTGTCTAAAATATTAGGCAAAAAGTTACACAGTGCACAATAAAGCAGGAGAAAAAAATAAGCAAGACTTCAGGCAAAATTCCCTTCTTCTGTGCATAAGGAGCTGAGATGGTGAAATTTCACAGCCTAACCCAAAACTAAGTTTTAGTAATTTTTTTCATGAACATTTATCAAGGAGGGAGAAATTTCTCTGACAGGAGAACTCTAGACAAATAAGGGTAATACAAATGAAATTCAGAGGTACTCTGACAACAAATGTGACCAGTCCTGCTGCTGAACTGCCAGAGTACATCACTGCTGGTGCTGGGCAACATATACTAAGCAGCTGGTACCACATCCCAGCCTAATTTTGGTGCCAGCCTCAGGGCAGTGATCTGAAGTAGCAACTCACAGACACCTCTTGCAGCACTAATACCAAAACACCTTCCCTATATCAAACTTTGCTGGAAGAGAAATAGCTTTCATTCCATCTGAAGTCCCATAGCCTACACACAAAGCAAAGAAACAGTCCAAGCCCTTGCTCTTCATGAAATGAGAAAAAAGGCTGTGGTGCCACTGAGAGTATGTCTGGCCTGCGCTTCTTGCCAAAAGAATGTTGTCATCAGCATGCTTGGGAATGGCAGCAATGTCCAGAAGTAACTTCATTTCTATACATTGTATTAGTCCTGCAGACGAAAGCATGCATTAGCCGATCGTGAGTTTGTTCACATCGGGTGTATACAGCATAGTGAGTGCCCTGTTTTTCATAGTTTCAGTGGTTTACTTGTTCAGCTCTTCAAGCCTCCACTCTGCCAAGCCACACCATCCATCTGTCCCTCGAGACAAACCAAATGTCATACTTACAGAGAACAAGACATGTACAACCTAAAATGTTGTTGTTGCAGAGAAGTTTTGCAGTAAAAGAACTTTGCGCTTTGGGCTTCTGAGCTCCATTCTGCTTCCTCAGAGCTACAGGACCATTTTTCTTAAGGACACAGCGTCTGATAACTCTGCATCTTTGATGCATATATTGTTGCAGAATGTTTCATATCATAGTAGGTGGAGGGCTTCGTTGATACCAATATAACTATTCCAGTTTAATCAGATTTACTTCTGAATTATGTCACTTAAACATCAATATGTTTAATTCAGCTTTGACTTAGGATATAGTTTAGGTTTGATTACCCACCATCTAAAAGCCTGAGTTCTTTATAGCTTTTAATGCAAGACCTTAAAGATTATTTTACTTTTCAAGTTTCTAATTATTTTTGTTTGTATTTTGCTTTATGTATTTAGCCTTTGGAGAAAGTTTTCTTTTATTAATTGCTTGGAAGATGAAAAAACTGTTAGTATAGCTGGCAATAGAGGCAGCAAAAAAAGTAGGACGTGATCACTTGTTAGCTACAAAGCAAAATTTAGAAAATAATTGTAAGAGTAGGTCAGACAAATAGAAGGATAAACACAATATCCATTTCCAAGATGAATCTCTCTCTGCTTATAATGTCACAGCATTATGATGTAACTAAATACATAATTTATATATGATAATAAAAAAGAAACCTTCTCTTAACTGAAAGCAGTTTGGTCATTCTTGGTTCTACTGCTAATTTCATTCCTAAACGCAACAAGTTCAGTAAGCAATGAATATTTGACAAATAATATTCTTTAACCATGAATTCTATTAGTTAATCACATAGTGTATCAAACATTAATTGTGTGTATCTCTCATGAATGTATCCCATCCCTCTGAGCGCCACTTTAGTTATGTATAATATAATAGAGTAGAATGGTTCAGCTAGAAGGAACCTAACACCTGATCCAACTTGCAGTGGCATAAATCAGTCACCTTCCTTACAATTTGGAATATTTATATTTCTCTTATATATCCTCTCACTCACCTGCCTACCAGCCTAAGTAACTTACTCCTTTTAATCTCTTCTCTAAATGTGCATAGTCTCCTGTGGCTGTGTAATTTGCGCCATGGGAACAGAGGGAGAGCAGCCAGTGCTTTTCTGAACAGGGCAGAAAACAGACTCCCAACAGACTTACAGGGCTAGGACATAAAAAAAGGGGAGGGCGGGAGAGGTGGGGAAGGAGAATCCTTCTTAGTGCCAGTCATGAGGTGATTATGAACAGTTCTGGCTGTGAGAGCATGCTAAAAATAAAAATAACTAAATAACAACGGATAATACTAACAGGACTGATAGGTAGTGTGGGTGCACCAAACACCAGAGCACCAGTTTTCACTCAAAAACAAATTAAGAGGACACACAAAAGTTTGCCAACTTGGAAGCATCTTTCATAAAGCAATCACTTCTCTGGATCAGTGAGTGTGATTGCATGTGTTCAACTGCCCATCCTCACTCATAAGTAGTCGGAAGGAGAGCTTCTAATCTTATTCTAAGCACAGATAAGTACATGGCCTTCATTAGCAAGTTTTTAAAGCAGGGATAAACTTGGCCATTATGATTAGTAACTTTGTGGAAATGGAGAGCAAACTGACTTTATCTTTGAAATATTCACCTGGTTGTTAGTTTGAGTTTTAGATTAATTAGAGAAGTAAATTCCTGAAGTACTCCTGAAAAACAGTCTTCCACACAGGAATTCTTTCAGTCCCTTTTTTGTTGAGGGTTAACAGGCTTGTAGGCAGTTCAAAATCTTGTATTGCATGCAGGTCTCAAGTTTCATGCAAAATTGAATTCCTGAAGTCTGTTGTGTAATGCACTAGCAGTTTCAAAGTACTCTTTCTCATGTATACCTCAACTCAACATGGGACCATATAAACACAGTTAGGCAGAGAAACAGCTGCAGTCAAATATAGGACGTGACTAAAGAGTGCCATTCAGGTTCAAAGATATGTAGAAATATATGTAGATATATAGAAACATGGAATATTCATGAACCTTTAATAGAAGATATGCAGACAAAAATTCCCTTGCTCCCTTTCCAAAACATACCTGAAGTCAAAATCATTTCATTCCTATAGAAGTGTTCCTCAGTGCCATGCCCTTATAAATTACTGCAGACAGATGAGTAAGTAACTTTCTTAATGATGTATTAATAGTCAGAGGAAAGTGACATTATTCTAAAGAGACTCAGAGATTTCTGATGTAATTTTACTGAAGTTACCATGCAATTTCTTTATAGATAGCAACAAAAATTATGTGAATCAACAGCTAAAATGATGGTCACTCAACAGAAAGAAAGGACAAACCTTTTACCAGTTAACCTACAACCTATTTAGCTATCCTACTTCAAATGTCTGCCAAAGACAGATCCCTCCCTAAACTCCACTGTTTCAGCAGCTTTTAACTATAGAGGGAGGCTATGACCACTTGCTCAAATGTAGGTGTCTACACCACCACAAACTGTCTCCACCAGGTAAATCCCCCAAATCCCCCCCGTGCACTGCTGTGAATGAGCAAGAGCAATGCTTTTGTGCATCATTGCGTCTGGTCTGTTTCCAAGAAAAATCATCAGGTGAAGTTGTAGGAGCTGTGATGATTGCTATTATTAGACTATCACCGTGGCATTCACCATTGCATGTTGATTTATGGATATGGATTATTTTCAATTCTATCTGAAGAACAAAATAAGCAAACCTAAGAGCTTCTGGAAAGTAAAGTCATAAATATTATCCCTTTGTCAAAACATTTCTTTAACCTCAGTTGTTTCAAACAAGATTTAGTACCTCTGTTTCAAGCAGTGGTTGTATTACACTTACACTTTGAGGCTGCCAAGCCCATTACCATTCCAAAGAGGACAGAATATATCGGCATGTTAAGTGCAGTGAACTAAGTCCTGGTTCAAAATGCTAGGTATTATTGTTCAATTCCAAGAGTGGCTTGGAGTAAAGCAACAAAATGTGATGTACTGGCAAAAAGCACATATATTGAAACCAGTTCTGCTCCAAAAGTGAGGATTCAGCTTCCAGGTGAAGAACCATTATGCTAAAATCCTAAAATGCTTTTTAAAAAGTTGCTTTGATGTCGTTGTCTGATCACATCTCTTACTCTTAGGTACCCAGTATTTGACACGAGGATAGAAAGTATTCAACTTCTTAAAAGATGTGCTATGACTTCAAATATGTTTTTAGATCTGACTGTGACTGGCTGAGACACTTCTAAAGGTAAGAAAGTTTGCAACCTAATACCATAAATAATTCTCGTTTAAATATTAAATCAGTGATGAAAGATCTCACACACTTCTAATCCAAGCATGGATTTGAGATGTCTGGGAATTCTTATTGAAGCAGCATTTTTCTCAAAAAGGCCAATTAATCCCAATCGAAACTTTCAACAGAAAATTAACAGTTTAAATAAAACTTTAACCCAAAATAGAGGCCAAATATATATTTTTTTAATGAAATAAGAAAAATGGGGAAAGGGTGGGCAAGAAAAGAAGCAGCTCAGTCTAGGGTGTATCATCGGTGTGGGAAATCCAATTTACCAGCTTCATTCTCCTTCAGATGAAAGGTATATCCTCTAAATTTCACTTTTTGTTCTAGTTGTTAAATTTCTTGGTGTGAGTCTCTGATTCCAATTTGTAGGTTTGCAATAAGAGAATAATACTGCATTCACCAACTATGTATCTCTTTATTTCAGGTATGGCAGAGCAGGAAATTTAATCTTGTAGTACATTTTCCTGGATATGAAAGCAACATGCTGCTACATAACATAAGTTACTGTCTGCCCATCTGGGACCCATGTTCTCTGTCTCTCTGCCTCACACCTTCCATTTTCAGTCCTAATGACTAAATAAACAAAACCAGATCTGAAGTAGAAAGTACTTGAAGCTTATTTAGAGAGAAAAACCCCTTATTTAGAGGGAAATTTGGAAAGGAAAACCAAATTAAAATCCACATGTGTAAAAATATTTGCAAAATATGCATCCTACTCCTTTTTATAAAGTAAGCATTTCATAATTTTTAGCTGCAATATTATCCTGTGTCTCCTACATATTCAGCTCAGACAAAACCAAAGATAAGGGTATAGATATGATAAGATCATCATCTTGGAAGGCTTTTGGAGCTTTCCCTCTTTCAGAACAAATGACCTTTCCATTCAGTGCAAGACTTGGCATAAGGATTCTGGCACTTCTTACTTGCAGATCCATCCACAGAACAGTGACATTAGATTCTACTTAAGTCAAAATTCCTGTCTTGTACTTTTTGGGGTACATCAGGAACTCAAGAGTTCTTACACCCCTTCTTCCTTAGCTGCTTTAAATATATAAACATACTTATATACTAACATATACATATATGTATATATATACATATCTATGTATATATACATATATATAAAGTTGCTTTTCATTATGGAGGGGAGCTTTCATAATTGCTGTTCTGTGTGCATTTACTAACAGCTAAGGAAAGATGTTTTTATGAGACTTTTCTGGCCTGGCAGGAGGATTCAGCACAAAGCAGAAGTGCTAATGAATTTAGATTCAGCAACAGCACTCAGATTTCTTGGGGCATGCTCTTGTGCTTCGGCCATGGACTGCACGTATACTACACACTGCGACACTGGCAGAGGGATATGCTCCACATAAGTTAGTTTAGGAGGTACTAGTATGAGAGATAGAGGTTATCACACTGATGCCTTCAAAATCTAGAAACAAAATAACACATTTTCAAGACAATATTAATGTAGGAAGTAACATAATGGCAGGTCTTCAATTAGAGGCCTTCATGTGCATATATGGCAAAATTCACATGTGATACAGGACTTCTACAATTTTATAAGTTTTAAAAATGTAGAATATTTGGCAATCATGTCCAATCAGAAGAGTAGTTACTTAAGTAACCCAGCATTTCAATTCTGACCAATTTGAACTACTCCCCCCCACCCCCCGCCCTGAGTTTAGCCCCATATTTCCCCATATTTATTATTATATCTAGGATACATGGTAAGAGAAAATAAGACTAAATAATATTTCAGGGATGTAGCAAATGTGTTAGAAGGCTAGCTAATTAATTCTAATTCTAAAATATAGGGGAAAAGGGAAAATATAGGAAAAATATTGGGAGCTACAGCCATGTATTAGAAATCTACAAAGCTACAAATATATGAAGAATACATAAAAAGCTCAGGCATCAACATGATGAATTATCTTTCTTTTCTTTCAGACAGAGTTTGATTATGTTTAAAACCTTTTACATTGTATTGCCATACATATTGTGGCTTCTCCTATAATGACTATTTAGACCAATATTCTAAAGGTGTACTTAAAACTTGATTCCTGTTCTGTTTGTTTTGATGACAGAATTATATTTTCTCTTTACAGTCAGAGACCAAAGGAGATGCATTCCATCATGCCTTCCCTTAAATGACAGTCTCTTTTCCTTCTTTCTGTTGAAAAGGGTATTTCCTTGAATATTTTTACTCATTGGGCTGTTTACAGAAATACAAATACAACCCTACTTCTATATGACATAATTAAACATAACTTTCCTTTCTTCACTTATTTATGTTTTTGGGAAATACTTATGTATTAAATTTCAGCAGACATCATCCAATTTCTCTAGTTTGGTAGATCATCTCATAAAAGAATATTAATTTAAAGGTGAATTCTAGCAACATCAAGATTGGCTTTGAAAATGAAAATGTCTGAAAATGAAATCAAAATGTATCCCCAGCTACTAATTGTCTGAGCACCCTGAAGCACTTATAAACACATCTACAACTGATTAAGTAGGCTGGTGTGGAACTCCTCACAAGGCCTTGCTTGGAAGGCAAAATTAACTACCGCAGTGCATGCTATTTAAGCTTGAGAAGCAGCAGCCTTGACAAAACAAAAACTTTTTCGAATGGAGCCTGAACAGGTTTCGTATTGCTGAGAAACTGCTCAGGCTCCATTCTGAAAATATTTTCAGAAGTCTGCCAGAGGAAAGGCTGATTTAAATTTTGCATTAGCTCTCCAACCGAATAGATGTCAAAATTATAGGTCATGTAAGAACAGGCAGTGTATGTGAGGTACACACAAAATACTGCCCCAGTGTAATACCCCTACACTCATCCAAATCAGATCTGCTACTACACCCTGTAATATCTATTGTACTTTAATTTCAGTTCTGACTAGGCATTACTTTGAAATTACACTTCATAACCAATAGCTCTTTGGTGCTACTGAAGAAATTGTGTACCACAGGAATACTACAAGACTGCATTGCAGCAACAAATAGTAATAACAATAATAACAACAAGAGTACAGGGTATTCCTGAAAAAAATTTGTGAGCAAAGGCATACCTTGCAATAGTTTTCATAATTTAGTATTTAAAATAGCCATAATATCTACTCACAAAGATTTGAGTGGCCACTCTGATATAGGAAGAGAATCATAACCTTTAAACCAAAAGCATTTTAAAATATATTTTTAACATAGTCTAAAGTATAGACAGTCAACATTTTTTTCTTTTTTTTAAAGAAAGCACTCTTATAACCTAGGCATACTTCAATTATTTAGAAAACAGCTGTACCAAATGCTAAAATACAGATGATCAATTACTTTTAACTCACAGCATATGTCTACAAATACTCTTTTTTTCCTTACCCAACTAGTTCATGTTTAGTAGTAATAGGATGGATGTAAGCATACACCATCTAGTTCTCTTTTTGCTTGAAATGAGCCTAATTTAAAAAAAAAATCCTTGAAGTGTCTCTACTGTGTAGTGTATTAGTCACCCTATCTTTTACAGATTAAGCTCTTTGGCATTATAGGAGAAATCATCTGCTGCATACTGGCATCATCAAGCAAAAGCAGATTCATAAACTCTGCCCTTAATCTCTCTTTCAGTTTTCTTCCAATTAGAAACAATCTTTCGTTGATACTCTAATTAATACTTACACATTAAAATATTAGGCATTATAGCATAAATCATCTGCTATATTCTTGCATAAAGCAAAACTAGGTTTTTAAGCCCTTGCCCTTAATCTTTCTTTCAATTTTCTTCCATTTAAAAACCATCTTTCCCCAATACTCTAATTAATGCAAATGATATTCATGATTAGTTAGTATTATGCTAATCTGAGCCCCAAATTTCCCTAAATCTACATGGTGTTGTCTGAGTACCAGATTGCTTTGGGTTCCTAAGTAAAATTACATTAGCCTGCCAGCTGTACAAAAACACCATGATAGAGTAGAAATCCAAGCAAATCATCAAGATTACATTAGTTTTGTTTCTTAATGAACAACTGTTTGCATTAGGGATTACAGACAAATTATGATTTTCGTCTCTGTACCCAGGCAGCCAGGCATCTGTTGAGAAGTTTCATTTTTTTTCCTGACTAAATAGATTGAGGAGAGCTAAGACAGAGAGACGAGTCTAATATTTCACGTAATTGAATTTTTTCCATTACAAAGCAATCAGCACTCTGTGGCTCACTGCTAACCTTGAATTCTCTCTTCCACTCCAGCCTGGAATGCAGGAGAAACTTGAGCAGCTTTTTTTTCAGAAAGCCATCAGTCACCCGGCTTCTCCTCTCTTCCTGCAGAAGCAGATTATGTACTTTGTAGTCATACCTGCTTGCTGTTACACTTCAAGCCTGTTTCCCAAACCGTGCTACCGCAATTCCTGCTGCTCTGGTATATAAGCAACGCGCCGCCAAAAAGCATCCCGTGTGGAAAACAGAGCACAGGGCTTGTGCCTGTCTGAGTTAACAGTGCACACAGGGAAACTCAGCCCGGAAACTGGGTGGTAATGAACATGGTACCACCAAGACTGCCAGTCTTTAAAGCATGACAATGAAGCGCAGCCCTATACATGTACCCCGGCTGTCCCTGTTTCGTGTCAAACTCCTGTAGCATGCTCGTTGTCATGTTCTGCTTGATTCAATTATGCTCCTGGTGTACAGGTTTACTCATTCTTCCATGCGTTAATCTCATCTCCAAAACTCGCACCGTGACAGCTCATTATTGTTGGCAAAAATGTAGTACACAGACAGGAAAAGTAAGGTTCTGACACATTCATCATTGTGTATCAAGACCTCCTGATTACAAGATAAAAGTAGCAAGTTAATCTGATCAATCTGTAGAGTGCAGGGCAGTAAGGGGTAGGTAAATCACCGTCCATATCTTGGGTGACAACACAAAGCAGCAGCAAAATAATTCTGCACAATTTCTTTTCACATATCAAATTGTATTTTAATATTACAGCTCACTCTTGGCCTATGCAGAGCGTCAGATGTATAAAAATGTTTACTGAAGGGCACTGTCGGTGTTGTGGAATTTCCTAAGAAACCTTACCTGAATATCCTCCAGAACGCAACCTTCTTTTCACTTCATTCAAATAGCCAATTTAGTCAGTCATTATTAAGTTTAGCAACAACATGTGAAGTAAGAAAGTAAATTAAACTGAAAATTACCTTTTCTATTTATTGTCAAAATTTACATTTCAGATTTTCTTCTGTACTTTTTCAAGTTTCTTACTGCAAACTACTGCAGAAAAATACCACTCTAGATCTGATGTTATATGCTGTCAAAAGGACACAAATCTAAAAATATTTGCATATAAATGATACAATAAATGTTTTAGGACTATCATGTTATAAAACTCATTCGAGAGCTTATGGAAAAAATCTAAGTGACTTCCAAAATGCCTTGGAAAAATTATTTATTAGTATACCTAGTCTGAAACAGGTAAGCTGCAATTCTGTCTTCACTGGGTCTTATTACCCGCAGCAGTTCAAATTGGAGCAAGATGAAATCAGGCCTTTTACTTGAGAAATTGCCTAAGAGCCAACTAGAGTGTTTTGCCTCCCATGCTTATCACATATTGTACTTCTGCATGAATATTATTTTGCTTTTGACAATGTGTACAGAAAATTAAAATAGTCACTAAAATTAGTCAAAGAGGAGACAACCTTCATATCAGATACTAGGAAGCTTTTAGTTACACATCAGCATCAGTTGGGATGTAGAGATTGGCAAACACAGTATCAAAAGTACCAGGGAGTACAGCATGTAAGTAAAATCATTCACTCCAAGAAGTAAAAATCTCTTTCAGAATTAAAGCCCTCTACAATTTCTGCTGCGGTAAAAGGCATCAATAAGGCAATTAAATGGACCTGAATAATCTATATGCTATCAAGTGCAGACATTCTATCAGTTAATGATACATCAGTTTGCTTATTGATTTGTGAAAGAACACTAAACATAAATTATATTTTTCCTTATTACTTTTCCATTAAATAACTTGAGATAATTCTAGTAGCGCTATGTAAGAATACATCTGGGTGAAGCAGCGTGAAGATCACTGTATGATATTAACTTTGGGTAAGACTTTTTAGTAAATCAGAACTTATCTTCCATTTCTATTAACACATTCACATTGCATGCACTAAACTAAGACCTTACACCCCTTATTTGGGCAGCACCATTAACCAGAGTATAATTTTACCTGAGAAAGAATAAAAGAGCTCCCTTCTCTCATGGACAATTACTCCTCATCTAGGGTAGTCTCAGGCTTAAAAGACACTCAAAACGTTTTCCCCTCTGGAATAATTCCCAGGTTAGTAACTAATTTGAATGAAAATAATAGATTTTTATGAGAAATCGCAGCATGAAGTTGGAGCAAGACACATCATTAACAGGATTAAAGTGAAAAACTTGTTGGTGGGAATGAGCTGAAATTGCTAGTGAAGACTTCAATACTAACTTGAATTAAGCAAATGGCCAACCTGGCTCAGACTCTGCCCCAAGAGTCCTAACCTGTCTCTCAAACTTGCTAATTATCAGTACCAAGTGTGGGAAACTCTTGGCTTTAGGACTGCATTATACCCTCGCAGAGCCAAGACTCAAGCCCAGGTGCAAAGTGAAAGCCAGTCTGCTGCTGCTGCGTCTGCCATGGTTGTTGGGTGGGTAAATGGCAGTCTTTGGGTCAGATCCATTTAATACCTTCTCCTAATGCTGGGCCTCTGAAAGTACAATCGAAAATAAATTTGACTGGCAGGATAAGAAACTTGACAATATGTTAATACAGACTTATGTGGACCATATTCTCCTTTCTTAACACGACAGGATGTTACATTGCTGCTCTAGCCAGAGAGATGACAGTTCTGTGAAAGCAATAGCTGATGTAATAACAGACCACAGCAGTATTGTGGCCAGCAGAAAACAAACCACCATTTCCCCTAGTATCCTCAAGGATTCCACTGATAAAACCTTGATTTACAAACACTCATGCAGGAACAGTGCTATGGCTGGGATGCTGAGGCAGTAACCTCTCCTCAAGAAACATCAGTGTGTCTACGAAGGTGTTCTGAGAGATAAAAACCCCATCAGACTTTCAGGATAGTGCAACAAATCTTGGTGGTCTCTGAAACTGTATGAACTTTTACTGTCAGGTAGAACAATGATGCCTTCATGCATGGAACAAGCACAGCCTGATTTATTTGGTGAAAGAATCTTGTTTAATATCCTTTAACAGGTGATTTTTAAAGATGTTATAAAAGCAGAGTTTGTCAAAACATGTATAAGGTAGTTAGAGCAAACAAACACAAGTCAGCCAGAGCAAATGGAATACGACTGGTTAAATGGGACAGCCTGGCATGCCATAATAGGAAGATGAAGCATTTCAATTATTTAACTAGTTTAGTTTAAAGACAGTATTAAAGAATTCAGTTTGATCTTCAATTTTTTTTTAATGGGAACTCAGCTCCTATATTTTATCCATGATTCTCAAGAGAATAGGTTTTGGTAACAGCTTAATTTTACAGATTTCTTGCCCTAAACAAAAGATCGTATAACTTCATTTGTTCAAATTTATTACATGGAATAAATTGGAAGTCTTTATTACATGGAAGAAATTAAAACCCCTCTGTCTCATTTTCTAGAGCATTGGGAAAATGTACACCTAGTCTAACCAATCTAAGCACAATATTTCCTTGACTTGCAAAGAATTAAGTTCACTTACACTGGAAGGTAATATTATTCCATATTCCCTAAGAAGTGAGTCACCATTTAAAATGATGATACATAGAAAATCTCTCCATTAGTGCTGAATATCTTTGAGAAACTGACATTCCACAATGACAATCTGAGATGTGACATTTGACATTGAGCCTGTGTTTAAAAACATAGATCTATCACTGCATTCTACTGCAAGGACAGAGAAACTTTTGGATTACATTGAACATTCAGTGGAATATTTTGATGACATTGCAAAGTACAGCAGCACCATCTGTTAAAATATTGATGGTGTGGTTTTGTTCTGTTTTGAATTCTGAACAACAGTAGTAAAATTTTAAGACGGTTAATTGCGCCACTGCATCACAGCACAAAGTGTTAAAGTTGCTCTTAGCAGTTCAAAAAAAAAATCAAAGTTAGTTCCTAACTCTATTGGGCTTAAAGATTCAAAAGATCTAATTGTATTTGTTCCCAGTGAAGCTCTTTCTTCTTCAAACTATCTTTGCCTTGATGTTATAATCTCAATGCCAGGTGTAGCTAACCTAGCCATCTCTTATTTCCAATTACTAAAAGAATGACCTAATCAGGTTTTTTTTTCTGTTAATAACTTCTGTTTCTAAATTAAATTGCAGAAAGAAGTTGCAGAAAACTTTACCTGTCTTTATTTTAGCTCTTCCATTTCTCTCCTGATTTTTGCTCCATTCAACATTGCAATTCTATTGTCTTACACTAGGATTCTGAAAATATATCTTAAAGAGTGAATGTGTTTTGACAGAATTTTCAGTCTGTTAGTATTAAAGCATAGAGAAATTAGCGTTATTTCTTCATTATTTGGATTCAATCATCATCAAGTAACATTGGAGGCCATAAATTCCAGCTAGAAAACAACCTTTTTTTCACATAATGTTTTTTTTTAATGGAGCAAAGAAATCAAATATCTGGGAGGGGGAAAGAAAGTGAAAGAATCAAGTGATAAATTCAGAACAGAAAAAGCAACTTTATTATGACTTGCACAGAATTTATGCACGTCCTACAGAAGATTCAAGTACAGCAAGGTGCCATAGCCTAGTTGGAGCACACATTTCCTCAGTCATAATACATGTTCAGAGAAGTTGCAATGGAAAGCTGTAATTGAATAGCTTGAAACACCAACATTAATTACATCTTGAATACTACAGTTGTATAAATCTCAAGCACATTATTGAAAGTACAATTGCATTTTACCTGCTGTGGAGAGATGCTTTGGAATTTCATAGCTGCTTTTTCCTGATATTAATGAGCTCTGGGTGGTGCCTTAAGCCAGCGCAGTGCGCACATGTTTAGATACACAGCCACAAGCACACCTTCACACTAAGTAATGTTCACAGCACTGCTGACATACAGTTTTCACCATAAGAAAACTCTCAACATTGCCAGAAGGAACAGACAAACTGAGGCGCTGTCGGACTCACAGAGTAGAATCCTGATAAAAGCATGAAGCACAAGCAGAAAAAGTAACTTTGCTGAGAAGGTGCTGCAACTGCTAAACACCCCACAGTAGCAAGTCTAACTGGAAACACAGTCATAACATGTGTGTAAAGACAGAGAAGAGTTAGAGAAGTATATACTTGACAGTAAGTACAAATATGTTTTTCTTGGGACACATTTTTTTAAAATCAGCAATGAAGGAGTATTGAAAGTGATTAAAACCACCTTAATTCTACATTAGCACATGGTGTTAGTATGTGTGTAATGTATGTGCACTGCTACTGTGTTGTTTGGGGTTTTTTGATGAAGGGAGATTATTCTGCCATTCCATAATAAAAAACATTAAACAATAGAGATGAACATGCATTGGAGAATGCATCTCCATACTTTGGAGAACTGTAAAGAAATTTATTCTGAGTTGTCCAATAATACAGAGTACCTGAGCCAAATATTTTTTATAGACAGAAATGCAATGGTTCTGAACAAGAACTAAAACCTATATATTTATAGTGTCTCATAAGCCTAACAAACACATCTCCCAAAAAAGATATCTGGTGACTCTTCATTCAGAATAACCATTAGATAGTCAGTAAATGATCTTGCATTATTTGTATATGATGTTGCCACTTTCATGTAAAGAAAACTGAACAACTTTTATGGATATAACCTTATATCCTTCTGTCCACTCCTCCCCCTGAAATGTATAGAATTAAGATCTGGTGTTCTAGTTCCACAAATAAGCACAGCACATTCAATATGTCCACAGTTATACTGACATTTGTTTCTAAATCATTTAATTAAAAGTCATTATTGAGAACAAAGGATTCATTAACAAGCTGTACATCTGAACAACTGATGGAGTTGTTGTGTTATGAATATCATTTTAATCCAAATTAGAAAACTGCACAGATGTGCTGCTGCAAAATATTGACATACTGCAGCTCCCCTGGAATGTGATTAACATTTATATTAAACCAAAAAGTACATTAAAATCTGGATTCACTAATAAATTTAGGATTGGAATAATTCTTTTTAATGCTGAAATACAGCATATTATTATTTAACCTCCACTTGGGATTATTTGCCCTATTAATATGCCTTAATACAACATGGTAAACTTTGCATTGACAGATTTTTTATTCCAAAATTTTGTTACGATGTCTTTGATCATCAGAACTGCCATTAAGCATAACAAAATGTGCAGTATTTACAATAGATCAGAAGTTTTTCATTGTCTCTGGTTTGTTCTTAATAAAACCTGTGATTTCAATACTTTTTCCCCAAGAATTTGAAAAGACAGTTTTTCATTATCTCTGCTGCAGAGGCATGTAAATTTGTGCACAAAAATAGGATTTTGATATTGGGAAGAAAAGATTTTTCTTTAGAATATGTTCTTTCCCCCTATATAATTGCATGAAAATGATCTACAAACCAGAGACATCAGCTCAGACTTAGGCACAGATTTAACAAAATAGCTTTCAAGAGATGTGTTAGATGTAAGTATTTGGAATCTTTTCCCACAAGAAAAACCCAACAGCCTATTAACAATGCCATAAAGTTATGTAAATAGTTACTTAGATTTTAATTTGTGACCTGTAAAGTGATGAACTATTAAATTTGTGAATTCAATCACAAAACCTGATTATGACTATAATCCCAAACTAGCCATTTGTCATTAGTGAAGGGACAATGAAAAAATATCTACTTTTCCCATGGATATCACTCTCTCAATCACCCACATTATCATTGTTCCTCACTTTTTAAGTGGAGATTTTGCAGCAAAAAAAGTTTCTAGATTATTTCCCAACTATACTGAACAGCACTTTATAGAGACAGGTTCTGTCTCTTCATGTCCTTTGCCTCATCACAAATTTTAATGTAAAAATATGATGCACAACCAAGATGTTCATATTTACACAATTACAAAAGAAAGATATAATCAGTTAACAGATTTCCATATATTCAGCTATTTAGTATATTAAAAGTTTACTTTTGTTTGCATTTGGTTGTTTATTGCATTCTCAGTAAAACTTTTGCCCTCTTGTGTTTTAGTAAATATGTCTGTGTTCAGGAGAACACAGATGGAGAGCGTGTCATTTATGTTTGTTTGGTTGTTCCCTGACAAACCACGTTTTTATTGTAGCCAAATAAAAGAATATGAAGGAAACAAACAGGAAGGTAGGAAACAAAACGCACCCTGAAAACTTAACAGTCATTCCATTTAGTTTAAAGAACAAGATAGAATGTTGTATTTCTTGATGACACTAGTTCAATGTAATTACTTTAAAGTTATCAAAAGCCAATATTCTAGGTTTATTCAAATGGAATTTTATCTTAATATTTACATGCTGCAAAATAGTTATAGACAGCTTATGCATAATAAAATCCCATTAAGTTTATAATGATGCCTGCCATAAAAACATTTGCGAATAAACTTTTTTATAACTATGAATAACTATCTTATACAATATTTCCTGTTCTCCATAAGGCATTTACAATTCTGTGTTTATAATCATTCAAGAAAAGCAGAAGCAGAAAGATAAAGTTTATCTTGCTTGTTTTTTCACTCAGAAGTCTTAATATTTTACTTACACTACATATTTTGGATAGGAACATACTGTAAATAATTACACAATCAATTCTGTGATAATATTTTGCACACAAAGGCATTGCAGCGAGAGGTTTTTCTTTTCTGAGAGAAAACAATTCGTATTAGCAGTGCACACACGGGTTTACCTTAGATCTTAGGTGCGAATTTGTATGTTAGAAATATGATGCAAAATCAAATGCAGAGCTAAAATATCATTGGATTTTTACCAATACAGAACAATTCTTAAACTCTCTTTCCAAAGTGTGCATGAAATACACACTCAAGAGAGTGAACATTTATATTACATGTATTTTACAGATCACCATTCAGGATAAAATACTGCAGTGAAAGTATTGATTTTCTTTTCTCTTTGGAAGCTATGTCATCTCACTGAAAGGTATCCTCAGTGAACACTACATTAAACTTAAGATGTGCTCCTTAATAAAAGCAAACCTTCATGCACACAATATTAAGGAAATACACTATGCAAATATTTCATAATATCTATGTCTAAACAACTGTCAGTCACTTTAACAGCTCTACTCAATGTACAAAATTACAAGAAGAAAATCTGATTAAAGATCTAAACATGAATCAAAAGATGATACTAAACAGAGTAACACCCAGCAAAATAGCAGTTTAACAAAACAGCTTTTTATCACCTACATTCTACTGTTCTTTTAAAGTTACGCCAGCAGTTCAATAAGTAACAAACAAAGAATAATTCTTCTTCCCTGTACTCAGAAACTACAGAAACAATCACAAGTAATAAGCATAATTTAAATTAAATACTCCCTTCAGGTTTGATACCCTCACTGAAAGCACGTATCAACATCCACCTTTGGAAAGATAACGAAGTCCTCGCAAAGCAGTGTAGGAAGGCAGTTATAATCAGAAACCTCCCTTCTGTCCAGGCACTGGGATGTGCTCTCCACTGGCGCTCCCCAGACCCACTGCCCAAGAATAAAGTGCCTATTGTCCCAGCACTGTACTAATTGTAAAAACGCAGCGCATGCAGTAAGCATTATAATTATCCCGAAAAACAAGCAAAGGCAATCAATGAAGGAATGAAAGGATAAAAATACGCCACCAGACAAAGCAACCCAAGAATGAAATTAATATTCATAATGGAATGCAAGCTGGCCGAATGTCCCTTTCATGGCATGGTTATTGCATACAAGAGACTATTGTCCACAAGTGAAAAAATCCATATGTGGAGAAAATTTCATGTAGTTCTGCTGAGGAGAAAAGCTTTTCATTCCCAAAATAGTTTCTCCTAGTCCCACTGTTTTGATTAAGTAAAGTTTTGGGCTCCTTTGCCTGGTAATATTAAAAAAAGTTGTCTCTCAGGATCCACCCTTCTCTGAGCTCAGTAAGGTTTGCTTTTTTTCCAGCTCTCCGCTTTCATTTGCAGCTGTATAAATATGAACAAAAAAGCCAGGCTCATCCAAACAAAGAAAAAATGGACTGAATATGCATATCCTCATTAACTAAATTTAATTATGACAAGCAGCATATTAATCAGTAGTTGCTCCAGTTACTGCATTCATTGGAAGGGAGGAGGACTCCAAATTAAAGAGAAGCGTGGGGGACAATCGCATAGTGATTAGGAGGCTGCTCACAACATGATACAATGCACTTTCTAAATAATTATTCAGAGGAAACAGAATAAAGAGGCAGATTGCTCTATTTTTAAGACCAACTCAAGAACAATTAGCCAAGAGCATGATGACAAGGCTGCTTTCTTTTTACCGTGACTGCTTCCAGCTCCACGTTCTCATACCAAGTAGCTTGACAAACTGAAAAATTTGCATTTCACAGGGTGCAAGGGTGGCAAGGAATAAAAACAAAAGGAAAAAGGAAAAAAGAAGAAAAGGAGGAGAGAGAGCTGAGCAGGAGGAGAAATAAAACGGAGAAAGTAAAAGAAAAATCCCGTGCTGTACTTGCTGCTGTTTTAATGAGAAGGCCCATGCCCTTACAGCAGCAGAGAAATCCTATCTGTCTCATTGTGATGTTAGGAGCTCTGAAGAGTCACTGAGCTGGAGCCGCAAACTGTGCGCTCTGAACTTTGCAGCACGTGCATTGCAACAGTGAAGGAGGAGTTCAGAAAAGGAAAAAAAAAATGCTTCCAGGGAGAGGAAAAAAAGTTATCACACCAACTTACCATCCACCAGGTCCTGGCTGACATGTCATAGCAAAGCTGCCATTTTATGGAGCTGTCCGATGCTTTTCCTGCCATTACGCTGTCAGCAACCTTCATCAGATGCAGCTCAATGGAAGATAAGACACCTAATCAAGAAAACATCAGCAGTGGCTTGCTGGGCTACATGTAGGCCAATCCTTATCACACTGCATCATGGGAAAAGCTCCTTTATTAGCAAGAACTCCAACCTCACTGATATGAAGACAAGGATCAGGTCTTTTCTTTTTCTTTTTTTTTTTTTTTTTTTTTGTCAGAAGGGATTGGTGAAACCAGCCAGCGTTCTTTGTGTATCATGTGTACACCAGTTTAGTATCTTACAAGTGGGCGGCTAGCTGCATTGCTGGGCTGCACAGACCGAAGTTTATTTGCATTCTTCTCAGTTGTATATTGTTTGACATGATCCATGGTCGGCTCCGAGTGCAAGAGAGGCGGGGGAAGAAATTATTCTGAATTAGTATCTTCCCCAAGAAGGACAGACAGGTTCAGCATCGCGGTGGGGCCCTGGCCCAGAGGTCAGAGCACACGTGTGTGCACACGTGGATCTGGGCGCTCGCACACGCGTGCACGGGCGCGCGCCCCGGGAACACACAGGTAGCAGCTGCAGCTGGGGCAGCCGGGCTGCCAAAGGCTACAAACTCTGCAACTGGACATATGGAAACAGTTTAACTCTTTGCAATCAGCTTTAGCGAGAAATAGGAAGACTGTAAGTCCTCAGCAGTTAGAATTTAAGTGATGCAGACTTTTCCTCCTCCCTTTCCCATGGAGGTTCTTGATTTCCTCTGCTCTGGATGATCTAGCTGGGAAGGGGGGAACAAGTGGGAAGGGAACTATTTTAATCACGGCTCCCTTCTGCCCCACAGCTTCAGGTCATTTACCTCTTCTAAGTACTCTCACCCTCCAGGGTGAGAAGGCGTTCTTCCTTCAAAGTTTTCCTTGCAGGGCTTTTTCCCTAATGGAAAATCTGTCATTCCCTGAAGGAAGGACTAGCCTAGAAGAACAAATTTTTCTGACTTTGTTTTAAGGTGCAGAAAAGAAAAAGTACTTACATAAGCACACAGAGGAAATCCATAAACCCTGGCTTACATTTAAAAGCTATATAAAGAAGAACCAGGATTTGCCAGTCCTGGATGAAGTGATCAGCATAGGTTTTACTGGAGTATTGCAGATTCTGTACGTACCTTAGCAATAAATCCCTCTTTAGCAAAAACCATATCAAAGCAATCACCTTCTCCACATCTCCAAAATTTTATCCTTAAAATTAACACTTCAGCATAGCAACAATAACTACAGCAATAACAACAAAGCAACAGCAACAATTATTATTATTATTATTATTATTATTATTATTATTATTATTATTATTATTATTATTATTATTATTTTCTCTATTTTATTATTATTTCCACAAGATCAACTCCTGAGTTAAGGGCCCATTTGCTGAGGTCCTGAAACACTGACAGCATCTAATGAAATGACCCCCTGAGCCAGTCCAGAATGCTGAAAACAGAACAGCTCTGTAGAAGCACCCAGTACATCAAAAGATAAGAGCCATTTTCCCTTCTCCCTGTGTGCTATTGAGGTTGGCTTGCAGCCTCAGTTTCTCAGTTGTTTTAAATACACTGATGAGGCCAGCATCAAAGAAGTCAGACCAAAATTAATGGGGATTTTGGCCATCCCTATCCCCCAAATCAGCACAGTTCTCTTTCTAGAAGAGTTTCTGTATAATAGATGAGGATGTTTCCTTTTTAATTTCATTTAGGTCACAGTGATCAATTTGGACATGAGAAAATTTTTGAATACTGTAAAGTCTGCCTATGATCATATGCTATGGGATGGCTCAGCGCACTTAGAGGGCACAGGAGGATTAACTCCAGCTCTGTACCCTACATCCTGTTCAAACAGCCTGGCTTTGTGATAAACATTATAAGGTATGGAGAGCACCAGCAACAGAGTTTTATCCAGTTTTTGGCAAGCAGTGCACAGGCAGATGTCCTGAGGCTGAATCTTTCATGTGGCCTTCACTAACACGCTCATCATGTTGGGCCTACAGCAGTCAACTGTGGGTGTGAGATAAACCCTGGACATCACCCCTAATTTCCTAACAAGCATATTTGCCAGCTCAAGGGAAAAACGGGACTGATGTTGAAGAGGGAGATTCTCTGCAGTTTCCCATCCACCAAAGTCTGGCCACAGGTGAAGAGACCAATTGCTTCAGCCACTAATCTGCCTTACTAGGGCAATTCACAAATCCCCAGCAGCCCTGTGACGGCTGGGAGTGTGAGCCCACACTTTAGGTAATCATGAGCCAGTTCACTGTGCTTAAAAGAGGATAAAAGTTTTATCACACTGTAGCTAGCTGAGAGGTCTCAAGCTGCTCTCAGATGTCCAGCCTACAGCAGATCCAATCTTGCAGCAACATCTTTTACTAAGTCAGTCAACAGTGGAGATGCTCCATCCTAGAAAGCTCCTGAAGTTGCAGGAAGACTATGCATCTCCTATAGCCACAAGCAGCACATGAATATTTGCTTTTGTACATCCAGGAAAGACAGAGTTAATGATAAGCCTCCCTTCTGCTGCGGCATGTTGCCTTCTGGCATTAGCTGCAGGCAGAATGGGGATTTCTGGCACCCAGGAAAACAATGCCTGCAGTGCTTCCCCCACACACGCTGCTCCCATGCCTCCTCCTGCCTGCTGGGAGGTCTGCCTTTCTCCCAGCCATGTCTGTTTTGCAGGTGGAACTTTTTAAGATCTGTAATATGTGGAGAGACCACATCTCCTATGCAGCTTGAAGATACAGTCATAACCAACATAGGTGTATGCTATTGGACAAAATTTTTCAGATGACCTCTTTTTCCTTTCAGAAAAAGACAGATTTCTGAAGAAAGTATACAGTGCAATATGCTTGTTACATAATAGCAATGAATTTCAAGGTAATTCAGGCTTACATATTGATATAAGTCTGGAGTTTTTTAAAGTGGAATAATTTGAATTTTCTAGTGAGCTGGATTATTCAAATTAATTTTTCAAGTGAATTTAACATTAATTTCTTTTGGCTAAGCTTTTTTAAAATCTTTTCAAAAGAAAGAAGACATATATGAAAATATAAAATTTGGCAGAACTAAAATCTGTTTCTAATTTAAAATAAATTAAATGCAAGCAAGTTCACCCACTTCTAATATCTGCCTTCCATTAGGAAATAATTGCCAATCTAGCTTTTCCCCAAAGGTTTAGGTTTTTGTAAGGTTTGTTTTCTCTAGGCTTACTCAGCTTTTGATTCTATTCCAGGGAACAGTTCCATTTCATACCCAGAAGGAACCTTTAGGAATGTTTAATTTATTTCCATAAGGTTCCAACACCTACTAATAGGCTCAGAGTAAGAATTCACACTCTGGAGGATAGGCAGTGCTGGGACAGAGACACAAATTTGTATTGTAGATTTAAGTAATTGTAGAAAACAAACTCATCCACCCTTACACATACTCGTTGGTGATGGGCTGAAGCTGGGAGATCAGTCCCAGCTATTTACAATGACAGATTTTACAAGTTTTAGATAGGTGTTGGAAAGCCTCTTTGGCATTCCCTTCTTTGGTCAGGGGTACATACAGCCCTGCCTCAGAGCTTCTTGGGAATCCAAAAGGACTGCTGATCTCTAGAACCCAGGGAGACTTCCCCACCATCCTCCTCAGCATGTACCTTTCCTGTTTCTCCTGCTGTTTTCTGGTAAATATTTTAATTCATCATTATTGGCAGCTGCGAAACCCGTTGAAATAAACTCACACAGAAACATTCTTAATGGCATTAGGTCTTTTCATTTCTACTAAGGGAGCAGGACGTGGCTGCAAAAGCCTGACAATCTGCTGCCTTTGACTGAGTTACGTACCCTGGAAAATATAAATTGGATTATTCCTGTATAATGTGGCAGTAATGGGGGTGGGGAGGTGGGGAATACCTGCTATTAACTTTGCTCAGCCTTTCCATTTTTCCTCATTTGACATTAGTGAAGAGACAAATAAAGCTTTTAAAAAATTAATTAAACCATGGCAGTATTTGCCCAAGAAATATCTTTGCTGACTTCCAGAGTGATGAAAAGCCGTCATTCCTATTGAGCTGTTTTCTGGGCATCTTAAAATCAGACACTTCCCTCTAAGCATTCTCTTTCTTGTGCGTAGAAATACCTCTTCTTTTGTGAAGCTCCAGAGTGCCCAAGACATGGCAGGATACTTCCAGGAACATGAAGAGCTCCACAGTTGAGTTATAAAGGTTCCTGGCAGAGGATCCAGGGGAGGCCGCAGCAGTTCCACTGAGAGTAAAAGTGAAGGCTGACAGGGAGGCCGTCTGAGAGCGTTCTTCCAACGCTCCTACTCTTTCTCCTGTCCCAAGTGCCCGCTAGTCTTCCAGGCTTAGCACAGCACCTTTTGGGACAGGCAGAAAACAGAGGATGGCAGGTACCCTCTGGGTGGACAAGCTGGCTTCCAAAAGGCTGGAGACTCAGTCCTGGTCCGATGACACTCAGGAACAAAAGCAATGCTGAAGTATTTTTTTCAAATAGCTTTTTGAAGTAATGTATCTGCAGTGCTGACTAGCAAGGCAAAGTGAAAGCCCTTGTTATATTCAAAAGCACACATCAGTCCAACTGAAAGGCAAATACGATTGTTTAACTTTAAAAAGGAATAATGATACAATTTCATTATGTCAAAAGAACTGATGCACCTTGTGTATATATGTATATATCCTTGTGGGTTATGGTACATTGCAAATTGGGCAGAAGACAGTCGGGTAGTCAATGATGGAGACAGGCCCAGAACTGGAATGTTAAATTGTACAAGAAAAATGTAACAAAATTATTCATTTGCATGATTTTCATCGAAATAATCAATGTGCAATAATGAATCCAATGAACAATAAATCAACATGCTAAACTTCTAGCATTCTTTTACATTTATTTCTTTTAAAAAGTTTTTAAAATACAGTATGTAATTTTTTTCATGTCTAAAAATACTTTTCCCAAAGGAAAACCATTATTCAAATGTGAAGGTGGAGTTACACCTGCCATAAAAAAAAACCCAAACGTTTGACATTTAAGAATTATGTGCCTCACACGAGCATTCTTTCTTCAGTAAGTACCTGTTTCATGAGGAGGGTAGCCTTTAATGTTCAGTACAGGATAATACTCCATCCATTGCATTTGTGGATTGGATTTCATCCCTATGAGCAATGTGAGAATCATACAAATCTGAATTGTATCCCCTGAGATGTAGTGCTAAGAAGCCCAGAAATAAATGGAGGTCATTATGCTGCCTGCTCACAATCTGCTTAGAAGAAAGGATGGATTCTTTTCCCATTCTCTTTGAAGAGAGGGGCATACTGATAGGCTTTATCAAATACAGTGCACTTTTGTAACTGGATATGAAGCAAGCACTTTGCTTACAGCCCATCTCCAGTTCAGAGGCTGCCAAAACAGCTCTATCAGCCAAGACCAAAACACTTACACGGTGTTCACTGTGAGCCAGTAAAAGCAGAGGGCTCTAGGGAAAGCAGTGCCCTTACCCCAGACTGCATTGCAAATCTGAGGGGGTGGCATAGGTATGAAAAAACCAAAGCGGATTGCTCCCCTTTCCTAGGA
This sequence comes from Melospiza melodia melodia, assembly GCF_035770615.1. Lineage (NCBI taxonomy): Eukaryota > Metazoa > Chordata > Aves > Passeriformes > Passerellidae > Melospiza > Melospiza melodia. The sequence continues at coordinate 49,191,633 of NC_086226.1, forward strand.
CAGTGCAAGCAGTAAAGGTTTGGAGGGCAAACCCACCCCTTAAAGTGACTCCTTGCCATTTCACTGCCATGAAATGCTGGTCCTTCTGCACGACAGTGCCCAAAGACTGCAGTGCCACACTGTGCCCTCACAGCCCTGCTGAGTGCACTCAAGGTGGGCAGGAGTGGTGGGGATGCTGCTGGTGCTCAAAGCCAGCACCTGCCTCTGGAGCAAACATAGCACTCACACTATTGAGAAACCACATTTGCCATGTAGATACCAGTTCACAACTGCTGCTCTTCTGTCAGCTAGCTCTATCCCATTCTTCTCACATCTCACAATTTCTGATCAGTACTTCACATCTCCAGGCTAACTCAGTTATTACTGGAGATATTAAATGCATAAAAAAGTGTAGATGGATTTCCTTTATTTAATATGCCATGGAAATAAATTATTTCCAAACAAAAAGTAGATTGGCATATTTTCTGGGTGCAACACGTTCCTCCTCTATTTTAGTTCCATTTCACATTCATTTTCACAACTTTAGTTGCTCCCAATATATCTTTCTATATATTGGGAGCAAATATATAGAAAACTACAAAGGTATGCTTTAGCATTGATGTTAGTTTGGTGTGAGATGAGGCTAGCTCCAAATCATTTTCTGCCTTGTCTTCCCTTTTAACTCAGGTATTTCCTTTGCTTGTAACCCCTCAGAAGTGGCAACTTCTAATTTGATAGACTTGAAATCTTTGCTAGTGATTCTGCAGATCTGTATGGTTTGTATTGGGTTTGTGCAGCAGGGTTTTGGTAGCAGGAGGCTACAGGGGTGGGTTCTGTGAGAAGCTTCTGGAAGCTTCCCCCACGTCCAGCAGAGCCAATGTCAGCCAGCTCTGAGATGGACCCGCTGCTGAGCAAGGCTGAGCCCACCAGCAATGGCAGTAACACTTCTGTAATAGAGGTGAAAAAGAAGAAAAAAAGAAGGTACAGAAGGAAAAAATAGTTCTTGCACAGAAGTGATTGCAGCCACGCAAGAGAGAAACAGCCCTGCAGACTCCAAGGTCAGCACAGAAGGAGGCGAAGGAGGTGCTCCAAGCATGGGATGTGAGATTCCCCTGCAGCCATGGAGCAACTCTGTCCCTGCAGTTCATGGAGGCTCCATGTTGGAGCAGAGATCCACCTTCAGCCAACTGAGGATGCAGGAGCAGGCAGATGCCCAAAAGATGGCTGTGATTCCATGGAAAGCCCACTTTATCTATGGCTCTGTGGAGAGAGAAGCCCATACTAGAACAGGTTTGCTGACAGGACCTCTGGGACACATGCTGGAGAAACCTGTTCCTGAAAGACCGCACTCTGTGGAAAGTGACTAATGCTGGAGCAGTTTATGAAGAACTGCAGCTGAAAGGATGGACTGAGAGTGCAAAAGTTCATGGAGGACTGGACTGTCTCCTGTGGGAGGGATTCCACTCTGGGGAAGGACTCCTCTCCTTGAGCAGCAGCATAAGCAACATGTGATGAACTGACCACAACACACATTCCCTGCCTCCCTGCACTACTGATGGAGAGGAAGCAGAGAATCTGTAGTAAAATTGAGCCTGGGAAGGCTCAATTAAGGGAGGAGTGAGAGGAAGGTGTTTTTAGGATTTGTTTTACTTTTTACAAACCTGTTCTGATTTTGATTTGTAATGAGTTCAATTAATTTCTCAAAGCTGGATGTGTTTGCCCACGACAGTAATCAGTCAGTGATCTCTCCCTGTCCTTATTTCAACTAGCTTTTAATTATATTTTCTCTCCAGCTGAGGAGGGGAGAGACAGAGCAGCTTTGGTAGACATCTGGCATCCAGCCAGTGTCATCGCACAGCAGGGCTTCTGGAGCTACTTTGCCTAAAGCAAGCAGGTCTGACACTGAGTCCATAGTCACCACATATATTGAGTATTCTGCCTGCCTTCTATCAGCAGGTTAGGCATGAGGACTACTTACCTCAGTGAGGGTAAGGAGATGTGGGAGTTGATTTGTGACTGGCAATCATTGCTCCTTAGCTAGAGATTGTGCAGGTAACCTCTTGGTATTGCAAACCATACTTGGGATGGGAAGAATGTGATGGATAACTGGCTGAGGGACAGGGGTTTTCCCGTGTAGCTAAATACCAGCTCCAGGCCCTCACAGCAAACTCCCCCAGGGCAGAAGGACTTGGGCATGGCAGGTGTCTTGGTTTGAGTGCTGGTCAAACCAGAGATGACACAGCTGGGGCAGAAAATATGGTCTCCACCAGTTTTCTTTGATGAAACAAAACTGAGAAGGTGAAGTGCAAAGAAAGGTGAAGGCCCTGTTCCAGATAGTTTCTTCCAAGGATATTTATATTTAGATCCTTTATTTCATGTTGATGTTTTTGGCAAAATGATGTAAAAGGGGTTTGTTATTAGACACGAGGCACAGATAGTGAAGACTCCTTTGTTTGGGGGGCATCATGTGTATCTGCTGAGAATAATCCAATGGTATCTGTGTAGCTAACTGGCTTATCTCTGAGTAAAGCTTATGGTTATCTTCATTGACCTGGCTGCCCAGGTAGTGATGGTTAATGATTTCCCCATGATGAGCATTTTCATGATCTTTCACATCCTCATGCAGGTCACAGTCTGAAAGCCCATTCTGCTTGTAAAGAGAAAACTACAAAAGTATGGTTAAGCTTTATGCAGGGTGAGGCATTGTAGCGTAGCTGCAATTGATTCCACCTGAATGATTTTCAGCTGAAGTGAGAAAAGGGGGAGAACTGGTCAGGACTAAAAGAAAAGTTCTTACTTAAAATACCTAGGAACTCTACTTCCTATTAACTCCACTGGACCAGTCAATGTTTTTGACAGCATTTGTCAGCAAAATAAGACTTCCTTATATAATGTTGATAGTAATCATAATCCTCTCCTGAGGCTAAGCAAGAATTCTGACTTCACTCAGCACCAGACTGGGTCAGGCCCAGCACCAGACTGGGTCAGGCCCAGCACCATTCTGTGAAGAATGCTAATGCACTACCTGCATGAGTTCATATATGCAGGAAGGCAGGAAGCACAGGAGGTTTTTAAACAGTGTTCAGCTGCACACTCAACACTGTGAGAGTCTTTAGTGCCACAGTCAGTCACAGAGGCTGTGCTGTCCCACAGCTGAGCTTATGCCTCCCTTGCCATAAGGTCAATTTCTATTTGGTCCCCCAAGAGATCACCACTACGAGTCCCACACAGGCAATCCCTGCAGATGTAAGATGTTAATGTAAGACCTCTGATTTCTCTGCAAATCTTTTTTCTGCTGGAGCGTCTGTCCTGCTGTTAAAAGGCTTGCATCTGCCATGATCTTCTCTTCTACATTCTGCCCTGCTCAGTTGTGGAAGGTTGGTGCTGTTCCAGCAAACAGCACTTCAGGCTATTCCTCAGTTTGCAGCCCATGGAGGGCAAGCCAGATGTGTGAAGGGTCTATGCAGATATATTTTGCCTCAAGTTTTGGTGCCAGATCATTGGAGCTCACACAGGTATCTGTCTGATGCCAGAGGGGAGGATCAAGTTTTCCCAACAAAAGCACTAGCTTTTTAACTGAGTAGTTATCAGTATCCCTGTGACTACAGGTATGTGATTTAGCTACCTATCCATATATGTGGATAGTTATCAATGCCTGCTACTGTGACTATTGCTATTGTGCACAATGCTATTGTGACTTCATACAAGTTTTGACGTGCCCTGTTATTTAGGTGTTTTCTTTCATATTCATGTGCTTCTGAATCTTCCTTTTGTCCAGTTTTACCATATAAAGGTTAGCACACTGTGGGCAGAGTATGAAGTAACTCAACAAACTGACAAATCCTCTGCTGCCCCATTAGACACCACAAACCTGCAGGGAAGAGCAAACATGAGTAATTAGAAGTGCACAGGGAGCTCAGTGGTGCAGCACTATAAGAGGCCAGCCCCATTTCTTTCAGTGCATCATCCTTCTTTACCCCAATGAAGCACAGAAGAGCAAGCTACAACAGAGAAGAACAAACTGTATATAAATAGAAAGAAGTATAACATTTAACTCAGTTCACATCTGGGAAAATTACTACCTGTCTGAAAACTGCTCCAGGGTCTCAGCAGGGTCTGTTTTTTAAAGCTTGCTTCTGAAAGGACTTTATATAATAATGTAGTTCAATTCATCTGAGCAGCTTAAAATTCTAAGGACATATTAAACAAATTGAATTAATCATTCTAACCACCTAGCCAGCTCCTCTGGGTGATAATAACTGAAACATATTTAGTTAATGATAAAGATTTCTACCTGCAAATGTCCCTGGGGCTTTGTAAAATAACTGCACAAAACATATGGATTGAGATAACATTCTGCAAAGAGCTCACTAAACCTGGAGTTGCTGTCCTACTCACAAACTAATTACACATTGCATATCTGCTGTTCATTTTACACGATAAATAAATACAGCTCAACATCCATGGCATTGGTTTTGTACACAACCACAGACGTAATACAATACAGACCTTCACATTCAAAGAATTTAGGCATTATAACTAAAAGTGCATTTAAGGTACGTTTGCCAAAACCCTTACTAGACCTAGTAATCCTCATCAGTATTCTCCTAGATGGAGACATAGCACCTTTCTCTCGAACCCCTTTTAAGCAAAACATTAATGTTATTTACTGCCTGTCTTTCATGAGAAAACAAACTGCTCTTTCACTCATTCATGTGTCCTTTCTCCCAAAATTTGATAAACAGAAACAATGTGCTTAAAAAAGTTTAATCTTTTATCAGAATCAGCTGCAAATAACTGTCAGAAAATTTGCCATTGTTGACTTTCTCAAACAAAAGAGATGTAATTGAGATAATCGTTTCAACTAAATGCTGCTCTGTATCATCTGTGTTTATTAATTCAACATCTATTTGTAAGAATAATGGTTTCATTCAGACTTCTCCAAAACTGGAAAATTGTTCCTATGAATCATACATGCTCACTGATTTTAACTGTGACAGATAAATTTTTTCTTTTTTCTAAGCAGATAAAGTAAGATATGTAGGGAGTGGCACATCTTAAGTATAACATTAACCTCTGGCTTTTCAACTGCTTTTGAATTAATTTTTCAGAAAACAGCACTTGTATTTTAATGAGAATACTCTCCGAGGTACATAGCTATCAATTTGGCTGGCTAGTACGTTCAGAATCATTTTGTTGCTTGAAAAAGACATGCAGGTTAGAAATCTGATCAATTGCACGTGACTATAGCTAAACTTCAACAGTTCCATCAGTGCTCCATCTTCCAAGTATCTGCAGTTTTGACACAGTTGAAATGTCTAGTTTTTGAAAAGTAAGATCTCTAGGCAATTTTCAGGAAGGGTGCACTGTATGTCCCAGCCAGATGCACCCATTCATACCTCAGCTATTCCACAGGAAAACTCCAAGGAATTGTGCTTAACAGAACAAGAGCAGCTGAACTGATGGCAGCAGAAAGGATGAAAAGATCAAGTCAGACTTTTTTTTTCACTGCCATTACTTGAAAATTAATATAAACTTAGCAACAAAAATTTTATCACCTACCCACAGGGAGATGCTACTCTGAGATATGGAGGATTGTGCTACATCTCTCTGTTCATCTGCAAAAACAAGCAAGAAGATAAAGGGTCACAGACCCACATTGCTACTCACAGACTCCTTTGCAGCCTCCTCTGCGCCTGGTGTGCTGGGGCTGCAGTGCTGTTACTTCTGCTATCTTAAAACAACATTAGGTTAAAAATACATGCTTTATTCACCAAACAAGGCTCCCAACTCTCCAGTATGCAGCAAAAAAGAATTAAATAGAAGAACACACTTGGACCAGCAGAAAAGCCATTGCAGCTCCTTTCCTAGTTCATCCCTGTTGCTGTGGCTTTTCACTAACCAGGGATATGAAAGTAGTACCTGTTGCATTTGACTCTGTAGCAATATTTTTTCAGATTTAAGAGGCATCATTTAACTAGTCTAAAGAAAACACTTCTTAGCTTTTTTGTTCTGGGAGTATTGAGGTAGAACACGGAAAATAAATTCTGATTTTTAAGTCCCAGATTAAAAAACCTTGACATAAAGCTGAACAGTTCATGATGCTGAAGATGTACTACTGGTGAATGAAGAGACTTACAATAAAAATTTTCAGTCCTGGCTCTTAGTGAAAAATAACCAGAATTAGTCTTCACCCATACACATTCTGCATTTATGCTTTTGTAGGAATATGCCCTGAATATGTAACTATGTAGAAAATAGCCAAATTAAATTCAGAAAGGTATTTTCTGAAGTACAAGTACTTACTATAAAAAGGCATACATATAAAGCTTTAATATTTGAAAGCAAAATAAATTTATCTCAGGTGATTTCCCATGACATGCACACCTGTTATTTTTAAATTTAATCCAAATTTGAAGTAGAAAACTAAACACAGTTTCTTATGTGATCTCTCTTCTTGGTGTATCCAAGAAGTTCATGGGAATGAGCTGAAAAACACATATGCTTCAAATTCCAGTCACCTATGCACTGCTAGGATGTTAGGGGGCCAAATCCCTTCCTTGTGTGACGTGTGGGATATGGCTGTTTCTTCTGAAGTGCACTATTCAGATTTCTCTGACATGGGCAGTACACCTTCAGCACTGCAGCTCTGCACAACTCCCTAGCTGGAAACCTAGGTGTCTTTGCTAGGAGAACCACAGGTCATGCCGATGACTGAAGGCAGATATTCTGAGCCCCAGACTTGCAGTCTAACCCAGTGAGTTAGCATCCATCAGCTATCAAAACAAATTATCACATTCCACCTCTAAAGGGCTCAAATTTCTGCACTGTCCACACTCACATATCTTATACATACCAAAAAAGAGGAGCCCATTATGGCAGCCAACAGACTGGATTTTTGGGGGTTTGGGCCTCAGCTACAGGAAAGTCCAAGCTTCATGGAATAAAAATGAGGTCAGGAAGCATATCCTAAACAGCAAAATCATGCTGTATTTGGAAATAAATTATTACTTGGGCTTGAAAGAGTTGCTACATTTCAGCAGCACCCATCCAGTTTATTTTATGTTTATCTCTGTGCAACTGAAATACAGCTTTTTGGCTTACTCCACACAAAGCCTTTGCTCCACACGTCTGTTGTCACACTAATCTTTCAGCAAAGTGAAGGTTTTTGAGATGGGAAGTGTAATGAGAGAATTATTGTGAAACTAGAAGACACACAAAAAATGTGCTATAACTGATACAATTATGGCCAGGTTTTTTTCAGCTTAGCTTAGCTTCTTTTTATTCAGACTAACACATCTTCCATCCTTCCTCAAGCCTATTTATTCAGCTTGAAGTACACAAGGTCAAATTTTCCCTCCTACTGCACTTCCACATCAGTATTATTTTGGCTCATATGAGTAATAAATCAGACTACAGGACTGTTTGCATGTATTTGTTCATCTGTACTACCTGGTCGCCTCTTAAATTTATAGACTCGAAAATACTGTTTCATTCAGTTTATAAATTCACAAAACACATCAAGAAATACCTTCAGGAGCAACACATCAAGAAGTACTTTCAGGAGCCTTAGGCACTAAAAATACTGGAGTGTACATTTTAAAATTACTTTTATGGGCAACTTGGAATAGATCTCAGCTTCCACACATTGAAAAGCTGGCATGCACTCATACAAGCCAGGAAAGATTGCTATGGAAGTGATTTTTATTTCTGTTATTAGCTGAATCCGGTTCTTGGTTTGAAACAGAAGATGCAAGGCCTGTACCACAAACCATCACCAAGTAGTTTGTGCCTCCTGATTCATGAAGTGACACAGTCCAGCTATGCTAATCATTTCCTTGCAGACATAACCACTGGGTTTTTCCCTTGGGTTTACTAGTGTTGCAGAGATCTTCCCAGGTGTCTAAAATCTTCCCTGTACTTCTAAAGCTGAGACCACTGCACCACACACAGCAGCTTTTGTTTGATTGCTCTCTAAATTTGTTTCCTGGGGCAACTGCTGCATTTCTTTTTACTTCTTTAATGCCAGTATCTCATTTGAAATAGACCAAAGTGTGTGAAAATTTTCTGCATCAAAATCTGACATAAATTCCCATGTACACAAAACAGAAGAGCTGCTGATTCAGATTCATTTGACTCTACCAAAAACTGCTCCAAGGATGAACAAGCTAATGCATTGTAAAAAAAAAAAAAATAATGCAAGCCGAAGATTATAAACCCCAAACTCTATTTCTGTAATTTGAAAAATGGCAATTTATATAAATTTTAATTGATACCGACATCAGAGGTTCCTACTCTGGCTGTAACTATAGGCAAGAAAATTAACCAGTGCTGTAACTAGTATTGTGTACCAACATTAGTTGATAGACTATTCCTAACAGAGAAAGATTTTAATGTTTCCACCAACATTCAGCTCTTCTCTTTAAAGCAAACAACAAAGCTCAGATAGTAAGTACCTCACTAACTATTCAGTGATTTTTCACAGTTCAGTTTTTCAGAAGAGTCATTTGGGATTGTAGCTTTTTCACTTGTTACAATAAAAAATATACAGCAGTGGGAGTAATTTATAACCTAATTAGAAAAATCTACAAACATCTGAAAAATATTACTAAACAATTTACACAATTTTAAATCAATGTAAATGAAATTCAGTGAAGAGAGAAAAAAATTATTTTTTTATTTAAAAATAAGATTTCATAAAAATACAGGACAAAAAAATTCTCAGTAGGAATGAAAAAAATAAATCATAATTTTAATCCATCTTAAGAAATCTCACAGAAACATTACATGAATCAAATTAACAAAGATAAATTTAAAAAATACAATGCTTATAGCTGAACATACTCATGCATTTTCAGATTTGATTAAAAGAATACCACAGTAAGCTTTCCTGTTCTGATATTATCCAGTCATTCACTTCGTATATTACCATTCAGGCATAATCAGTGTTAGACCTCATAATTTTCAACTCCAGGAGAAACTTCATTCAGCTTTATTTGAAAACAGTCAAGATCAAACTAAGAACAAATGAATAAAACTCAATCACATGCCCATGTTTCAGCTACAAAATTCAGAATGCTAGTTTACAAAAATCAGTACTCTTTTTCCTGTTAAAGAGACAGAGTGATAATTTTCTGTCTGCAAACCACTGTGATATACAGATATGAGTCCAGGGAATGTGCATGGAAATCCCCAGAAGTGCACAGAAATTAGAAGTTAAATTTCGTATTTTCTAACTTGAAAACCTCTGTACACCATTGACACTTAGATGGCCCTTGTTGCTACAAGAGGTTTTAAACACTCTGCCATAGCCTGGCCAAGACAAAAGATGTCACTGGATAATTTCAGCAGAACTGAAATCCTAGGCCTTATGTAGTCCACAGATACAAGTATTTCAATGCCTCCTAAGGGCAAATACTCAGCCAGTGAGAAAGTAGTACAAAAATCTTTTGAGGAACGTTTTCTGAAGTATCCAGTCATGTAGTAAATTACCTAAGTATGGATGGTGTATTTAGAAGTACCTGTTCTTCCCAAAGGCAGTGCCGACCAGCATTCAGCACCACACTGTTGCTTTTGAGATCCTAATACTTCAACTAATTTAGAATTAGATTCAACTTCTTAGTGGGAGAAAATCACCTCCCTCAGCCTCTTGGCTGCACTTCTTATGATGCAGCTCAGGGAACAGGTGGTTTGCTGTGCTGAAAGCACACATTACCAAGTCATGTTGAGCTTCTCATCAACCAAACATGGTAACGTGAACAATTAAATATCCTGGATTCTGAATGCAAACAACAATGTGATCTGTCAAGATCTGCTGGTTTGGGATGAGGTAATTTTCTTCAGGGACCTAATGCAGGGCTGTGTTTTGGATTTGCGCTGGGAAGAGTGTTGATAGCACAGGAATGCTTTCCTTACAGCTGAGCGAGAAGGAAACACGGTGGCATGGCCTTTTTGCTCCTTACAAGGAGGCCGGGGGTGCACAGGGAGGTGGGAGGGGACGCAGGTGCGACAGCTGACCCCAGCTGACTCCAGGGACATCCCACAGCACATGGTGTGACACCCAGCAAACAAGCTCGGGGAAGGAGGAACACATGAATGTTTGGAGTGATGGTGCTTGTCTTCCCCAGTCACTGTCACGTGTGGTGCAGCCCTGCCTGATTTCCTACAGCTGGCTGAACACCTGCCTGACCATGGGAAACAACAAATTAATTCTTTATTTTGCTTTACTTGCCTGTACAGCTTTTGGTTTAGCTATGAAACCTAGAGATTGTCTTTATCTTGACCCAAGAGTTTCACATTTTTACTCTTTCAATTCTGCCCCTCATCCTGCTGGGGGGAAATGACTGAGTGGCTCGGTGGTGCTTAACTGCTGACTGGTGTTAAACCAGGACACATGACATTCCACTTGGTGTTTTATTAACCCTGCATTTATAAACCAATTAGTCAAAATAATTCTCACGAATATCTGAAGGACAGCTCAGAACATATTTTAAAAGTTAAATATATTAATAAAGACAGATGCATAGAAAATCTATTCTTAAAACTCCATGTATGTGAAAATTCAAGACTCACAACTCCTGCTCAAGAGTGAAAATTATTGTGTACCTGAACTACTAGACCAGCTGTGTGATGGAATCTCTCCTTCAAAGCAACAGATCAGAGGACAGATTCACAGATATTATTTAATAAAATATCTTTTATTTTAGACATCAGCATTTTTCAAATGAAATCTCAAATCTCTGATTATGAGAAGACAGCAAGTTAACAATTTTCAGTCCTACCAGAAGTTATCCCACACTGTAAATAAACCAGCTACTTGCAAATTTTTTCAGGGAGGAGTTCATTGGTTCTTTAAGTTCTCTTTGTGCCTTTCAGGAAATCAAATATTGCCAAGTCAGAAGATAAGATTCACTTTTCTTAATAAAGTACATGTTGTTCGGATATTATACTAGGATGAAATTTAGTAAGACCGTCTTTAAGATTTTTTTTAATGCATAAAAATGACAAACACTAATCAACCTTGAAATTGCAGTTTTTACTAAAAGAAAGAATTCTAAGGAAGACTTTCTTTCCCTATGGAGAGAAAGAAAGCGATGGTTCAAAGGATTCAAGAATTTCAAGGTCTGAAGGATTTTAAATTGGTTGATAAAGTCTGATTTTTCCTGACAGAACAACTCATTCTGAGAATTAGTTTCAGAAACATTATTAGGAGAAACTAATAACATGATAGGGTCCTTCAGCTGAACTAAGAAAAAAATTATTACTTTTACCATTTTAGATGCCTCTCATTCAAAGAATAAAATTTAGTACCTCCTAAAATGTCAAGACTCTCCAAATTCTCCCCTTTGTCCCCCAAACACTTAGAAAAAGAAAAGGGCCAAAAATGAGCAGTCTTAATCATGTTGCAAATTGATGCCTATCAATTATGATATTATCAATTATTACGAATATTATCAGTTATGATGAGTAGGAGACTGAGAAAAAGTAGATTTCAAAGGAAATCAAACAACATGGGAACATTTGAGAACATGAAATTGTGAAATTAGCATTTTCATTTGAGAAACAGGCAAGATTTTTACAGACATCACTTGCTGGAAAGTATAACTGATACTCCATCCTGAAACAGTAATACTGGGAAGCAGAACACACAATTATATGCCCCATGATAAATATACCAAAAAATAGTTAAATTCCTGGTTCTCTTTCTGAATAAGGTTCAGAACTGTGCAAACTGCTCTGATAACTGAACAGCATTAAAAATTTCAAACTATGCTTTGCTCATGAAACATTTAAATATTGGCACAGAAAATGAAATATTATTTCCCTGTATATTCCAGAGACTAAAATAGTGGGGGGAAGGAAAAGAAAATAATAGAGCCATTACTTCATTATGTATATCCAGATTCCTTTCAATTTCAAGCACTGCTTCAGTCTTTTAATCCATTTCCTCAAGCTTCTTTTTGTTTAAATATTGCTGCCAATATGTCAATACCACTTGAAAGAAAGCCTAACCTCACTACAACTGGCATGAGGAAAATAGAAAGGAAAATAGCTGAACATTAGGCTTAAATTTCAATTAAGGAAACATTGCATCTATTTTTAATAGGACAGGAAAAGTAAAGTTGGATCAAATGTTAGACATTTACAAAAGTTTTAAGTTCAAGTGATTTTTAAGATGCACTTCTTGGAACTTTCAGTGGATTATCAAAATCTGTTAATTCAATAAAGTGACACCTAAGATTGGCACTAATTGTACTAAGACTTTAAGAGAGTTGATCTAAAATTTTTTTGCGAACACCAGTCATGAAAATTCTTACTCTTCTTTTTTGAAATAACTGTTCACAAATAAACTATTACTTTCTGCACAATCTACACGTATAAAATCCTGATTTTGTGTCTTTTACTGTGTCCTGCTGCATGGCTGTTATTTAAGGGGGATCCTAGTCCTGTTAGACTACTCAAAAAACATAGTAAGCAGCATAGCTGGAAACACCGAGTTGTGAATTTCTCCTAGAAATCCATAGTAGTTTTCACAATCATGAAGTTAATATTTGTATAGATACAGAGAGCTAAAGCAGGTACATAACTTTTTCAGAGACAGGAAGACCGAGCTGGTACTTTGGAAATAATTATCATTTTACCAGATCTGAAAGACGCTTTCTTTGGTTAACTACTTCCACACTTATACACTATCAACATTAACACAGTATTCTATTAAATGTGTTTATATACTTCAATGTTCGTGTTAATAGCAAATCTATAAATATGTATAAATATTAATTAATTTTATTTTAAAAATACAAACACTTAGACCAATTCCAGCTAATCAAGACTAAAGAAAAGTAAATATAAAATTTTAAACTTTTATTGACAATATACTCTTCTTTATGACACATTATGCTAACTAACTACATCTATATTTTTTAAAAGTAATCATTATAATATTTGCACCATGCAACTTCTTTGTTCATTATTGCTGATTCAAATCCTTGGGATTTAGGGAAAACATGCATAGTATCTGCATAGTTTACCCTGAAATATTTAATCCCTCTCATTGACATAAAGACATGAACACTTTTCACTAACATCATATCTAGGCCAGAAGGTAACTGTAAGCTGTTCTCTATGTAAACACACACATTTGTGTGCCTCTACAAAACCTCTCTGAGAAAGGCTTAGGAAGTACTCTGCTTCAGCTTTCAATGTTACCTTTTATAGTGCAGTGCTGCAGGATTACTTTTGCATATCATAACTAACTCATGGAATCATGGAATTTTAAACATATGCAGCAGAAAAAAAGACATTATTATTATCCAGACTGACCTACTGATAAAAACTCTAAAAAAATTTCAAGGCAGAATAAGACACTTAGTGAGAAAGCTAACCACCAATGTAAACTTCAGTGCTTTCGACACAAAAATTAAAACAGAAGGAGAAAGAAAAGGAAAAAAAAAGGAAGAAAAAGAAAGAGCCAGTATCAAACTGGATGAAGACTACATTCCCATTGTTTGCTTTTGGTATTAACCTCAAAGACAAAAGGAATCTCTTCGGAAAGCTAGTTTGAAAGAAAATAAGCCTGAAGTTGATTGTTTAACTTGCCTTAATTTCAGAATAAAATCAAGACCATAACTAAAATAATGCCCGGGCCACACGGTGATGCCTATGACTGGATTTTAATTGACTTGAAGACTGTCACAGTCCTATTATCATAAAACCTGTAATGCACTTCCAGCATGGAGGACCCATCTGTGCCCACCATCCATCTGTTTAGTCATGATTGGCAAAGTGGTAGGGAACTCGCAGTGGTTGCCGCTGCCTGAAAGGAATAAACCACAGGATCTTCCAGTGAGTGCCAAAAACTTCTGAGAAGGTCTGCTGCCATGGCTTCTGGGGCCTCGATCTACAGAAGACAGCATTATTAGTGAAAGACAGCATGCCCACAGCGCACTTCAGTCAGCTACAACAATGCAGGCTGGCTGGGAATCCAATACTGGACTCTGATGAAATGTGTCCAAGCATCACAAACACAACTTTTATTTCATTACGACGCGCAGCTGAGACTTAACTTTGGAGAATAGAAATTATCTGTGTCATCAATCAAACAAAGGCAACTTTTGAAGCACAGGAGACCTCAATATGAATGAAATGTATGTCAAAACACTGCATGCAGAAAGTATCTTTTGATCTGTACTTCTGAAAAGAAAATATAGTTCCACTGGCTTTGAGTAGGGAAAGAAAGGGAACAACATGCAGCTATTTTGTGTACAACCACTATTAAAAAGATTAGTGAGGTGCTGCTACAGATAGGAAGTACAGCGCACAGTACCATGCAAAATCATCTTAACAAAGAGCTACTCCCTTAGAATTTCAGCAATGTAGGAATTTTACAGAACTTACATGTCTTCACAACAGTTAGACATTTTTTCTATACTTGTAGTGTCCTGTTAAAGAGAAAAAATAACACAATGAAAAAGTATTTATTTACATTCCAAACTTTTAAAATGTCATTATGATAGCAAGTAACCATACTAGGGAATTAATTATTAATGTACGCTGTTTTGACTTTAGTTCATTAGGATGCATATTACGCATATGCCATATTAGTTTTAAATAAATGTGAGATTATACATATAAATTTTAACTCAGTCTGTCTGTTAAATTATTTTTATAGGCATGATATGAAACTATACTGTGTAGTTTGACTACAATACCAAAGAAGGCCAACTAAAACTTTCAGCATTATTACAGCAAAAATTAATTCAGATATTAGAATTAATGCACAGGACATTTATGAGCAATGTGTATAAGGCCCACTCTTGCCATACTTTCCACAAGCACTCATTCCAGGCTTGGAGTATCCCACTGAGATAACCACAAAGCTAGTAAAATGCAGCCATTAACAGATGTAGTATTTTGAAAAGCAGGAGCTAGTCAGAAGTTTTAAAATCATTAGCTTCGTGAGTATTATAACACAAACAGCACAACTGAAAATATATCATGAGTTTCTACAGTTCCTATCATTAAATACAAATATAAAAATTGTTCTCTTAAAATATAAAAGCTAATAATGTGCAGAGTGAAGGCAATCCTGCAGATAAGAGCAACTTAAATTCATACTTTAATTATAGAATGTCATGGTAAGTAACAGATCAGTTTTAGCTTAGATCACCCTGAAACAAAACTTTTTAAATTACCAATGGTGGTTTTTTTCACTTTTCACTACAGATTTCACCAAAAGGCTTCCTTTGTGAGTATCATGTAGGGAGTTTCAATATAAATTCATAGTTCATTACACCCTGAAATCACTTGCGAAGTTCAAAACACAATCAACTGAAATATTCTTCATTCTTTCAACTCCTTTTCATTGGTAGTTTGGTATTTCCCTTTACTTTTCACTGATTCAGGCATGCACATAATGTACCTGTCAAATTACAGTAGAATTTGAATAAGACCAAGAGCTAATCTCAATTGCCTCAACCACATACAGACAGAAAAGGACTGTGGTTTAATTAGGCTGCTACTTCATTGTCATCTGAAACACTCCCTAGCACTAAAAACCACACTGTGCTCCTTGATTGTTCCTGCATGCAATTCAGTGCAGGCATTGCTGGGACTCCACCCCTACCTTTCAGTTAGGGGAAGTTTTAAGGGGGAAGGGCGGAATGTGAGTGGGAAATAACATAGAGGAAGCTGATTTCCTGCTCCACCAGACACGGCTGGCCCCAACTCCCTTGCCAACTTTTTGTATTCTGCTTCCCAGCTCTGAAGTGTTTTGGAACAGGATCCCTTACCACACACTAAACAGCAAAAAATCTTAATTCTGTCCACAACCTATCCAGCTGATACAGCAAAGGAGAGAAGTTCATTTTTCTCATGTCAATTCACCAGGATGCACAAGTCCTTGCCCAGAAGTTTGTGTTGAGAAGCCATGCCCAGTCAAGGTTACATAAACCACAATGGCCCCATTTTTACGTGGGTTTTAACATCCACTCAGCAGTGAGGGAGGAAAGGACTGGAGGAGAAAACTGTAAACACTGTTTGTTGTTTTGATTCCCACAGATAAACAGCTGCTCCTCTCACATTATAGGCCTGTCTTCCCTCTCCTGCCAGTAGCGTGGCATTACACAAGTCCTTCTCCTTGTTAGGGCAGGACCCAACTTCACAGCCAAGGAATACTCTACTTTCTTGGACTGGCTTTTTACTCAGCCTTTGTCAGAGAAAACATCATCTTTCCCTACCACAAAAATTCAGACATGGCTTTTTGAATAAAAAGGACTAAGTAAACAAGAGATTACTTCCATGGCATTTCAGCAAAGTGGTAATACCATTTTCATGAGATGCTATAGTTCCTTTTGTAACTGCAAAAATATCTCAGTTCTAGGAATTATTCTCTGGTCCACTCAAAGCTGTTTATCAAATAGTACAAAATAATATTAGCATATTTGAAAGCAATAATGGCAAATGGTCTTTTGTAAAACATTAACATGCTATTCCAGACTCTAAATGGACATGTAGCTATGGAATATTTATTCTACCATTTCAAAAGAGGGGCCTTTAAACCAGCTCTGGGTGCAGAAGTAACATCAGCAAATATCTTAAACATGGCTTTCTGCTGTGTTTCTGCAGATTGCTCATTCATTAATACACTTGTACCACTCCCTAAAATACAGGTTTTGAGATTTTTTGGGGGAAAATCACAGATTGAAACCTGGAGATTGTATTTCGTTTTACATGTTGTTATGGCATGTTGTCATGACCCTGAGAACCTCTCAAGACGTGAGAGGTTCTCAGGGTCTGCTCCCCTCCAAACTGTAAATTAACTAAGTTAAAGAACCAAAGCAGGAACTAACTTCCTTCCTTTCCTCCCTTCCCTTTGCTCCCTTTCCTCCTTCCCTTCCCTTCTTTCATTGCCTGCCTGTTTCCTTCCTCCCTCCCCTTACCTTAAAATGGCAACATACACTTCAGATTACTTTTGCTTTACAGCAAAGAAACTGGGGTTGAGCAGCGAGTCCTTTGCTTCTTGGATAATTTTTCAACATGAAAAAATATTTAGAGCCACATTTTAAAAGGTTCAAACTAGCAAAGAAACATTGCTTTGAAGCTTATCTGCTTAACAAGTACTAGTGACTGAACTTAAGAAACAAAATACCTTCCCTGCACCCTCATACTTTCCCTCTCCCCACACTGCTGCCAAACAGGCTCATCTGAAATCTGCTTTCATTTGAGAGTGAACCAGTTTACCTTTTCACATGAAAGTGAAACTTCACAGCACCCCAGGAAAGTCAGTAGCCCCTCTGAAGACAGGAGATGACGGAAAAGGAGAGTACCACAGTTGAGTTTTGACCTGTTATTTAAGGCTTCTTTCTCAGACATGAATTTTTTTCTTTTGCAGACAAAGGACCAGAATAATCACCATTCTTCTGAATGAAAAGGTGGTCTGCTCATTAAAACATCTCATAAATGTCTTCCAATCAGAGTATCATCTCTCTTATGCATTTGATGTGTACCAAGGTTTTGCAGCAACATCAGAATTACTGTGTTCAGCCTAAGAGGCTTTGGCTGTCTGCATCTACTATCAGCTTGGATTACTATTAATACAAATAGAACTGTGCTAAGATTTTTTTTCTAGACTCAAAGCTAATGCTAATGTTAAAACCTTTTTTGAGTGCTGGCACTCAGCCAAAAGTTTAAAATAACTTGGTATGAGCAAACATCACATATCTATGCAGTCCTAGTAATCTCTAAAAATTTCTGGAAATTTGAAATTGAATACAAGATGAAATTGACAAATACAACTGATTAATTTGACAGGATGGATCACCTAGATTCCCAAAGGCATCATCCAGAATGGAAATAAAAACTGCTCCTGCACCTGTTTATTCAGAGACACATACCCAATGACAAGCATCTTAAAGCAGCTACAGGAAAAAAAATCACACCTTAGTGAGACAGGAAAAAGAACTTAAGAGGAAATAAACACAGGAATAGGAAAAGGGCAAAGTTTTCAGATTCTTCTGAAGAGAGAAAAAAATAGTTTTTTTCACTCTGAGGATATACTACAGATCCATAAGAGCAGTTTTCTTACTCTAAATTAAGTAAGCTACTGCCACAACTAAAACTGATGTAAAAGGAAGGAGAAGAATGGAGAGAAAGGGATGTACGTAAAAGCACTGACAGAGTTCTGCAAACCAACCTCAGATTCACTCACAAATGAATGCATCCAAATTAGCTCCAAAGAGAACTGCACCTTTCACATCTATGCTTCTATTTAGCATAACCAACTGCCAAAAAAAAATATAAATTAGAAAGATCACATGCACCAGTTAACCAACTGTCCTATAGGATGGGTTTTATCATGAACTAACACATCATGAAAAAAGCACACGCAAAGGATATTTTTCCCTTATTGATTCACATTTTCCAAAGTATAAACTGTAATTTGTAACTTACAGGACTAACTCCAAAGCATGTAGCTACAATCCCTGGTTCAGTTTTTCTTTTGTGTTTGCTTAAAGAGACATGCAATCATTACAGCTCTATTAAACACTTGCAGTAGTAGAATATAAGCATTATGCCATACTTTTATTATTTTCAAATGTTCACTGTAGGTGAATCAGCAGAAAAGTATGATGAAGCATAAAGAAAACAAAACTTGCAAGCCTTCCTGGATTTGCAGCCTTTGCTTTTATCTAAAAGTTCAAGACAACACATCCTTTATATAAAGGGGTTTTTTTATCTTCTGTCTAACATCCTTTCATGGTGTGCATGTAATTGATAGATGAGCAACTCAAGAATAGAAAATACTAAACATAGAAAGAATACATCGAATTTGATAAATTTTTCTTTTGGCATTAAATACATATTGGGTTTACTTCTGGCCAGTATTCTTTCCTTAATCTAGACTTTTCATATAAGATAGTTAATTTTATCAATTAAAACTATGTTCAGTCTGAAAACTATTAGTTCTATTTAAAGGTTAAACCCTTATATCAGACTCATGTACTAAATGAAAAAAAGGCTACACTCTATTACTTCTAAGGGAATAGTTCTAGACTCTTCTATGTTCTGATTAATTTAGTTAAATAGATTTATAATTTTTTTATTGGCTATTAGATACTGACTCAATGACAAGAAACCATCTAAAATGGAGGCACCATAAAATCTCTTAACTTCAGGCTGTTGCAAATCCACAGCATGTTTGGTGCAGATAGCTGCATAACAAGAGACAGGACAAAACATATTCTATTTATTGATCCCTACAAATACCATATGATAAAAATAGAAGGGAAAAATATTTTAGAAATAGCTGTTGATCATCTTCACACAGAAGTAATTTTAATAGTCTGATGTCTAAATCTGACAAGCAACATGTAAACAAAATGTACTCAGCCCCTGGAACACTCAAATATTTTTATAGTTACTTATCTTCAAGTAGTTAAAGGTACTACCTTTACTATTAGGAAAATATATTAGTTAAAGGACTTCTTCTTTAAGTGATAAACTAGGGATAATTCTGACATATCTGATGATATTCTGTACTCCTTGCACAATTTAAAATCCGATTACATTTTCTAACTTGCACTTTTTCCTTAAAGTAATGTAAATTATTAATTTAAAAAAAGTTCATGTTTACATAAGACCATACAGTGAGCTAATTTAAAGTGATGTGATCTTTTTCTCCCTAGAATGTCTTACACTTCTATTTATTCCTACATTTTAAATAGCTCATAAAAAACAGGTTTTTAAAAAATAAACTAGTAAATAGATAAATACCACATTTTATTTTTATGTAAATATGTCTTTAAAGATGTCAGAGTACATTTAATAAAAATGCTAAACAAAGTGCAAACCCATTTGAGAGAAATAAGGTAAAGGTGCAAAAGAATTTACACAGTTAACAAACTCATATTCGAAGACCAGGACATTACTAATTCCTGACAATTTAATTTATAGAACTTCATGCAGTCTTCTAATAGGAGATCTAGCTATAGGTGGATTAAAGGTAAAGACAGGAAAAGGGGAAGAGATAAGAATAACAAGGAAGACAGATAATGTTAATATTAGTTTATTTTCTGTTAGTAATTTCCAGTTACTCTTTCGGGGTTATAATTTATGTATGCTTTGCTTTCCCTTGTAATTATTTTGCTCTATATTGTAGCCACATAAAGAATGCAATTGCCTGGAAACCCTAATTTCCCCTACCAATCCTAATTTTTAATATGCTAAACTTAATTATGAGGATTAATAGTTCCTTGATTACACTTCTGCCATGTTTGAAAAAACAGGAAAGCCTTTAGTATTCACTAATCAAAATAGTATTTAATAGATTATCTGATTAAAGATATGACTGCAAATATTTTTAATTACAAGATACTTATTATTAAAGACAAAAAGCATTTCAGCAGAACTAGATCATTTGTCACTCTGCATATTAAATGAGCATTGGATCAATACTATACAATACACAAATACAGAAAGAATTAAAAAGCTTTGATTTTATTAACAGAATAACTGCAGCAACATTTTCATTATTTTGAAACACAATCTTTGTAAAAAAGATTGGAAAACTACCTGGTAAAATACACTTCCTAATTTAAGGTGAAAACGAGAATCACTGCAACAATAAAAAGCAAGTATCAACATTTTTAAAAGCTTCTAAGGGGAAAAATGTATGTGATAGGTACCATACTGCACACCAGGCAGGCTGTTAAACACTATTTTCCCTTCTATCCTTCCTACAGAAAATAAAGGGAAATTTCTCTTTTCCACATCCAGAAAGTACTGATGGAACAGGATACTGGCATATCACTGGACACCATTCAAACAGTTAATTAACAGGAAACCCTGGTAGCATTAATTAAATTAATAAAGACACTGTCCACTTAGTTTATGATAATGCATCCACTACCTTGCACAAAGGCCACATGGTATCTATTAAATTTATAAAGGCCTATCCATTAAATAGTTCTGCCCCAGAGAAACAAGTTAATTACCAAATAATTTCAATGAAAAGTTTTCCTCTGCAATACTAGCATAAATCACATTAAAACATATTTAATGGAAGAATTAAGAAAATTTCTTTTCTTCCATAGAAATAGTTTGTTACAACATATGGAAAAATGAAAACACTGTTTAGTGTTTGAGATAAAAACAATCAAAGGTAATCCTTTAAAATTAGGGTTCAGATTAGTCTCTGCAAGGGATGCTGTTTAACTGAAACATCTGGTAGTGTTATGTTGAGAGACAGGCCTTTTTTAACTTTGGAAATGAGATTAGTAGATCAGTTATTTGTAAGTGTCCAAGTAATTTCTAATTATTTTATCTGGGTCACAGATAATCCGCTTTTACAGGGCTCCCACAATGACATCAGAGGATCACTGTTGAACTGATTATCCTGTTACCTTCCACCATCCATGGGAAGACCGGATTTTCCTTTTGTACAGAGAAAGAGAAAGAAGTGGCTGATTGCTTCAGACAGGTGGCAGCCAACAAAATAAAGAATACCACAGTTCTTGAGAGGAAGAAAATCTCATCTATGCAAAAGGTACCAGCTTTTAAAAAGCAGTCAACAAATGGAATACTTCTTAGCAGCGTCTGGTGCAATTTAAAATCTCACTAGATAGGAACAAATATCAAAATAATCAGAAAAGCCATTGTTTAAAAAACAGTATGCCATGTCATTTTTTACATATTTTGTAGTAATGCCTTGTAGATCATACATAATCAATAGAAGAATCCTGCAGTATAAACAGAAAAACTGGGCTTATCATCATTTAACTCTTAACATGAAAGACACAGAGAAAAAATTTCTTAAAACCATAACGGAATATGAGTGAGAGAAATGCAAAAGCCAGGGCTAATCTTCTATTAATATACACACGAGCATCCCGGGCATTCCACCTTTTTTAAAAAGACTGAATCAAAGCACTCTTTTTAAAAGAGCTCTATACCTTCAACAACCATACATCAGAAACAATCTGGAGTAGATAAAACACACTTTTTTCCCTTGGCGAATTAATGCCTTTTCCTATGAATAAATAGGCATGTTATGGGGGCTTTCGAGATAAAAAAACATTGGTTACATATAAAAATAAGAGAAAAATCCTTGAAAACACATGTCAAGAAAATATGTTTTGAGAAAGCAAGCAAGTTTCTGGGTACTATTTGATTTAGCTTCCCAATAAATTGCATTATTTCATGTAACAACATAAAAAAAGCAAATGGAAATAAAAATTAGTAACACAAATACATCCTTCTAACACTTTCTTCTAGCTTAAGTGCAAAATACTTAGATAAAATTTTAGTGCAAAATTTAGATAAACTTTGGTTTTGCCACTTTAATACAATGTCATTAATACGTGCAAGCAACTGTTGCACAAGACAGATTGTCTTGTATTTTTTTTTCCCCAGAAGATTTTAAAACTTTATTATTATATTAGTAAAACTTTATTATATATTAGTAAAAATTATCACTTTAAAACAAATTGACAATTTACCTATAAATCATACTTCTATGATTTACGACAAAGCACCAATAAAAACCCATACCTCTACCTTCATGGAGCTTTAAGTGTCTATACTGCAGCTATTTTGTTACCTGTACTGATTCAGGCCAAAGACTAATCCGAAGTACAAGCAGCTAAAGGAGGCCCTGAAGTAAAGAGTAACAATAATCTTTAAAATTGTTACTTTCTATAGGAGAGTAAAAGAGTTGCACCCTTGTAAGGCGCAACTCACACTTTCTGGTATGTTTTTCTGTTTTACTTAAAAAGTTTGCTTCTACTTTTCAAACAATGCCATTTAAAAATCAGGATGTCTGAGAATGTAAGAACACAGGCTCCAGTTAAGGAATATAACATTCTAAATTGCTCTACAAGAAATGAGAGGAAACAGAGGAGTGGTAAAGGAAGTAACAAGCACTAGAGACAGGCAGGCCTTCAACATAAATGCATAATCATTTTGGAAATTACCTTTGACGGTGTTTTAATTCATGGGTGAAACCAATTTTTTCCATCCAGTTCTGTAAAAACTTGAATAATTTTAAGTAAAAATACTAATTGTTGATGAGATTTTAAGAGGAGTATCTTCTTAAGAATCCTAGAGTTTCTAAACTAGGATTTTAAATTTCTCCCTATTTCAGAGGCTTATGAATTAGAGAGAACCTAGATACCTCTATTTCAAAATTATCCAAATAAAACTTCCCCAACAGTAATGTAAAGTACATGCTAGACGAAGTATCAAAGTTCAGGATGATAACAAAATTAGAGGCAAATAAAGCTCAGAGAAAGCAACTGGGGAAGGAAGACGAAAAGAGCCATGTGCCCCTTCTGACAGAAGTGTGTTTCACATATGCTAGTTTCCAGGGAGAAAGCACTAATCCTGTATGCAGAGGCCACCTCAGCTGCTCTCCTCTTCATCAGAACAATTCATGTCAAAAGTTCCTCTAAGGACAGTTTTTGCCAACCAGCTGTTCTCTTCTCATTGTAGGAAGTCACCTCCTTTGCTCTTTGGCTTCTTGGACCTCCAAATGAGTTATGAATAGCCTTGTGCTAATGATACCCTAACAGTGATACCACAATCACAGTGGTGGCAAATGTACTCAGAGAAATTACTGCATGGTAGGTTTCTTAGTCTATTAATCACCTTATCAAGCACTACAGCCTCAGGAACATTCTCCCTGTAAGAGACAAATTTTAGTACACAGCTTACAAAGTTTTCATTCTTACCAGAGAGCACATTTTTTCCAAGCATCTTGAAATAGATATTACCAATATCAACAGATATTGACTTCATTTCTGGAAATTTATGTAATGATGGTCAAGCAAGTTTACCTTCTGGAAAAGCAGGCAGTCTTGTTACAAAAGAGTTAAAGTTTGATTAATCTTAGATTTGTATTTTTTTCCAAAAATTTTTGCAGCACTTGTAATGTTAAACACCAATGAACCTGCTGGACTCGTTCATCCGCAGTTTGCACCCACCAAAGTTTAGATCACAGAGCTACAACACTTACTGTCTCTACTATTTAAAACCAGTTTTTTTTTCCAGGAGTTGCGGAATTAATCTTGGTACATGTTAAACTGCAAAAAGGAGGCACAAGAGCATGAACTACAAAAATGTGTATTACCTGCTCTCCCATACAAGCACAAGAATTGCTTTGCCTGTATCAGAAGGTCCATGTTCTTGTCCCTTGCACACATCTCTAGGCAGCTTTAGCAATCACTAAAATTAATGCTTTCAAGAATAGCCATGGAGCAATTCATATGACGTGAACGCTTTAACTGCATATCCATGCCTTCAAGCACCTTAAGTTTGTTTCAAGGTGCTTTTCTTCATATTACACTTTCATGATTGGGTTCTGCTATCAAGTTTTAATCTATACCTTATAGTAAGTTAATTTCATCACAAATTCCACATTTAATATACAGCTCATTTCAGTTCTTACACTACTTGTAGACTAATCACAACTGCACCAAACGGACTTGCTTTGTTTGTTTGAAGTCTGACTAATTGTTGCCAAGCAGAGTTCCTCAAAACAACTGTATTACTTATTCTTCCTAATTCTGTATTTGCAAAGAAAGGAATGAAAAGGGAGAAGACAATTGTGCTGCTGGTATGAAATGCTCTGAGTGGGGGATGGACTACATTACCTACATTCTTCAATGAGTCAATGCAACAGCATCCACATAGTGTGAATGAATTAATATTGGAGACACATTAGTAATGGATTTCTACTTCCCCAGCAATCCCACCAAGCCTAAAAACTTGTCCATGTGACAATAGCCCTTCTGCTTTTGGGGCAACAGGTAGGGTGCAATAAGAGGCCCTAATGAAGATCTGTACTTTTTACCATCTGCCTCTCATAGACCATCCACATCCACAATTACTGTAGCATGGTTATTTCACAAAGCTCAGCAAAGACAACAGAAAAAACTATCCAGACATACTGCACCTCAACAGTTATGATTTCAGCAGAAAAACTGGAGGTAAAAATGCTATACCCCACACCTGGTCCAGTGTAGCTGCCAACTCTGTAAGTGAATAGGATGTACTTCATGGTATGTACAACAGACAGAGAAAAAAAGACTTTACAGCAGTTTATAGAGTGCAGCGGCGACAGAGGCCTGAAAGTGTTAAGGCTCAGGACAGCAAAGTTACAACTGGGCATTCATGCCTGTTACAGTGGCAGTGCACTTAATATCCTGTGTCAGAACAGAAACAGCCCAGGTTTCAGGTATATCTGACAGAAACACGTTCAGTCTGAGAGGTCATATTTCCCATCCAGTAATAGTACCTGAATGGGTGCTGATGGTCACTGCTAAAATTTAGTCCAGCTTCTGGCAGCACACAGAACAAAATTATGAACTTAGGGTCTGGTTTTCTTGTTTTCCTCTGTATCCTATCTGTGGTTTAGTGCAGTCTGATCAGATGAGTTTTTTGATCCTTTTCATATATATATCCACTTAACAGAAACTAAAACAATATCCATATTTCAGTACCTAACAATTAGGCTCACTAAGTATTTGTCTCTGTCTCACCTGTTACTGGTGAGCAGAATTAACCACATCAGCTAGACAGCCACCTTAGAGGTGGTATAGGAAAACATCCCAGCCCTAAATAATGCAGACATAAAGGCAACATTTAAACAGGGAAGAGAAAACCTGTCAGCAAGACCCCGGAACAGAAATCAGGCACACAGTAAAGGTGCACAAAGGTGAATCTGTTGAGCTGGGGGTTGAGAGCATGTGTAAAACACATTATGGTAGAGTAGCTGGGGAACAGTAATAATAATAGACAGTAATAATGGTAATAATAATAGACAGTGTAACTACCATGACAGAAAAAGCAAAAGGCAGTAAATATGTAAAAGTAATACAGTAAAACCAAAAAGCAGTATTATTGCTTTATCTAACATAATTTAAAACTACACTGTAGGCTTTTTTCCTTTATTCAATACAAAAGAATTACACCATACAGTTGGGAAGTTTTCCATTATGGATCTACAAAAGTTAATGCTATGCAAACCTTCATAAGTAACATTCCAAAGTAAAATCTCAGGCAGATCTCCAACAGTTGTAGCCGAAAATATGCTGCCATCTTGTACATTACTGCCTTTAAAAAAAGTTCAGCAGGCCATATCAGACTCTTTCAATATGTATATGTAACTAATGTAACTAAGGTACTCTCTCTGTTGTGTTGAACAATATTTTAAATATTTGTATGGATTCTCAAGACAACTTCAAAAATTTGCTGACAGCTATTAACTTCTAATGTACAGAACAGGATGTTATGCCAAAAAAGGCTGTTTTTTGCAAGTATTTATTACATTATCAAATTCACTTAACTGAAAAATTTTTCCATGCAGAGGGTATTTTTTTCTGTATATCTAAATGCAGAATACCCACCTGGACTGTAAACAGCACAATTACATTACACAGTTTAGCAAATAAAGAGATGAACATAAGCATATTTATCAAAATACTTAACAAAGATGCTGTCTGTTCTCAAAATTTGATTTATCAGTTAGCCTCACTGTCACATAAATTTTGACCAGGCTACACAAGAGTTTAAAATAAAAACAAGAATCAACTACATATCTTGTACACTGTGCAATTCCAGGACAAGGTATAAGTCCATTTTACTAATACAAATCACGAAACTGACTGAAGTGATATTATTAGACACTTCTACTTTGACTAATTGTACTGAAAATAAAACTAACATATACTTCTCAAATTAGATACTTACAGTGAAAATACCCATTAGCTGAGTGTAAAAGAGTCGACTTATTCCACCTAATATTATTAGACCCATGAAGGCAGATATTCTTAGGAGAGCAAGTTCATGTCTAAATACAAACACATCCTAGAACAAGACAAAAAGAAGAGAGAGACTTTAATTTAGTTACAAATTAATTAAAGTCTTTGAACCAAGCGGAAATAAGCTGTAAGAGGTGCTCTCAAAGCCTTAAAGCTGAAGGCAAATATTGGATTCTGAGCTACATCGCACATCATTGGTCTATTTATGTTTTAAAAGCAGAAACCAGTCATATTTTCTTTATACATGTTAACAGTTGGGGGTTTATGTTGCCAGACTGTTAAAAAAACTCTTTCAAGTAGTAAAGGTTTTGGAAATAGATCAAGCTCAAACGGATTATTTCTGAATCTTCCATCTCAAACTGTGCCAAACTACTACAAACAAGCCATATAATACAGGAAAACTACTCCTGTTAAATGGTCTGGTTTATTATAACTCGGCTACCAGGCACAGCTCATTTCATTTTTACATCACCTCTTCTGAAAGAAAACAAACATTCCAAGATTGACATTTGAAGATTGTACCCATAAAGTCCAAGTACCCCCTACCAGATGGTTCTTACTGTGGTGCTATCTATTATCCAATATAAACTTATCTCCAATTTTTAAATTTTGGCCTGAGTTGGATTGCTGCGACTTTGGATAAGGATGAACAGTACAGATGCTTCAGGGCACACAGAAATATGGATGTATCCAATCAGCTGCATTGGAAAGTCTATTCTCAACCAGCAGAAAATATAAAAAGTATTACAGAATGTTATGTAATATCTTCAAAGGATAGAGCATCTTATTTTTATCACAGAAGAACATTTTTACGTGGCATTAGGTGTACTGTGATTTCAGACCCCATTCTCTTACTTTTAAGTTATATTTATGTTCTCAGAGCTGTTGTTCGAATACACACATCGGTTTTTTACAGAAGTTAGATCATGGCAGGAAAGTATTAAACCTTTTCAAGTGAACTTTATATTACAACCAGAATATAGAAGAGAACTGAACGAAAAAATGAAACAAAACAAAAAAAACCCCTAACCAACCAAAAACCCCCCCCCCCCCCCCCCGTTTATGTTCAACCACTAGAACTTGAGGAAGAGGGATACTGGGTTTTCATTATACAGAGAATAGTTAATGTTTAGCAAAAAGAAAAAATAGAAAAAAATCTATGTTTAGCAAAAAGAAAAAAATCTATTTTTTCATTTAAGTAATTTCCATGAAGATTCAAAATATAGACCCAGGAAAAAAGTTTAAACTGCCTACTAAAGCTGTGAAGAAAGTCAGTATTTAATGAACAGGCAGAAAGCACTAGTTAAGCAGCAAAAACAAAAAACAATCCCCAACAGTAATTTCTGAACTATGGTAATGGTTCATGCCCTCTCCCCTCACTTGTTTATACTGGCCTTTCTTGCTGCTGTAGAAAATAGACTAATTTCCATTTCTTTTAATGCTTCTTACTCATTGAATGAGTTAATT
Source organism: Melospiza melodia melodia (assembly GCF_035770615.1). Classification (NCBI taxonomy): domain Eukaryota; kingdom Metazoa; phylum Chordata; class Aves; order Passeriformes; family Passerellidae; genus Melospiza; species Melospiza melodia. The sequence goes on from NC_086226.1 coordinate 49,219,895, forward strand.
CAAAGATAAATCAACTCAAAATAAAAGCAGTCACACTGTTCTTTATTTCTCTTTCCATTAGCTAATGAAAGCTTTAAAGAAAAGCAAGGTAAGACACAACTTCTACTAGTTGTACTTCTTCATTATTTTTCAAAGAAGATGCAGAGTGGGCTTAGCAACAACATCTGCCAGCTCCCTCAGCACTGTGTGTGCAACCCATCTGGCCCATGGATTTGTGGTTTTGTCTGCCTAGCCAATCTCTAAACAAACCTGCAGTGGCCAAGGGCAAGTATTCTTTTCTCCAACCTTCCTCTCTTGCCTCCAGGGTCTGGGATTCCTGAAGGATGGCCACAGCAGTGAAGTCTGAGGCAAAGCAGTAATCCACTTTGCCCTCTTTGTGTCTTCTGTCACCAGGTTACCCATCTAAATTCAGCAGCATCTCCACATTGGTGGGGATCTTTCTAATCCTTGTTTTGTTGCTGATATACTTGTAGATGCTTTTCTTGTGGTCCTTGATACCCCTCAACAGACTTCATTCCAATGGGCCTTGCCTTTCCTTGTTGTATCCCTGCATTCCCTTCCATACTCCTATAATCCCCCCATAGGCCCTCTCTCTTCTTCCACATCCCTAGCAAATTAATTCCTAAGCAATTATGAACTGGAAATCAATACTGGGCACTCAAATCTCTACAGACAGAACAACATTTTTCTACAGAAAACCAAAGTATATGCAGTAACTGAGCTTTTTGGTAATCAGACTTTAATAATAGAATGATTTACACAATTCTACATGGGAACAGAAATATTTACCTCCATGAAAACAGAAGAAAAGACCATTTAAAAAAGTAATAATAATAATAATAATAATAATAATAATAATAATAATAATAATAATAATAATAATAATAATAATAACGTACTCAGGATGCTGCAGCTTTGCATGAAAGCTCAATGCAAGTTGGTTTTATTATCCCTTTTTAAAACTTAGACAGTAACTCTTTTTCAGATGAGAAAGCCAATCAAAACTATAACTAATCAAAACTAGTCAATAATCAACCAATCCCTCTTTCAATGTGTTTTGAACAGATCCTCTTGTTCAACAGTATTCACCAATATCAGTGCAGTGTGAGTACTGACTTAGTGTGATTTTGGAGTTTGCGGTGCAGGCTACTTCTGCTAACAGAAAGAACTGTACAGACTGAGCCATCAAGCATACACACAGATAGCTGACATCACCAGTGCATGAACATTCAACTATCATAGCACAACAGGGTTTTGCTCCACAGCAGCTTTTTTCCACATTGCGCCAGGCTGGCTGTCATATATGGCCTTGGCAAAGATGCTAAAAGCATATTCTTAACAACATGAGAGCTTTCCTTCACATAGCCTCTTTCTAATCTTCTTTATGTCAGCTCCACAACCTAAGAGGTCTGCCAAAACTTCATGTTCACACGGGTTGCTGCCACTGCTTTTCTACTTCTACACCACACCACACAGCACTCCCCATTGGCTGCTGCCTGTTCCAAAGGTTTCTAAATTCCATTTAGCTGCTACTTCTATCCATCCAGTAAAACCGCAAGGATTCTTAGTTACCCATAAAAATGCACAGAAATGTGAACAATAAGAACTTGTCACAAAACATGTGTAGGTTTATAGGATTATGTTGAAAAATGGACACAAACCACAAGACCTGGTATCTTTATCTCAACAGACAATACCAAAACATTCTACAGAAAATCTCTGGGACAGATAAATAAGGGACTTCCTCAACCCCACAGCAGAAAACATGCCTCATCTTCATTTGTGAGCATCAACCACTAGAGATGACCCCTAGAATCAATGCTACCACTGACTAGAACAACAGCTACCATGGCTTTATGCTATCATACAGGAGAGAGGTCAAAAACCTAGATTGTAGTCCATCACTTCCAAATTCAACTCTCTTTGTCCCCTACCAACAATAACAACAAAAAAACCCCTTAAAACATATAACAAGTCCCTGCTATGTGCATTACTGTTACTGTTTTCAAGGATTTATAGTTCCTTTAAAGCAGCATACTGTCCTAAGGACAGAGCTTTTGGCAGGAAACACAGGACTATCGTATCTGTTCCAGAAGAGATCATCTTCATAATTTTTCATTTACAATGGAAGATTAATTTATTCAATCTTTATTCTTTACTGAAATATGACACACACAGAGATTAATATACAAGAAAATACATAAAAGCCCTCTTTTTCTTTGTGAACAATATTTTGTGTAACACATGATAACCTGGTTGTCTGTGGAGTGGTAAATGAAGTCAGTCTATCAACTTGGGTATCACAAAAATAGTGTATAATACAAAAGAAAGCCAGGCTTTCCAGAAAGCAAACTAAAAAATATAGACTGCAGGTTTTGTAGAAAGAAAGAGGAAGGATTTAATTCAATATTCATGTACTGTTCTTACAACTATAGTGAAGGACAGCAGGGTTGGGTTGGTTTTGCAGAATGCTGAGAAGAAAAATTTTGTTGTTTTTCATTTTTAAAAAGAGAAAAAGTTTCCTTTAGACTCTCTTTACAGTATAAATGGACTTTGGATGATACATATTTCCAGATTTTCATTAATATTAGTCAATGCATAATATTAATATTACTGTAAAAAATCCTTTTCCAAAGCAAAGACAATGATTTGTAATTGCAGAAACAGGAACAAAAAATTAAATCAGAGCAAAGGGGCCCAGGTTTTTATATGTTAAGAGGTTTGGCTATGACAATTATTGTAGCAAAATTTCTAGCAAACAGAATGTATCAGCAGAATTCCTTTTGCTTAAAATATTAAAAGCCTTCTATAAATAAGGTAAAGTATACTGCCAAAAGCATTTACTTTTGCAATTTGACCAGCTGTATCTAGAATCTGTGCCAGCACAGCCATGGAGAGAGCAACTATGTAGTGGTAAGTCTAGTATTTATTCTTCTCATCTCACTATTCAGAAGACCGACTACTTCCTAAAATATACAGACTTCCTGACATTTTTTTCATGAAGATGTAAGAATATTCCTGTGTTAACCTCTGCAAATCACCAATGCCTGCAGAAGAACTAATATGCTGATTTTATTCGAACAATATATTTTGTCTTGAGCTATCACCCCACATAATCAATTTAACTATCATCTCCTTTATTTCTAGCAGTAATTGCACTCCTCCTACTGGACAAACAGAGGTAACAACCATAACCTAAATTTCTGGCAGTGTATGTTACAAGAACTAAGACTACTATGAAGCAATTTTCTGCAGTAAGAGGTGAAGCTGAAAGATTGCATCTCTACAGAAACAGCTTCCTCCATTACCTTTAGAGCTTTCACCCTTACTCAGAATAGTTAATTTAAAATTTTTGGGGTTTTCTTTCTTGACCCTTTAAAAAAAAAATCCACAAATTCGAATTAGGAAAGAGCTACTAACATGCTGGCCAAATTTGCATAATGCCTTAATCAGTACTGTAATAAAATTATCATTTCACAACAACACTAAAAGCAATTTTAATTCTACAACTTCTGTGTTTTGTACTACTTTATATCTGAAGAATAAAAATGTAGATGAAGGCACACTGCCAAAAAATTCACAAGTATTTTAATGAGCAAGAATAAGCTTATTCCAGATGGCTTTTTGGAAAAAAAAATCATCCAGTTCTTTGAATCTATTCTAAACACTAGCCCCTGCAAATTCAGAAAATGTAAGCTCCCAGTTACAGCCAAAATCTCAACAAAGAACTGTGCTTTTGTGAAAGGCTGAAGGTACGGCGCTCTCTGGAATGCTGTGGTATCTCAGCTTTAATAGATACAAAGGAGATAAAAAGAATCTTGCAGAATGCTTGCCTAAAAGCCTAACTACTACTAAGCCTATCTTTTCACCAGTCCTGTTCCTTTGGTGTCAAAAAGACATAGTTCTGACTAATTATTCCATGGCACAAATCTATACAGCATCACATCCTCAGCAGCACTTAAAAAAAAAACTGCCTCATGGAGCTCTGGTGTTGTTTTCCAGGCAGATATGTTGACTAAGCATGACAACTATTTCAGTTTTCTCTACTTCGCTGTGTGCTCTCCTATTCTACAGCTGAAAAACTGAGAAAGCTAAATACTATTTAGTGTTACACTATACTTAACAAAGGTCTTAACAGCCCAGACGTGCTGTGTCTACTGTTTTTCTATATTGTATAAACATATTTTTCCTCTCTGGGGCACAGAATACTGTATACTATAGCACAGATCCACTTTGTAAAAGGAAGAGTGCCATTTGAAGTGTTCACATATGGAAAGTAACAAAACAGAGCAAAGTAAGCAATTTCTTCCACAGCTCTCTGTAAACTTAGGCAGCCAAATACAAGAACCTGAGCCCCTCTTCAGGGAAACACATTACAATGAGTTAAAATAATTGTTGCATATGTGTTCTGCCTTCTAACCTGTCACCTGTCAAAGGAGCAGGAGCATTAAAATTAGGCCTCTCTCCAAACAACTTCAAATACCGGCAAGTACAAGTTGTATACATATTCACACTTGTTTTTTGAACTGTCATTATTAATAATTATTTATCATCACCTCCTTAGGTATTGTAAAGTATCTGAAGTAAACATGATTTCCATTTCCCTCTCTTGCACAGACCACCCTCAATCAAGTAATTTGGTTACTTTTCACACTACTTTTAAAAAGCAAGGCTAACAGACAGAACTTTGGCATGTTACCTAACACAGTGTAATTACAGGAAACAATGCATTCAGGGAATATTCACAATAAAAAGGAAATACCCTACCATGATGTTATACTATTAGAGGCCAACAAGTCTGTTTCAGTGCCTATGGAAAGGTGCTCTGAGCAGACAGCAAATTATTTTCTGTTCCATAGTTCTAAAATCCCTTTAATGATTTAAATGGAAGTATTGATATAGATGGAAAAAATAATTAAATTCATTTAGAATACAATTTCTTTCAAGAACGAGTTACAAAAATCCTCAACTTTGGAACGTTCTACATAATAAAAACTTGGTATTTATGTATTTGAATAAAGCACTTTTATCAGTTTTGGATTAACCAAGTAATACAGTCTTCCTACACTTTCAGCTCTCCTTTACCACATCATCTTCACATACACTTTTATGGGAACATCACACCCAGTTCAGACTGACACAGGAACAAGTAAGAAGCTTGGAAGACTATGTCGCATCTTTTTCCAGAAGCAGAATTTTTCACAAAGTGAAATTCTCATGTAACATAGAATACACAATCATATGACAAACTTTAGTTGTTCAAAAAAATGGAAATTTTTTTTTTGTGCCTTACCCACAGTGAAGGGTCAGGTTCCAGTAGCCTGGAAAGATGAGTATGACATCGCCAGCAGAGAGCATGCTGGGATGTCACATCGACACAGAATTTAAAAATCTTCTGCACTTCAGTATTTGGAAAAAATCTCACCAAAATTTAGAGTGTAATATCTGAGATAATCTTATTCTCGTATGACATTTGGAACATTACCTAATTTTGAAAATGTTCTAAACTTGTTTTCTAGGTTTTTCTCTTTCGTGTACTTGTATTTGTTATAGTCCACTACAAATACAAAGTTCATTTCAGATTTAAGCTTGAAGTTCTTATAGTTCTTCATAAGCAAGATAGTATAACAGTTTTCTTATAAAGAAAGAACTGTCAAGCACTGAGCAAATTTCAAGCAACCATCTTCAATATTCTGAATACTACAGATAATAGGCATAAATGAGCACCAGATAGCAGCTCTACAATGTAAGTTTCACAGGGGAAGGAAGTCCTTGATTTTTTACTCTACTCCAGTTGGTTAGACCACAGGAAACAAACCAAACTTGATTCTCCCTTAACCCACACAACCTTTTCAAAGCAACAGAAAATACTACTACAAAACCAATGTATATTTTTCCCCTAGCAGAATGATCACGTGTTCTTCTTCTTAAAAAAGCAGTATCAGCCATTTAAAACATGATATTAGGATAGCTATATATTCTGCATAAATCTACTTTGGAAAAAGTAAAAGGAAAATTTAATACATCTAAAGTAGTTACCTTAACTCTTTCCAGTACTGATAATCACTTCCAAAGAAAGCTAATTGGTTCTTCCCTCCTTTCCTATATTCCTAAGAGAACTAATGTTGTGCTTTTAACACAAAGAACTCATATGCCCTTTCATAAAAATATTTTGTTACTTACTGTAAATCAGTTTGCTTACTTAATAACATACAGCTAGTTGAACTCTCTTCACTAAGAGTGAAACTGAGCTACCAAAAATGTGCAGTAACAAAAAGCCAACACAAACTACATTGCAACACTACTTGTTCCCTTCAGAGAGAAAACAGGTTCTTACCCAGTTTTCTTTTTTCAGAGGCAAAAAGTAGTAGTAATGGCAGAAGTCAAGTATCAGTGTATAGGAACTAAGGATCTGGGTGTAAAAACAGAGCTGCAAAAACAGCCAGTGATTGTCTTCACCAACACAATTATTAATCCTGTAGAGAAACAAAGCATGCATATATAAAAACAGAAATACAAATACCAAAGTTATGATACTGTGAATAGAAAACTTTATGATTTCTTAAGGAGAAAACTACTGGATCCCTTGCACCACAACTTAAAGCATAGATTGCACTACTGAAATCACTGCTTAGAACAGGAGACACAGTTCTCTGTATTTTTATATAGCAAAGATACTGCTGCAACTTGAAGTAAAAATCTAGTAATAAAATTATTTTTTGAAAGTCAGTGAAATTTCACAGTAATATGTCTTATCTTCTGCTACTCAATACATTCACAGGTTGTAAATTACAAGAGTGCAAAAACACAAACAAATGTTTTAAAATAAATGCGATCACAGGCTAACCCAGTAACAAAGAAATATGACTTAAAAATGAACCAAAGGCACAGAAGACAATAGAGGCATCCATACTCAGAAACTCCTGCATATTCCAACATGAAAAGTGTAAAGGAAACACAAGGATTCTATCTGTATTAAGTACAAGATCAAAAGTTACATGGATGAAAATTCATATGAGCATTGGCACAGACAACAAGCTAAACCAGAGTGACAAAAGCACTATACTAGTAGTATTCTCTGAAGTAGAAAAACTTGACAAAAAAAGGTAGTTTGAAAAATGGCTAAACCAATGTAAGAGAATCCTGGCGTCATTTCTGTACTCTGCAGTTTGTCTTGTAAAAATTATAACTCAGAACTTCTTTCAAAAATGTTTATTTTCACTTACTCTGATTTTTACTGGTAGGTATAGGAAAGTTCAAATGTATTACTTCCTTGCTTTATATGCCTAAATGATTAAGCACTACGGGGAAAAACACAGGAAAAATGAGCAGCAGTCAAGACCACAAATTTCAGAATGATTCACTAAAACAGTAGATAATTAGAAGAAATGTCCTGATTTTACCATGGACAGTGGTGATCCATCCTCCTCACACAATGTCCACAGCGACTGCAATGGTGTGAACGCTTTGGTCTCATCATATTGCACTTGTTACATAACTCCCAATGCTCTCGCTCTAGGTGAAAATGTAAAGACACATTAGAGAGATTTAAACTCAGTTAATCAATGCGTACTCATAATAAATCTGTATGTTTGTAACTCTAATTAAAAAAACAAATCTTACTAGGATCTGAGAAGGATAAGCACCACATAAAAACCTTTTTCCCACTGTGACCTTAATTAAACTGGAAGATATTACTGCTACTCTATGCCAGTTTCCATCTCCAAAATGCCCTCTCTTTCTATAAATTTCTACAAAGTAATTATTACAGAACAAACCTGTTACTCAGACAAGGAAGACTAACTCAATTATTTCCTTACATTTCTACTGTGAAAAAAATTATCTGCTAGACACAATCAGGATACAATCTCACTGCTGTTCCAGTACCCCCTGAGGAAATACTGCTTCTGCTAGCTAACTAAAAGATGACACACAGTGAATGCTTCAGGAGCATCTTCCATCTCAAAGCATTTTAATAACATGCATATCACCACATGCAATTTTACATATAAGACATGCAAAGAAAGAGATCGAGATTAGGGTTGTATATACAAATATATACTATTTTTAAATTACTGATGTGAGATTCTTTAAAAGCTAATATGGAGAGATACTGAGTAGCTGAAGCTACCAGGAGTACGATTGCTCAGCTTGGCTATTATTTATCTCAAATGCACCATCCAAATTAGAGGAATTCTTTGAAAAGCAGAATTCAAATTATATGTTCAAAAATTTCATCTTCACATGGGAAACAATAAGATTAACACTGAAATACTTCCAGTCACAAAAGCATATATTTTCTGTCTTTAAGGAAAACAGGTGGATGACAGAAATACTTTGACTGTTCAAATTGTTTCTACCTAAACAATCTTTTTTGAGGCACAAAAATTTCTCATATCTCAGGGACAGAGGGAAAAAAAGGGAAAAAAAGCTTCATATTTACAGTAGGACATTCTGAAATTTTATACTGTAAAACACTGTCCCAATGTAAACAAAATAAAGTTATATTTAGCACTTCTGAGACACCTCCAGGCAGCTCTAATCTGGTCTTTCTTGCTTGCAAAATAACAGTTGGACACTGGAAGTAAAGAAACCCAATATCTGAGATCATTAACCAAGTAATAATGACAGATGGAAACTGATTTACAATCTGTTTGCATAAATCCAGTGTCACAAAGGTGTCACTCACTAATAGGGTAGATACAAGAAGAGTTCAGAAACACCCCAACTCATTTTTAACACAATTTACACTGTGTAAAAATGTATCCTCCTGTCAGCCTAGCGCACACCAGACAATTGAAGCACTACCTCCAAAAGTACAATACCCTGATATATCAGGCGCCAAATCAAAATATCAAAGTCATGACCTAGCCTAAACATTTCACCTTCGGAAGGACTTATTAAGTATGACTGCTGTATGGACTGAATGGAGCATCCAAAGTTTGGGGATCTATGCAAAGAGACACCTTACATTAGAAAAAGCTCTTTGTGTACAAAGGGAATTTTCACTGCTCCTGGTACTTTGATAGTAAATGAAAACTCCATTATAAATGTAACTGTCTGTAACTAGCGAGGATCTCCATTCTCCAGCTCAGGTTGCAAAATCCATATTGCTCCCACTGCAGCAAAACTGCTGACTCCAGAACCCAAGTCTGAAACACCTGATGTTTTACTGGATCAAAGGATCAGCTGCCAGAAGCAGAAAGAACACTAGGATGAGATTTTTTGCAATTAGTGGTGACACATCTGAATCCCAGGGAGATACACTCCTTTCTACAATAAACTGTCTACTTCATGCACATCATATCATCAGCACTAAGGCTAAAAAGATCATGTCTCCAAACACATCACCCTAGATTTTCAGTAACATCAGGAAAAGAGAACAGAATTTTATTCTGGGCATTCACCATGTCTGAAGACAAGACTGAAGCATTCAGCCTCACTGGATGGGACACATTTTCTTCATTCATGAAGTGTTATCTGTTAATGTGACAAAGCTCATGCCGTTTAACAGCCCTACTCCATTCTAAACTCCTAAGTAAAAGCTCTATGCATTAGATAGTAGCTCCCAACAGTTCATAAAAATACTGTACTTTTCTGTGGAGAATCATTAAGGTTTTAAATTTCCTCCAACTTCTGGAGCACTGGATACCATACAGGAATTGTGGGATAAATTTGCGAGGACAGAAAGTTTAAGTCACTACTTTATACAAATGCAGTGTAACTAGCACCATGGTTTAGGTTTTTTAACAGCCCATACAATCATAAGACTCTGGAAAAAAAACCAGCAAAAAATACACAGGTAAAAACCAGCATAGGACTACCTTGCCAACACCATTTTCAACATCATATAAATTTACTAAGACCAAAGATATAGAATTAAAATAGCTAGCTATCTATAAACATTTTTCATTAAATATTATTAAGTTAGTAGTATACGCATAATGTTTGAATGTCTAGAATGCAAAAAAAAAATCTGCCCGTGGAAAAATTTTCTAGCAGAAGGTCCTACATAACTGAAGAATGGTAGAATTTCTGGTAGAATACAAGTTTAAGAAAAAGAAGTTTTGAAACTACACAAGGAAAAGTGCTAGAAATTTACAACTTTAAAACAGTGACATAGTAACTTTATTCAGCAAGGAGATCATGGTTTCCAGTAAGTCTCACAAACACAAATTTATTCCTAATTATTTTGAGGCTATTAAAATAACTTTCATTCAATTATACAGAATCAAGTTAATGTACCTGTAATTGGTATTTCTGGATTTTCAGGTAGTTTTCCTGGATCTGCTACTGAGGCTCTAAATAATGAAGCTATACAAAACAATGAGCAGAAGTAATAACCTAAAAAAATAAATAAGCATTTGTTAGACTTTTTCATACATGCAAAGTACACTGTATCAAAAAATACAGATGCTCCAGAATTGAGCTGGAAAACACTCAGCCTCCTCATTCAATTCCCGATATATTTTTGATATTAAGTACACAACATTAGGAACTCCCCAGTAAATAGAGTGAAAAAAGCAGTAAACAGTTCTGATAGCACCAGCAGGTGCTACTTTGACCATACTACTGTTTTTCAGAAATTCCTCCATCATCTTACCACACAAACACCAATCATATCACACCTCAAAGCCTCCATATGGAAGATATACCCAACAGTGCATCTTCACCTTCAAGTTTCTTCCAGCCATAATTCAAGACTTTTCCCCAGCAAACCTATGAGCCAAACCTGTATGAGCTAACCCACACAGGGACATATGACAAAATTAACAAAATTTAGCTTGTTGCCAGTCATCACTACTATTGCACCAAATTCTGACAGGCACTCACAGATGTGAACCTGAAATCCTGTCAACAAGTTCTAAGTACAGGACCTGAAAGCTACATTCAGCCTTTTCACCAGTTTCCACAAAAACAAGTTCTACAACAGCACCCCCAAAATAAAGTGCTGCAGCTTCTCAGAACACAAAAACATAACACACATCCACTACATTTACCCTTTATCTTACCTTTTGTCTTTACTTTCACCCTAATTTTTATTTTCTGATAGGATTTTTTTTAATGTACATTAAGTAGAAGCATTATTTTAGTAGTAGAAAAAAGTTAAAATTACTTACACAAAACTGCCACAACTGAAATATTTCCCTCTTCATAATGAGGAAAAAGGATGACCTTTGGGATGAAGATTGTATTGTATAGCCAGACAAAGATAATTAGGCCCATGCAGCACCAACCCTGAGGGTCAACCACAAAGTGAATCCGTAGCCCCATTGAACGTAAACAGATAATAAATTGTCACGACCCAAGACAATAATCCTAGAGATAAATAAAAAATATTTTTTTTTAAAAAGAGTAAATTAAGTAGTATAGTGCAACCTATACAGTTCATACATTCAAATTTGTACATTCAAGTAAGAAAGAAAAAAACCTATCAACTGTTGATTTAAGGAATTACATAAAAACTTAAAAAACATTTCACATACATTTTTTGAGCACCATGCAAAACATTTTATGAATTCATTAATTACATATATTGGCCAAGAAGCAACATTTATCACCAAGATGCAAGTAAAACCACTACCTGGGAAAACTATTAAGCAATAGGTAAAACAGCAACTGTCAGTCAGGTGGCAGCAGCAAAGAAAACTCTTCCATCTAAGTAAAAAGGTTGTAAAGCAAGTAAAAAATATAGGGAATTATTTATGTTCCACAAAGATTCACCCCACCTATCTATTGCAGTCTCCCCTGTATTTCATGGTTGTTTTCTTAAAGATTTTATGCTACAATAGTCAAAAGTATCACTAAGAATTCAGGGTTTCCTCGCTTAAAAAACTGTTAATGTCCTTCGTGACATTAACAGCAAACCAAAGGAGAAAGGAGTAATTACCCTGACATCTTTCACACAGATTATTAAAAATATCACACAATAGAACATTTTCTATTAATCACATTTAAAACATCAAGGTTTCCATCTTTACACTTTAGTGGGCTGATTTCCTTTTGGTCTTAGACTGCAGAAACCTCACCAAGTCCTACAATGTGAACTTCTGAACTTCATAAACCAATCTCAATAACACAGCACTAAGTCCTAACCACTATCCAGCACAACTATGACGGAAGGGATTATTACTGTTATTTTTTGTCAGACTACTTTCATACACATATTTTATTACTGCAATGCACATATAATCCCAATCTACTCTCTTACCCGTTAGTTTGCCCAGTTTCTGGGCTTCAGGAATCTTGTTCCATTTCTGATGGTTTCTTTCCATTCCTTTCAGCTCCTACTTGTTCCACTAAAATTTTGTTTATCAAACATCTCTGTTTCCAAGGGTTTTGCTTACTTATTTCACTTTTGACTGTCCTCAAATGCATTCAAAATTTACTTAATACTATTCACAAAAATCACTGTCTTCCTTTCTTCTTCTTTTAGATGTCTAATCAAAATCAGGCTCAAACAAGCTGCCATTTTTCCACACTTCTCCTTTGTGTTATTTACAATCACCCTTTGCTTGTTATTTTCTAATGTAACAGTGTTCCCATTCAAGTATCATACAGATCCCCACCAAGTTCTTGCAGCCACAGAAACCCCCACCACAAGAGGAGAAGCAAATAGAGTCTCAGCTTGTCAAGCCAGACATGTCAAGCCTCTGAGCTCCAGCACCAGGAGGACAGCTCCTGTTCTGCCTGCAGCTCTGATCTACAGAGCAGGTTCTGAGCCCTGGCAGCACACATGGACAGCAAGCTCTCTCCAAGAAATCCTCTGAGCCATCTGTGCCTGAGTCCTGCAGCAGCATCCATACTGGGTATGAGGAACAGCACGGGGTAAGGAACAGCAATGGGTCCCTGCTTCTGGGACAAAGACACCCCTGCTGGCCCAACGTGTCACCTGGCAAAGTATGCTGCTTGCCAGGAGCACGGGTCCTGGATACCACAGACTGACTGCTACAGAGGCTGGTAGCAGTCTGGCCCTCAGTCTATTACCCTTAGCTGCTCTTCCATTCAGGCACCATGGACACAGCCAGGGAAGACCAGGAGTTTACCAAGCATGACTACACAGTTAATAGGATGTTGGCCAAAGTCTAGTGGACAAGTGGTATCTCATTCATGCTGCTGATGAAGGGGAAGAACTTGAGGAGAAGCAGACAGATCCTGCAAATGAGCAAGTGATTGTGCAGCATTTACATCCATAGAACCTCCTATAAGGCTCAAACACTGAGGGTGAAGGGGAACAAGACCCACCTGAAATTACATGGGTGAGAGCATCTTTGCCAAGAGGCTGGTTAATCAGCTTGGCGAATGCTTAAACAAAGAAAGATTATAGAGGAAGTTGGTGGTCACATTTCACAAGCAAAGGATGCAGGATGATGGGGAAAACAGAGATCTTATAACCAACCAAACCATGGCGAAGTGGGACTGCACCAAGTGTGCATGCACAACTGACACAGGAACACCACTTAGGTGCAGTAGGATAGAATTGGGAAAACCAAGGTCCTCCTAGAGCTGAATCTGGTGAGAGATATGAAATTCCGAGAGAGATTTGTACAGGTTCATGAGCAGCATAACGAAGGCTAGAGAGGAAATGCCAGCCTGCTGCCAAAAGTATCAAAATCATACAAAAATGTCAAAGCACCTTGTTTATTTTGCTCTTTCATGGTTAAGACCTGCCTTCTGGAATTCCAGGTCCCTGAGACCCATGGGAAAGTGTAGAAAACAAAACACTTACTCTGAGTGAGGGAGGATCAGATTAACAAATTTGTAAGTGAACTGGACCTGTCACTTCCATGTGACCTGCTGAGGTGCCAATCTGAGCGCTGAGAGAGCTGGTTTTGTCATTGTGAAGTCATTCTCAACTAAGTTTGGAAGTTTTATGCTGATGGGTAACATTCCAGAAGACTCAAGGAAACAAGTGTCAATGAAAATCCTGTTTTCAAGGACAAGAAGGAGGAGCCAGGCAACTAAAGGCCTACTAGCCTCACTCTGGTCCCTGGGAAGGTGAAGGAAACAATCCTGGAAACTACTTTCAAACGCATGAAGGACAAGAAGGGGACTGGGAGTAACTACCATGAATTTACAAAGGGAAAATCATGCAGACTAACAGAAATATAGATGCCAAAAACCCAAATGCAGCTAGAAACACTGCTGACCACTGAGGAATCCATCTGTTTTCCATCTTACTAGAGCAGCAGAGATTCCATGACTTCACAGCACTTCCTCAGAATAACAGCACAACAAACAAAACAGAGATATAATTAATGAAATACTTGCTCCTGAGTGACCTACTTGTACCATGTGTGAGCAATAAGCAGTGAGAGGGATTCAGGAGAAAACAGTAAGAATGCCTATCAAGAAAATACATCCCAAATTTTTATCTCTAAGTAACTTACTTTTGCCTGCATGACCATATTCACTTTTATAATTAGAAAACCAAAACAAACCTCAGCCATGCTCAATACCATACCTTGGATGGCAAAATCCAGAATTAAGCAAGAACTACACAAATGCAGACGTCACTCTCAAGACAGGGTGATTTTTCATCTGTCTTCTCTATCTCCTGAAAGTGTGATATGCAAACAACCATTATCATTTGTTTGAAAGGCAGCATGTAACAGGTTACTTTCTATTTTGGTTTACAAACCCCACTTTACTGAGTAGAGCTGTCTCCAAACAAACACGTTAATTCTAACTAGAATTTCTCAAATCTCAGTTCTAGGCCATTTCAAAAGTCTAATATTTTTTAAAAAGAGAAATGTCTGTGTAAAACAGCAGTACCGCCAATCTGTTTCAGTTAAACACATTTGTTTCCTGTTTCCTATAATCGTAAATTAAGTTTTATCTCTTTCATTATACTTCAGCAGCAATAGCAAATAAATGATGTCAATATATTGACTTACTCTGGCAAAGTGATTTTTTCCCCTCTTTCCCTTGGTTTATGTACCATACATAAATATATAAAGTGTGAGGAATAAAGAAAAAGTAAGAGCTTCAAAATCTCATAACGAGGAAGGAAGTACTAGATTAAAATTTAAATCACAAACAAAGTGAATGTATTACTCTTTCAAATACAGTGCCAAAAGAAAGAGATGACTGATCTCATATAATTTTGTTCTTCAAAATTCATAATTTCTGATCAGAAAAACTACAATATGCAAAGAAAAAGCTCTATGAGAAGGTTAACAACAAATAAATGGAGAGAAACAATTAAGTGATTTATATCTGCATACATTCAGGATTCACACAAGCAATGAAATTCTCCAAGCAAAGTAATTTTCCAATTAAATAGTTTAGGAGAAAATACAGAGCAGTAATGTTAGAGCTTTTGTGGTTTTCTTCCCTTGTGCCCTAACTTATAGCTATTTCTTCTAAATAAATAACTCAAATACAAATAATTTGAAAGCCAACAGGAGCTGTGCCTATGAAAACTTCAGCTGCACTAAAACATGACTGAGTCTTCCCTACATTATGGGGAATTTTCTTGCCTTTCCAAAAAAAAATACCTTTATTACAGGATGCGTGGGCAGCATTTTTCCCTAACCCTTTTCTTTCTGCGCAGTTCCATCAATGATATCATAAACTCAGTATTTTGTTCACTACAATCACCTGCAATATGACTCTTCATGTGACATCCACAGAATACTAAGACCACAGAATGAGTAAGGAAGGTAAAAAGTCAAGAAATGAGAAAGTTTTGTGCTAACCAGAAATGTTAAGGTAAAATATAAATTGCTTTAATAGACTCATTTGAATGCAACCTTAGAAAAATAAAAAGTATACCATTTTGCATCAAGAATGTCCCAAAACATTTGGGTGTATTTCATAAATACACCCAATAAGAGCAGTACTCAATTTCTCAGCCTAAGAAGCACAACAGTCAGCTCTGGGGACATCCTGTTTCTCGTGCATTCATGGGTGTTGCACTGATACACAACTAGAAACTGTGCCTCACTGTAGCCCTGCTTCTTAAGAAAAGTATGACTTCCGAAATTTGACTTGCAGAAGTCAAGGACTTCTTTTAAGGACTTTTTTCACAAGTCTTTAAACAAGTACAGAACAACACAGATCAGTAACATTGTATTGCTTGCCATGAAAGACAATTTTAAGACTCCACACAAACTGAACAATACTATGCACCATAATACATATTTTGAGAGTGGAAGAAAGAAGAAACATCACTTTCTAAAAAGGCTGTATCCTAAGCAAGTCAGAAAAAAGAACAGAGAGTAGAAACACAAGAGAGCCCACTTCTCATAATATTTGTGATAACTAGGGCAAGACAACAACAATCAACAGACCTCCCTAATTTCTGGATCCCGCTGCATTTTCACACCAGTGACCTTCCTGAAATCTAAATAATTACTGCCAAAGATTAGTGACACTAAAACAAAAAATACACTTTAATGGGAATAAACAAGGTGGACTTGAACCAATCAACTGAATTTATTTTACAAACCAGATTTTAAGGATGTCACGTGTCAGAATAGAACTGCCATTAAGCTTCTTGCAACACTTACGTTTAACAAAACAGAATAGGTATCTGAATGACCAGGTAACATAAGCAACAGCATATTTGTGCTATGACAAACCCCCACACACCTGGCATTTCTCGTGTTTATAGAATGGATGGTTGCAGCAGAGACCTTGGCACAAAGCAGCTGCTAGGTGGCTGTTGACAGGTTTGTTGAGGTAGGCAAGACATTCCCACCCAGTTACTTCTCATTGACAGGATCTAGCAAAGCATACCTGTAAACAACTACTTCATCTATAAAAAATGTCACTTGGGCTTGGACAGGGATGTGGCTTGACATTCACATACGCACACCTAACCCTCTTTATCACAAGCCCATCAAATCTATCTTCACCCACTGCTGACCAAACAGCCACTTGTAGACAGATAATGCACGTTACTATAAGACCATTACTGTTTGGATCATCAGTCTGAGGCGAAGACCTGCTGTATCATCTCACTTAACTGCGAGAGCCGGGAAATGAAAGTGCGAAACCCAGGGACGCCAAGGCCATTGCATTTCCTTGCGCCGCGCCGCGCCGCTGAACACACAGCTAATCAAACCTCGTGCCTCTCCTACTACCACCTCAGTATCACCGAACACCCTCCTCCTGCTTTACAGGGCAACCAGCACCCTGGACCTGCATAAAAGCGACGGCATCATTTCCTCACTTCACAGCTGGGGAGATACCCGGCAGTTCTGCCCAGGGCTTCCCTACCCAACTCCCTGCACAGACAACAGCAACGCTGGAGGGGAGGTGCAGCGATGGAGGAAGCCCAGGAGCAGGAGGTGCAGGATGGAGGAAGCAGGAGCATGCCCGCCGTGGCGGGGCCGTGCCCGAGGGGCTGCCGGTGCCGCCGCCCCGCCCCTCCCTCCCTCCCGCCCGGCCCGGCCCGGCCCGCCCCGCCCCGCCCGCGGCGCCGCTCCCGGGCCAGCGGGGGTCGCGCGCGCCGCCCCCCGCCCGGGCACGCGGCGGAACCAACCGTGGGCTTCCGCCGCTCCAGCCGCGCGTGCGCGCTCCGAGCGCCCCGGCGGGCGGGACCGCGCCCCTCAGGGAGGGAGCGGCGCCGGCAGAGCCGCCCTTCGAACCCGCCCGAGCCGAACCGGCTGCCCCCCTCACGGCCGCGGGGCGTGGGCGTCTGGTCTCCTGTGCGAGGGGCGGGCGCACGGCCGGCACGGTAGGGGTCTGTGTGCTGAGTGTGTGCAGCGCTGGAGGAGCCGCTCTGGAGGGGTGGTCTGCCCTGCCCGGTGGGAAACCCGACCAGCCGCATTTCCCCAAGGCTGGAGCTCGCTGTCACTTGCTCGTTCCCGAGCAAAGACTTCAGTCAGCAGGAGCCTTTTCCGTTTTTCAGTTTTGCAGCGTCCCTTTGCAATCCCTGTGAAAAGTGAGCCCTGCAGACAAGGCCTCTTCCTCAGTCTCCAGGCTGCTCCTGGGAGAATCTGGCAGCTGCCCCAGCTAGGCCTCATAGCTTGAAGCCAATAGTATGAAATAACACTAGCTTCATTAAGAGAGACTTGCATTACCTTGTATAGCGCATAACCATGGTTTCACGGGGTAAGTGAAAGGCCCCAGCCCACTGCAAGGAGGAGGGCACCCCCACCTTGCAGATAAGGACCTCTTATATTCTGTCTCGTCTCTCAGAGTCATAAAGCCACCCATGAAGAAGAAAAATGCCTCTGGACTATGAAGATAACATCAGAATCCCAGTAGTTTCAACACCTCTAGCAAAACCCTGCTGTTATCTGGCATTGGTGGTTGTAGCAAGACCAACTCCCGGGACACCTAAATCAAGAAAGAGTCTGCTGGATGGTGACACCGCAAATTTATTGCTGTTTTCCAGAATAGCGGCATGAATGTGGGTTATGTGGTGCGTGGTCAAATCATGTTGTGTATAAATGCATGAAAGTGATAAGAACCATTTGTTAAACACAACCATTTGTTAAACACAACTTCTTCATGCTCATGAAGGAAGAACTACTCTTGTAATTCTGTGCTTTGCATCCTTGCCTCTCCCCTCAATCAGCTCAGACCAGTTGGAACATTTTATGACATTCAGGTCGCCTGCTGTGCTGTGCCCCTTGCTCACATAGAACCCTTACCTGTCCGCAGAAGCCGTCAACATTTTAAAAAGATAATTCAGACCTGCAAGGGATTACCTTTGGGTAAGAGCCACCGACAGCTTGTAACATACAAAATTTTCAGCGTTCCCAGCTGGGAATCATGCCTCGAGCACCCATTGCTGATGAACATATATGATCTTTTGGCTATCTAAAGGTACCCCATCTGTCTGAATGGCATAGTTCCCACTGTAAATTGATGGGCTCTTACCCTGGAGCAGTTTTCCTTCACAATGATGGATGAAATAGATGAAGAGTAATGTTGTGAAGACTACCAATGCTGAAAACTCACTTTTATTACTGATCAGATTCTTCCTAAAACTTAATCATAACACGATTATTCCGGGGGGAAAAAAAAAAATAAAACCCAACAACAACAAGACAAATAAAAATTAAAAAAATATTACACAGGGCAATTGTTAACATTTCAATCTAAAATTGCTCTATTTGTAGCAGAAACTGGAGGTTGTCTGGAAGAAGGAAGAAGCATGTTCCAGGTTCAGAGAAGATCAGGTCAGAAAAAATCAAATCTTTCAGAACAATCTGTATATGTCAGTAGGAGCAGGTAACACTGAAAATAATAGACTTATTAATTGGACCGTTAATATGTCTGTTACAAAGGGGAAAAGAAAAACTGAAGTTGTTCTTTTATAAATATTTAAAAATAACAAAAAACAGCCTCTGGCTCTATTCCATGATAAATTTCATATATATATATTTATGTCTATATATAAAAGACCTAATAAGCTGTGAAAATTTTTCACTGAAGAATTCATTTCAATGGGGAAAAAAACCCGAAACAAAACAATCAAGAAATTTAAAGAAAACCATGTTCTTGGGAAGTAAAATGGAAATATAAGAAAAGAATAATAATGTGATTTCATACGGAATGAAAAAGAATCAGTCAGTAATATTGTCTTCCATTTGAATACCAAGCATTTGCATTTCTGCTGTGGTACACTGATAATGGCCAGTCTTTAGACCTGTAGTCCTGCCAGGCAGGTTATATTTTTTTCTATTCAGGAATGGGATGTAAACCTAGGTTATGGAACAAGGGCAGTGGTCTTTTCTTTTAGTCATAGCACAGCATTCCCCTTTTGTTAATTTTTTTTTTTTTTTTTTTTTTTTTTGAGAAAGCACTTCGCAGGAGGAAAAGCAGGCAGTTGTGTGCTGGACTTCCCAACTGAAAGGTCTTGACCTGGAGATATTATCTGACTCTTTTGCCAGGTTATCAAATCTAGATAGATAGATAATGAGTCTTTGTGATTAACTATATTCTGTGTGGGAAAACATACCTATGGGAGTCCTAGCTTTGCATAATATGGATTTAAATAAAATCAAATATAGATGCATTACAGAAAGATCATTAGAAGTCTGCAAAATTATTCACCTTCTTCAATGCTGAATATTGCACAATGGCATAGAATTCCTCTTGGATTTTCTGATGTCTGTGTTGTGTTGTTGTTGCTGTTTATAAATTACCACAGGAGCCACCAGCTGTCGTCCTATAAATTTTATTGGCACTCTGTAAATATTAAATCAGCCTGCTAAAATCAAGCCATGTGCAGTAACAGCTGAGGCTCTGTTATGGGGAACACATGCAAGAAAGAGGTGTGCACTGTGACTCCCACGATTCTTACAGATTACAAGCCCCTTGCCATCTTGAGGCTGTTATCCAGGATTCATTTTTAGCCCAACTGTGCCCCTTGACCACATGCAGGAAGGACATTTTTTGTGCACAGATACATACTGAGCTGAGAAGTCAGCCTTCTCAGCAGTCCTCAGTTTCCTGGGTCCTTCACAAATTTGTTGCTACCACATTTCTGCAGCAGCACTGCACTGCTCACTTGTAAACCTTGGTAACATACATAGAATACAGTTGTAAACTCTAAAATGGGAGCAGAATTCTTGAAGTCATGAAGATCTACATCATGTAGAAAAAAGTCTGTGTCAGAGAAACAGCATGCTGAAACAAAACCTGTTGTGGCCCACATATCACTATGTGACATATTGAGGATGAGGCTGTTGATGTTAAAGGAAAATGTGTCTCAGGCTCCATTTTCTCTTTTACTTAATAGCCAGAAAAATCAAAGACAAGGTATATTTTCTAATCTGCCTGCCTCAATTGTAGACATGGTGAAATCTCCTGATCCTGCAGCCCAGATAGATTAAGGGAGCGCTAAGGTAGACAGGCACTCTGATTTAGGGGGTTAATTTTAATCTTCGGTGGTGTAGGAGTTCTGCTCAGATAGTGTCCATCTGCAGATGTCCTAGTATTAGTTCTTCTAATGACTCTCTTCCTCCAAGAGTTGCTGTCTAAGCACCAGGCAGGGCAACAGACTGCTTGAATGTTCCACATCTCCTCAGTGAGGTGAGTTTGAAAAAGCTTCAGCAGATACTGCCTTGTTCAGAAGGCAGCTTAGGTACATGCCAGCTCAGTTTGAACACTGACTGTGGGCTGCAGCCACCAGCAGAATGTCAGATTAAATGACTGGTGTAAAAGCAGTAGTTAAACAAGGAAAAATGAAAATGCCTCAGAAAAACCCTTAGAGAAGCATTGGGCTTGTCCTTTTTTATTTCTTATTGCTGTAATTATCATAATTATTTTTATAATTGTTATTATTATTGTTATTATCATTGCCATTATCATTGTTAAATCAGTAGTAGTAGTAGTAGTAGTAGTAGTATTTAGCTTCTGGTTAAATTTTAATTTTCAAGTGAAAATACAGTTTGCTGATGCCATGGAGCCTGAGGTGCTCTAAACAGGACAATTTTGTTCTCAATAAGGATAGTTAACCTTTTTTCAATATTCTTGCATTGGGGCCAGCTACAGAGTCTTTTCATCCCCATTCTTTCTCACTTGAGCAGAAGGATTGTGCACAGCTGTCAGGGAATGATTTCAGGTGAGCTGAAGTTGGTGGTTACATAACAGATATTCAAGGAGTTAGGTTTAGGACAACCAAAAATGCAAAATATTTATAATTCATTACCAGTGTTTCCTGTTTCTACTGGTAAAGTGTCTGATGGAGGACCCAAAATAGCCCCAGTTTCCCACCTCTTAGAAATGCACCATCTGGCACAGCAGATACTTCTGAGTACATTGTGCAGGATCTGCTGCTCCAGATGGATCCCTGCAAATCTATGAGATGGGATTCATTTGAAAATCCTCACAGAGGTAGCTGATGTCATTGCAAAGCCTCTCTCAATGATTTTTGAGTGGTCTTGGGAATCCAGAGCAGTCCCAACTGACTGGAAGCTGGAGAACATTGTCTGGTTTTTAAGAAGGGCAAGACAAAGAACTTACCTTGCAGAAGACAGAAACCTCAGGGTCCTGTCCATCTCACTTCAGTGCCTGGTAAAGTTATGGTGATTTTTCTGAGGGGCATTGAAATACTCCTGAAGGACAACACAGTCATTGGTCACAGCCAGCATGGCTTCATGAGGAGACAGTCCTGCTTATCAAACCTGATTTCTTTTTATGACAAGGTAACACACACAGGTGACCAAGGAGAGACAGTTGATGTAATCTTTCTCGGCTTCAACAAAGCTGTTGATGCTGTCTCTCACAGGATCCTTCTGGACAAAATGTCCAGCACACAGCTGGATAAACACTTCATGGGATGGGTGAGCACCTGACTCACAGGCACAAGGGGTTACAGTGAATGGGGTGACATCAGGCTGGGGACCTGTCACTGGTGGGGTTCCACAGGGCTGCATCCTCAGCCCAGTGCTCTTCAGCATCTTCATAAATTACTTGGACGTAGGACTGGAAGGGATGCTAAGCAAGTTCCCAGGTGATACGAAACCAAGAGGAGTTGATGCCCTTGAAGGCAGGGAGGCCCTGCAGAGAGGCCTTGACAAATCAGGGGTCTGGGCAATCACCAACCATATGAAGTTCAACAAGAGAAAGCAGTGCCATGGAAAGGGGGCCTGGGGGTCCTGGTCAATGAAAAGCTGAACCTGAGTCAGCAGTGCCCTGGCAGCCAGGAGGGCCAACCCTGTCCTGGGGGGCACCAGGGACAGCATGGCCAGCCAGGCAAGGGAGGGGAGGGGATTGTCCTGCTCTGCCCTGGGCTGGGACAGCCTCACCTCCAGTGCTGAGGGCTGGTTTGCTCGGCTGAATATGAGAAAAATACTAAGTTATTAGAGAGCATCCAAAAGAATCCAGTGAAAATAGTGAAGGGTCTTGGAGGCAAGGAGCCGTTATGAGAAGCAGCTGAGGTCACTTGTCTGTTCAGCCTGACTGAGGAGACTGACGGAGACCTCATTTTGGAAGACAACTTCCTTGTGAAGGAAGGGAGAGGGGTAGACATTCATCTCTGTGGTAACCATTGACAGGATCCAAGGGAATGGCCTGAAGCTGTGTGAGAAGAGGTTGAAGTTGGATATTAGGAAAAGTTTCTTCCCCCACAGGTTGGATGGGCACTGGACAGCTCCCCAGGGAAGTGGTCACAGCAGCAGTCTGACAGTTCCAGAAGTGTTTGGACAACACTCTCAGGCACATGGTGTGACTCTTGGGGATATCCTGTGCAGGCTCAGGAGTTGGACTCAATGATCCTTGGGTGTCCCTTCCACCTCAGCATATTATGATTGCAGACATGTTTATGCAGCTGGCAGAGAGCTTCTGCCTGAGTAAGGAGTCTTGTTTTGCTCTTGCAGCAAGGTGCAAGTGAGTAAATTTAGGAGAAAGCACTGCAAGCAATTTCACCACCTGCAAGTAAAAGCTAGTCAGCTGAGAGCCATGAGGTTAGTTGTGAATGTTTCATAGGCGGTGAAAAAAGTACCAAGCACAGTGTGAAGTGCAGCTTCAGAGACTTTTCCCTAGAATATATGGTTGTGCAGAATTCAATAAAAGTTGATGTAAACCTGGTATTTGATGTATTTACAGGCATTAAAGCTGGTTGTGTTAAATTGACACTTAAAGGAATAGCATGGATTGAAGATTTCTTTTGCTAAAGGAGTAGGAAAAAAACAGCACTTCACTTACTTTCTACACAAAGCACACCCATTTGAAAAAGAGACAGTGGGACAAATAAAAGAGCAGAAGTGTAGAAACTGTGCTTGGAACTGATTAGAATTTTCAGAGAGCTCTGCAACTATGGTCTTGTTCTGTAAGTAGGTTTGCACAAGTGCTCTAAAATAGATCACCTTAACAGCACTTGTCAGCATAGCTGCATTGGAAAAGCTTTCATTACAGAACGCATGCAAGCTCTGAGCAGACACAACTAGGGTCTGTTGCTATTATGTTACTACTGAAAGCATCCATATAGTGATACGGATCACACCCCTCACCTTTCTAATCCACAGTGTTCTGCTTGTAGAGGTAATCATTATGCCCAGAGAGCAAAATCTCTTTAGGCCCTCGATAAAATATATTCCTAATTTGGATTTTTTAAACGCTGAGAAATCTGATCCAATTAACACATTGATTGATTTTGCAAAATACTGTGCTAATTACATGCAACCAGTCATTGCTGAGTTAATTAAACATGCATCCAAAAAACCTACAGCTCTAATCTAATTAGCAATTACTACAGCTGTCATTACCTCTTTTCACCTACTTTTAAGCTGTGCAAATTCACACTAAGAATCTCATCCTGCAAACTCCTTACATGAATAGCTTTCTTTGACTGCTGTAATGCTTCAGCACAGAGAAGAAGCTTTAAAAATTGGGCTGAATATTTTGCAGTCCACAATATATCTTCTATTCAGACATCATCATGATTATATCCATCAGTTTTGTCAAAATTACAAGATTGGAAGATTTTTTAATTGACGTGATTTTACTGGGAGTGTTTGTAGATCCTACCTTCAAGTGGTTCCTGCAAATCTAAATGCATACTTGCATTTCAGAAAACAAAAAATAAAAGTGGATGAACATTCTTATATATTAAGACAGCTTTAAAACATGTGTCAAAAATTCTGTGTAAAACATCTCAGAACACAAGTTTTTTTCAGATTAAAGAAAATCATCAATAAAGAGAAAAGGTTTGTGAACTTTAATGCTGTGGGTTTCTTCCTTAGGCTTGATTAAAAATGTACACCAATTTTCACACACAATTCAGGGATTATAAAACCTTGATATCTAGTTACTTGGAATGGCATCATATATAGAATATAAACGGCCATATATAGTTTTCACATCAGTCCTTCATATAAAAGAATAGAGAGAAGACTTGCTTGAGTTTTAGTACACAATTTTTATTATTTAAAAACAGGTTTATATGTAATAAAAGGTAGCTGTATAGTAATCTTTAGTTCATTCACTGCAAGTGACCTGCAAAAGGAAACAGCTTCACATCCAGTATCAGAATATAATTCAGATGAAATTTTTAGTAAATATTCAACTTGGGCCTTGGACATCAAAGCCATGCTGCACATGTTTTCTGAAAGAATATTAAGTTATTTCTAATTCCATTGCAGTTCAAATACAAGGAATCATTTACCCCAGCCCTTAGGTCACAGAATTTGACCTTGAATAAGCTAAGTTAGTAGTGATTTCCAATACCCTAAAAAAGAGCTTGGACAGTTTAACAACTGCAGCCCAGATCTGAGAGCAGATTTCCAGAGGACTGAAAAAACTGGCATAGAAATATGCTGAACTCTTCTGCTGGAAGCTGATCTCTGTCTGGTGTGCCAGGTCTGCAAGAGAAATCCAGGGTGAAGCAGCTGGAGAGAGCCAGAAAGCCAGTAGTTCAGCTAATAATCACTATTGCTGTGTTGCCTTGCAGTAGACTCCAGTGCTTCCTAGCAGGGCTCTCTCAGCTCTTCCTGTAAAGTTGTTAAGGTATTGCTATAATGATAAAGCCCTCCTCAGATTTTCACACAAATGCCTTTTCTGCTTTAGTCTAAGAGTTGAGAACATTATTTAAATTTTATCTTAGATTCAGTGACAATGTAAAAATTCATCAGACTGGAAAATGTGCATTGTCTTTCCACAGTGAATTTAAATAATAACAACACTGTATTTATCTGTGATGTTTTCTGTAGGAGTATGACTTTTTTTTCTCTTTCTGCGGTTGAACACTTTAAGTAAAAATAAAGGTACAGAGTGAATGCAGGCATGTGGAAAAGAGAGCAAGTGGTTTCTATGGCAAAATACCCCTTGCCATTATCTATTGGTGTAAATTGTGTGGTATATTAGTTCAATGAGAACTGAACTCCAACTGAGCTCAACCAGCATGACATTAACTAGTTGCAGCTTTCTATGTACCTCATGTCCATTTATGTTTTACACTCTCCAGCCATTATCTTGCTGCAAAAGTAGACCCGTTTTTGTAGGGAATAGACTAAAATCTCGTCTTTGTTGCCAATAGAGCTATATTGGCACTCCTCACAAGGAAAGGCAAAGAAAACAAGTCAACATTCAGGTTTTGCACAGATAAATCATGTTAATTCAATCTTTGTTGACTAGCATCCAACAAACAATGATAGGAAGGGTGGAAAATTTTTAGCTTTCCCTTGTTAAAGACCTTTACATATAAACCCAGTAATTTGACCTCATTTTCCTTAACAGCTGCAAGGAAACATTTGTTACACTTTAGGTGAAGGTATTGTTGAAACAGAAATCATGTAGAAAGTCTCCATTTTTAATGTTTATTTGTACTGGAGTGATGTCAACTTGTTTTTCATTGGCAAATTCTTATGATCAAGTTAAGAAGTTCTTTGCGCAAGTTAATTGTGCTCATGTATATTTTCATAAAAATCTGACAGTAGAGTCCCAATCACAGGGTCTTTAATCTTCCGACTTTCACATTTACACTCTTCTACAATCATGATTTCTTTCACCACTGGAACAGAATCAGTGCAGTTGAGATCCAGGCGCTTCATGGAGAACTTGCTGGGCAAGCAACGTGAACAGAAGGTATAAAGATGATCTTCTGAACCAGGAACATGAAAAGAACTACATTTTCCAAAACACAGATTATTCTGCACTGTCACCTTCTCACAGTTGTTATGAGTAACACCCTGAAACAGAAAGCAGTTTAATGTTTCTGATGCAGAAATTACTCCATGGACTTTGCTAGAAGGCATGAGCAAAAAAAAAAAAAAAAAAAAAAAAAAAAGGACAAAAAAACCAAAAAAGCTACTGCACTTTTTCCTTCTCAGAACAAATAGTACAGGTTTCTAGGCAACATCTGTATGTATGTATGTCTGTGTGAAATAAATTTAGTTTTGGATGTGAAAAGACGTAGTCCTTGACAGAAAGGACAGAGAATTGGTTACATGGTTACAGAAACACTGAGAATTGATGGTGATTTACAAGGAGTACAGCACTTTTACCTATACTGTTTGCTTTTCTTAATGTTACAATGTGACAGAATGGCTTCATCTATGCATGGGACAGTTTACCAGTTCTCTGAAATTCTTAGCATAGAGTTAGACATAAGCATCGGTTTTCTAATTAATACAGAAGAAAACAATCCTTGCTTAGGTGTAAGAGAACAACCAGCTTTTCCTGTAAATACTTGTTCTGAGAGTTTCTATATGCACACGCGCACACACACACACACACACACACACGTATAGCTATACATATATGTATATATTAAAAGAGAGAGAGGTCATAATTCAGATGTACAAACAGTTGAGATATATATTTATTGAATGGATAATTACTCGTCAGTTTCCTCCCTTCTTAGACCATGTTGAATATCTGTGCATAAAAATAATAAATAACTCTATAAAAATTGAGTCTGCGGCTTTTCAGTGCTGCATTTCAACAGTTTGCCTCATCAGACTAAACTTTTTCATCAGAGTCTTTCAGCCACTTTTGATCAAGTGTTCTGAAGGCCTTTGACTAAGTTACTTAAATAACCCATGTCCCTTTAGTTGCTGATTACAAGAGACGGGGGAAAGGCATATTTGTTGATCTTGGATACTTGTTCTTACCTGGGCAAAAGGCAGGGTTCTGCAGTTTTCTTGGTGCATTTCATTGGTCTTGATTGGCAGGACAACCTCTTCAGATGCTGAATTTTTCTTTAACATGAAATGGTCCCAGAATTTCTTGGCATCTTTTCTGTAGGGAACTTCAGATTCTTTCTTGCTGGAATAATGGGATGGAGAGAGGTTTTCCACAGGAGAGGTCTCTCTGGATGCAACCCAGGTTCTTGGGTTTTGGTCTGCATGGAGTCCTGCACTGGGAAGTATGAATCTGGACATTTTTTTCTCTTCTTTCTTCTCACTTCCAGATGCTGTCTGTGGAATTGATACAAAAAAGCTTGGTACTTTGAGGGTCTCTTCAACTCCTACTGGGTTCTCACTTGTCCGCTCAGGAGAACTTTGGCTTTCAAACAGATTTTTGTTCAGATAGAGAAAGTGCTGAAATGGCGCTCTGCTTTTCCTTTGCTGTGAATTTCTCTGTAGCTCTGTGGCTCCAAGACATGAGAGCACTAACATCTGAAGCAGAAGCAGTGACATGATCCTGGGAAGGGCAACCTTGTAGAGCTGCTGCTTTTGCAATGAATGTAGTATGCTAGCTTTATACAAGAGGTTATGGCAGAGGAGAGGAGGGCTCAGGAGATACCCTGGTGGGGCTAATTGCATTCATTTACTGTAGATTACAATTATGATAGTGAAGTTTGTGCTAATGAAACTCTGCTTTCAATCTGAGTTATGTGTATTAGAAGCTCCTATCTGAAATCTAGTAACCCAGGATGTTGTGGAGGACAGGAGTCAACAGGGGGAAATGTTTGGATAAGGTGTCTAGTTTAGGCTGAGGATTTAAGTAAACATTTGAGGTTGTGTATTAGAATGTTCAGTGTGGTCTCCATTGTTTATTTTGACTTTCTATTCCATACAGCCAGAGACTGTTAAAACAGAGCGTGTTATTTCATTACGATAGGAAAAGGCAAAACAGTTGCTGAAACAGTAAGCTCAATCTGGCGACTGTGTTTTCAAAAGTTAAGTCTAACTTTGGACTTTCAGGTTTAGGATATGACCCAAAGTCTGCATGACTAACAGACTGCTGCTCAGACAGTCAGAGGAATCTGTCAGGAAGCACTAGTCCTCACTTCATCTTCCTCACAGCAGGTTTGCAGCTGCTGGAGTACAGACATGTCACTAGCACAGAGCAAAAGATCTTAAGGTGAAGAAACTCTGCTTCCTGCGTTTTCAAAGATTCTCTTACATCCTGTTCAGGCACCAAAGCCACTCCAGACATCCTGTCAAGTGATAATGATAAATGAATATTTAAATAAAATGTGTTAAAAATAGGTATTTATGATTCTAGCTATCAAAGTCTCAACAGAATTGCCTAAAGACTATTAGACATTAAAACAGAGGCATCTTTTGCATAATTACCATGTTATGCAACATGTAAGAAAAAATAATCTGCTAGAACAGCATATAGAGAAAATCTTTGGGAGAAAGAAAAGTTATTTTCAATAAACATTGCAAACAGTGATGCCAATATTAAAATACAAAAAAGAAATTCTGCTTCAGATAATTTGCCATTTATGTATGCTAATCTTCACAGCTCCTGTTTCTATGAAACTATATCAGAAGACTCTAAAGTTTGTATTATTCTTGAAAAATTGCGTGTACTAGATGTATGATGTTACTTTACTTTGATTTTCAGGGAATTAATTTCTTGCCTAGAACTGCATTTTGATTCCACACATCATATTTGTGTTTGCCAACAATTTGAACTGAAGCAGTTGATTTTTGTAGCTAAAATACCTTTTATCTATTTTATTTATGCGTATTGATAACAGTCACACAAAACTATCCAGCAATGTCTTTCAAACATGAAATTTTTGAAGCAAGATACATATTTGCAGGTCATCTAAGGATGTCTCTGATGATGCACAGGTAAAAATTAAGTCAATTGTAGAACTGGAACGATTTGGCTTCCCAGACTACCTAAGCTAAACTGGCCTGGGTGCAGTGTAACTGTTAACAAAGAATGTATAAAAATCTTAGTATTGACATATATATAGAAATGTTTTGCTGCTAATGTTACATTATAGTGCAATGGCAATGAAAAAAGCCTCTTCAAGATCAGAATCCACTCCTGTCCTGTAACATACAGCAAGAAGAGAAGCCTTTGAGACCTTCAGATGTAAATGTAAAAATTATTATTTACAGAAGGGTAGGGAAGAAGACCGAGGCAAAGTGGTGTCAGCAAGTCACTCTTGAAGCTGGTCTGCAACCCAAAGGCTGATAAAAGAGCTCTCTTCACTACTAGGTCAGGCCAGTTCTAGTTCCTGGGGTTGGGATGGTGTTACTTCATATCTGATGAGACCAAAAAGCAGCATGCCAGCTCTAGTTCTGCTAAGAAAGTCTAACACTGTTCCTTCATGCCTATAATATCTATGGCTGCTTCCCACGAGTCAAAAGTGGTAAGATATGAGACATGGTACATCTGGGCATGGTTTTCAATATCTAAGTACTACCATAATCTGTTTTGAAGTCAGCTGCCTATATAACAGTGTAGAGGCAGCAGGTCTCTCCTTAGCCTCTCTGCTTAGGCTCTCAGGAAGGCATCCCAGTTCAGACAGCAAGCTCAGATAGTCATTCTGAAGTTAAAAATAGCAAGCATTTGCAAGTCTCTTTGTGGTGACATTGACTGCATAGGCCAGTAATTGACTACTGGCATTTGACTGGGTATATAGTCATTATGTTCCAAATAGACCTCATCTCAGCTTTCTACAAAAAAAAAATGCTGTTTCTTTTCTAAAAACTTGTTTTCCTGCCTGATTGCCCTTTCATATAAGCATAACATGTTTTCACTGTTTTCTAGTTATTAAATCTTACAGCTATATGCAGCAGTGTCTTTCAAGCAGGTTTTAGTTTACCTTCATAGTAGCAATTTATTCAGGACATTCTGTTTTCACTAGAAATAGTCACTGTGAATGTTTGCCCATCCTTTTAAAATTGTCAGGTCTATAGATGATGAGTGCTATGCAAATGCAAAATGGTGTTATTCATTTGTTTCAAAGCTGGAGTTTATTCAGTCATTAATGGACATTATCTGCACTGCTAGTTGATGCCTAAAAATAATTCTTGGGCAGTGCTTGAATTACTTGCCTTCTGTTGAGCTAAATAGTCTCATCATACCATGATTGATGATAAAATCATTAAAATTGATTATATGTATACAGTCCAATTCAATATCTTGTAATTTTTGAAGCATATCTGATGTAGACAAACTTGTATCCAGATATATCTTTCACAAACCCCATATGAAGACCTCAGAACTAATGAATTATCACTATGCAGTTTATTCTCCAATAATTGTACTTATCAAAGAAGGCCATCTGTGGTCTTTGTTTTACTGAGTTTCAGGGAAGCAGATCACATACAGGCCACATGGGAAATTTTTAATTATGAAAGCAAGAGTCTCTTAACAAGGTATGAGATGAAAGAACAGGCAATAGATTTGTTTAGTTTTGTACTTCCAGCCTTAGTTACTCTACATCATGAACTCCCCTATGTTTCAAGTCCTCTGTTGCAGTTTCTTTCTCCACTCATTTATGTTTCCTTGTTAACATTTCTCTGTTTCCTTTCTGTGCTCTGGCAACAGAACTAAGAACAGCATTAAGTTTTCATACGGCAGCCAAAATGAAGGTGCTGTTACTTTAGAACATTTTTTTATGGCTTCAGTGGGACTAGTCCTTTCACATGTATTGGACCATGTTCCCCTGGCTGTAGGTACATACAGAGGACACAATGGGTGATTCTGTCTCTGAATGGTACAGGCACTATGTGCTGCCAAACTGACATTGTATCCAGTTCCAGACCCAGCCTGATGAGTTCTCCTGGGTCTGTAACTGATTGCAGCAGATTGCTAAGGCGTGGGACAGGGAGAAAGACACTGGGAAAACCTGTAGGACAGGGAAAAAGAGTTTGGGCAAAGACAATCAGTGTCAGGAAGATGCAACTTCCTAGATTGTTGTGAATAATTTGAGAGACACAGGTTATTCACTGAAAAATTTGACACCACCACCAAAATTTTTGTAATATAGTCCAAGGAAGATGCACACAAGATTTTTTTCAGTTAATACAAAAATAGATACAAACTTATCTTAAAATTTCTTCTATATGCATAAAAGGATATTCTTTTGCTCACTCTGATTATATGCAATTCTTCAGATACCAGATTCTTAATCACAGAATCACCCTTTCAGTCATTAGGGTTGAAAGGAACGTCTAAAGATCATCCAGCCCAAACCTCCTGCCAAAGCAGGGTCACCTAGAGCAGGTGACAAAAGAGTGCATCCAGGTGGATTTGGAGTGTCACCAGAGAGGGAGACTCTGCAGCCTCCCCAGGCAGCTGTTCCAGTGTTCTGCCACCCTCACTGTAAGGTTCTGCCTCATGTTGAGATAGAATGTCTTATGCTTTAGTTTATGGTCACTGTACTTAAACCAGTTTCTGGGCACCATTGAAAAGAGTCTGGCACCATCCTCCTGACACCCACCTTTGAGATATTTCTGTGTATTGGTGAGATCCCCTCTCAGTCTTCTCCAGACCAAACAGTCCCAGCTCCCAGAGTGTCTCCTCATGAGAGAGAAGCTCCAGACCCCTGATCATCCTTGTGGCTCTCCACTGGACCCTCTCCAGTAGCTCCTTGTCTCCCTTGTGCTGAGGAGCCCAGAACTGGACACAGCACTCCAGGAATGGCCTCACCAGGGCTGAGTGGAGGGGGAGGATCAGCTCCCTGACCTGCTGGCCACACTCTTGCCAATGCAGCCCAGGATGACATTGGCCCTCCTGGCCACAGGGGCACTGGTGGCTCACGGGCAGCTTGTGATGCACCAGGAGTCCCAGGTCCTTTTCCACAGAGCTGCTCTGCAGGAGGTCAGCCCCAGGCTGTGCTGGCACCTGGGGCTGTTCCTGCCCAGGTGCAGGACCTGGCACTTGCCCTTGTTGAGCCTCACCAGGTTTCTCTCTGCCCAGCCCTCCAGCTGATCAAGGTCCCATTGAATGGCAGCAGAGCTTTCAGGTGCATCAGCCACTGCCCCCAGTTTGGAGTCACCAGCAAACCTGCTAGGGTGCCTTTGATCCCTTCCTCCAGGTCATTGACAAGTAAGTTGAATAAGTTTGGTCCCAATATTGATCCCTTGGGAATATCCCTATGTGCAAGCCTCTTGCTGGACTCTGCTGCACTGATCATGACTCTCTGAGCTCTGCCTTCAGCCAGTTCCTGATCCACCTCACTGTCCATTCCTCTAACCCACGATTTCCTAAGCTTACCTATGAGGATTTTATGGAAGACAGTGTCAAAAGCCTTGCTGAAGCTCAGGTAGGCAACATCCACTGCTCTCCGCTCATCAACCATCCTGCCATGCCATCACAGAAGGCCATCACATTGCTCAAACATCATTTGCCTTTGGTGAGTCCATCTTGACTACTCCTGATGACCTTCTCTTCTTTTATGCACTGGATCACAGCTTCCAGAGTGATCTGTGCCAACACCTTTCCAGGGATGGAGGTGGGGCTGACTGGCCAGTAGCTTCTCAGGTCCTCTTTGTTTCCTTTTCTGAAGATGGAAGTGACACTGGCTTTACTCTAGTCATCAGGCAGCTCTCCTCCATTATTTTTCAAAGATGCAGAGTGGGCTTAGCAACAACATCTGCCAGCTCCCTCAGCACTGTGTGTGCAACCCATCTGGCCCATGGATTTGTGGTTTTGTCTGCCTAGCCAATCTCTAAACAAACCTTCAGTGGCCAAGGGCAAGTATTCTTTTCTCCAACCTTCCTCTCTTGCCTCCAGGGTCTGGGATTCCTGAAGGATGGCCACAGCAGTGAAGTCTGAGGCAAAAAAGGAATTCAATTACTCTGCCTTCTCTATATCTTCTATCACCAGAATGCCCGCAATACTCCTATAGGTCTCCCATATAGCCTCTCCCTTTTCCCATGTTCCATAAATTTCCTGTTTGAGATTTGCTAGAAGCTTTCTGCTCATCCCTGTAGGTCACCTGCCACCATTGTTTGATTTCTTGCTCATGGGAATCCATTTGTCTTGAGCTGGGAGGAATGCTGAATACTGACCAGCTATCCTGGACTCCCTTGTACCTCTAAACCATGAGATTCCTCCTATTAGATCCTGTTGATCAGGACTACTTCTGATTGAAAAAAAAAGACATTACCTCTATGCAAAAAAAAAAAAAAAGTCTTGGGAACAAGAGCTATTTTGTTCATATAATTTAAGTGTACTGACACTGAGAACAGTATTTAAGTAACACAGAGTTGTCCATACTACAGTTAGCATAGCTTCTTAAAGGGCAACGAGGGAGGAGAACTTCCTCTGAAGAAGACTGAGGTTTCTGAGGGACAAGGACTTTTTTCACATCCTTATTTAAATCAAGAATCATATTTAAATAATTTTTATAGACTGGCAGTCTTGCTTGAATTTATTCTTCTTCTTGTATATCTGCTTGCAGACCTATACCTTTTCTTAGATTTATTTCTCAAAATAAGCAGCATTTTGTCTTTTATGTGGGGTTAACTTATGGTACAAATGTCCTTATAGCATTCACTCAATAATTGGCCCAAGCAGAAGAAAAAACTGATCAGAAGCTGATCAGAGTAAACAGTAGCTATGTTATGCTTAACTATTAGGGCATTTATATTATAAATTTATATTATTTATATATATAATATAATATATATAATATAAAAATATAATTAATTTATGTCTATATATGATATATAAAATATAAATAAATATAAATATAAATAAATATAAATAATAAAATCTTATATGATGTATAAATATCTATAATTATATATTTTTATTATACATTTATATTATTTCTATTAATAACTGAAGTCATTATCACTAGAAAGTACGTTTTTGTGCAATTTTGAAATTAAGAAATTCATATTCAATAAAGTATGTTTTTGGGTTTTTATTAACACACATTACAGAGTTAAACATGACAATACATATAGTGTTTTGAATAGAAAAATTACCATAGCACCAATCTTGTGATGTAAATAATGCAGAATCACCAGTAGTCACTGAATCTTATGCATAAATCTCTCAAAGTTATTTTGATAATTTGAGTGAATAAAGGCTTGAAGTATCCATATGTAGGAAGAAGATCTGGAAAACTTTTCTGATATTTTTCATACTAAATACTTGATATATATATAAAGTTAGTAAAAACTCAAGTTTTTTAGAATACTTTGGTTCAGAGCAAGTGCTCCTGTGACCTGTTGCCTATCCATTTTTTCCACAATCATTGGTTTTGAGTTAACTACCTCCCTGTAAAATTTGTTTGAAATATTGACATATTTAAAAGATATTTGGCAGGGAGTGAAAGTAGTTAAAAGTGACAAGCACACACAGTGCTCACACAGCCCATCCCTGTATATAAATCTAATATAACTGCTAGATTCTTTTCACTTAGCATCTTGGTTCTGTTGCTCTTGGGTATGTATTTATGGATAGCTCTGGTGAAATAAATCCTTTGTTTATCCAGAAAGTGTGGCATCCATATGTGAACACCAGAATTTCATGCTCCTTTTTCTTATTTTCAGCCTTTTGAAATACTCCTCATATCACTCCTCATAGTGCTGATCCCCTAAATACTGATTTTTCCTGGAGTTTACTCAGCATCTAATTCAAAAATGCTGAAGATTAAAAAAATCCCCAAAGCTTCTCAGAACTGTAGGCCCATCCATTTCTAAACTTCTTAGAAGCCATAATTTCCTATGTCAACAGAAAAAAAAATATTTGTGCCTTCCCGGATTTGAGTGTGTTTTGTTCTTTGAACTCTAGTATCTAACAATGACAATAAAAGAAGTAAAGATCTGTGAAAAAATACCTATTTAAGGACAGGAAAAATGAAATTTATTAATTAAATGTTTGGAGCAGTTAATTGCATTGGAAAAAAAATCAGCTGCCCTCTCAGGGCAGAAATATACTTACTCTGCAATATAAGAATTTTAGTTTCATTAGTGTATTGTTTCAGACAAAACTAAGCCAGTAAACTCATGCAGTTTGCACAACTAAAAATCTGTTGTGTAGTAAAATCTTCATACGCAGAAGTCACTATAAAGTAGTTCAAATGAAGTACAGAAAACAGAAAACTTCCCCTACTCTCAAAAGCAAACCTGAGGTCACTGTTGTGTCAGATGGCATGGGTCATTTATTAGTTACTGATCAAGTAACAAGCACCTTTGTCAAAATCCCCACTCTGTTGATATCATTAATTTATTAAATAATTGGGAGAGGTATTTGAATAATCTCAATA
Organism: Melospiza melodia melodia; assembly: GCF_035770615.1. Classification (NCBI taxonomy): domain Eukaryota; kingdom Metazoa; phylum Chordata; class Aves; order Passeriformes; family Passerellidae; genus Melospiza; species Melospiza melodia. The sequence continues at coordinate 49,255,725 of NC_086226.1, forward strand.
GGTTTTATCAAATTAGCACCAATAAATTCTACATCTTTTATTTTAAAAAGGCCCTAAAAAATAAAAGTTTATGTTAGTCAATTTTCCCTGGAATTCCAGAATACACCACTAAAAGATACTGAGAGTGCTTTTTTAGATGCTTTGTTTTTTTCTGCAATGAAAAATTTCAGGAGTAAAATCAGGTCTAAAACCAGATATTCAGGAGTACTTGGTTTGGAGACAAGTAGCATATCTATGTTGACTTAGAAAACTCCTTAAACAAAAGAGTTTCTGTCTAGCAAAAGTGTCTAAAAACTCCTCATAATTATTACCTTAAAAAAATTTTAAAATAATTTAAAAAACAAAAAAAGAAAAATTAAAAAAAAAATTTAAAATCCTGGAAATATTTTTGTCTGCATCTGTTGATAGCAAGAGAAAAGGTGAGGAGTTTCCGTCCCCAGTATGTTTTTTCTCTGATTCTGCAATGCACCCGTATTTATTGGCAGCAGTATTTTCAGGGAGGCTCTTTCCTGTATACAAAGACTGTTCAGCTGCTCACGTGTTGATATAACTTGTTACAGGCAAGGAGGAAGGATGAGTAACCCATGCATGACAAAGGCAAAGAGGAGGAAGATATAACCCCTGAAAGTGTCCTTTAGCTCAGAGAGCAGAGGTGATTCTACTCTGTCTGTCTCTTGCAGGACTGAGAAATTGCTATGAGCAGCGCAAGAAGGAGGTTTTGCAGCTCTGTTGCAAAACTGATCCAGAGGCTGGCTGAACAGATGAGCAAGGGGGATCAACTGCCAGCAGCAGGCAGGCAGATGGGAAGGATGAGGGTTCATAGGTGCAGGGCAAATTCACCCTACTCACTTCCAAACCAGCTGCCACACACTGGCTCCTATTAAGAGGAGATTTAATATTTGTTTTTTAGGAAGCCTATGCTTGGATCCTCATTTCATTTTTGTTTGGGTTTTTCATTGTTTTTGTTTGTTTGTTTTGATTTGTTTTTGTTGTTTTGATTTGGTTTGGTTTGGGTTTTTTATTTGTTTGGTTGGTTTTTTTTGGGTTGGTTGGTTAGTTGGTTGGGTTTTTTTTTTGTAATTTTAAGGCTGGCAGTAAAAATTTCAAAAAGCAAGCTTTTGACGGGTAAAATATAAATCTACTATATTGTTACAAAATGGTTATAGTGCAACCGTATTTTTCTAAAATAATAAGTTCTGGCCAGCTGGTTTTTTTCCTATTAATTGCTGAGTTTTAAGCCATTCTTACAAATAAATCTGGATTTTTAAAAATTATTTTTAAAAGCCTCAAAATCCCTAATAAGGACTTAGATTAATACTTTTCAAAAGCCATAGCTGCTTTACTATGAAATATGTCTCATGATTACATTGGTTTATACACACATATAAATCCTATTGATGTCCATGTATCAGTGAATATCCCCAAATAATATCCTAGGATTAAGTTGTGGGTTGTTTTTTTTTTTTAATAAATCATCATTTGCTGTAAGATTTGATTTAGAGATGTCCCATTATTTAATTACACTAAAAATTACAACACCATCCTGCAGTTCCAGGAAAAAAAAATGAAAATTTTTGCTTAGGAATGTGAAACAGATGCAACTCGGTGTGGGCAGATCCATTAGGTTCTGAAGCTGGCCTGGGGAAGTAGAAGAAATACAAGGCCTTGCTCCTGTTAGTACTCTGTCATCAGGCAGTGTCCAGCCATTGGTACTTTTGTAAGATGTACTTGGGTATCCACCAAGCAAACTCCAGTACTTACATGACATCACTCACATCATCACCCAAAAGATCTGGTTTTAGGCAACTGTCTACCCTTATTTCCAGCCCCAGCAGCATTCCTCTTTGTGTGACTGCAGAGTAAAACTGCAGTTCACAACTCTTCCTTTAAGAGGCAAGCAAATCAATTGACATGGTACTTTCTTCAAAGAAAAAGTACTTTTGCACAGAAGTGTGATGAAAGCCTTGAGACCCAGCTCTTTGGTATAAAAATACTCATAGGTAAGTGGCAGATCAAAGTCTTTGGGGAGATTTCAAAACCTTAACCTGGGCTTAGTTTTTGCATCTGATCTCTATACCTTCGTTAGTTGCCACTGCATCTGCACCTCTGGCAGCATATAAAATAAGCCCTGCTGATGATTAGAATGGTTTTCTAACACAGCTAACATACTGAAATAGCATGAATGTCCATATTCTTTCAGAGGCATCCTCCATCCATTACAACTTTCTTGAACATATATAGCTGTTTGGTTTGACCTTCTTGCAGTCAGTTGCTTGCCATTTTCCTCGCTTCTGAACAAATACACAATTTCTTCCTCTCACTGAAAAGTGGTAGGAGCCTCTTCTCCAGTTTATGTAGGTTACAGGCTCTCCTCCATTCCACTCCCAGTGTCCAGGATTGACTTGGTCATTCAAACCTGTGTGAAATCAGTAAGACAAATCAGTGGTGTTTATTGTCACTGGAGCCAGATGCCAAGAGAGTTATGCTGTTCTATAAGTTGTTCTTTATTAAAAAATGCATACAGTTGCATGCTGAGAGAAAACATCTGATAGAACACAAGCAAAACACAATTTATGATTTAATTAGTTCACTTGAATCACAGTTAGTGCCATATGAATAAAGGAAAGCGCGCTTCTCTGCAATAGTGCGTCTCTAAAATGTTTTTTTCTTCTTTCATCTATTGCATGTCTATGACCTCATAGGCTTCTCTTTCGATACTTGAAATAGCCAGGAGTCTGGGCAGCATCAGATGCCTTCAGATTTCTTCTGAATATAAAATTCTGCAGATCTTTATGGACATGATTTACACTGTTGAAATTAACACTTGTAAAACTAGTTTGTGTTAATTAGTACAATAGAAAACATATCTTTTCCCCTAGCCTCTAAGACCAATAGGCATGGCATAATTTCAGACATGACTTGTCTTCTTGTGAGAGACCATAATTGGCATAACAATCTTGTACTCTTTATCTTTGTCAAATAAATTTACTTCTTTCAAGTTAGCAGAATTATGATACCATTAAACATGATCCAAAACTAACTGTATTTTTCTAAGTTAATTTAGTATACCTAGTAGGTCCATCTCAGCAAATTACTAAGAGCTGATAATCACAGTCCAGAATCAGGGAGAAAGAACAACATTGAGGACAGTGTAGCAGAAACAAGGTTAGAAAAAAGCAGTACCACTAGTATATGAGCTAAAGCAGTCGTTCACAGAAAGGATGTACTAAGACCCATCCAAATTCTTTCAATTTCTCATTAAATATTAAGTGCCTAATAAGAAATAGCTAAATCTGAAATGATATGATGAAATGTTCTTTAGCTTATCATCTAATTAATTAATAAGATTTCTAACACAAGACAACACCATTAAATTAGGAGTAACACAAATAATTATCTAAGTTAAAACAAAATAAAACAAAAAGCTAAATTAGGGATAAATAAAATAACAGTTGAAAGAAAGACAAAATAATAAATATACAATAATAAATAAACAAAATTGTAATAAATAAACAAAATTGTAGGAGCTGGAACTATTTTCTTCAGCTTGTGTCAAAATAGGAAAGGTTTCAAGGCAAAAACAGTCCCGCAACAGACATCATGATAAACACATCTTTTTGATAAAGACTTATAAAAGTAGCCAGGTAAATTATGGCTTTTTGGTTTATGCCTTGCACTGAAATAATAAAGCAGCAGAAATATGAGAACAATACAGTGTTTGAAATCTGGGCTTGAACTGCTACAGCAGTTTCTGCTTTTCAACATGCACAGTAACTGCAATCTGCAGAGAGAACTTGCAGCCAAGATACTTGCCTATCCAAAAGGGCATCTTCCCACTGAAGTCCCACAGCCACTGCATGTGTTGTTCATTAGCTACACTTGTTAGACTCCCCAGGTACCTAAGCTCAAGGAGAGAGGGCAGAGTAATTAGCATTCCACAGAGTGACAGACAGCTCCCATCAACTTATCAACAATGGGTGTTGATTCTACTATAAAGCATATAAATAATGAGTCACAGGAAAACCACAACTTACTGGCATGAAGGAATAATTACATGAAGATGAAGTCTTAAAATTGTGGATTACCTGGGGAGGAACCAAAGTCCTAATCTGGTTTCTCTAACAGAAAAATTAAATCAGTTTGGCAACTGAAGGAAATGTATACAGGAAATATGTGCCTCATACTCACAAACTGTGTTTTAAACTATTGGCACAATTATTGATACCTTATTTTCCATAAAATAATAAACATCCTACACTGAAATCCAAGCCACTGAAAGATACAACTTCATCTATCTGGTAGTAGAGCAGGAGATATCTTTTTAAAATCATATTTTGACAATACTGAAGCCTTGAATAATACATTTAAGTGGTAATTTGGTTCTGAGGAGTAATGATAGAATCAGAAAATCATAGAATGTCCTGAGTAGGAAAAGACTGAAAAGACCATCAAAGTCTAGCTATTGGCCCTGCACATGACAGCCCCAAGAACCACAAAATGAGCCTGAGAGCATTGTCCTAACACTTCTTGAACTCTGTCAGGTTGGTGCTGTGACCACCTCCCCAGGGAGGCTGTTCCTATGCCCAACCACCCTCTGAGTGAAGAACCTACTCACTATATCTAATCTAAATCTCCCCTGTCAAAGTTACACACACATCCTCTAAAATCAACATTCGGGTTGTTGCATCATTCCCCCCGCCTCCATTTCCTTCCTCTGCCTCTATCCCAACCCTTTATTTTTTGCATTTTCGTCCTTTTCAAACAGAACATCCTCAACAAGCTGAGATATTCTGTTTCTCCATCCTCCTGTGAACCTGCACTCAGTAAATGCAGGTATCCCATGGGTTCCCCCAGTTGTTCATCACAAGAAATTTGGTATCTGGAAAGCAACACATTCTTCAGAGGATTATCTGCAGGGCTATGCATTTAGTTCAATTTGGAGAGAAGTTTTGGTTTGTATTAAGCAGACTAATTTCTGAATTAAGTCAACACATAAGCTCTGTTCTGCATTTGTACTTATAGTTTGCCAGCTCCAAAGGAGGATTTGCAAAGTTTAGCCACTGAGTGGCCTTGCCACTGAAAAGTCTTCCAACCAGTACCAAACACACAAGCACCAGCAGGCTGTTCTTAAGCCATTTAGAGATCGGGCTAAATCTTTAGGCATTAAGAGACAAATGTCATTCTTCACATTTGCTGGGAACTGTCATCCATCAGTGGCTCCACTTTCCTATTTATCCATCTTTGTGTCTGCATTGGTATATCACCTTTTTACATGTCACACCTGGTGTTGCCATCCCTCTGATGCTGAACATCTGGTGCTGACGTTTATTTTGTCCCATATTTTCTGTTTCTGACTGCTGCTCAGTCTAAAAGCGATGCCAACCCCTTCAGCCTCCCAGAATATCCTGGGTGACAGTTGATAGGGCCAGAGCAAACAACACTGTTCATAAAAACATTTTAACAGAGGAAAAGAAAAAGACTTTTCTAACATTAGAATAAGTAAATGGTATTGTAAGGATATTTTACTAATTTCATTTCTTTTGCCAGATAACAGAGACAGAAGATCACTATTGCTCCAGATGAAGTGATAACTCTCTTCTTTAGGAGCTGGGGCAGCAACCAAGCCTGAAGAATGGGATGGCAGACTTGAGCTCACTATGGAGACCATGAGCAGATGTTAGAGTGAAAGCCCACCATTAAGCATGCCACCTAGTTAAAGATCCATGCCTGGAGCTCCATTCCCATTATTGCCCTGTATGTCTTCTAAGAGTACTGATCCCATGGATTTCATATGATGCCACACAAAGGGAGCAGGAAAAACTTACATGAGAATAATTCAAAGTAGTAGTCCACAATATTCTGCACAGTCCATACCGCACAAAATCTGGACCATTCCTTAATCTGGGCCCACAGGGCCAGGATATGAAATAAATTAATTGTTTTTTTCTGAGGGGGGATGCTCCTGCTGCAAAGTCATCCTCCATTATCCCTGCAGGCCAACCAAAGCAGGAGGGGATGGAGCTGCCCTCTGCTCCGTGCTGCACAGTGGATCTGCCAAGGCCAGCAGGTCAGCTGGGTGTTAGCCCTTGCCTGTGCCATCACAGCTGCCCTGGGGCAGGCACTGTGCAGTAACAATAGGCCCATCAGGGGCACTCTGAGTTCCTGGGCCACCAGAGAACAGCATGTAAAGGTTCACACTGACACCTATGTACACTCTCCTCAACTAAAGGTGTGGCAGAACAGCCTCAAAACTGTCTGGTAGCAGTCAGGATTGTACACCCACTGTGGTAGAGGCCCCCAAAACTGCACCCAATGAAGGTATCAGCTGAGCTTAGCTCTGCCTCTCATCAGGGTAAGATGTGCCTGTTCCACCCTTGGGACAGGCTTCCACCCTTCTGGGCCAGTCTGCCAGGCATAGAATCTCTGGTGACCTAGGAGCAAAGCTGTTACTCTGACAAACACTGTCGGGAATTTTCATACTCCATCTTCTACAGACAGAGTCCAGGAAAGCCGGCATAGCTAATTCAGGTTGTCCTCTCAGGCTAACTGCTTCAGCAGCAGGATTCCATTCTGACTGCCAGGGGCTGTGGTTGCACTGACCAAATGGACCTGAGAAGAGGTTTGCACAGCAGTTTCTGTGGTATTATTACTAGGTGAACAAGAACAAAAATAGAGCATTTTATCTGGGTTCTGGTTAAGGACACTCAAAACCCAGGAACTAAGTAATTTACTTTAGGTGAGCATAAAGCATTATGCACCAAAAAGCATCAATATGTGTCAGTAACTGCTCTATTATTTATGACATACAGGTGTAGTCTGAGCAATAACAGTTTCAGACTTCAATCCACGTACCAGGGAGAGACTTCATCACTGTGAAAGGAAAGCACTACAATAATTACAATTTAACCTAATTTTTTCTCTGTAGGAGTGTTTTCTAAGTACAGCTTCACAAACACACAAAATTACTGAAGAGAGAACAACAGTTCTAATTGTTATACCTGTTTAGGGGGGTTGTGTATTTTAGGGAAATGCAAACCATCCTGAAAGAACATAGCACTTCCATAATGTTACTCACTGAACCTTGAGGTATAGTATCAGACACCGGAAATTACAAGATAATGTTATTTATGGAGTGTGCATCTAACACTTCCTCATGTAAATTAGTCAAGATAAAGAGTTATTATGCCTTATTAGGGAAAGAACCCAAACAAAACAAAAAACAAACACCAACCAAAAGAAGCCACAACAAACCCACACACACATCACTTTTTTCTGTGCTAAACCATCTATTTAAAATTGTTCCTGCATGCTTTATAATTTTTGTTATTGAGTCAAGAGCATCCTTTATCTTAGAGCAGTTGCACAAATTAAGGAAACATTTTAGGTAGCTATTGACCTTGAAATATTATATGGAAATACTTAGCACAAAGACTTTACTGATTTTCTATTAAATTGCCTGATGCATTTAAGAGTCTTGTACTATTTTGGCAAATTTAACAATGGCAAAAGCACACTTAACTAAGTATGAAGGTCTCCATGGGACACAACATTTTATTTGAACTGCTGCAGTAAATCTGTGTCCTATACTGATATTGAAGGGTGTGGGGGGTGACTGAAAGACTGTGCTTATCTCAGTCTTTTGTTTGGTCACCTAGGGAGTTATCCTGATGTCTTGAAATAGGTGTCTTGTGTTGCTTACAACACCTCCTATCATTCAGAACATTCAGATGAGAGTGGCAGACATGATGCAGAGCTTGCAGAAGCCCTGCACTTCCAGACTGGCAGCTGAAAGCCAGACAGCATACACAAGGCCTTTAAAATTACTCTAGGTACCTGGATTCCTCTGCTGGAGTCACACACATATGAGTTAACCATTTAGAAAACCAGTACTAGAAGAGGACTGATGTCCCTAGGGAACACTGAGCCATCATGAAGTAACTAATGTATTACTTTAGATGTGGTTCTGCCTGTAATTCTGAAGGACTGGGGCCACATGTAGCTATTCAAACAAAATAACATGTCCTGCCTTACACAGCTAGCAGTACAGGATCTGAAACCTAATAATATTTGAGCTTTAATTAAATGTTCAACTTCAAAAAAGATGAAGGTATAATATGACTAACAAGGCAAAAGACACAACTGTGGGTTCTATCTATGCCGTTCTCCCATCCCTTCAGTGGCAGCAGTGAAACCATCTCACACACAAGTGAGTCCTGCTGTACTGACCCTTGGGGAGGACATGTTCCTATTGGATAAACAAGAGCTGTGGCATAAATCATCGAAATTGCTTCTAAATCAGACTGCTGTGGGATCACTCAGCCATAATATCCCCCAGATGCTTCTCTTCAGGTTGCCAAGAGTCTCTTCATGCATACAAACAAAGCTAGAGAAATGAGTTCTTAAACCACCTTGCTCTCCATTGAGTTGGAGAAGGGTTAGAAATAGTGCAAGATTTTCACAGCAATTAACTGAGATTTCCCTGTCCCCCCATCCCATTTAACACTGATATATAGAAACTTGCATCAAGACAAGCACTTATTTTTGTCTGCTTCTACCCTTGAACATGAAAACTAAAGAAAAGGGTTGTATACCACCTGCAACAAATGCATACAATGTACATCAATATAAACTCAAACGGCCTGCATTAGCCCATGTATATGTACTTATGTCTAGACAACAACTGCTTCCACAACAAATACATTACTGTGATGGAATAGAATCATAAACTATCATGTTGAAAGGAACTCTAAGGATCATCTGGCAAAAGAACAGTCCAGACAAGATGGGCCAGCATTCAGTCTAGCTAAACCTTGAAAGTGTCTGATGTTGGGGAATCTGCTATCTCCCTGGGGAGAATCTTCTAACGGCTGATCTCACAGTAAAAAAAAAAATCCCTTGTGTGTACTTGGAATCTTCCCAGGAATAACTTGTTCTCCTAGCTGTTCATCTTTTCTATATGACTCCTTGTAAAAAGGGAGTCCCTATCCTCTTCTTAGCTACCCTCTAAATATTGAAATACAGTGAAAAGGGCTCACCCATGTCTTCTTTCTTCACATGGCAGGTTTTACTGTGCTTTGATCAACTTTGTGGCCCTTGTCCAGACACTTTTTAGCCTACTTCTGTATACTTTTTGTATAGCCTATTCCCAAGTCCATCATCTCAAAATTGCAAGATTGTCTCAGAAAGGGTAGGGCAGGAGACTGTTAGTGAATCAACTTCAAAAATGCTTGGGCTCTTTTTCCTACATAATAGAAAAATTCTAGCAAGACAAATGAATAGGGCTTAAAATTATGCCATTTTTTGTAGTAGTCAAAAAATTATTCTTTTTTTCATGAAAGTTGGCTGATTTATTAAAAGTCAATTCTAATATTTTCATTTAATATCTAGTTTGTTGATCTATTGAAAATTGAGGGCTGACCTCCATGGTAGGTTTATTTCCCTGTTGGAAACATTTAAATGTCAATAGAATGCATATTAATAACAGAAACACCACAATTAGTGGTGGTGATGATTGCTGGAGAAGCTGGGGAAAAGCACAAAATAAAATTTAATAAGTTATGTACTTTTACCACATTTTAGCATGTTCCTGGAGCTGTACTCTTGTAAATTAGTTCCAGATGGAGGCAAGGAGTACTCCATTTACTAGGATAAATCTTCCTTAGTCTATGCTAGTGTGACATTAATTGAATTAGCACTGCCGTAGGATTCATTTCCTTGTGGATTCAGTGATATGCCTTGATTTTCTGTGTAGCATTTTTAACACTGTACTTTAGTTACTGTTGTTTACATTTATTTACTTTTATTCACTTTAGTATCTACATTCCACTATCAAGAAGCTCCCACCTACAAAAAATATGGGTCACAAAGACTACACTCTTTTAGAAGATAGGATACACCTCCCAGAAGAGTGACATATGGTTCCAAGAGATCAATTCACTATTGAAGCCTTCAGGAAAAAAAAAAAAATCACAATTTATAGCCTTGTTTGTTAACAAGTAGCATAATAAAAGCAGATAATAACAAAAAATTTCAGGAGCTGAAATAGTAAGTAAACCAAGTGTTAACACAATATTTAGGGTTGGCTCACAAGAGGACATGACTTTTACACTTTAGTAAAGAATATCTTCCATCAGCTGGGAGGTAGTAGTATCAAGACTTTTCTTTTGACTGTTACCAAGACAACATAATCTGGCATAACTAAGTGGAATGAATCAATGCTTGTTATGCATGCTTGGCCATGATTCACTGTTCAGCATGTCCTTCCATTACTTTAGGAACATAAGCTGTTTCTATCATTTCTCACTCTTCCCTGTTTCAATTTTCCTTTGGAGTAATGGAGAGGTCTGTTTAAGCCCTTCCTATTTTTCAGATTGGTTTTCAACCTGGTGCTCACAATTCAGGACAAGGTACAGAGCATGCCTATCCTTGGACAAGCTTCACGATATCATGGCTAACATTTTTTTCCAGTGCTAACCTAATACCCCTAAAGCCAAAATCTCGAACATGTATCCAGAAAACAAGACTGACAGGTTTTTTGTCTCCTACTTTGAGACAGCCATTATTATTATTACTATTGTTGTCGTTACTGTTGTTGTTGTTATATCCCTAAAAAGTCAGAAATACACTGTTAAATTGAATGTAAAAGTTTTCAAATAGTTACAGAATCTTCAAATCTGCATCTTCAGAAGAATACAGCAAGGCACACAGGAGCTGGCAATATTTTACCATTGCTATATCAAGAGGAGGTAGTGCCAAGAAAGTGGTGGGTAAGAGAGGTTTAAATTCTGAGTCTCTACTGACTCCCACTTTCACTTCTCCTGAATTAACTCTCCCATTAGAAAAATATCCTCACTGCAGATGGACAGCTTTGGGAAACAACCACCTGGAGCATTATGAGACTAATATTTCTATCGTCCACTGTGTTTGAATCCCAGGATTTGTGCAATTTTGGGGGGAGCTGTGCAGAGCAGCCAAAGCTTGGCTTATCCAAATAAATTTGGTCTCAAGAGCAGCATTTGTCTCAGGGCAACAGCGCTGTACAGCAAATGCATGATGGTCTCTTACTGATCTCTGCAAGCCTGAGCAGCGATGTTCCAGGTGACCTTGTGATTCACTACCAGGAAGTAGCAGCTGCCCTCATGATAAGTCCATCCAGAGGGACATTTCTTCATAGTTACCTCCTAAAATAAAAGAGGAAGAGGTAAAGCAGACTTCTATCTATGCACAGATAGCCTGTGCACTAGTGTCCAGAATTAAACCAAGCATGAACTTTGGTGTCTATAAATAAAAATAGAGCATTGCTTAAAAGATTTAAACAAATAATGCCTGACAGAGGATCCTACAGTTTATAATTAGTAGTTTTGATGGTGACAGTAGGATTCACTTCTAAAAATCTTCTAAAGACTTTCTATTAGTTTGGACACCATTTTCTGTCTCCTGTACTCTGTACAGGAAAGCAGTGCAACAAAATTCAGCATGACATCTTAAGTGGTGGGGGGAAAGTATGTTTACATAATACCTAAGTAAGCTTATTTTACTAAATTCCACCTATTCTCCCACAGACTTCATTCACTGACTGTGTTATGTCCCCATTGTCCCAAGCACCACAACACTAGTGCTCATGTGGTTTGTCCAGGAGCACCTGTGGATGACAGAGAGAAAAGGCAACCACAGCAGTCAAGTCCTCATCATGTTCCTGGGAAACTTTTGTTTCCGCTGAAAGCAAACCTGAATCTGGTTAACATTTATGCCCTGTTCAAGTAAACAACAGGTCCTCTGCTATAGGGTATCACCAATCGTAGACTCCATGCTCTGATGTAGATAACTACACATGGCTACTTTTTTACCTTGCCTTGGGAATTCCAGAATTTCCATGATATCCCATCACACTGAAATAATTTCTGTGTTCTTTCTTCATAATGCAAGAGACCCTTTAAATCTGGTGTACAAGGCTTTTGAAAAGTGTTAAAGTCCTGGAAAGAGAAAATGTCATTTGAGTATTTGAAGGAAAATAATTACACAAAGCAAGTGAAATGAAACAGATTAATTAGGTCTTATATTAAAATTGTATGCCATGAAAACTCTTCTAGGTGTTAAATCATTTTGGAAAACAACACGACTGAAAACAGATGGTGAAAATGCCCATGGAAAAAAGATTTCATACCTTATGTCTTGATCTTGGTTCAGCTGCAAGTTCTGCCTTATCAGCCAGTGGGATTTCTGTCTTCCTAGAGGAGATTACATTTATCTGTGGTTGTGCTTTCTTGTTGGTTTCAGCTGAGGAGGTGTCATCCTCTATTTTGAGTGATACAATCCCATGATACTTCATTTTACAGTATCACACAAGAACAGGAGAGAAAAAGGGTTAGTACATACAAGCAGCTCTTTAATTTAGTTTATTTAAACTAAATTAAAAATAATAAAAAATAATTATTATAAAAATTATCACAAATAAAGGGAAATTACACCAAAGAAAAAGAAAGATAGAAAAATAAAGTATTAGACATAACAAATTATTAGGAGTGATAAAGCCTAGAAAGAGCAGATTCAGAAAGAAATCATGGAAATATCCAACCAACACCCATAATACTCTTACTTTGAAAATCACATCTGTTTCATTTCTAAATACAGATGAAGGAGGAACCTGAAAAACATAGAACAGCAGAATGAGATGGGATTATAGAAACAAGAAGACTTTATGCAACATTTATTACTAGGTTATACGTCATGCAGAGCATGTCTTGGTTTAGTTCTTTCTCTTTTAGTATAGAAGCATATCATTTCTGAAAGGAGCCATTAAAAAGCAAAAATTACACACAAAGTGTAATGCTCAGTGTTCATAAAAATAGATTCCAGTAATCTTTAAGGTCACAATAGCAGAAAGTTACTGAATACCTAACTAAATTAATATAGCTTAAGCAGGAGAATCAGTGGAAAGGGTTTAAATAACTATTCCATGTTTAAACTAACAGTATTTTCAGCTTTATAACTTCAGTACCAGATGCACAGCTTTGCCTGGTTCCACCAACTTCTAACTTACCCATAATTTTTATAAGATTGGGATTTTCATAATTGCTGAAGTTGCTTCATGCTTGTTTCCTCCCCCAAGTCTTGATTTTATTCCTCTCTTGCATACATGGATCCTCAAAATGTTTGGTTTGTTTTTTGGCTTTTTCCTTACAGTTTTTTTAAAATAGCCCCAGGTCTGACTCAGAGCAAACTCATGTAGTTTATAGTTATTGTGTGATCAGATAGAATTGCTACAAAAATGACAGTTAAATGAAGATGTCACATCACAATAAATTCACAAATCAGTTCATCACTAAACTACAGAAGTGTCTTACTATTCTGCCATTTCCAGTTACTCTCAGCCTGGTCCTTGACCGATTTGCCAAGGTGTGCTCCTGCCACAGATCCCCTCCATGCCCTCTCATCCCTTTGGAAGAAGGCAGTGGGATCCTTTCCAAGGAAACATTGCCAGGCCTGGAAGGTGATGAGGAGCCTGAGGAAACTGGAAACAGCGTGCCTCTCCCCCAGAAGTCATGCTTGCTTTGGCCAGAAGAATGGGAATAGCTGCATTGACCTGAAAGCATAGAAAATGGCAGATGGTCAGCTTTAACTGCATGAGCAAATAACTGGTCATGTTCACATGGGCACATAAACAGCTTTTCCTTAAAAGTTGGATGATTCTTTCACTTGAAGAAGTTGATTTGCTCTTTGTTCAGTCACCCTCATTTTTGGGGTTATCTGTGACTATAACCGCAACTACTATCTCTATAAGATTTTATATGTGATGCATCTGTCTACCCACAGGTCAGAATTCAACTAAGCATCTGCTGAAAACACCTGCTTTCATTCTTATACTGGGCTTTGAAGTGCTGGGGTTTTTGGTCATGAACATACAGGTATCTTTAACTACCATTGATGATATTTCATCATCTCCAGAGAAGCTTCTTCTTGGAAATCCAGGATACTGTTGTTTCAAAGAAGTCGCTGCATTGATTAAGTCCTGATTTACACTAGGAATCGTTAGAAGACAAATCTGAAATTTTAAAGGGGCTTCTTGTAACATGAATCCTAATTAATTGCAATATGGATATTTTGCATTGCATTGGATATTTTAAATATTGTTTCACTAAACACCAGAAGAAGAGACACTCTTCAGCAGTCAGAGGCTGCAACTGCTTTTCTAGTTATTTCTATTTTTCTACCATTTTCCTATGATTCTCTTTCTACAATTGCCTTCTTTTTGGTCTGATTTCAGGCACTCCACATTTGATTGCTGAAAAACATAATGATTATGCAGTCTTCAAAGACTAAACTATTTGCTGTGAAGTTATGGACTGTGCTTTTTAAGTATTGGAAAATATATTGTTAAGAGATAGATTAATTTGCTACATTTCTTTTTGAGAGAAAAGTAAATCTCTTTTAGAGGGTGTGTAACAACTAAATAAAAACTGGGGGAAAAAAAACCTAATGGATCTAAACCAAATTTTCCCCACTTTAGAAAATGCAAACTGAACTCGTTGTTATGAAAAGTGGTTTCTTTCCTGTCATTTTTCTCATTTTGTACTCATTGCTTTTCTCATCCTGTGAGGATGCATATGATTTTGTGAGAGAATAAAGGGCCTGCAAGTGTCAAGCCTGTTTTCTCTAAAAATAAATTAGGCAGTTTGGTCTAATGGTGAATGTTAGGAACAACTCATGGTTGAAAATAGGTAGCTATTCAGCCAAGATTGTCCCACCTTTTTAGTCACAAAGATCAAAAGAGAATACCTCCTTTTGAGTCCAAAATTTTCACTACAGCTTTTGTCCGTGTGCCAAGAACAGCATTCACAGGGGAGTTCAGAACTACTTCAAAGACTTCATCATCTTCCTCTAATCCGTCATAGGTAATTGCTATATTCCACATCTTGGTTGATACTCCTAACAGAAATAAACATTTTAATTACTCTTTAAGTGCTATTTCAATCAATCAGGGTGTCAAAGAAATAGATTAATTAACATGTCTGCAGCTAGAGTGGAGTAGATTGTGTATGCTGTTGTGCTCCTACTGACTGACTGGACTCCTGCTGTTCTTCCAAATAACATTAAGTTTGAATTCGTTCCTGGGCAATGATGATTCAGTTCAAGTGCATACACTGTAACAAAATGCTGCTGTAAATGTGCAAAATTGCACTGTAATACATTGATTTAGGACTTCCACCGATTTTCAAGAGAAAATGTATCATAGAGTTTGTATCTGAAAAGTTTAACTTTAAAGATGGAGCACTTATTTAAAATACCTGCAAATGGATCAAAAACCATGTTAGACTGAAGTGCAACCATTTAGGCAAATCTTACCATTGTTTTTTCTTGTTTCCTTGTCTTTACTGGGTAACTTCAGTATTGTATGTGAATGAAATAGGGCCTTGGACATCTTGAATACCCTAAGTTTTTCTCAGTTTTGTCTAAATTTGACCTGTGTCCGGGGCTTTACCTATAATGACTGAAGTCCTTAAAGCATCCCACAGATCAGCTCAGGGTGAGTCCTATCCAGCCTAGTTGTTGGGAGATCAGGAGACATCATATCAGCACTTTTGATATTTTAAAAAAAGTAAAAGACTGTGGGCAATCTCATGCCAAATAATTAGGATACCAATTCACTAAAGAAGCCCACAGCACTCCCAAAAAATGAGCTCAAGTCTTAAATACTATTCAGCTTCTCTAGCTGTAGATATGTAATAGATTTCATTCTCCAAAGCAAGAGGTTGCTCTTCTAAAATCAGTGAATTAATTATAGAATTACTCAGTACACTATTTCATACCTGGATCAAACTGAACAAGCTTGGATGGAGTCACTGTGAAGTCCTTTCCCAGCCTAGCAGATATTTCATTGACCTGAGAAGAAATCAAACAATAAATACTACACTGTGACTCTTTTCACCAAACCACTGCACTCTGCTGCATCCAGAAGGTACTTTGGATGTCTCAAATAGATAGGCCAACCCATATATATACTTAGGCTGGGGAAAAAGATAAAGAGCTGAAGAATAAACCTTCTTATGTGCAACTGTCATTCTGTTCTTGCTTATGGCTTTAAAAATTAATCATTAAAAAAAAATCCCTATCTTAAAGTTTTGCTAATTCCCCTCTGAGATTGCTGTTTGACAACACCAGGTAACACTGCTGTTCACCATGCCTGGGGACCCTGCCCTACCTGGCTCCTGGAAAAGCATATCCTGTCATCTCAGAAGAGCAGCAACAACTTGGCCATGTTTCCCTATTTGGCCCTTTGTGATATCTTGAAATAAGCTTTTTTGCACAGAGCCTTCTGTCACTCCCAAAGACTCATTAGGATAGATGTGAACCCTACATATGTAAATATAGGGATTCCAGCAACTCCCTGAAATTTCACAGGAGGCACCAGAGCACACCAGTTTCCATACTGTGTAGGTTTCCTGCTCTTGATGCTGGAATCAGTTTCACTGCTTCAAGTGACTGCTGGAGTAGGATCACCAAGGTCTGTGAAGGGTAGGACAAGATGTTCCCTGAGGGCATCATTAGCGAAATTCCCACTCATTTCAGTAGAAGAAAAATCAAAATTATGTTTCTTATTAGGGCTATAATCCTGAGAAGCTCTGAGAGGGAAAAATGGTATTTCTCTAGCAAGGGGAGCTGATAAAATACTGGAATTTCCATTTTATGAGGAAAGATAAAATTTGTGAAGGCAAGTTGCACAAAACCTGCTTTACAAAATTATAGCCTGCAGCTTTCAGTCTAGTCTTTTTGACATTAGACAGAGTCAGTCATTGAAGGTACAGGGGAATTTCCCTTGGCTGTGGGCAGTAGGGGGTGAAATGGAGAAGGCTGCCATGGCTGTGTAGTTGAAGTAACTTCACTTCCTGGGTTCCTCCAGCCTGAGAAGGCAAAACAAAAGCCCCAAGGCCCCAGATTGCCCAAAACCTGGATTTTAAAGTGGCAGATCCTGGAAACCAAGCTTCTGAGCACAGTGCCAGAGGAAACTGCCTCCTCTGCCTTTTCATCAAAACTGAAACGCTGCCCCAAAACATTCCAGGTTTGGTTAATTAGCATTTCTACTTAAGACTCAAGAAATTTTGTCAGAAGTATTTCAGCCATCTGTAGTAGCAGGGACAATGTCCCAGTAAGTATGGATTGAATCACATGGCCTCTTTGATGATTATTGAATTATATTTACATCTGAGGAATAAAATAACAGGCAGCACTTATTATTATTAAATTAGGTTGTTGGCTTTTGGCTTTACCTTCACGGTTATAAAGGCAGACTCCCCCAGGTGTCCTGCCCTGGTGATTTTCAGAGACACCACTCCTGTGTTTTCACACACCTCATATTCAGTCTGTAGCATTTCAATTCGAGACCACCATAGCTCCAGCCTGTGGGAGAGAAAGGAATGTGAGTTTAGAGCAAAGCCACCTGGCCAGCTGCCCCCAGCCCCTGCTGCTCAAGGGCTGTGTGAGGAGTCTTCCCTCCCGACTGCTGATTTAGCCAATACACATACTGAGTCTTTGTCTCCAAATTAACATATTTGTGTGATTTAACTGATTAGGAAGAGGCAGTAATAAATCTTCCAGACTAGCCCTGATGTACCCTAAGCCAAACTTGAGCCTTATTTTACAGCCAGAGGGATTCTGCAGTAACTTTGAGAAGAGCAGTTTGTCCATTACAACAATAGGCCTAGACAAGTTAATCACTGTTTATCCTGGTTCCCTTTAGCCTTGCAGTTTTATTATACTCTCACTCCCCAGTCTTTCCTCAGCAATATCCTCCTTTCCACCCATCTGCCTTCATGTATCCTCTATCTCTCATCCTGAAGCACACAGAGTATGCTCTAGGACTTTTCTGCCTCTGTGCAAGGGACTTCTCTTCTTCCCTTACTTTAGTACTTGGCACACTTCACTCTTCAACCTTTACCCTATCTGATTCCAGGTGTCTTATGCACTGAATTTTAGAATTTTTTATGGAGGATGGGGGCAGTGAACCTCAGAAGACTGTGTGCTGCACAGGATCACCAATAAAGATCTTTCTTTGTTTAGAGCTGTAATAAAAATTAGTAAGATTCAGAGAAGGATGAATGAGATTGCAAAGAAGGAAAATAAGCTGAGATATTTACAATTTGTACTTTACTAATACAAAATTCTAGGCCTTTCACAGCTGACTAGCTCTATCACCAGTGGAAGTTCTCTCCTGTCCTCCTCTACCCTCTGATTCTGATTTTGTGGGAAACCCATTTGGAAGCTGATTTGCTTTATTTTTGCTAAAGAGGATGGATGTGCCAGATGTAGTCCAGCAGTATTCAAATAAAAGCTGGGACATGAACAATAAATTGTGTATTTTGAAACAGTTATCATTAGGTGATAACTTACTTTAAATTGAAAAAATACCTCATAAGCTTTTAAATCCAATATTAAAATGCTATTTTTCACTAAACTTCCCCTTTGATCTACTGGCAGATAACTTCACTGAAACACTTATTTTCTGCAAAAGAGTTTTTTCTTTGCTCTTCTCTTAAAGCTGTGCTATGCACTGTCATTCATTTAAAAGGAGCTGCATTTTCCGTGAAGTGGCATCACATAATGGTGATTTTTCATCTGCAAGCCAGCACAGAGCAGCTTGGCTGTCCATGCTCAGATGTGTTTGTGTATGGGGACATCTTTTGGCACAGCACATAAATGCCTAAATGCTGCCTCCAGCTCAGCTCAGTCCCTGTCCTCTCTCCAGTGTGCAGAGAAGTGCTCTGCCCCTGGGTACAGCTCTCTGCTTCTCTTTCTTCACCATGAGTCCTGGTTTGTGAGCAGCTGTTTTAGCCCAGAAAAAGCATGTTGGGCTTTTTGTTGGGTTTTTTTTTTTTTTTTTCAATTTTTTCTGATTAAATAAGTTGGTTGAACACTTAGCCCTATTTTCAGGAATAAAAAGAAGCATTGCCTCTACTGAAGAGCTACTTGCACTTCTGGCTTTTATCATCAAAGCCCAGTTCAGATGATATTCTAATTTTTCTACATGAGGCTTATGGTATGTCACAAGGATATATTGGATGGTGTGCCTAATACATGCAGTGGATGACAAAGGTGTTGTGTGTTCTCCACCTTCTTTCAGTGCTCTTTTGCAGAAATATGGCACTCAGCTTTGTCATTTGAGAGCATCCCATCCACTGTAATGTCAAGCTTGTGAAAAATGCACTGCCATCAGCTAAGGGCAAGAGTGACCTGCAGCTGCAGGACCATGTTAATGAAGCGGTAGTTCCATCCTTCAGCATGCAGCATCTCAGATATCCAAATGCCCAACCCCACTAAATGCATTATGTTTCCTGGTGAAGGCCTGAAGGCCCTTGAGAACTGTGACACAGTCTAACCTGCAGCTCAACCCTTGCTGAGCTTCAAGAAGGCTTCAAGAAGGCTTCACCTTCTTGAGGAGGAGAAATCTTCTCTACTCTTACAAAAGCAATGGCAGGTTGAATTGTAGCTATGTCCATGTCTGCGTGGCTTCCAGCCCAGCACCTGTTCATTTGCCCCAAGGGGTGGCAAGCACAGTGCACCACAGCCCATGTCACCAAGGACTGGAGCTACCTTTGGGGTGCTGCAGAGTTTCCACTGGCATCTGTCACTCGAAACTCCAAGCTGTCTGAATTCACTTCTCGTGATTTGTTGATGACATAAAGTATGATTTTGCTGTTTAAATCCTTTTGGCTAAATCCATCTTGAATGAATCCACCTAGGAAAGACAAATGGTATGCAGGTGAATGAAAATCCTGCTAATAAGAGCCATGTAGATCATATAGACTCTTTTCAACTTTTCTTTTAGTTGAGTATCTGAACTTTGAGACATGTATGTTTACAGCTAAACAGCAATATCTGTTCATTATAAGCCCCTGCCAATTTCTTTATGTGTAATCTGTTTATCAAAAGGCCAAGTTCAATATTAATCTTTTTTTTTTGATAAAAATAAAAAAGTTTCTCAATAGTTATTAAAAATTATCTCAAACTCTTTGAGGATTCGTAACAAACTTAAGACTCAGGTTTCATTGTCAAAGTTTTGTTATTACAGTCAAACTTTGCCCAAAGTTTGCCAAGAAATTTTGATTCTATCAAGCAAACATTAATAGGGTAGGGTTTGAAGTCTGGTCTGGTATGGCCCATAATAGAGATTATAAAAGAAATCACCTGTCGTTATATTTTCCAGGAAGCCATAATGAGGACCTCGCAAAATCTTAAAAATTATTTTGTCATCTTCTGTATCGGGGTCAGATGCCCTCAGGGACCTGGCAGTAATATAGATACCATAATTGCCATTCTTCAGCAGTTCCACGTCAGAAAAACAATGGAGATGAGTAATTTTTGGTGCCATTTTGTCCAAATGATCCACCTAAATCAAAGTTAGACATTCATTTTATAACATCAGGATATTCTCTGTCCTGCTTTTGCTAAAAGAGCAGTAGCCAGATCAGGGTGGCAATAGCCACTTTGGCTCACAGTCTGCTGCAGACCCCTGAGTTCTAGGTAAGTTGTACTTCACATGAAAAGTTTCCAGGTCCAGATTACCCATCACTTGCCACATGTAGCAGGGTATAGTACACTCTGGGGGGTGAAACACAAATTCTATATACCTCTGCCCTTATGTCCCACATTCTCCATAGCCCTCTTTTTTTATGTAATTTTCTTCACAGCAAAAGATAACTGCGACAAAGGTTTGTCACCTCTTTTTTGCAATAACAATTCCATCTTTCACAAATTCTGGTGAACCTTCTAGCAGTCCACAATGGTTGTTGCTGTTCCATATATCACCCTCTGCTGAAATAGTATTCCTCACTGGTTGTATAACTTGAAACTTTGTCATCAGGAAATATTAACAGTCTCTTCATTAGCATCAGGGTTTTGAAACACAGAATTCTGACATGCAGTGAAACCAGACAGACTTTGTGTACTGAACCATGCCACATAAATAGATACAAAAAATCACAGCAAACAAATCTGAGCCTATGACAAAGTATGAAGGACTTGAAAGCACAGGAAAGGGGAAGTGAACAGAAAGATTCTAGCAAAGAAAGAAGAATCAGAGCATCTTACACAGAGAGGAAAGCTCAGAGAGGACAGGATGTCTAGGTGGGGAAGAAAAGTGGCTGTAATTCAGGATTCCTGTGACATGAAGATCAGCAATCATACTCACACCCCCATATGTGCAAATCACAGGATCAGGCACCAAGTGGGAAAGCAGAGCAGCAGAAAGTTCTATCCTTCCCATAGTGGAGATTCCTATGTAAAAATTTTAGCATGCAAGTATTAAGTATTTACTTGCTTATCTTTATGCATTTTGGTAAGTAGTTAGTTCCCCAGGTTAATTATTTGTGGAACACAGGAAGCAAACATACAAGCTACACAGTTAAATCAGAGACTACAGCAAGTACCAGCTGTCATCAAAACTGCTACATTTTTGGCTTTATCATCCTATTCGTCTCTCTTAAGTAGGTCTGTGATCACACTTGCCTGAATGGTGAATGTCACCGGCTCGCTCTGTACCCTCCCATTCACGATGAAGCCTTGGTTAGTCCTATCCGAGGCAACAAATGTAAATCTGTCAGTCTGGGAATTCCCACCTCGGTGCTTGTATGCAACATCCCTGTTGTCCACATCTTGCTGTGTGAAATTGTACTGCAGTAGCACGGTCCCATTATAATAGAGATGACCATACTGGGGGAGCTGAGCCAAGAGGAAGGTAAGGTTTTCTTTCGCAGTATCTGGGTCTGAAAGCTGTAGTACATCAGGAGTAAGAAGTGCCATAGCTCCTTCAGTTAATCTTAACCCCATGTTCCTAGATAGAGTGGGCAAAGCCTGGTCAGCTGCCTCCAAGGCAATCTTGAATGTCCCATGCTTAGTCCTCAGTCCATTGCTGATGATGAATCTGGCAAAGAGAGGCAAGGCAGTCTTCAGCATCTGTTCTTGATTCAGCATGTACTGAAATGAAATGATAATGCAGACCTTTACTACAGGACTTGCCTGTGTTGATACTGCAAAAGTAGAAGAGCTGGGTGAAGCACAACCCCAGACACTGAGTGGAGTGGATGTAAAACATAAAAACATGAGAGCAGACAGCCAGGTATTATGACGGGAGTTACAATGCACTGGCAGGGTTTGAGCAGATGCCAGAGGAAAGGCCTTGAACATCAACAGTCATAGCGGAGCTGATCTCAGCTGGAAGCTGAGGTACAGGTGGAACAGATCTAAGAGGAAAGGCTGTTGGGGGGGCTATTTTAGCTTCTGGTGTACATATTTTATAAATTCTTAAAATTTATCTTCACTTGGTTACCTGGCAGTAGCACCTACAGCTTACAGAAAGATGTATGTTAAGTGCATGACCTGCCAGGTTTTGTTTTGTTTGGTTTCTTTCTGTTCACTGTTACAAATCTTTTCTACCCAATGCCCCCAAAGCTATCTGAAAAACCAAACTGGAGAAAGATTCAGCCTTATCTCACTTCATGGGTTTGTTTAGGCGCTAACTCTATCTTTAAATTTTCATCCATTCAGTAGAATATGATTTATGTTTCTTTATAGAAGTCAAGCAAAATTTCACTGAAATGCTAAGATAATGGGCAGAACTGTACAAGTTGATAGGATAATTTTAATAATGTAGATATCCATAGCATAAATTTACCAAATGGTCATATCTGTACAGCTCTTCTTCCATGCTGGGAATTTCTATCAATAGCCACATAATTTCTTGTTGTTCTCTCTCAAGTAGTGATGTCAAGTAGTGATGTTTCTTTAGATACACTAAAGATTTGATTATTCACTACAGATGGTTTTGCTTTCAAAACTAAGAGAAAAGCTGTAGGGAAAATCTGTTGGAAGCTCTGCTAGTTTTGATGGGGGTACAGTTAATTTTCTTCATAGTCATTTGTATGGAGCTATGGTTTTGATTTGTGCTAAATACAGTTAAATAGTGTTGATACTATAAGGATGATTTGGTTACTGCTGAGCAGTGCTCATACAGCATCAAGGCTTTTTCTGCCTCTTACAGTGGGATGGGAGTGCATAAGGAGTTGGGAAGGGGCATAGGACAGCTGACCCAAAGGATATCCCAGAAAATCTAGTGGCATGCTCAGTGTATAGAGCTGGGGGAAGAAGAGGGAGGGAGGGAGGGAGGGAGACGTTTGGAATGCTGACATTTGTCTTCTCAAGTCACTCTGTGCGTGATGGAACTCTGCTTTCCTGGGGATGGCTGAACACCTGCCTGCCCACAGGAAGCAGTGAATGAATTCTTTGTTTTGCTTTGCTTGTGTGCACAGCTTTCAATTTACCTATTAAACTGTCTGTATCTAAACCCATGAGTTTTTTCACTTTCACCTTTCCAATTCTCTCCCCAGTGCTACCAGGTGGGGAGGGAGCAAGCAGCTGCCTGGTGCTTAGTTGATGGCTGCAGTAAAACCATGACAGAAGCCTACCAGCTGGGTATGGGCTTTTGCCATATGTGTGACAGCATGGTCTGCAGAAATTTATTACTAAATTTAGTTGTGGAGAAAAACAAGGAGAAAGCCAATCTTTTAGCCTTTAAAATTCATCTTTGATTTCACAGGCAAAATAATTATTTATGTATTTTCTTCTGAAAATAATTACATGGAACATTTTCATGCCTGTAACAAAAACTTTTGAGGATATATGAAACTAAAAATTGCTCTGAAAATGTTTCACCATCCTTCATGTCCCATCAACTTATAGCATGTATGAGTTACTCTTTCTACATAAGTTCCAGTGGTTTTGCTGCACAGTACATGCAAAAATATTTTGTAAGGTGGTTTTTCACCCAGGTTGGTTCTGCCTGAGTCAGAGCAGAGTCTAGTGTGCAAAGAAATTTGTCTCTACTAGAATGGGACAGTTGTTTCAGCCAGTATGAGGGCCAGTCTCGCTGGCTGCTTTCCATGTAACATTCTTCTACCATACTTAAGTGAAATGGGGAGTGGCTGACATTTAGTGGGTTATCTGTTTCCCCTTGGTCTCTTGACTGCAGACCTTGAAGATGTACTTTTAAAATTACAGGGTCAACACCTAGTGTATTGCTGCATGACTTGAACGGGAGTGACTTTCGGTAGGTCATGGAGCAGCTTACTGTGTCACAGAGACTGTCCATCTAAAACTCCTCATTGCCTTCACCAACACTGGATGATTAGAGCTTGATCACTTGTAAACTGGCACTGTGCCATGAAACAGATGGGAATGAGCATAGGCAGACCAGGGACTATGTAGCAGTTTGAAATATGTTTACTGAGGATGGTATTCCCAGCTGGGAACCCAGAGACATCTGCCTACACTGACCAAATGCTATTGTGCCAATGGTAAAAGCATTGTGCTATTTGTAAACTATCTGAAATCAAATATAGAATTAAATAATGATGATAAATACTGTGATAGGAGAAAAAGGGTAAAACATCTTCAGTCAAAACCTTAACCTTCTCTCAAAATGCCTGGAGCATTGCAGCAGAAGTGAATTTTCTTTCATTCTTTTGATGGTGTAAAAAACGTTTGGATGATGTCTCAAACAATATTTAGTGAAAGACTTAGATAATTCAGTTAATTAATCTGAATATTTATCCAGCCTTCTCCAGAATGCCAGATAGGAACAAAGCTCCTGCATGGATACATCAGACTGAAATTTACCATGAATTTCATTCACTGCTCAGTTTCACAGGTGATGAAACTGCCTGTGTCCAAGATGTCCTTCTGCACTTTGGGATATTTTGGTTATTTGTTTATTTCTAGTTTATCTCTGCTTTGTAATTTCCTCGGGAATGGAGAGCAGCCAATATTCTCACTCTGATAAAATTTATGATACAATTCTCAGACAAAGTTTGGAGGACATGTTGCATGGTTTGATTTCACAACTACCAACATTTCATGCTTTCTGCAGTTTGATGGCAATAGAGTTGGCTACAGGACCTACCATCTGTCATGGCATTTAAAGGATAAAAATGGAATCATAAATAGTGCCAACTCATTACAAAATCGAGCCAGCATGTCAAAATGGAGGACATTAGCATGTTCTCTTAGCATTCTGCTGCCAGCATCTGATGTCAGGTTGCTAATCACTTGAAGTCATCTGTCCAAACAAGCACTGCCAAATCTTTCTTCCAGGCCAACAGCACCAAACAATACAGGTAAATTTATGTCTGAAGGAAGTACTTTAGTGGGAAGTAAAAATCTGGTCAGTTAATTCCTCCTCCTCCCACAATTACCCATATAATTAATTCCTTGTTGAAATAATAATACTGTTCTGCCAGAATATTTATATGTATAGACAAAACCAAATTATTTTCCAAATGATAACATCAAGGAACTTAATTATTTGGATTAAAATAGTTATCAAATATCAATATTTATTAAAGCATCATAACCTCACTTTAATAAGACTGACTTTCTGGTTTGTTTCTTAGCCATTGGTCTAAACAGAAAACATTTGGTTTATTCACACTTGCAATTTGCCTAGAATTGCTCAATCTGTTTTTAATAGTGTGATATGGGAGTCATACTGACACAAGCCACTATACTACACTGCCCAAACTAGGGTTTGCATGACTGTGATCTTACTTGAATAATCTAATTCTAGTTTTGGTGAACATGTTTCACAATTAAGAAACATAAAACCAGGCAATATTTTCTCACTTTTTCTGTAGTGAGTACAAATGAATCAGACAAATCTCCTAACTAGAATTTCCACCACACTGAATGCAGTGGAAGGGATGGTTAAAAACATTTAATCTGAGAAAAGTTTCAGAATTACTTTTGGGTTAAGTCTGGACAATGCTACCTGACCCAGTATCATAGGGAGATTTATTTGATGTCTCCATGCCCAACTTGCTTGACTTGTCTGCAAAAAAGTTCTCAAATTGGATGATGCAACATGTTCTTGTAATTCATCATGCCTCACAGAAAAAGCCATTCAGATCAGAAGTCTATTCTAGGAGAGTTTAAAAAGGAGTCTTTTCTGAATTTCAGCTCTAAGGAGTCAATTCTTCAATTTTTAGTAGTCACAAATGAAAAATAATAATCTCTTAATTTTGAATTTTACAGTAAGTCCATCTTCTGTCAAAAGCTGTTTTCAGAGAAAATTACCAATATTAGCAAAAAGTAAGCATTCTTCTTTTAGAAACATTTTCTTTGTTTTTGAGCTTTTTCTTTTCCCTGTTTTTGAACTTTTTACAAAACTGTCCACAGAATATCTGCTCTTTATCTGATGATAATTCATTGCATCATTCTACTTTATAACCAAGAGAGCTTCATTTAAGAACAAAATGAATGCACCTAGTCAAAACTGTTCTAAGTGGAAAATTTCAGAAATAGGTGAAAATAATTATCATTAAGCTACTGAACAGGGCCTGTAGGTAAACCTACGGATTTACCTCAAAATGTCAAGAGTCTACATGAATTTCCATGTCAAAATAGCATGCCAATGATAATGTCAAAATAGATTAAGTGCACTGGTTTTCATTATATTCCAGAATACTTAGGGATTCAAAAACCCATAATCAAATTAATATGATGAATTATAACCTCACAGATAAGAAAGCTTTTATTTAATACCTGAATGGACCAGCTTTACCACATCCAGCTGTAGCAAGAAATCAAACGAAAATTCCACCAACTATGTTCTCAATCCTTCTCTCTCACTCAAATCTTAACAGCTGTGTATGTCCGGGTGCTGTAATAATGTTGAAGCTGGTATCGAGTAAATGTGTCTCTGATTATGTTTTCAAAGTCAGTGAGAAAATTCATTTATTTCCAAAGCATTCCCAACTATATTTATTGCTGTAGAAATAGATGTGCTATATAAACATTGGGAATTCACACAGAGCCTCCAGCTTTTTAATAAATTATTTTGGGGAGGTTTGGGTGTTTTTTTTGGGAGTTGTGTAGTGCCGTTTTTTTAAATACCTCAAAAATTCAAGGGGAAGAGCTTAGGGGGTGGGGTACTACCCCTTACCTGAATGTGTCTTCATGAACAACTGCCTTGGCTTTGTGAACATAGCAGACAATCTGTCGTGCTACATCCATTTGACTGAAGCTCGTAATGGGAATGCCAGGATAGCTGACATACTCTATTTGTCCATACTGGGGTGGGGAGGTTATCACATAAAGGAGCTCCTCTGGCCTGTCAGTACCATCCAATGCAAGGAGGACATCAGTTGTAATGTAGCTGTGGTCTCCTTTTGGCACTCTAAGGAGTTTTGTAAAAACAGCAATGTCTCCTGCAGAATAGACAAAACAACACTAAAATAGTCATGTTGAACTGGATGATCTCTTCTGCATTTTTAAGCCACAGGAAAGCCATCACTGGTAAGAAAAACTAAAAGACTTTAAGATTATAGAGAAATTCAGCATGGAAGGGACTTCAGGATATCTTTATTTGACCTTCTGCTCAAAGCAGGGTCAGCCATGAGATCAGCCATTGCCACAATGCTTGGGGTTTTATCCTGTTGGAACCTAAAAACTATTACCCTTTTGAGGCCAAGGATGAAGAGACCACAGACTCTTTTGACATGTCTTCCAATATTAGCATTGTCAGGTAAACCTTTATGTTTCTAATAGAGAGGAAATAAAAAAAAGAGAGACCCTAAGACTGTAGAATAACCTGGAAGACAGAGCTGTTTCTGAAGTCTTTTGCCTACTTTTTATTTTCTTGCCATTTTTCTGTGCTGCTTTACTCAGACATAAAGCTAGTTTCAGAAAGATATGTTTAGCTGTATTTGCAAAGCAGCTGGTAGTCCTGGGAGGCAAGGTGGAACACATTGTATTCAGTGGAGCCTTTTCAAATCCCAGGACCTGGCCAACTGTGAAATCCGAGCAGTTAAATTTACAGGATCTGCAGGAACACTGGCCAGAGCCTATATAAGGAAAGGATCAGGACACATACTCAAATATCTTGGTTTCAGAAACAGGCACTGTAAAACAGCAAGTTTAGTGGATCTTTACCCTTTTCCAAGTCCTTGATATTTATGTAGAAGTCCACAGCTGGAGATCTGTTGTACCCATCCCAGAGGTAAAATGTGAAGCTGTCTTTTTTCTTGGACCCCGCAGTTCCTGTGTGGACATATCTCACAAGGTTCATATCCAGCTCTTCCTGACTGCACTTCATTCCAGCTAGGAGAGTAACCCATCCTTGTCCTACCTAAAAAACACAAGCATCCTTCATTAACTGATAATCACTCATGCATCCTTCTCAGTTAATTGTATTTCTTTGTAGTTATATAGGCTGTTAGTGGCAGCTACCTGGCTTTCCTTCTATAGGCTCTTTCCTCATAGTATGTTTTGAAGGGCAGCAAATAACTGGAGTTTTTTTCCAGCAGATATAAGGCTGGAGAAGATACAATGATCATTAATAATATAGGAATATGGAGTTTAGCCACTTTTACTCTAGGAAATCATTTTATGCGCACTTCTCAGTCAGACACAAGATGAAAATTAAATAGTTCCTGATCCAGCTTATGTTTTCTATTTCTTAATTTCACAAATCTTCTCTTGATCCTATCTGAAATCATAACTAAAACAGTTTGAGAAATTGCTTCAGGGAGCATGGGAGTTTTAAGCCCCAGAGGTCCTCAGCTGCAAAAAGAAAAACCTTTTGGGGTTGGTTTTTGGACCAACCAACCAACCAACCAGCCAACCAACCAACCAACCAACCAACAAAAAAAAACCCAACAAAAAACCAACCAAACAAAAAAACCCCACAAAACAAAACAAAACAAAACAAAAAACCTAAAAAACCCCGACTTACACCATAAAATTCTGTGCCTTTCTGAAGATAGCCTAGTACCCTAAATTAAACTGATCCATGAAGTTCGTCTCATGTGATCCACAGATTGATGTTGAGATCCAGCATCAAAATGCTTTCCAAGTTCAAAAGATTTAGAAACAGAATTTTATTTCTATCACATAGGCACACTATTTAAAAGTGGCATTTTTTCAATCTTTGTTCCTTTTTCTTATTTTAGGTCAACAGATTATCATCTCGCCTTCCATTTCTAATCTTAATTTTTGTGATTCCTCTTGACACATCCTTTCTATCATCTTCCTTTTCCCTTCTTTCTCCCTGTGCTTTTCTTCTAGTTGGTGGGGTATTACTCAGTCTTTAACGTGCAACTCCTTCCATGCTTTCTGAACCTTGAAGTAACTGAAGTAAGGGTTGGATTTTTTAACCAGAGACTTTCCCCCATTCCCCCCAGCTTGATTTTCCTCCTTTGTGGGATTATTATCCCAGAATCTCTCTCAATTTTCACCTCAGTTGGTCTGCCATGTTTTTTGCCTTCCATCTTGTCCTGTTCAGGATCTGGGTTTTAATGCCAAAGCCTCTGGGACAGCACCATTATTGTTGCTCCTTCAACAATTAAACTGGCCAAGCTGTCTACTTCAGAATATGACAGGCATTTGGGAGAAAAGGAAAATGAACTTCATTTTGCCCTAAAAAGAGAGAGTTCTTTGCATGCCTGCTTTTTGTTGAAGTACAAAGACTAACCTTGAGCTGAAGCTGACCATTTTCTGGAAGTCTTTCAAATAAGTAGTAAATTCTCTCCCTGGGGGTATCTTTATCTTCTGCTGACAGAACAGCACTAGAAATTATATGAGTTTCACCTACGTTCACCTCTATATCGTTCTTCCTGAAAAAATTAAAAGTCATGTATTGATGCAATAAAGGAACCTTTTCAACATGTAATTTCTCTGCCAGAAATATGGATTAACCAAATGCTGAGAGAAATGATGATTTCAGAGAGAATAGAAGAAGGGTGCCTTTTTCAGTTCAAAAGAGTAAAAAAAGCAAGCAGTGCAGACAAGGTTCTCCTTACAATGGTAAGAAACAACAAAGATACCTAAAACACTGATTTAACACATCTCTTATTCCCCTGTACCCTATTCTGCTCACCTTTATACAATTTATAGGAATAAGACAATGTAAACCAGTAGATTGCATTATTACTGCCAATATAAAGCACAGCAATAGTGGTTCTAATGGACTGATTGCTTATTTAAGAAATGACTGTCTTTCAAACAACTAGTCTTCAAGGCTCACCTTTATCTGTAGGAGACACAACCATATCTAAGTGGCTTCTTCTCTGTACTCCTTCTAGCACCCACATCTCATTTTGGGAAGAAGCTCTCAAGAGGAATGTGTGAAGGCTTTACATTCCCCAAGGGCACTCTCTGCTACAGGATGCAATCCAAGAGGTGACAGATTGAGGTTTTGGCAATCACTCTGAATAAGAGGCACTGTTTGCCAGGCAAAAACATCCCATCACAGGTTCTTCAGTCTGTTGACCATAACTAATGGAGATGAGAGCTGAAAATCCCTGGGGTGGACAATGCCCCAAGATCAAAAGGTCAAGAAAAGCTTTCAAGTACTGCCCAATATTCAGCTGTAAAACTGCACTAGTATAAGGAACTCTGTGAGCCTATAGTGAACATGTAGTGACTGAATGTGGCAGGCTAAATCACCTCAGTGTCAAATTGAACATTTTCCTAAAGCATACTGCTTAAACACTGGCCACACATCTCATCTAAGTGGAGGGGTAACAGCTATTCCTTCTTATAAAGGAATAGCTATTTTGGGAGTAAATTTTTCAATCTATGAAATTGTTCACCACAGGAATGGCAAGTGGTGAGACCTAATATTGCTAGACAAGGAAGCAACAGTTTCTGGATCTAGCTGGGCAAAGCTAAAAACACTTGACTTCTTGCACTTCATCATCTTCTTTCACAGAGAGGGGGTGGAAAATGGCATATCAACAAGCTATAGCATGTCAGGAACAAATAGGTAATTATCAATAATTATCTGTATATAATATATGCATACATAAATTATACTCTTTTTTCTAACTGAAAATTCTCAAATGTTAGCATTATGTGGTCATTGAAAATCTTTTAACTAAGAAACTGACATTTGTTATTGCAGGAAGCTCTACCTGGTAAAAAAATAATAATCACTCTGATCTGAAAGTAGGCAAATACCCTGATGGATCAGAAATTCCCTCCTTAGAAGCAGTTGTGATTCTGAAATGCAAACTTTAGAGTTTCAGAGCTATTCCCACAAAACCTTTGGACTCTTAGCTTCCTGTCTGTCAGTCTGGGGCTGGAAAACAGTCACAAGTATGGAGGTCCTGATGCTCTATGACAAGTCATCAGCTGGAGTTCCCAAGGGATAAACTTCTTTTTAAAATGTCTGGGAGGTTTGGCTCTCTTGCAGCCAGCTGCCTATCTATCTATATGGTCTGCCAGGCAATTTCTTATCATGTCTAATTCATTTATGACTCCTAGCTTTGAAGTGTAAGGGAAGTTAGTGTGTACTTTTGCAGCAGTTGAATTATGGCAGAGAAAAGTTTTAGAATATAAAAGAAGAGAATTATATTCGGAAAGCCCTTCCCCTGCTTCAGCCTTGTGGATCCTCCCATTCCAAAATCCAGAGCTGCTTTCAGAGAGGTATTTTAGGCAGGTCTTTGTCTTAGGGAAGAGAAAAGCAGTACCATGGTGGTCAGTGTTCAGCAGAGGTACAACAGCTGGCAAACACCTTGAAGCAACTTATGAAAGAAACAACCAAAATTTTTCCCCCCATACTTTTATTTTTCCTCTATTTGCTTAATGTAGAGCAACAGTAAGCAACACTAAAGCTCTCCTTTCAGTAAAAATTTTTTTGTTAAATAGGCTGATAGAAAGAGACCTATACAGAAACGTTTTTATTGACATTATTCTGTTGATTGCTATGGCTTCTTCTTTCCATCAGACACCAGACATTGTTTAATGGTAAACATGGTGGGATGCTAGACTGGTGGCTGGATTTGATTATCTTAAAGGCTTTTTCCAACCTTAACAATGGCACGATTCTATGATTTGGTGTTTTGTTCTCTTTTCCATCATTTTGTCTAAACATCCCACTGTCAGGAACAGAAACATGTGACTTACTTGCTCAGCGCTGGTTTCTCATCATTAACCGGAATGATGTTTACTGAAATGGTTCTGAGGACTTTATGTTTTCCATCTGATAGCTGAATTTTAAAACTGTCAGTGAGATTTTCAGAGTTGTCATGCATGTACATCAGCTTCATTCCTACGTGAGGCAGGAAGAGGGTAAAAACGGGAGAAAGAGAGGAAGAGGGACAATGGGTGAGATAAATGGAAAGATTTATTTTTCCTGCAAAATCCCTCTCATCACTTCACTCTGCTTCAGTCACCTTTCTTCCATCTCCTCTCTCCATATGCTAGGGTAACAACAAACTTGCCTTAGCTATCAGAAGATGAGTTTGATGAGCCATTGCTGATCAGTGATCTAGCAATATACTATTGACTCAGGGTCACCAGCCTGACCTAAGTAAGGAGCGACTGTCCAAAAAAGGAATGTCTGACAATCTGAAAAAGGTGCATTTCTTCTCCTCTCCTTATTCTATGGGAACTATAGAGAGGATGAAACTGCCAGGCAACACTTTCCTGTGCTTTAAATAATCCTCAGGGAACTTTGAAGAAGCCTTTGGAAGGACAGCTGGCTTCTATGTATCTTCTTCTGTATCTATGACCATGGACAATCAGATGTTATAGGCTAAAGATGGCTCAATCACCACTGTGGATAACAGGCAAAAGCCAAAAAAGAATGTCAAAACCACGACTTGGGAAGGCAGAAGAATTTGGGGTGGACTCCTGATATTTCTGGAGGCTCATGCTAGACAGAGAGACAAAAAATCTTTCCTTGGTTTTAGAGGGCTGAACTGAAATTTGAGTGACGCTATTGAATTCATGCTCCTCTATAGTGATAGATTCTATCTTTTACTAAATAGCCACAGTCAGGAGGGATCCACCATATTCCGTGCACTGTTAAATACACTTTTTCATTACATGTACTTGAAACAGATTTGCTGCTTTAAAGCAGGCTGACTGCTCATGCTAAGCTGTGGAATCCCAATTTGTATGTTTATTGCTAGACATATGGTATATTGCAGCCTTTCAATGTCTAAAGAAGGCTTATAGGAGAGATAGAGAGATTTATTACCAATGCCTAGACATAATAAGGGACAGGAGTAGGTTTAGGTTGGACATAAGGACAAAAAGTTTTACAGTGAGAGTGGTGAGATGCTGGAACAGTTTGTCCAGAGAGGTTGTGGAACACTGGAAGTGTTCAAGGTCAGGTTGAATGGGGCTTTAGGCAACTTGGTCCAGTGCAATTTGTGCCTGGCCATGGCAGGGGAGGTGGACTAGCTGACCCCTAAAGGTCCCTTGCAACCTAAAATGTTTTACAATTCTGTGATCATTTGAAGAAACCTCATGATCAGTTAATGTGTTTTTAAATCAGTCTTGCTGTCTCTCTATTCTAGGTACTGTAAAACATTTACAAATCTATTTGATGATGTTAAATTATGTTACATTATTCCTTTTATTTCTTTTCAGAACAGATGATTTTCCTACTCATATTACTACCCTTTTCGATACAGAGGTCTCTCAGGATGATTTTATAGACAGTTTCTAAAATCAATAGATAAGGACAGCATTAAATATGGACAACTTCCATTCCTAAACATTGTCTTGAAAATAAACATAAGGCAGGCGAGTAAATAAATTATGAAGATTTCTTAGGTGTGCCACTTGCCTCATCAAAATAATGAAAGACCATTGTAAGAAGAATGCTGCACCTACCATTCCTCAGTCGTTCCAGGGAAAAGGCATGAACAAGCAACCCATGGCTGTGGTGATCATGGTTAATTAACTCTTTATAGTGCAGAACATCACTGCCGTGAACACCGTTAATAAGGAACCCATACGAGGGCATCTGCACAACCCCAAATACCAGAGGGTCTTGAGGCACATCCAGATCAACTGCATTGATAACAGACAGATCCAGCTCTTTCATCTCCCCTTCTTGAACCTGAACGTGAGAGAAAAAACATCCAATTCTTTTACATAAAAAGAAATCATAGAATTCTAGCATAGTTTCATGAGTATTTTTGTGTATAAGTGTATCTCTTGATTCATCCACCCTTACCAAGGAGATTTTTAACCAACCTCTGATTTCAACCAGTTCAAGAGACAGAGAAAGTGCTTATAGTGACAAAGAGAGAAGTTGCAATAAGGAGATCATTTTGCCAAGATTAATAGAAAATGCATTAAATCAGTGCCAAATCTAGTGCTCAAAAAGGGGAAAGCCTTTCAATATATAAAGGTATCTAAAAATGTCGATGCATATAGATTTATACATCCACTTTTTACTTTGCAGTAAGTTTACACTCTGTTCATGGAATTATTTATATTAATGACAGTCTACAGAGAGGGGAGAAGCTATGCAAGAAATATTTAAAAATACTCTAGTAAAAATGTGAAAGCTCTTAGGAATCCAGAAGGAGATGAAAAATCTCACTGTTTTCTAGATCACATATTTGTTTAAAGATTTGATCACTTCTTTTTACGTAAGTGCAAGTTTCCAAGATCTATGCACTGCTCCTATCCCACTGAAATTCTGTCTTATAGGTTTACATGGGATTTCACTGGACTGTTTCCTGAAGTAGGCTGAACAACAAAAAGTAAGGGAAATATGCAGAGGAACAGAAGGACAATGTTCTTATTTATATTAAAGAGTGGTTTCTGGTTAAAGTAGTTCTATGACAAACATATTGCTTATTTCCTTACAGTAATATTCCTGGCTATAAATTCTGGAACTTCATCATTGGTTGGACTGATTAGCACAAAAAATGGAGTCTCTGCTGAGCGATGCAGCCCATCAGTGACATAAAGTACAAATTTGTCTTCTGTTGGCTCCATTTGCACGTGCCTGGCTTGAACGTAGTTTATATTCATGGCTTTCAGATGCTTCAGCTGAAATGAACCTACAGATTTTAAAAAGAAAATGAGTTAGCACAATACTTTCATGTCTCCTAGTCTTATCCAGCATCAAAATAACTGAAACTATGTCTTTTTTCAAAGAATAAGTAACTTGAATTTTTAAGTTCTTTGTCATTTTCTGATGGTAAGAGTTACATTGCGCATGTTACTCCACGAAACAAGCCCTTTACCCCCAAAAATGCATAATTTTCCTTCAGGTGGGATTCTGAAGCTTGTCACTTTTCAGTTAAGACTGCACAACTGAGCCCACATGAAACCAACTCAAAAAACAGGTAGGAAAATATCTAAGGTCCAAGGTCCAAGATTCCTTGATAGTGCTAGGTTAATCGCTGGACTGGATGCTTTTTCTAAGCTTAACGATTCTATGATTATATTATTCTAATTACATTTTGACTGACAGACCACAAAAATGAGAACTTAAAGACTCAGTGATTACAGGTTTCCAGCTGAAGATGCCTGGTAAAAGCTGATAGCATTACAAATCATGTTACAATGTGTTCTGCTGAGGGTGAAACTGCCTTTCACAGTTTGAAAGTGGACAAGGGAAGTCATCATCTAAGTCAAACACCACCTCTAGCACTTCTGCAACTTTGCCTTGGAAACAAATGTGGGACCCAGGCTACTGCATTTAATTGGCAGAGGTGTAGGTGAAGGGACACTGGAGTCTTTCATGGGGGACTGAAGACGAAGGCAGGGAGAGCAGATTTGTATCTCATATTGTGACTTCTAATAGATCTCAGCAGGATGCATAAAACAACTGTTGCCTTGTTTGCTTCAAGGGCCGATTCTTCACATTTGCATTGCTTTAGTCTCCCTTTGAACTCCTCCACAAAGTCCCACTGCTCTTCATTTGTCAGCACCTGCGTTCCTCATAAGTCTGTATGAATGCCCACACCTGCATCTGCACCACCAGAGCCCACTGCAGAGCTTTCCACAAGCCCTCCACATCTAATCTGCTTGATTATCCTAAATTGTTAAGACTTACCTATGCTTATCCCAATGTTGCTCTTCTCAAAGCCAGGAGAAGGCAGTATGTTTTCAATGTAACCAAACTGGGGAGGAGAAACCAGCACAAACTGTAAGTCATCTGCAGCGGTGTCAGGGTCAGTGGCAAACAAATGTTTGGTAGTAAGGGCTGCTGAGGAACCCTCCTCCACCACAAAGCTTGCACCTGCGCACAAAAAACATGTTAAGCATTATTGGTCATGAGCTGATTTTACTGTTGTTTTTGGTAATAAGAATGGAAATAATAACAAAGGGCGGAAACACAACAAATACTGAATTACTGAGGGGTTTTGTTTTAATGTTTTCTTCTCTGCTTTCACTGACATCTCTGCTTTTGCCATCACAGAAGTAGAGAAGAGGATCATGAAATTATTTTACTGATTAAGTTATTAGCTAAGGTTTATATACTGCTCAAGAACAATTGTTACTTCTGTTTGTCAGAGCATTAATTACATGAGAGCTGTTAAGAATTGCTCGTAATGAACAATTTTTCATGCATCACTGCCTAATTTCCCTGCTGGGACAATGCTCCATTTCCAGAACATTACTTGGGTGAGTGCCTGCAAATTACAAAACTACTCATACATATGCTTAAATAGTCTCTGAGATACATAACATATACCTGATATTTACAAACAAATGACATTGAAAGACACAAGCATATAGAAAACATACTTTTAATATGTACACCACAGACCACACTAAAAAGCCCAGGAAATTGATGGAAATTTCACATAATGGGCTGCAGTTGGACTAGATGTACATTATGAACTCTACCTCCATTTTAACTGAATTTCTTAGATTCTGAAGTGTAGTTGTGAAAATGTGGCTTCATATCTATTAATGTATAACTTTTGTCTTTATTTGCTAAAATAATTAAATATAATGATTCTGTCCCAAATTTCTGTTTTGTGCTCTACACACACAGGTAAATAAATATCTCTATTTATGGTTATTTATGATTATGCTTTTGCCCTGTATAAACCTGATAATTGTTGAGTCATGAGTTCAGTTCAAGGACAAGATATAGATCACTTTTAGATCATAGCTTACATATGCAGCAATTAGCATGTAGACATGGTAGGGAGCAGATATGAGTGCTCTCATCTCTAACGGCATGCTTTAAGCATGCACCTGAAGAACAGCCAGCTCAGACTTGCACTGGCAGCTGGATTGGGTGTTTGGACTGTACAAGGAAATGAAAATAAAATTGATGAAAATTCTGATACAAAATTTTTGTATGCTGATTCAACTAACTATTTCTAATGCTAAAAATCAAAAACAAAAAAAGCCCCTCTCAGTCTTTAGCCATTACAGCGCTGGGTAGCCCCCTCTGTACTGCTGTATTGAGAAGAAGCTTTCACCAGTTAAAATTGATGGAGGCTGGTTGTCCACTGGAAGCACAGTGATGTTAAGGTCATAGACAGGAAAGGGATCATCACGTGAAACTGGGGGGGAAGGAAGTCCATCATAACAGCAGTCTGTCACATCTAGGCCAGCCTCGCCATCAGAGACAATCAAGGTTAGGATCTCAATGCAAGGAGTCAGGCCAATCTCACCACCTGTGAAAAAATATTTAGAAGAAATTATTTATCAAAACTTCCTGAAGACTAATTTTTATCCTGCAAGGACAGTCTTCAACATCAAGTCCGAAGAAAAAGAAAGCAGCAGCAAAATTACTGGAATTCTTAATTCTGAGTGGTGAGGTGCTGCTTGGTTAGAGATTTGGTTTCTTGTTAATAATTAATTTTAACCAGCTCTCTTCTATGATATAATAAGAGGGTGTAGAAAAGAGTCTTAGTATTGCTATAGTAATTATAATGTTATAATTGTAATGTTATGATATTATGTTATATTGTAGTAACACAGCTAATTGTCCTCAAGATTCTGTTCTTTGTGCACTAATATATGTACAAAATTTATATTGTGTGGGAAAAGTGTTTTTTCTGCACTTCTCAAGGAATGTAGGAAAATCTTTCTTTTATATATGTTTTCCTCTATGACAAATGGTAATATCCATGCTCTTCCAAAAGAAAAATATTAATATAGCAAGTAATGTATATGTTCTTATGTGCTTCTTATCCTTACAAAATGGACTATAACAAGGGCTGTACTTTATTACGGTACTGTATATTATGCCTATATGCAGTTACATTTAAAATGTGGGCTGATACAGCACTGGGAACTGCCACCCCTTGCAAGAAGCATCTGTGGGCTCAGAGCATTCCAGCTGTCAGCACTTCTGGCAGCCTGTGTCTTGCATTGCTGCAAGATACCATTAATAAGCAGCCTGAAAGGAAAGTGACTCCCCGACTTCTCTTGTAATACCTACTGACAGCACATTTAATGTTAGAAATTTGGAAATGAAAGCCACAAACGCTACATCCTTGAAAGTAAAACTTCATTGCCCCTGAAAAATATTGTCATTGAAATACAGTTTGTGATGTCTTTGGAAAGCAGAAGAAAAGTTTGTTGGTGGTGGCCACAATTAAGTACTTCCTTTTCAAATACCAGCTGCTCATTTTAGACAGTGCCAGGCTTGAAAATACCACATCTATTCTCCATGCTAACACAGAATTACAGAATCATTAAAGAGAAAACCAGAGTGTTTCAGGGGAAAAAAATCACTAAAGCTGCTATTCAGAGACGTAGAAAGGATAAATCAATCACAATGAAAGAATAAATTTAAGTAAGAAAGGAAGTTTACCAGCCCTTGATTTCTGCCAGTAATTAAAAAAAAAAAAAAAAGGTACTAACAATAAAACCACAAAATAAAGCATTTTAAACATTTCTTTGTCTTTATGAAACTCAGAACTTATCTTGTGGCATGGAAAGACTATGAGCTGTCCAAAGTAGATAGCCTTCTAGATTGGAGAGGCAAGGAAGAAGTAAAAATAGGGGGTTTTACTGTCATAAAGCACATCAAAATACTGTAGTTTGTACTTAATAATAATTTTGTCAAAAAAGCCCAAGACATTTTGTCAGTAACAGTGAAAGTGTTCCTCCTGGATTATGGTGCTTTCATATACTTGTTCAAATATAATTTTCCGTTCAAGCAGGGATTTGGATAACATATTAAAACATTTGCTGATTGTCTATCAGACAGCTCTTTTTTAAAGCCAGTTTATTTTTTTCCCTAGTCACAACGCATGGTTTCTAAGAAGTTCCTACTGGAATTCTGCAAAAATGTTAAGATACTTTTTAATAATACTTGTCTGACCGCCTTTCATTCTAATTGTGTCCTTAGCTCACTTACTGGTGTGCGTGTAGGTGACTAAACCAGCGATGACATCAGCCTGGGAGAAACGATCCACGGCAGAGCCAGCTCTCCTCACTAGCCCGTGGTGGGGCTGGCGGGCCAGCACGAACACCAGCTCCATGTCGTCGCTGTCCACATCTGTGGCATAAATGTACTCTGAGGAGAGGACAATTTCTTCACCCTCCAGGCAGTGGAGCACGGGAACAAGGCCTGTTTGCATAACAGGCAGCTCATCATTCACAGGCAACACCTAATCAGAAAAATAATTTAAGGTTTTCTTACTGTTCATTTCAGTGGAAGCCAGTTGTTTCAGGACACTGCTTTGCAGCTCAAGCTAACAGTTTGATGCCACTGTCAGAGTACACTGAGCTTTCTCTATAAGCAAAAAGAAACCAACTGAAGTAAAAAAAAACCCAGTTAAAGTACAAAGTGCAAGTCAAAGCTCCTCTTAATTTTGCCACATTAACCTGAAACCTACGGTTGAAATGGAAGCCTAACATATGCATTATCTCCCAGTTTCCAAGGTAATGCAAGGACTTTCAAAAATCAAGCTTTGAACCATTTGCCTCCACACAGACAATCACTCTCAGAAACACGCCACACACTGACCTTGACCTGCAGGATGAACTCTACAAAATGGATGCCATCTGAGGCTGCAAAGAAAATTTCATCAGTGAGAGTCTCAGAGCTGTCATGACGATATCTGCGGAAAAAAGATTACAGAGCTACACAAATTTTTCACAGATAAAAAGAATCCATGCTTTCTGGTCATGCCTTACAATGTGTATCCCTCTCTGTGTAAGGGTGTACACCTAACCCTGCTGATTCTGAATCAGAGTTTCTCCAAAGGGTTTTTGGGGTCTCTTACAAGAAGAAAACTCCCAAAATAAACCATCCATCAGTCAGGAAAAAGATTTCCCTAAGGATTTGTCATCTATGTCCTGGCTGCTTGTGAGGTGTTTAGTAAAACATGTATTTCAGGACTGTGGTGAGTCCCTACTTTCTAAAAGATGGAAATAGAGCCAGGGAGCTCTAACTCTGCATGCATGTGTCATGTCTTCTTCTTGCCACAAATAAAGAAGCAAAATTTTCTTCTCTACATTAATTAATGTTAAAAAAAGTTTTCATGTAAACAAACCAAGCTTAATAAACACACAACTTTCTTAAAAGAAAAAAACTAGCACCAGTGTCTTCTTCACAGGAACTTCATGGCTGAATACAGAATTTGTCTCCTCACCTGCTTGAAGCAGTGCTTTTATAGAGAAATCTATTTACAGCAGACATGCTGACTCCCATTTCCTGGCCACTCAATGCTCATTTCATGGTGACATTGCAATCCCAAGGTTCAGCCAGCAATCTTCTGGAGCAGCTCTGCCAGAGCTATGGTGAGCACTGCTATGGTGAGCTCTGCACCACTTCAGGCTTTAGCTCATTCAAGTGAGAGCCTCAGCTACCACAAAAGACAGCCACCACTCTTCTAACCTCACTGCCAGGGTACGCAGGTCCTCACAGGAAAGCCTGTCACCTCCATTCATGGGAATGTTATCCAGCTCCACCACCCCATGCTGCGGCTGCCTCTGCAGGAGCAGGAAGAGATGCTCTCCTTTCGTGTCAGAATCAGAGATGAGAATGTGTCCCTCTGTAATAGGGGTCGTGCCACCCTCTTGCACTCTCAAAGGGGTTGCTAAAACCTGCAGGGAGGAGAAATGCTGAGCTTTCCGTGCTGCTGCACCTCTAAACACACACCAAACAGGGTTATTCCCATTTGCTGTGCTATAAGGATGTGTGACAC
This sequence comes from Melospiza melodia melodia, assembly GCF_035770615.1. Classification (NCBI taxonomy): domain Eukaryota; kingdom Metazoa; phylum Chordata; class Aves; order Passeriformes; family Passerellidae; genus Melospiza; species Melospiza melodia. Next base: position 49,296,647 of record NC_086226.1, read on the forward strand.
AATAAAAAAAATATGCCAAAGGATATTTCTTTTCTGCTGTGTTAGAAAAAGCTAACGAAATTACCAACAGTGGGCTATAACACATGCATCATAGTTCTCATCCCATTTCTGGAGGCTTCAGACCTCCTAAGGCCATAAGCAACACAAAATATAGGGATGCAGTATTGCTAACCAAGATGCAAAACATATATGTTTTTGTACAGATACATAGATGCCAAAGGTAGTCCTCTGCTTATCAAGGAAAATGACATTGCACACTTGCTAGACTTCACTAGAGAAGCACTCACCTGGTGCTTCTATCCCAATGCAAGCTGTGTGCAAGACTCTGAAACCCTGATACCATGGAAAATTCTTTTTTTAACTCAGTAAAATCAGAACATTTTATTTTGTTTGTACCCAAAGCAATTTCCAAGTCCTTCCTTCTCACTTTCCTACCCTACACACTACCCTACCTCTGGGGCTTGATTGTCCACAGGAAGAATTGTAATATTGAAGCAAATCCCATACAAAGTGCCTCCATGCTGATTGCTGACAGAAAAAACAAACTGGACTTGCTGAGGTTCGGGTCCAATGTCCTGCAGGGGTGGCATGTAAGCAACTTTCATATAGTTCACAGCATGCTACAAAAAGAGAAGAAGGGTACATGTAAGAGAAGATGATGGGGGGATATTCATAATCCATGACATTAGGGATCTTTATCCTCCCCTGTTTAGGTGCTATCCAACCATCAAAATAAACTTTAGAAATTTTGTATGATTTAGCTACTAGCCATACCTTGATTAAATGCATCTTTAAATATAAATTAGGTGAGTACACGTTCAAGTACTCAAACTTCTAGCAAAGAAATACTGATATGGTTTAGAAGTGATAGCAGAGGTCATGGCCTAAACTTCTTTACGGGTCCCTGTCAAAATGGTGGTCCAAGGACCTTTTCTAACGGTGACTTTAAAATAAACAATTCATAAAAACTAACATCTCCCATAGCAGCTGAATTTGCCCTCAATAGTATGAATAGTAAGTGCATGCCCTCTCTTTCATGGCAAGGACAGGCCAGTGATAGGAACATTAAAATCTTGCATCCAGATACCCATATTAGGCACCCTCTGTAGGGTCAGAACTCTCATTATGGTTCTGCAATGATCATTATGCCACTTTAACCATACAGCAGGATATAAAACAGGTCACTTTAGTAATACTTATTTGTCAAACTACAAATGCATTAAAACTGAATAGCAAAATCCTGAGAAAGTCTGTTCCAGCCTGTTCTATCCAGCACTACTGGTATCTACTAGAGGAGACACTGAGATGAAGCAAGAAAATGTTCAAGATCTCATTTCCACACTTTTCATACTTTTTCATTCCTCTTTCATCATGTGAAGCCAAATTCAGCCTACCAAACAACTGTAGCCCCCTGCTGCTTTTAGGATATTTGTGTTTACATATTGAAAAACTGAAACATGACAGAAATTTGTTTTAAAATCTGGTACTGGAATAGCAGAGTTTCGAGCTTCTTAAGCAAAGATTGTGATAGTACTGCTCCTCAGTTTTCACCTCTCGTTTTCCTGTCAAATAAAAGTTATACACTTGTAACTTTTTAAATTGTTTAGAACTCATTACGGTATCAGGTAGCATAACAAACCTGAGTAAATGACCGCAGTGCAAGAGCAGTAGGATCCTTGACCAGTTTGGGGATGGTGTCCACCATAAACAGCTTCCCAGCATCTGAGTAGCTACACAAAAACATGTGTGTCACATCTTGGCTAGCAATACCAAAGAACAAGGAAAATAGCCATGTAGCTCAATCTTGCATTTCAAATTAGCTTCAAACTTCCACCTGCACTGAAAGGAAAAATATTTTCCTTTCTTCCATCCTTGCTATCCATTTTAACATTACCACAGAAAACTGACCAAAAGAAATACTTTTCAGGATGATCATGAAAAATCATCTCATAAGCAAAAATTACTCTGAGTGTGTCTCTACACACCCCAGATACTATTTACACCACCTGCAAGTCTAGTCTATCACAGTATTATTATTATTATTACTCGCACACCTGCATTTATCTTTAAGTGGAAAAATTAAATATTTCTAGTTTCATGCATCTTATAAACTCTGAAATTAACTGGTTTCCAGCAACCCAGCTTTCCAACAGCTGTAACTAGCAAACTGGATAACCATGTGGCTATTTGACTGATTAGGAAAATAGCCTGCTCTCCCAGCTACGTAATGATCCTTTGCTGCTTGAGGTCAAAATTGAAAGTGTTAATCTTCAGCTTAAACCATGCAATTTCTGGATTTTAATCTTTTCGTTTAGCAAATTGTTGCTGATGTTCTAATGAGATTACATCACCAGTGATGTAAACTGCTACTGCACTCATTCATTCCATACCTCCCTTGCTCCCATAGTGTGTTTTGCCTGTTTTCTGCTCCACGTCTTCCTAGTCCACATTCAGGAGTGTCTGATACATATTTTTGAAAAAGCTGCAGCACCTCCTGGTCTCAGTCTGGGGCAGGCACAGGTCAGCCCCATTCTAACTGTTAGAAGAGGTGCTGTGTCTTGTGCTTGAGGCTGTACAAAATCCCAAAAGTCAGTGTAAAATTCATATCAAACAAAAGGAAAGTATTTCACAAGGTTTACTCCTTCTTGTTTCTTGTTCAACTATGAATTACCTATTTTTTATTACTCTGAGTATTACTCTCTTGCTTCAGGCTCTAGCTTACCCTTAATCATCAGCAGGAGAACTGCATCCAACTATTGTCACCTGCACTTTCAGCAAACAGAGGAAGAACTTGAGGCACCAGTATGTTACTGTCACTGAGGCTGCTGCTCTTACATGGGTTATTCCCCCGTCCCATCTGAAAAGTTTATCAGGTTGCACCTACCCATGGGTGCAAGAGAAAAATGGGGAAGTGGTTATGGTGTATGTGAGCTCCCTGTCTTGCTCTTCCACATCTATGAAGTGGAGATGTTTCTTAGTTAGGTGAGAAATCTCAGTCTCCTTAACAACCAGGTGGCGGGTCACTCCTGGAGCTTCTCTGGGCAGCTGGTCATCCACAGGGATAATGTGTACCATCATCACCTGCAATTGGGGAGACAGCAGAATCATCAGCCATTGCTCTCAGTAAGAGAGTGTCCCAAGCAGCTGTTAACCAACAAGCACACAGAACTGGATCACTGGACTGTGAGATACAGAATGTGGCTGTCATGTCATATCATCAACACATCATTAATGGAGGTGTTTAACAGTTAAAGGCAAAGCTTTTGAATCTTAGAGGTTTCCCTTTAAATTAAATGCAAAGTTAAATTTAGTATGTTGGACTTTTGCATAAAAAAATAGTCTATTCTCAGTTGACTTCAGGATGATTGTTTAATTTGTTTGTACTATCCCCAAATATGATTTGCTTTCAACATTTTGTTTTATAGCATAGGAAGAAATCTTTTTGATGAACTTTAACCAGCCAGGGAGAATTACCCCATTGAAAGCAAGAACAAGAAATAGCCCTAAAGAACACGGGTTTTGGTGATGACTGTCATCAGAAAAAATCTATACAAGTCTTATTTGAAAGCCTGTCAGAACATGTAAGATATTAGCCATTTGAAGAAAAAATTCAGGAGACTGCAAAGATGCTTCCTTTCCATACCTGTGGCTCTGAGAGATTTGGAGGGTCATGACTATCGCATAGCACAAACTCAAGGGAATCTTCAAATACTTCTCCTCCCAAATGATGATAATAAATCATTCCATTAAATAGATCCCTCTGAAGAAAACTGTTGACAGAATACCCTGTTGAAATGAAAAATTCATCTTCTATTGAATACTCCATGATTTTAATACTACATTAAAGTTATGCAGTTAGCTGTCCAAGTAACTGGAGAAGTATAATGTCCTCTTTTTCACCCTAACTGGAGCAAGTCCTTCAAAATGTTCTCTCATTGTCTTCCACATTCTCTGAAGATCACCATCAAGTTCTTTTCTGTGTCAGTTAAAGATCATTCAAAAATGAAGCAAACAGGCCAAAAGCCCTGTTCAAAAGTCAGAACAGAATTTGCAGGACTAGCAGCCTCTACAGCCTAGCACAGGAATTTATGGGTTATTACATGGAAGAAGAGTTTTCTCATCATTTAGCATAATTAGGATCATGTCTTAGCTCTGACTTCGTCACAGATCCTTGCATGTAAACTAACTCACACCAATACTTTTTCTGGAGTAAAGGACTGCAGGAAAATGGACTCAAAACGGAAAAATTACAGGATAAATTGTGTACATAGGAACAGTTATGCTAGTGCAGAGATCAACATTAATTAGTGTTGGGGTTTTACACTACAATTAAATAAGTTCAAAATTGCCACTATTTGTCCTGAGCCAAAATAAGGTGTCTGACTGTAACATGTACTGTATTTTTAAAAGGAAATGACAAAGAAAAATTTGTGGATGTGCTTCATTACCTAGCAAGTTTGGTCCTGGTTTCTTCAAGACTTCTCCTGCTTGTGGTGGCTTGGTAATATTGAATAGTATGTAGTGATCACTGGAATCCATGTCCGAAGCATGGAGCATGGAGCGCTGAATCAGGATTGTCTGTCCCTCATGAACTTCAATGACCACATTGCTGATCAGAAATGGAGGGCTGTCATCTTTAGGGAGGATATTTATTGGAAACTTGTGGCGAATACTGTGGGAGCCATCAAAAATTCTAAATACCACAAAGTCCTTAGTAGAATCACTGTCATCATGATGGTAGTGGACAACTCCATCCTGAATGTCAGAGACAGTGAACATGAATCCTTTCCCTCCTGTTAAAACAGTGGAAGAAAAAGCATCAAAAATGTGTGGTTCAGCCCAGAAAAGTATCTTTCCACTAATATGAAGATTATTGAGGGAGAGAGATGAACAGCATGTTGCTAACTAGAAAAATCAAACGCAATTTCACCTATCAAAAAAAAAGGTTGTAGGAGTTGGAATAGCTAGTAAGAATGCAAAATTTGTAACTGTGACAGCAGAGAAAATGTCACTAAAGGTATGTGGAGACATCAAGGATTTTTAACTGTGATTGTTTCCACTTTAATTTCTACTTCCTTATCAGAGCATTTTACAGGCATTTTAAGCATTAAAGAATATATCAACTATATATTTTTATAATTAAAGATCAGGACTTCATTTCAAGTAAAATATAATGATGTAAGGATTTTGGTATATTGAGGTTATGGTCTGTCATAAGACAGTTTTATACCTCTGCTTCACTAGAAATGTTATGCCTACAGACAAATATTCAGGCAAGCTAAAGGATTCATGAACTGCAAGCTGGCACTAAAAGGTATGATCTCCCCCAGGCCACCAAGAAAGCAAGCCAGCCTTTCCTCTAAGGTTTTGCCAAAAAAAAGACAATTCCCAGAATATGTGGTAATGTTTTCCTTGGCATGAGGAGAGCCAAAAGAGGATAAGGCACAGTCACTGGAGATAAAATACCCACCTCTGGCTGCTGCATGGTAGCCTGAGAAAGCCTCAAGCTCAGTGTGCACAGGCAGGATTGCCACAGGAGATGGGCCCTGGCTGGCTGCACAGCCTCCCTATCACTGTTTCTGGGGAGAGACAGCACTGCTAGCCCTGCTGCAACCCACCCAGCGCTGCTGCCAGCACACGGTTCCTGCCTGCAGCTCTGCAGGAGGATGATCTTGCACACACTGTCTTTTTACTGCCTTCTTAAAACTTCCTGATGTTTTATAGATTCCCACACTGGACTACTTGTCCGAATTCCCTGGAGTTAAGTTTACTTCTGAGTAGTGTCTGTATCTGCTATATTCAAAACACCACCCTTCTCTTCCTTTAAATAGCTTCTTTACATCTTTAGGTTATGCATTTTACATGAACACATTCAACTATCAAAAAATCTCAGCATTGATAGTGGCAACATGTTCCCACCCTGCCAAGAGCAAAGTGATTTCCATTACATAACCTTTTCCCCAAGCACTGTGATGACAGATATGCTGGAGAGTAGAACTTGTGATATTGATAATGCAGAAGGCTAATGAGTTAGAAATCTAATTTAATTTCAACTTTTTGAAATAAACCTTAAAGCTGCCAGTAACAACTATATCCAAATGCTGTCTGTATTTGCCAACAAAACAAAATCACTTGGCATTCTTAAACATCTGCAAGCAAAAATGTAAGAACTGAAAATGTATTGACTGTGTTTCTTCAAAGTCATGTTTCTCAATGAAAGCATAGCTGATTTCTTTAAAATTTTGCCTTTGGAGTGTAAACATACATTAAGAAAATGAAGGTTTAAATACTGAATTTTTTGAACGTTCCTGTTTTAATACGCATGCCTAGCATGGTTGTAGCAGGGGAAGGTGGTCAGCAGAGGGAGCAGAGCTGCTGTTTTATCACAGAGGAGATTTTTCCAGTCTCTGCAGTTGAAATTACCTACCTCTGACTGAGAGCTGCCCGTGCTGTAAGCCATCGACTGTGACCAAGCGAACATTTTGGATGTCATCGTTGTCTACAATTTGGAAGTGCTGCCATGTGATGGGTCGGGATTGCCCCTCTAGCAGGTTGAGTCCTACGAACAGCAGAGAGTTACGTCACTGTCAGCATCTAACACTTCTAAAAGTGTTTCCAACCAGAGGAAAGAACTCAGAATATTTAATTCTATCTGCACATCTATGTGTGAAAGGCATTCCAGTGGAGGTTTAGATATTAGGAAAAATTTCTACACTGAAAGAGTAATTTAGCTTTGCAACAAGCTCCCCAGGGCAGTAGTGGAGTCACCATCACTGGAAGTGTTCAGAAAATAAGCAGACAAGGCACTTCATGACATAGTTTAGTGGGTGTGGTGATATTCAGATGAAGATAATTTTGGAGGTTCTTTACAACCTTAATACTTCTATAATGCTATGATTTTAAGGCCACCTAAAAGTCTGATAACAGCTTCTGACATACTTGAATTTTTTCATTGTCTTTAAGGAATCTTTTTCAGAGAAATAACCAATCCTGATGTTGCAGGTAGCTTCACGTGTAAGTTGCATATTGTGTCCTGGGGGGAGGGAAACATCAGGAGCCCCAGGCAAAGAACCATCAATGGGCATGGGGTCTGTCTGGTCACCCAGAGACTGCAACAAGAAGAAATATCACCACTGGAACAAGTACACACGGACTGTGGGGGTATAAAAGACAGGGATTCCTGTGTTTGGGGTCCCTCCCTGCAGACACCCAGTTTGAGGTAATTTTGTGCAGCTGCACCACAGTTAAATTACATAAAGGAAACAGACAGCAAGTATTCCAATATGGGAAACACAGACTGAGCCAGTAACAGAAACTTGTCTGTTTGTATGTGTGTGGTGAGTGTGGGAAGTCAAGCAGGACATCCATCGGATCACTGGAGCCACCTGCTGTGGATAGCTTCAGTCCCAGCAGTGCAATGGCTTCAGTCTTGGCTAGTGCAATTGTGGCTCACAGGGAGGGGTATCTGAAAGGTAAGGCAGGAAATTTCCTTGACATCTGGTTTCTAATTATCTGATAATCTAATGAGGCACATTTCTGGACATTCGCACTGACAGGAGCATTGTTCTTGAAATCTCACAATGTCTGAAACTGGGCATTTCGATTTTTTAGTCAGTTAAAAACATGTTGATCTTCCTGAGAGAGGACAGGTGCTCCTTCTTAATTAGATAGTCATTTCAGGTGAGGTTTCTCTGGAAGACATGAGGCGCCTTCTGCTCAGATCCTTTCCTTTTCTACCATAGGAAAACTGCACTTTCCCTGGTGTTAACTTCTAGACGTGTTTGATCTTATATTTTTTCCTTTTGATGATTAAATATCAATGCACTCTAGATGAGAGACTCTGTTCCCTTTCCAGTGCAGGCATTATAAATCTGTTTGAATTAGACCTAACCCTGTAAGGTTTCCAGGCTTTAAATGCTGGTGGTATATCATGCCCTTTTTCCTATTTGTTAATTTTTGCGCACTTCCACTTTAAACAACACCAACAAGCCTTGGTCTTTCCTATGTGCTACCCCATTCTTCCTATTCCATAGGAGTAGCCATTAATATTCATACCTTTTTATGTACAGTCCATTCTTCAAGAAAATGCTATATGAATAAATCACAGTTTTCCTGTAACTCTATTTTTTCTTTATTTTTCATTCCAGTTAAGACATTAGATCTTTTTGAAGTTGTTGTAACATGTTCCCTCCAAAACGGATATAGGGGAAAATAGATTTCTGCTCCTTCACTTTAATGATCCTTAGACTCCAGGTGTAAATCTGATTTTTAGAGCTTTGTCAAATATTTGTGCCAAAATGTTATTGATTCTGAAGCAAAATTAACTTAGCATAAGAGATCTCACCTGTATTCCACGAAACCCGTGGGGCATTTGTATCTGTTGTTCTGATAGAAAGATGCACAGTGATTGGTGAACTCCTTTCAAAGTAGAAGTCATGCACCTCAAACTCCACCTGTTGTGAAAACAGATAAAATGCTTATTGAAACTGGAAACAAAAACACATATACTCCAAAACACATATAGTGCATTCCCTTCTGAGAGATCTTACAGGTTATTATCTGATAATATGTTAATAAACAAAACTTGATTTAGCTTCTAAAAAGAGCCACAGAAGTTCTGCACAAAACTGAAACTTCTTTGCTCTTTGCAGTGAATTCTGAATTCTGTGAAACTTAGTTTATAGTGTGTGTAATTTTCATTTTTTTGGGGGTAGTTAAATCATCAATTAATATACAGCTTTTTTAAAGTAGTACTAATAAAAAGTGAGGGAGACATTTCCTGCTTTTTTAAGATGTGTAGGACCGAAATAGGTATGACAGAAAATACATGCACTAGTGCAGAAAAAATAATTAAAAAAAAAATCAAACTCTTGAGCTTTCAGATTCCAGAACTGTCAAATTCTTGAACCTGCAATCAGACAATGCTGAAAGCAGAACAGAGATGAGGCACTTAAGGAGCAGATGTTTTGGTAGGATGTCTGGTCCTCACTTTAAGGAAACAGGGAAATGGGGCTCCTGTGAGAGCCAAGAAAAAAAAGGTGAGACAAGTCTTGTCAGCATCAATTGCCAGTTACTGTTGCTGTTGCTTGCTCTGCTTTCCAGGCAACTATTTCCTCAGTTTATCTTGCTCTGATTTCTTGTTTGTTCAGTTTTATTGCTTTAGTACCAACCATTTTGCTTTGATTGGATAATTCCTTAAGTAACTTATCAGACAGTATTTCATAACTCACTCAAGAACCTGCAGACAGAAGTCTGACCTCATTCATCATTTCCATCATGCTCTCTGTGTTAGTGACATGCTTTTACTACTCCCAGCAGGAACTGTTGGGAGCCCTTTTTTGTTATCCCTAAACCCTCATTATCACAGCAGGTAGGCTGTAAGGCCAAAGAGCAATCCTGGCCTTTACCTGGTCTATCTTTCACGACTTTAAATATGTCACCTCTGCACAGGTCACAGAGATCAGTAACATCATGCAGGGATAAAAGCTGTGTGGAAAAGGCACCACTGATCTTTCCAAAGCCTCTTGGGTAGAAGTAAAAGCACTGTTATTTCACTATTCCTCCTAATAAAAAAAAAAAAACCTGTTTAGGTATTTCTCAGTCAGAGGGGATAAAAGGTTTTCAGTACAAAGAAATTCTTATGGAATGAGCAATAAACATCTATTTTGTGTTAGTTAAGATGATGTGTCATAGGAGAAAGTGGTAAAAGATTTTGCCTCTGCTCCTGTATTGCATATAGTTTTAAAAACGTTTTTCCCCTGAAAAATGTTCATTACATGCAATTACATTTATTTCCATTTTACATAATCTTAAGGAGGTGAAAACCAGTAAATGTTCACACATCCCCTTGCTACCTCATAATTCCTCCTCTCTGTGTGGCTGTTATTTGGAGGCTGATAAGCAATGAGCATGTCACTGAGATCCTTCCACGTGAAGGAGCCAATAGGTTTGGTGTGGTCAGAGAGGTGAGTGATAAAGCCTCGTGGAGGTGGCTTGGTGATGTTGAATATAAGCAGGGACTTTGGAGTTTCATTGTCTTCAGCATCAATGGTTGTGGTTGTAATAGGAGTTAAAATAAATTGATCTACTTCCAGGATGAACTTTGCCATTGGGGCAGCTTTGGGTCTTTGGTTGGGAACAGCACCTCTAATCTGAACAGGGAGCCATGCATACTCCGTCTACAACAGAAAAAAATGAGACAACTGAAAAGGCAAAGTAAAGTGAAAAAATAAATCAAATTTCTTCTAGCTTCACATAGCAAATCAGGGTACATGTTAAAGCAATAATTATTTTGAAAAGAAAAATTAAAATATTTTAATTAGAAAATGCCTAGAGTAAATATTGAGACATCAAGAATATGACTTTCAGGTTCACTAGTCTTATTTGTGTCCTTAATTTGAGGCTGAAATGACTTCCTTAATTTGATGTGAGTTTAATGAATAACTTTATCTGACAGAAACATGCACAAGCTATTAATTATTATTAACTGAATATGTTCACAGAGCTCTTAACTTATAATTACTGTGTATGCTGAAGTCAGTGCAGATCACGCTGTACAGAAGTTGTGGAATTATGCCAGAATTAATTTTTCTCTCAGGATAAACTACTTATGTCTGACAGTAATCAATCAGAGGTGTTTCTCTCTAGCCATAGTGGTCTAATCATAGAGGCATGGAGATAATGCCTTTCATTAACTTAGCTGGCAAATTTCTAAGAACTGAAAAGATTTAAAGGCTCCCTATCTCTCTTCAAATGTGACAAGGAGCAAAAAATTATTAAAAAAGAAACAACAACAGAAACCACAGGATGACAGTCAGACATTATAAACTTGCATAAAAACCTACCTTGTGCAGAGTTTTGCTTCTGCTGTCTGAGAGATCCAACCTCACAGGAATATAATCAGTGTCAGGTGAGGGGGGATCAAGGTGTCGATACTGAATTCCCATCCTCAGAAATTCTTCACAGCTCATCTTTTTGTTGGTAATGTCTCCTAGTCCCTGTGCACAGCTCCTGTTTCTGCACTGCTGGCCCAGGTTGTGCTCTGTAACCCAAAAGCAATAGTGAAAGTTACCAGAGCAGAAACCACCATGGGGAACCTGCCCATGTAGCTAAAGCAACCCTGAGAGAGACAGTGTGATGAGAAGTAGGACTCCTTTCCCTAATTTCTCCTACAGGATTTTGTTTTCCTCTGATGTCTTCCAACTCCATCCTACCTTGGTGTTTTGGTTAGGTGCTGCCTCCAGCAACGACCTGTGCTGTTTCTACTGAGTCTTGGCACACACAAAGTTGTCACATTGGTCCTACGCACATCTATGGGCCAGAAACATGGCCAGAATCCAGTCAAGGAATTATTGACCCAGATCTTGACCTGCATGGTGCCTCACAAAAAATTCATGTGCCTTTCATGTGCCACAATAGCTCAAACTGTTCATTAAATTTCACACAACCCACTGTTACACAGCACGTCTGAAACAGCCCACTGCTCCCGACTTAATCTGCTGCACCTCTCTGGAGGTGCTAATGCAAACAACAAAAGCAAGTCATACTAGTGCCAGGGAAGAGGCTCCATGGCTGATCTCCACCAAACTGCCCTTGCTGCACTTTCCCGGCAAAAAGCTGGCCATGAGCAGGCAGGTGAGTTTCCGAAGAGATTATGGAAATGGTGCAGTCCAAGTTTATCTTCCTGTCGTAATCAAAGGTGAGGACGTTCTTGTCAATCACCCTGGACAGACCGTAGTATTCAGGGACCTCCAACGCATGGGAGCGCATTTTTATGATGTTACAGTCTGGCTCAAGTAACTGCACATGAAGGGTGAATGTTTCTACAAACGTTTCTGTTTCTGTAAACCTGCAAAGGACAGAAGAAAATCAGTTATGCTTCATGCCATCTTCTGTTGCTTTGTGATCTGGGCATTGTCCTCATCTTTGAAATGGAATTACTTGAATTGATTTCTCTCTTGTGTGCTCAACCCTTGAATCACCATAACATAGATCCTGGTGCCCAAATTCCCCTTCTTATAAGGGAGTGTGTGTGAAGATGTTACTCTCTGTGTGTATATGAGAGTACCTGTCCCTATCAGCAGGACAACAGAGAACAAACATGCAGTATTCTGAAAGTGATATTGCCACTTTCCACAGCATAATGAAAAATCACTGGTTGTGTGTAATAAGCCAGCAATACATAATACACATTAAATGAGCATATCTGCAATACATTGTGAGAAATGTTTCTGTAAACAGATGGTCACTTGTTGACTAATGATGCAGCTAGTGGATCTAAGTGGCTACATCATGTACAGCAGAACATGCTTGAACTGTAAAAAATGGACTGCTTGTTCTTCCTAAGGTCAGCTGGGCTCCTGGTAACAGTGAAGTGTGACCTGCTGGTGCTGCTTACCTGTACAGCCTAAGCATGACCATGTCTTCATCTAAAATCGGACATCCATTGTGGGTATATTTGACTTCATTAGGAAGGAAGTGGCAGTCAAAAACCTATGAAGGAGAAAGAATATTCTGGCACCACACTGCCGAAGAAGTTAACTTCACAGCCCCTGTTCCACGTCTCTCTGAGTGCCTGGAACCAGACTAGCAAAATGTTTGATATGCAGTTCGTTTCTGTGAATGGGTATTCACCTGTACTGTGATCCCTCAGTGAGAGCCAGAGCAACCACATGACCTAGGGCTGCCTGCATGCCACAATTAGAAGGGCAAAGGTTGTATGTGATTGTTTCAGGCCGCCAAGTCCCTCCCCAGTACAACAAAGAGTTTGACCTCACCTTCTTTACCACTGCAGCCTGTGGAGTTAAGGCTGTGGATATATCCAGCAGTATATACAACTGCAGTGGAGCTGAAAAGCCAGCAGTTCCAGCATTATAATTTGAGACTTATTGACTTTTAAAGTTGCTCATGACAATAGCTTGATTATATAGTAAATCTTGCTTTATGTCCACCAGAATTATACCAAAAAAGTACGACACAGCTAACTTAGAATTGTTCCTAGTTTTTGTGATACTGACTTTGTACCAGTAGCTCTTTTCTAGATCAGACATCATCTTTGTGCCATACAAACATCCATCCCCAAAAGCAATGTAATCCACAGCACAAAAGCAAGCAGATACCTATGCTTTCCTACCAGCTAATTCAAAACAGACTAATTCTGACAACATACCTGATATAAGCAAAATCTGGGAGTCTGTCTGGCCACAGTTTAACCATCTAAGGCAGACACTTCTTTCAGGCAGATTGATTTATTTAATGGTTGGTTGGTTTGTGAAAGCAAGGCAATGAGGAAATATGCCTGATGCAAATAGAAAAAAGATTGCTTTGACACACCCGTTCTTTGGAAAAGGGATTTGGATTCTGAGGAATACAATTTCCATGTTCTCAAATACTGCAATTGGCAACACTGGCAATTTAAAATTCCCTTGCAGTATTGTTTCTTTACTGAATCACCAGCTGAAAGCTCCTAGCATTGGTAGACTGTGTTAACCTTGTGATAAAAGGGAATCCCTACACAGTCCATGGAGGATGGGACATGCTCTTGTTTCATATCTACAGAGAGAAAAGGCATATTCTAGCCAGCAGGAAACCAAAATCACTGCATTTCTTAAGTGAATATTCACTGTGAATCTAAACATAGTTTTCATTGCATTATTTGGGGCAGCATTCACAAATGATTATATGGACTTTCACAGACTAAAGTGAAATTTGTTCAACACTTACTAACAGACATAATAAGGCCATAACTAAGCAGTTAATATATGTATATGGCTGACTGACTAAGCCACCTTTTTTTTTAAAAAAAGAAGAGGCAATTTCTTAATGACAGTGATTTTTTAAAATATGACAAAAGAATCATGAAAATTATTCTTTGAGCCAATTCGTGCAAATGCCTTGCATGAATTGTGTTCATTCCCTAACCACTTTAGACGATGGTGAAATGGCTGAGAGACTTTAGTAAGGTTCTAAAATTTTGACGGAAACTGTAACTCATAGAGAAAATCTTTGGATGCTCTGACTTTAAGTGTAAAACTTATGTAATAATTTAATTCTAAATTAATTGTTAATATATGCTTAACTGAAGCACCTCATGACATTTACATTAAAGAATTTAAGAATTATTGAACTTTGTTTCTTTCTAACCATTACAGAGAAATATAACTTACATCCTTCTTTAACAGAAGAATAGTTGGAGTTTCTCAGCTTTCATTATTAGTGAAAGGGTCTACTTCCACTGAAGCCATTCTCAGGTGCTCAAGCAATGTGATAATTTTTCTATACTCCAAGCAATTTTAAAACTTATTGCCTGCTTTTAACTTTCAAGAAGAAGTTCATTGTACACAGTCCTTCTTTTATTTAGTTGTCTTATGGGGTTTTTTTTAAGTGATGAAGTGGTTGCTTTTCAGACATATAAATATGTGGATTAACCTCTTGGAATAATCTGTGGTTTTATGGAAAATACACTTGGTTTTATTTGTTGGGTCTGCTTAGAAAGGAAGGACAAGAACAATATGTGGAAAACAAAATTAGTCTCACATGATTAAAATTTTGACTATGTTGTGGCTGTTCTGTTGTGCATTATTTTCAAATTCTGTAGAAATATGTACTCTGCTTTATTTTTCAAACAAAACCAAAAAATATTCCTTTTTCTTACTTAATGTCCTTTCTTTCTTAATACAAACTAATATAAAGGAACATGATATTTAAGTAATAAAATGGATAGTCTTATGTGATAGTCTACAAAAATGGAAAATAAAATTAAGAAGTAGTTATGTGGTATGCTATCTAGAAGAAAGAAAAAAATGCATATTATATACAAAACCCACTCTTATGGTAGATTCAGAAGCTTAATGTTGTACACTGAAAGTAAGATTCTTCACTGACATAAATCAGTGTAGAGCCCTCAAAGTCAGTAGGATTTTGGTTTCATAAGGGTGTTGTGGGGGACAAGGCCAAAGGGATTACAGAATTCCAGATAAAAGACAGCCCTTCCCTTGCCCCCTGATGGAGTCACTCCATCACAGAGAGCCAAGGGGGGTCAGGCAGGACCTGCCCTTGGTGAAGCCATGCTGGCTGGCTTGAATCACCTCCTTGTCCTCCTCCGTGCGCCTTAGCACAGCTTCTAGTAGCATCTGTTCCATGATTTTCCTAGGAACACAGCAGAGGTGGACAGGTCAATAATTCCCAGGAAAGATCTACCTTTTTATAGGATGGTTACTGTAGCCATCCTCACCTGGCTGCCATGACTTTTCAAATATTATGGAATGTGGCTTCACAGCTACATCAACCAGTTCCCTCAGGACTCAAGGATGCATCTTACTGGGTCAAATCATATCAAAGAATGAATGTCCTTATTTTTAAGACATCATTAGTTGCACATCTTAATTGGTAACAAGAGATTGGAAAATTTAGAACCTTTCTACAAAGGTTTGTTACCACTGACTGACAGTCAGTTTATATATGTATTTAGACACAATCTGCTTTGCAAAAAAGAAACATCTGGTTTATGTTTCCTGATATGTTTTCCTTTTGTATGAACAGGCAACTCTGTCTATAAATTCACTGGGTAAGACAAAGGAAATCTAAATATTTTCCTAATTACTGTTGGGCTTTGGATTTTTCCACTTCAACTGCTTTTCAATTACAGTTTATAATTAAATTGTCATACATTCCTAGAACATTACCCAATCTAATGGAAGCAAACCAAATCATACCGGAGACATTTTCCGGCTGCAGAATTTCCTGCAGAAAGACCATGAGTGGCACAAGGAGATCTGGTCTCTGGCACCTTTTTTCAGGAACGGTGAAAGCTCAGGCACCACTAGCAGGCACAGTCCTTGTCCAGCCTGGTGCCCTGGGGCCACCAGCCCAACAGAGCTCTTCCCTCTACGTGTGTGCCTCCAGCTGCCACACTCAGCTGCCTGGGCAGATATGCAGGGCCATGAAAGAGCAGGTGCTTAACAGATGTGAGGCTGGGAGAGGAGAGGTTGTTTGGAAAACAAGGTGCAGTGAATGCACATCTCCTGGGACCTCTTGTAAAGCTATGTTCTTGGAAGATGTTGGGTTACACAGGACAAAGTGGCTATTTTAAAATTCCTGGGTCCTACTGCACATAGAAGCTGAGGCAGAAGTTAAAAGCAAAATTACTCCTCAGCCAGACAGATTGCCTACAGAAGAGGTTCACTGTGTAAGTCCCTCTTTCTCTTTTCTTCCTCTCCTTTAGGTTGTATATTATGAAAAATTTCTTTACTGAAGAAATTAAAACAGGCACTAAAACAGGTTCCCCAAGGAAATGGTGGAATCACCATACTTGGAAACATTAAAAAATTAAATATAAGTAGGTCTTAGGGACATAGTTTGTAGTGCACCTGGCAGTGTTGGGTTAATGGTTGGACTCATTGCTCTTCGAGGTCTTCCCAGCCTCAATGATTCTGTGTTTGTGGCAGCCAAGGACCAGCCTGCACTGGGGAAGTAGAGGTGGGGTACTAAGGTCAGTGTCCTGGCTGGCAGAAAACAAGCCCTGGGTAGTTTCTGCAGAAGCACTACACTACTTAAGGCAGTCTCTAGAGAAGATCACACATTGTCTTCCTGGTTTCCCTGGTATGCCTCTGCTCCTTAGGAGGGCTGATTCAGCTGAAGTACTTGTCAGTGGTTTGCAAAAATAATACTGATGACCAAGCCAGAAGTTTTGAAAAATCTATTGAGATTGGTGCTTCTTCACCTATCTTCACAGAAGACACCAAAAACCCAGGAAAGGAGGTTAAAAACTATATTCATATACAAGCACATGAAAATGTATGCTGTGACACAAACCAGAATTTTTCAAACTCCAAAACCTTCTTAGTTATGACATTAAAACCATTCATCTTCTGTCTATAACATTACATCTTCATGACAACTGTGTTCAGCTCCTTCCTGCTATAACTCAGGTGGGCAATTTGTAAAGCAGATGAGTAGCAGAAAAGTCATATGTGAAATATATTTCATTATTTCTACAAGCTCGACATTTGAAAAGAAAACAGGGGAGTTTTAATGTATTTGCCATCTGCTAACAATTTGGCTGTTGCAGAGCAGAACAAACAATGCTGCACACAATGTGCTTATTGTATGTGATTATTTTTTCTTAATTGGTCCTTAAGTAGTGGCTCCGTGACTAAAATTCAAAATGCTGTAGTGGGATGTGCATTATTCAAGGGGCACTGGCTACCCTCATGGGAGAAAAATAAGCAGCTGAGAGACTGGAGGATATCTCCTAACTGGAAGTTTTGAAATACCCATTCTTCACTTGTGAAAGGAGACTCTGACCAGACTCACTTCTGTGCACTCATGCTACTGATCTCAGCTTTTGGATTTCAGGGTTGCAGTTCTCTGCCAGCTGTCCACTTAAGCAAAAGGCTGAATCCCACACACCATTCAGTTTCATGCCTTTTAGTCGGTACCCAAAAGAAGAACAAAAATCAATCAAGCAGCCTCTTGTAGTTTCTCCCAGACCTGCACACACCAATACTCAAGGCAGAAAAACAGAGCCCAATTACCTGTGGAGTAAGTTTCCCAACCCTCTGTGTTATTGGCTCACTGATCACTTCTACTTTGCAGACATCTTTCTCTCTGGGGATGGAAAAGTTGAGGTCCTCTTCTGACAGGAAGACAGACTGTCCCTTCATCACTTTCACCCCAAGGTTCACACCAATAAAGGAGGAGCACACAACTCTTAACACGACAGGCAACAGTAGAAGCAGCCAGCCTTTCTCAGAGGGCTTCATATTACTGGGGCGTGCCAGCCTTCTTCAGGGAAAAAATTTCTTAACAAAAGGAGTCTTCTTCCTCCACCAGCAGACTTTCACCATGTAATTAAGGCATTATTAGTCACAGATTAAAAATGTATGGCATGTTTTCTATTAATAGGCTCTCCTTGACTGAAATTTGGGCAGTTATTGGGCAGATATTTTCAAAATATCCTTAGGTTTTTATAAAATTGATTGGTCAAGCCTTACAAAATGATGAATGTGTTCTCAAGGTTTGTTAATCCTAAAAAAAAAACAAGAGAAAGAAATTGCTATAAGGAACCAGGCAACTATAGGGATAAAACCAAAACAACTAACATAAAAAATACTTCCACTGTTTCTGACAAATGCAGTTCATTTCAATACCGTTCAGTGCACACATGATCAGAAAATAGCAAACAACCCCTAAGTCTGAGAAAAAATCAACGGAGATAAAGAAGACAAGATAATATAGAAAATAAATTATACAAGTTTCTCGTGCCCCTAATTACAGTGAATCTTCATCTTTCATGTTTATAACCTCATAAGAAAAATTTTTTTTTTCTGGCATTAAACAAGCACTACTGAAATCCTTTTAAAAGCCTAATTTCTACAATCCTCCAAAGTAACTGAAGCTACAGCACAAAGAACAGGAAGTGATATTGATTTAACTAAATTTGAGAAGATCATAAGAATTCCAAGACAGAAAAGTGTCAACATTCCTTTTTGTAAAATTTTGATGCCCTAATTGTTTGCCACAACCTTACAACCAACAGGGAATTTTCCTGAAAGTGAATTAAAAACCAAGTTCTTGTATGTCTTTATTTTCTTTGTTGTTGTTAATAGGTAAATGTTCACTCTACTGTTTCTGGCAGAATGAATTTCTAAGCAGCCTGTAACTGAATATAGGTATCCACCCAGATTTAAATTTCACTTAAAAATAACTAGCAGTTCAGAAGTTCTGTAAAATTATTCACTTCCAAAAGTTAAACAAGACAGATCCACTCACTTCATCACATGTTTAAGATTGAAGATAATGAGTCTCACATACATATATAGTTAGATGTATGTTGACTATGTAGTCTGGAATGCAAATTTTTACTCTAGTTTTCTAGGTATTTATCTGAAAGTCTTTCCATTTTGGTTTAAAATGTTGAAACCATACCAGTCTGAAGTAAATCTGAGAGACAATGTAGAATTCTAGCCAGTGGAAGAGGAATGAAATCCATTGTAGAAAATTCAGGTAAGAAAACATTTAGAAATTTTAGTTTCAGACTAGGACCTGGCAAAGTGCTAACAGACAGTTAATGACTCTGATACATAGACCTGGTGGTTTGCATCTCATGACAATGCCACTTATTCTCTGCTCCATAATAGCAGGCTGAGGCACAGAAATATGGTGCAAAATAGCTTTATTCACAGGCATTTTCTTACACGGTGCCTCATCAGAAATTATAAAATTAAAGTCTGGATAATTTTGACTTTCTCCACTCCAATGTGGATAGCTATCATAAAATGATGTCAAAGTTGAGAGATAGCTTCATCACCAGTTTGAAAATGACACTCATGCAGAGACATCTGTATCTTGGCTCTGCTTCATTTGTTTCTGGTGCCTGCCCCATAAATCCCAGCATGGAATACAGCTCTAAACCTTGGGTGCAGGCAGTGGCTTCTATGCTGCCCTTTCCTGCATCTAAAACAGAACAGCAAGTGTTCAAGAGGAATCAGGGGCATTTTGATCAATTTCATGGTGGATGTATGAGATATTCTCTGCTACAAATTTGGCCCCTTTGTCACTGTGTATTACAGTCTTGCTTTGACTACTTTAAGGTGCAGACAGAGCTCCTGTATCACTGTATGTTTGCCCCACATGTTGCAGCCACTGGCCTCTGCTTGGATGCTGTAGGACTGTCTCCTGAGGTGGCCAAGCGAAGACCTTGGGAAGTACAACCTCACTTTCTCAATTACTTACACAAAAAATTGTAGCAAGATGAAATGGCAAGAGATTCTTTCAACACATAATGACAATAAAAATGAGAAGGCTTTGGGGTGAATGCCAAGGCATTAACATCCTCCCTATCTGTAAAGAAGGTCATTGCTTCAATGAAGTTATGTGTGTGCTACATGGTACTTACACTGATTGACAGTCTTCAGCTCTTCAGCAGATACACAGCTGCTGGTGATGCCACTGTCACATTTTGTGGCTGCTTCGAACTTCCTTACAATCTCCTTACTTCTCTGCCCTTAATATCACAGCTGAACCTTATTCTCCTCTGCTACTCATTGCCACGTCACCTGTGTCTCCAGAAGGGACATACAACTAAGGGACTGTTTAATTCCAAGTGCACCAAAATATTTCATATTATATAGTGGCGGAATGAAATAATGGTATTCACAAAAAACATAGAAGGAAATTAAGGTGAAATTAAGCTGTTTTCTCTTTCTAAGGGTCTGTCTATATGCCAAAACAACTGAAACAACTGAGCGACTCCAGGTGCACTGTGTGCGTACAAGCTCACAGAAAGCTACCAGCTTTGGTCCCAGAAGCAAAACAGTCAGTTCTGTAATATAGCATGTATAGCTGTTATTCCTCAGTGGGGATGGAAGGTTTAATTTATGAGGAGGGGCCAACACAGCTGGATTTGTTCAGCCTGAAGAAGAGAAGCCTTATTGCTTATTTTTAGACTTCTGACAGAAGAGTGCCTGGAGCGCAAGGAAGAGACATACAAACACACTAAAACAGCAAGGTTTATTTAATAAACAACTAATCAAGGCCCAAGCTGCTTGATGTAAGTTTGGAGCAAAATTTTCCACAAAATTGGCTTTTCTTGGGAAAAGAGGTAGGCACAGTTACCTGCAGAGGTCCTTTTCACCCTAAATCATACGCTGACTCTAAGCTGAAAAAGCAGAGCCATCTGACTGCTAAGATCTAAGATGGTTAATTGCAAACATAACAAGTGAGTCTGTGAGCAGAGATACATTGATGTAAGTAAAAGATTAATACAAATTATTTAGACAGCTATCTACCAACACAAAAGAACTGAAAGTAAAATCTGACACAGCACCAGTAAGTCTCAGCTTTAATAACTAAAACTTGACAAAAATACCTGTAATCACAAGTGGCTTTGAGCCAAGTCTCAATGACACCTAAAGCCTTCATTGGGATTTGGATGGGACTTCAAGAGTTTCTCTGCATGTGACAAAATCTCTGGTTTCCTGGGGTATTTCCCTCAGCACATGGATCAAAATTGCCCTAATCTTTCGCAAAGCTGGAAGGGCATAATGGAGAATGATTGCTGTAGGTTGGAAGTTGGATTGATTTGTTTTAATTAATACCAGAAAAGGTTTGCAAGAAACAGAAAGAACATACAAAAATTCTTGAGGACACATTTAAAGAAAACAAGTAAGAGCTTTCTATGATTTCTAGGAAACAAGATTAATGTTTTTATAGTAATTAAAATCTGGCACGGGGCAATGAAAGGATTGTGAGGTATTAAATTAGGAGAATGTGCACTTAACACATGCACCCCTTGGACTGTTTGCTATTTAATGGTTCTGTTCCATGCACACAAACAAGAATTACAGGTCACCAAGAAGCTAAGTATCTGGGAAGGTATTTGCTGAGTTAAGGAATGGCAGATAACACCCTGTAAGTAGTTACACCTTGGACCCATGCCAACGGCAGAGATGCATTTTGCCTAAGGTAAAGTGCAATCCTCAGTTAGCTGAGATGGTGACTAGTAGAATTCTCTAACTAGAAAATACATTACTTTAAAAATACCCTTCTAATAACCATTTGAAGAAACAGTGTATAATTTTCTGCAGAATTTGCTGGAATATCTCAGCAAAACACAGTAAAAGCAACTTGTTTTTAAAAGGTGATGATTCCAGACAAATACATAGAAAACAGCAGGAAATGTAAAATCTTTGTAAGCACATACATTAAGGGACACACGTAAACTTTTATGCATGCATATGACTAATAAACCTCTTTCTATTTTAGATTAATCAATTGTCTGAATGAAGATGAAAATGTAAAAATGCTGACAGTTCCCTATTGCAAAATAAGTGTACGATTTTAAAACATGCATTTAAAAAATAAGTTATCCCAACTAAATGAAATATATTCTTTTTAATGACTTACTAGTATCAAAAGGTTTTAGCATATGTTTCAGAGCTTTTTATCACATTTGTGTCTCTCATTAATAAGACAATTCTAAGCAAATAAATCTTATTTAGCTCTTCCAAACTTTTAAAGCCACAAAGTTTCATTATGTCTGATGAAAAAAAGCCAGCACGGTTAAGAAATTTATATCAAATTAGGATAAAGTAAGCTGTTTGGAATCCCAACTTTCAAGTTAGCTTCTACTAAACCACTGGCAAAACCCAGTGCCTGCTTTCCTCAAAGTTAAAACTGAGCTTTCATCCATCTCGAGCTCAAAAATTACTGTCTGGCTGCTCTGCTGCAGCATTCAGCAACAAACTGAACTCTGCAAGCTGCTAAGCACTATTACAACCACAAACCCCACAGCATTCAGTTTGTACAACAAACTTGAATAAGATACTTACAGGTAGCAGCGTTTCTGCTGGAGGCTGAACATGAGATCATTCTAGAAAAAGAGGAAAAATGTATGTCACTGACCCAGTAATTTCTGTTTTTAAAAGGCTGGCAGAGAAAGAAACCCAACGAGTGAGCGACAGAGAGAAAGCAGAGAGGGGGAGGGGAGATAGATAGATGAAATTCCAGTCTTTCTGGTCAGCTTGGCTGTAGTTTTCTCTGTACTGAAAATCCACAATAAACACTCCTTGCTTGCAAGACTGCTCCCGACTGCAGAGTCACAAATTACAAATACTTTCAGGCTTCGTATGATAAAAGCACTCACAGATGCCTTGTAGTGTTTACACTCAGCAATGTTTCTCTGCCAGTCAGCTCCAGATCTTCTTTTCCCCTTCTCCCAGTTAAGTCTGTTGGGACCAGAAACTAAGTTGCTGTTACTAATGTTTGGTCTTTGTTGTTCTCTTTTGTCCCTTTTTTTTTCCTTTTTTTTTTTTTTTTTTGTCCCCATTTTTGCTACTTTATTTCCTTTGAAATGCACACCAACACACCACTACAGTAGTATTCAAATTATAATTTTATTTTTTCCCATTCAGAACAGCAAGAAAGACAAAGAGTATAGGCAAAATCCTGCCAATTATTAAATATCTAATAGGATTTAAGATGTCTCTCCAGCTGTTATGAGATTCACATCAGATTTAACTGGCTGATGAGATTCTAAGTAAAATTTGCTATAATACAGTGGGTCATGGGTGCACCCTGAGGAGTAAACCTGACAGCCCTAATTTTCAGAGCACAGAAAGTGAATTGCAAAGCGCCAATACAGGGACAGACAACCCTAATCCATCTCAGCACAGGGACCTAAAGAGTTTTTTAAGTATATAGAACAAAAACATTTTCAGCCCAGCAGCAGGGCACTGGGACAAGGGCAAGAGGGACAGCATGGGGAAGAGCTACTGACTTCCAGGTTGTTTTGCAGGAGTCAAATCCAGCACAGCTGCAGTGCTGCAACATTGTCTGCGCTGGTCCCTCTTTGAATCAGCAAGCTGACTTTGACCCTCCTATGGAGACAAAACCACAATATAAAAATGCAAAACTGAAGTCAGTGGGAAGAAAGAAAAGAACCAGCAGATGTTCCTGTGGCATGGCTTATGTACAGATGAAGAAAACAGATGACTGTTAAAAATTAAAATGAACTCGAAGCTACACAATGTGTAATATGATACAATCTGGCCTATATTTCCCTAGGGAAAAAACCACCATGCACAAAATTTTCCTTGAGGTACAATGTTCTTATTAGAGTAATGTACTGTCCTGGATTTCAGACCACACATTTTATCAGGCTTCAGAAAAACTTGCTATAAGTATTTGTCTCCTCTGAGTTGTGTAGATGGCTGTGGGTTAGCCTGCATGTTTCTGGTTTTGCTTGCTGAAACGTAACTTCTAATTCACTGTGATGAATGGCCTGTCTGTACTGTACTATGGTCTGATTGGGAGCATCAGCATAACTGTCCTTACAGGCTGATTAAAACAGTGGCAGCTTATTTTAAAGCCTGTGACACATTAATCAATAATATCATTGCAGAAGCTGTCTTCAAACTGGTTTTATTACTGCAGCAATGAACTTAGCATTCCATTTTTTATTGTACTCCTTAACTACAATTAATTTTTGCAATCTATCAAGGTCACATCACCTGAAGGATAGAATAAAATTACCCAAGCTTTTCTTGATAAATGCCAGAGCACTGAAGAGAAGACAAGCCTTTTGTAAAATACTCAGTCTTTCCATTTCAATGTTTGCCCGCACAGGAAATAGTGTAGTTATGTTTCCCATAGACGAAACTTAGGCACAGTATATATTTTTTATCAATTATTAATAAAATCATGCGGTCCAGATTGTTGATATGAAGGTAATAAGTTAAAAGTTTTCTGCAAGCTTTTGTTAACAAGAGACAGACAAAATCAGCCACTTTCTTTACAGGCTTTTATTTGAAAAATTAAAGAAGACCTTACTTGAGGCACAAGGTAGGCAAGAATACACACACACACACACACACGAGACACCTCACACACAGCCCCATCTCTGCTTTTTCATTTTGACTTACATTGATAATAAAGGCCTAAACCCACATTGTTTGATATCTGCACATTCAGTCAACATTCCTGTAAGGAGAATGAGGTTCTCAAAGGAACAAAAAAGAATTGTTCTTATCCTACTCTGAAGGCTGTACAAGAAGATCTGCTACATTGTGAGGGAAAAAATACAATTATTTTCCAGGTATTTACTACATGACATAAATTTTATTGTGTGAGCAACAATACCTGATAGCAGCAATCCATTCTTCATACAACTTTTAAAGAAAATATTCTAATACATTGATGTATGGAGCACAGAGTTCCTAGACAAGTTGAGCACCATGAAAATATTTAATTTGGCACCATTGTAGAGTAGCACTTAATGAAGACCTAGGAGGAATGGCAATATCCCTGTGGTAGAGGAAATAATTATATTCCCACTAGAAAAGAGTTGGCCTGTTCTTTAATGTACCTAATAAGGGATAGAAAAAGCATTTTTTCAGACATCAAGATGCATAGGAGGGAAAGGGTAAACACTATGTGTTCAAAATGTAGGCTAAAAATGGTTAAAAATAATCCCAAAACACATGAAGGATTGATTCATGCTGGCAGTCTGCCCACTTCTTGTAACAGTGCTCACAACTGGGCTTCAAAATGCATGTTAAAAATGCCCACATTTTCCCTCTCTTTCTTTAAAGTCTGTTGTTACATGTCCAAGCATTCAACCAAATCTCACAGACCGTGTGTCCTCATTAATGCAAAGGGGCAATTGTTTCAATTGCAATTTACTTAAAACTGAAAGATTTTTAGGAATATTACATTATTGCTATTAAGGTAATTTGCACTCAGGAAAGGTTCCTTAGTTGTTTTAATTGAGATCAATCAAGTGAATTTAATGAGACTCTGGAGATTTTTATCCAGTCTTTGAAAATTGAGCCTTTTGTGGGGCAGGGCCTTTATTTTGGCTTTAAACCACATATGGATTTAGACCACAGCTGTTACAAATGGATTTCCGTCACAGTTCATGTTTCCAAAGTTTCACTGGCTTTCCTTATTTAGCTCGCTCTGCCACTGACTATGAAAGATCTGCAAAAAGAGCTTTCCAAACAATGTCACAGATTTTATTTTTGTATTCTACATCAGGGTGTAAGTTCTGCAAATGCAGAGTACATTATGCTCAGAAGCATAATATGGTAGGTCTAAGGCATAGCACATACTGCTCCTGACCTTAAACAGTAGTTCCAGAAAACCCATACTTTTTAGAATATTGAAATCATTCTATGCAAAGCATGCAGGCTAAAATCCAGGAATGCTGATCCTCATAAAGAACCTCCCTTGCCTCTGGAGTGTACATTTTTACCTACAGCAGTGCTTTAAGTGTGACAACACATTCCCAAAACCTCTGCAATCCCAACTGCTCCAAAGGCATGCAGAAGTCTTTAAGCACAAAATAGTGCTTTAAGCTGCTATAATCCTCTAAAAAGATTACTTCTGAAGAATTTTCATTTCTTGGCATTCAACTAAGGTATTATTAAGATGAGAGGGTAATTAAAGAAAATTGAAGGAGCCTTCTGAGATAGGAGAAGAAAAGAAACCACACTAGTTTGCACCTGCTGAGGACAGCTCAGGGAATTCTAGGAAGATGTGTTATTTTAATTCTAACAGCACCAGATCTGACTCTTGCTTGTAATGAATGAAACACAGCAACTGGAAAAATGGATATTCCTCCAGAATATCTCCACTGTACAGGTGGGTATTCCTGTCATCTTTGTACTTTATTATCAAAGCCCAGCTGTGTCACAAGCAGTACCCTCTGTTATCTGGGCAGATGCAGACCTAAGGAAGGTAGAACAGAAAGGGCAACATGAGAGGTTTGAGAGACAAAGCCAAAAAGAAAAGGAGAGGAGAGCAGAACAAAGACTGGCTTGGAAAGGAGAGCTTGAAACCCAGATGCCAGCTATGGCCAGCAGCATCATCTCACACACCTTTGGTTCAACATTCTACTCAACAGCACATTTGTGATAAGACATGGTCTGTTGAGACCAAAGAAATGTTTCCCCATCCTGACACAGATCTGTATCTTTATGTGTACAAGCAGATGGAGATCAGCAAGAATTTTATAAGAAATTATGTGAGTAATGCAATAAAGTTTTGTCACTGGAAGCAAGGAATCGTACTTTTCTTTTCAAGAACTCAGGATTACAGTAGATAGTACAAAGAGAAGAAGAAAATTCTTAAGTAAGAACCTCTAATGTCTTGAGAAAGAATCTTGAATAGGTGTTGTGAGTTGTGTTCATAAGCATCCATATATGAAAAAGGAAATGGCAAAAGACATCACAAAACACTAGACATGTTATGAAGAACAGAGACTTTCTAAAAATTCAGCACCTAGTCACTGTAGTTGGTAGAGTCTTTAAAAAAAAATCTATTCTACCTTCTCTTCCTCTTTCACTATTTGCGCTATTTTTTGCTGTCTTTCTTTTCTAAGTCTGCAAATGACCAAATGTAGGTCCATTTCATTTTCACCTGGAAGTGCCTAGTTTTTATTCACAGCGTCTGTTTCTTTCTTGAACCATCCTTCTTGCACCGGTCAGAGGACAAGCCAAGTTAAAAAAAAAAAAAATTGAAGGAAGTAAATGTACTTCATTTAAAACCTCTTTCCAGCTGAGGTTCTTTACAGAGTGACAGTGAATGATAATGTGAGGTGTCTTTTCTCTTGGCAGTTTGTCCAAAGAGAATTTTAAATTAGCCAGCCTAGGTCTGAGTGAAAAAGCACAAAGTCTCTTGAGGAGTGTAGGGTGTTGGTCAGAAAAACAGATGCTTGCATAAAGAGCTGGGATATTGTGAAAGAACAGAAATACAAATGAGGGACAAAGAAAGTTGTCCCATTTTCTGCCTTTCCCAAGCCAAAAGTAGCCAAGGTTAGATCCAAAGTGAGAGCACTACATCACATATGTTGAACCAGCTGCAGAACTTCCAGGCCACCAACAAGCCTCATGGAATTCTAGAATGACAGAGTGTTCTGGTTTGGAAGGGACCTTAAAGATCATGTATCCAAAACCCCCTGCCATGGACAGAAGTGTCCTTTACAGGACCACGTTGCTCAAAGTCTCATTAAACCTCATCTCATAGGATGGATTGGAGCACACTTCAAGTGTTATTAGACTGAAATTTACAATAACTTTATTAGTGCAGACAGAATAGAAAGCCAAAGAGAGCCTGGGCAGAGTGATTAGAAACCTACTCAGCCTTAACAGCATTACAGTGTGCATGGCTGTAATTAGGAAAATTAGTGATGCATGCACCTGTATTTGCATTGCATGTCTCAGCTGCCCACAACTTTGGAAAATGGCTTTTTCCAGACTGAATTAAATGTCACACTGAATGATCTGAAAAAGTAATCTACCTTGAATTCAAGAATACTAAGTTCTTTGAAGACATGCGTGGCTGCAAGCCCAAAGGAAGCTTGTCCTGTGGGACACCACCATGCTGAGCAAACTCTGCCTGGCTGGTGCAGAAGGGGCTCACTTTACACCAGAGTTTTTCAGGGGGTGAATATTCGTTCATTTTCTAGTGAGATGGAATTTCTGAACTGAATTTTTTTATAGCTTTTGAGGTGAGATAATCCTGTCCTCTGCAGATGTAAGAACTGACAGGACATACTTCCTTAGCAGTTTAGCCCATCACTACATGCAGCAACTGGATACTTAAGGAGACATCAAAACCTGAAAAAGACATTTTTTTAAATACATCTTGGTTTAAAAAAATAAAAGTTTTAATGTCACAAATCTGTAGACTGCACATCAAATTGTCTGGGACAATTACACAATTTCAAATTGTAAAGAGACATATTTAAATGTGCATCATTTAAAAAGTGTACCAAACTTCTCATCACTAATGTTCAAAGTTTGAACCAGGACAAGCCAAAAGACTCACCAGTGGCACTTATGAGCTGTTCAGCCTTGCAGCAAATAGCTTTATTATAACAAGCCAGTGCACACATCACCAAAAACTCTGTTAAGAACCTAGCCAAAAACTGTAGCTTGATCCTTTTAAGACATGTACTCAGGTCACATCTGTAATCACACAGAAGGGAATTGTACAGGCAGTATCAAAGACCTCTTACCTGAGGTGGCAGATATGATCTTGACTCACAGTCCTTAATGAATTTCATTATGTTGAGGCTATTGTATTCTGCTATTTACTCTTTCATCCTAAGAAAAGGTAGAAAGAATGGTTTCAAAAAGTTTTATTGATGTTTGAAAGAGTTTGAAATCATAAGATAAGTTTGCCCTGTTTTTTAAATAAACAAGCACACTCTTATCTCTCTTTCCATGCATGCAACATGAGAAATTTGGTTGCTATGCTGAGAGGAGAAGCATGTGCTTAAGTGAGGGGGTTCCTCAGTTGAAGCCACTTGCATGGCCATGCATACACTGTTAAGTTTGCAGGAAGAAGCCATGCAAACACTGTTCAAAGATCCTTCTCTTACTGACTGTTTAGAGCACATCCATAGTGTACATCCTCCAGCTCTGACTTCAGAGGGAAGCAGCCCTGTTGGGTCCCACTGTTGGGAGACATTTTGTGCACTGCTTGTGTCCTGGGAAAGCCCAGAACATGGGCTGCTGGGGCAACACTTCAAACAAATCGGACAGAACTACTCCTCCCACATGTGCTGCATTGGCTCCAGACCAAAGTGGGAAATTCACTGCCTCTGTGCTCACCAGCTTGGGCACAGAGAGAGCTGGAGCCTTGTGACAAATACAGACACGGTGCCTGCTAGATGGGACCTGGAGGAGCTCAAGGTGCAGGAGCAGGATGCTTGCAGAAATCCCAGCTGTGGCAGACCCGGCTCCTGTGAATGACTGCAAACAGCTTTCCTTCCTCAGGCACGGCTTGGGCTGCTCTGTCCCCCCAGTCTGACAGGAAAACATTCTCTTGTGAACTGGCAGGTCTCACTGGGATGAGAGTGGAATGTAAGGAAACAGCTAACAGTGCACATTGCTTTCCTTTCACCAAGCCTATTCCCTCCATTAGCAATACTGCCATAGCACTTCTACAAAAAACTGAGATGTCAGAGAGACCTCATCCTACAAACACTTAGCTCAGATGTACAAGCCATGAAATTATATATTGCTTGTGGCCAAAGAAGGCAATGACTTACATATACTGTTAACTACCTTGTGCTATGGTCTGAAAAAATAGTGTAAAGCAGCATGGTATTTAGAACCAAATACCAAAACTACTGGATGGAAAGGGGGGGTCATTAGTACAACTGAGGGATGCATTGATAAACTGGTAATAACTGTACATTAGCAAATTTTGGATAGTTTCCATATTTTTAACAAAAAATTTATTCTTTATATCTTTGATCTCTCTCTACTGCTGCATCTTCCTAATACAGCTGACTTCCTTCCCAAAAGAGGGACTTGCATGAGCAGGGAATTGCTTAGTCCAGCTTTTCTAGCCTTCAGGGAAGCATAGCCAATTACGTTTATATGCAATGTTTAAGGGCAGTTCTTGAAGATTAAGGGCAAGTTCTTGACCAGACCTCAGTGTTTAATGTAAACTCTATGTTGACTTCAATATTCAAAGTAAGTTCGTGTTGGCCAGCAGACACCCCTCACTTCCCTCACATGTCTTTTCCTTTTTCCTGCCTTTCCCTTTTTTCTCCAGCACGATGCAGGATACTGACCAACACAACAACTGACAAAAGGAATCATGTGTCTGAGAGAAACCATTATCTTGCCTGTAATACTGTGCCTTTATTCCCAAAGCTGACCTTATCAGGACTGTTATAAATGGGGGTGCAGGAAAGCTACAAAACCACAGAATTCTGGTCAGCTTTGAGATGGAAGACCATCTCTGCTAAAATCAGTAAGACCTGACAATTATTTGAGTTATTTTTTCCTTTAGGACCAGGATTTACTCCTTAGAATCCACAGATTTTTATTGAGCATCAAGAAGATAATAATGCAAATAGAAAAAATGCCTTTTAACCTTAACCAATGTTTTTTTTAAGTCTCTAAATAAGCCAAGAGTCTTAGCAAAATCTCATTTTAGACCTCTATTTCTAAAGTATTTATTTGAGTAGACCAAACATGTTGTACCAAAACCAGAAAGTCACTGTGTTTCAAACCAAAAAGAGAAGGCGAAGTTCTTACTGAAGTTATAATAATTTTAAAAAATAAAAAATTCTTAATCCAAATTGATGTCCTGTGTCTTCTGTGGTAATGTGTTCAGCACATGTTTTCTCCTTCCCAGTCTTCATTCAAGTCATGGATAAAACCCTCTGGAGCCTCATTCCTCTCAATCCTGAAGCTGTGTCCTGACAATTTTTAACATCTTCCTCTTTGCAAGAGCCTGTCATAGTAAATCCTTCTCAGTTGTGTCGGTACCAGACAGGGCCAGGAAATTCCCTTGGATGTGGCAATTGGCTGCCCTGTGTTTGGATGTCCTCCTGCAATGCACTGATCTGCAGAGGTGCTGAGCATCTGGCATCCCCCCCTTGCTGGTGCCAGCTGTTGAGGATTTCAGGTGACAGCAGCACACCATCAGAGGCCTGACAGTGAGATCAGATGCAGTGTTTTTAACAGTATATTCATTTCAAACATATTCTATCAATGTGCTTCAAAACCAGGAAAGTTCAGTTATCTTGATTTTAAGCACTAGTCAACAAGCTGCTTACCCTGCAGGCCTAGTATCAAACCTGTAATCCTATGAAAAATTATCATTGCCTAGGTGGATCTTTGAGCTCCCATGGAGCCTCACTGAAATAAATCTTGTTCTCCCTATTCAGAGTTTATCAGGGGATCCAAAATTCATCATTTATCAACAATTCAGTAGAAGTACTATTAGCAAACAAAGCAGAAATACTCCCAGTGCCAAAAACCCTGCCAAATGGATTGTTGATTGCATTTAAAAATTGGATGCAACCACACAGCACTGTAAAACAGAAACGTCTACTTTCATTTCCACAGAGTGTTGAAGGATCCCCTCCATCCTACCTAGGGCTCAGCCAGGGCCCAGCAATGCAACAGTGTGTTCACTGCTCTCATTTTGCTGGGCTGTGAGACCAGGGAGGCAGTAACTTGAAACTGGAAAGGTCATCCCTTTCTGAGTTTGTGTTACAACAGATGGTTACAATCAGCTTTTCCCAGTAAGCACAAATGAAGAATGATGTTTAAATTCTTAGCATCCTCTAGATAACATCTCATGTAAACAGAAATAAATTGCATATAAGAAATGTCTTTAAATGTATTTAAAGGGACTACTGCTATTTCAGCATTCCTCTCTGAAACCAAGACCATGACTTCTTGAATATTTACAGTCCAAGGGGCCCCAAGTTTGTGTTCTGCTGTAATAGCCAAACCAGTTCTTGCTAAGAACTCCAGCCAAATGCTGGAGACAACAGCATATGGAGCAAATATATCACCCTTCATAAACAAAGTAAATGCCAGAGTTACTATTCATACTGTCTTTGCACTATATAATTTAATTCTGTAATGAGAACACTCTCTCTTCACTAACTATACCAAGCATTGTTAAAATCAGGAGGCCTGTGTTACACCCATACTTAGCATGCCATTCTCAGCCTTGCTGAAACAGGATACTAGGATAATGAAAAGCACATTTCTGAAAGATGGAGGCGGGAGGAGCTGGACAGGAATGTTCCCAAAAAATAACAAACTGTTAATAATGGCAAGAATCAACATAGCTGACACCTGTTACATCATTTACAGTTTAACAGCAAAATGAACTGTTTGTTTAGGAAATTAAACATAATGCTACTCACTGCAAACACATTTCTTTGCTAATGCTGCTTTGTAACCTCCTGCTGGCTACATCGCTGAAGCATTTGCTTACTTTGGAAGAAATTTGCTCCTTCCCCATGAGAAAAATATTTCCTATAATTTTTGCAGTGAGCAGAGGGAGCTCAGGGGTCAGGGGCCCATCCAGAATATTTTTGTAGGAAAAGCCAAGTAGTATTTTGCCTTCTAGCTTACAACCTTATTTTCCCTGTCTCTTTCTTCTCATCTTTTCACTCAAATTTCCTTTAGGGGAATGCGGGGGATAAAAATAGGAAGCCAAAAA
Organism: Melospiza melodia melodia; assembly: GCF_035770615.1. Classification (NCBI taxonomy): domain Eukaryota; kingdom Metazoa; phylum Chordata; class Aves; order Passeriformes; family Passerellidae; genus Melospiza; species Melospiza melodia. The sequence continues at coordinate 49,329,134 of NC_086226.1, forward strand.
AAAAAAAAAGGAGTTTTTGGATATCCTTTAACTAATAGTGCAAAGGTGCAAGTGTATGAGAGAGAAGTAGGTCTATTGCTGCTGAAACTCTTTTCTGATTAGGTCAGAACATTAAATTTTGATCACTTCAAATATAAGTTATAGGGGAAACTGGGAAAATTGTTTTCCCACTGGAGTCAAAAAAAAGAAGGCAAAAGATACAGAGAGCCTGGGGAAATTCTAAGGTTGGGGTTCTTCTAAGCTTTTGTTCACAGCTTTTTATCCTGATTTTAATAGCAGTTTGGCAAATACTTTGAGATATCTTCCCATCAGTCAAAGAATACACATAGAAAACACATATGTGAGCCTTTTTCTGTGTCAGGACATCCTTCACCAGAACCAGCACTGAGCAGAGCAGCTATTTCTGATGCTTATCAGGAAAGAAAACAAGCAAAGAGACTATTCTTAAAATCAGAGATTTTAAGGTTGAGTAGAAAAGGCCAGCTCTTTATAAGAGCCAGGAAAGTCAAAAAAGCAGATTTGAAATTTCTTTTATGGGTTATATTTTGGTCCACCACAAAATAAAATAATAATTGTACTGTCAAACTTTTTGTTTCCTGTTAAAAACAATTAAATATTTACTAGTCAGATTTCACTGTATAACCTCAGTGCTTTTTGTGTTTAAACACACAAAAATTCACTTGACTGAAAGATGCTTGTTTTGCAGAAAGAAGAATTGTAGGTTGATAAAGTGGCATGTTGATAACATGGCATGATAAAGTAAACATATCTCCTTTGTGTTCCTGAACAGTGGAGGGGTCTCTTCTCCCATAGAATAGGAAGAGCGGTTGTGCTAATTCAACACAAATGTGTAGTGTACCCTCTTGAAGAGAAAAGGAAAAAAAACACAAAAAAAATCCACAAAAAAAAAAAAAAACAAAAAAAACAAAAAAAAACAAAAAAAACCACCCAAACCAAAACAAACCAAACAAAAAAAAAATCAAAAAAACACCAAAACACTTGCTAATAAGATATCCAGAGTTTAAGTGTTGTACCTGCATGGTACATGTGTTTCTTTTTTCAAAACCATGAGTAAGTTGAAGAAGTCATCACGTTCAATTAATTATTTCTATAGTAACCCTGGAAGTTTGAGCAAAATAAGCAGGAGGACAAACCTAAATGTCGGTGGTAAAAACACTCGTATTTCACTTCCAGCAATGCTATTAATAATTTCATCTTGATTCACTTTCCTGTGACTGGAAATTTCAGTTTCTCTTGAAGAAAAAGGCTCCTCCCATTTTTTCCAATCATGCCCAGTTTGTGTGATGGATGTAGCCCTCCCCAGGACCACGATCTGTCTCTCAGGACATTGTACTGTCTCTCTCATTGTACTGCTTGCAATATCCCCATCTGGAGAAATGTCTTCCTAGAAAGTCTTAGAAAGTTTTAGCAAACTCAACGCAGACCATGACTTACCTTGCCCAAAAATAAAACAGTGAAAAGTCACCCTATGTACCCCGAGCTACTGAAATTTGTCCGTGATTAGCACAGCCAGAAACAGCTGGAGCTGAACAAACTGCGCGGAGACCTGCTCTCACAATAGCCAGTCAAGCATCATTTTAGTGTTTCCCAGACAATTCCATGAAATACAGATAGCCATGAAACATCAAGAACATCTCCCTCAGACCATACATTAATCTACTTTAATTGTTTTAGTCAGAACTGGCAGTTTTCTCAGTGTGACTGAGCACATACAGCTTCCCTGCATAGTTTTTAACACGCCGCTCACTCACCCTGTTCTCCACAGGTGGAAGCAAAGGCGCGTGTTTGGTAAGAGTGACAAAGAAACAGCCCTACCACTTCTGGGGTAACTCAGCATACTGAAAGGAGTGGAAAAACTCCAGATCCTTTGTTTCTTCTGACAGATACTAAAACTCCCAAGATGGTCAGAAAACGTAATAAGTAAAGGCGCCTTTAATAATTTACAGTGCATTACATTTTATTAATAATCGTTTGTCCCAGGCAAGCATTTCAGCATGCTGTAAAAATATTCCACATTCTCTAAGACTTAACAGTATTTGTTCATAGCTTTGTGCATACAGAAATAAAAAAGCTAAAATAAGGCCCAACACAAATTAAAATAAACCACAAAATTATTCAGAGCTTCATATCTGTTCCAGAGGAGACAGCTGCTTTCCATGCCAACATTCACATGCAAAGATTTGCTATTTACCTCCACGCATGACATTTTTAGTCCATTAAAGCTTTAAAGGGGAGGAAAGAAATACAACAGAAACCACTTACTTATCCACTTATTGGGGAATGTATTTGTAAAATATGGCTGCACCAGTACCTGAGCTGTGTTTTTAAGGAGCTGATATGTTCCTGCCCTGAGGAGATCACCACACAGGGGCAAGCACAAGGGCTATATTCTGCCATCAAAAGCTGCTAATCTACTTTGCTCATGTGGAATTTCAGTCTTCACTGGATCTCCTATTCTAGTGTTTTATGTAGTGCTACATAGATTTCTTACAGAGTTTATACTTGTAGAGAAATTCAACTTTTCTTTAAAGAAATTAGATGGAATGTTGCCAGTTTTAGTAGTCCAGTTCATTCTGACCCAAATTTACTTTCTTCTACAATGGATGATAAAAACCAGTATCCATTCTAATACTAAAATGCAGCACTGCTACAAAAAAAAAAAAAAAAAAAAAAAAAAAGAGTTGGCACAGGCTTCTCATTAATAGCATTAATAGCAAAAAGTCCTGAGTAAGCATCCTACCACATTCTATGTTTAATGATCCTGAAGGCCACTAAATAAATCCTGTGAACTGATGCATTTGTTTATCTTTCACTCAAATTTATAATTTAAAAAAAAACCTTAGGAATACAAGAGTGAACCAAAGGTAACAGTACTGAATTGTCAAAGGCAGTTATCTTTTCATCCCCTTTCATGTGAATCTACATCCATACATGAGGTATTTCAAACATGGACTGTACAAAAGCATTTCAGGTTGACATCTCTGCCCATAACTTGTCTGGTACAGGGGTAAAGCAATTTGTTCTGTGTCAGTAACAGCATTCATGGCTGATAAGGAAACCTAGGATGTGATTTATTCCTAGAGCAGCTGAAGATGAAATTCCAGCTGTGTTACATTCTCTGAGTTAAGCCAGCTGTAAATTACAGCCAGATCCCTGCAAAAGGCAGAGAGATACTGAAAAGATGAAAAAGGAAAGCATCTCCAGAGACACAGTACCTCAGAGGCTCCAGGGCACTTGCCAAAAGGCTTGGCCTGGTTAATGATCGTCTGTGTGATAAGGCACATATGGCTTTCACACTTCAAAAAGAGATTTTTTAAAAGCATCTCAGAGAAGGGAGTATTGAACTCAAGCAGCTACATTTGGTGAAGGGCAAAGGGAGGGAAGTGCAGTATCTTAGCTGGCAAGAGCTAAAACAACACCAAAAATTCTTACTAGATCTGGAAACTGAAAATTACAGATAATGGAAATATAATGTTGCAGGGGGCCACACATTCTCACTAGGGGAAAAATTCTTCCAAAGTCATAGAGTTGGCAGAAAAAAGCCTCTAACCCTGTGGTGGGTTTTCACACCTTCCCACCCTGGTGAACCCAGGTGTAAAATGATCATCTGTTTAGCAAAAGTATATGGCCACACTGCCTTCAGGAGCTGCTAAGTATAAGAGACAGAATTTGCAGTTGTCAATTGTCCATGGAAAGCTTGGACAGAACAGAGGGCAGGAAGAGGAACAAAAATGTATATTTGCCTCTCTTTTCAACCCCTTTTTCCTCAGCTGAGGATGAAACCCTTCAGAGATCCACTGCATATTCATTATATTTTTGCAATCTTCTGGAAAATACACATTTAAGATGAGAATGAGAATAAAAACAGCTCCAATAATAACATTATTAACAACAATTCAGTTCCTATTTTATTAGAGTCAGTGTTTGTTCTGTTGTAGAAAGAGGAACTTCAGCCTGTGTCTTCTGAATAAGTCTTCCTATTTTTATGGAGATACTTTACATCTGGAGACGTAGCTGCAAAGTCACATAAACATTGCCCAGTTGCAGTAGTTATCCAATATAGAACTTTAAAACTTTTTTACTCTCTGAAACAAAAATATTTAAAACAAACAAACAAATGAAACAAAACAAAAACCAACCAAAAAATAAACCCAAACTAACAAATAAACAGTTAAAAAAAAAAAAACAAAAAACAAAAAACAAAACAACACCACCAAAAATACCCTCACAACTCAAGTAAATTGCAACTGAGTTATCTAAAACACTGCTTTTGGCAGTGTTTAACTGATTATGCTTATTTTCAAGATGCTTTTAGAAAAAAAAACCCACAATTTTTTCTCAATTTCTTGATAATCTATTTGCCTCCATTCTCCAAGCCCTATTTCATTTCAAAAAGTATCTATTGAGAGTAAGCACAAGTGAAATCAAACTGACAGAAAATTGCTAAACTGTAACTACAGAAAACTAAAGAAAAAACTACTTTTACATGCCAACCTGAGTACCATTTCTTGTCTCTCACTATTATTTCACCACTGTGAGGACACGTGCATTTGCCAGAGCTGGCTACATGTGACTAAAACTGCTCCTAAACATGAAGGATGCAGGAAGAAAATGAAAGAGAAGATTCTTGGAATCTCAACCCCAGCCCACCACTCCTGTTCTCTGTTTTGTGGACACAGCCAGACTCAGTGGTAGATAGATTCCAGTACTAGTTAAGGGTAATATTTTTACTATAATAGGTTTGAATAACCCCGATGTATGTAAAAAGTTTCAATGTTATTGCCGAAAGTATTTCTCAGCTTTTCCAGATGGGTATCATTGGCCAAGCTCTGAATTACAGGTACTATGCAAATACCTTGAAAACCCCAATCTCAAGCTTGCTCAGAGACAACTAAGAAATTGCCACTGAAAAACCTTGGTGTCCTGAAAATTTCTGCATGAAAACTCCAGTTGCCACTTTATCTTCTGAAGTCATAAGTGAACAGTGAAATATCTGGCATTAAAAAAGAGCAACCATTGATGACAGACCTTGGAAGTGTTTTACTTGATACCATAAATTTTGATAGGCCAAATAACAGCTTCTGTAAAAGCACCTCATTGCAGGGCGAAGCTCACTATGTAGCACAGATTTCATCAACTGATGAACAAATCCAAACAAAATTACGGTGCAGTTGCAGCACTTCCTAGAGGCATGCAGTGAACAAAGCAAGAACTCCCACAGAGAGGGCAGTGATTCCCACCTTACCCTGGAATTGGGAAAACGTGTGAGACAATAACATCTCCAGGTTGTAATGAAAGAACAATACCAGCAAGACTTCCTCCTCCTCCACTCTGCAGACCAGAAAGCACTTTATTAGCTAATCAGCAAGACCTCCAGCCAGTGGGAACTGAGGGAGTAAAAGCTGGAAAATTACATTGCCAGTCTTCCTGGATGACTGAGCTTGACTGCTCAATAGGAACTGGAATTCTGATTAAAAGGAATTAAATACTTATGGGTAAACAAGTTGAACTCTGGCAAACACAAGGCTTGTTGGCTATAAGTTTTGTCCTCATATCAGTGTTAAGGTATACACAATGGCAGGAGCAGTCAAACCTCACAAAGTCATTATCCTGTATTTTATTATGGCAAACTGGGTGCATGTTTTTCTTTATAGCAAATGAAGACCAGTGTTATTAATCTTTCTGATTTTGTTATTCAGTGTTATTCAGTGTTATTCATCTTTCTGATTTTGACCAGTATATTTCAAGTAAAATATACTGGTCAAAATCAGAAAGATGAACGACACTGAAACATTTAATCTCACCAAGATGCACAGGTTAAATGCTCCAAAAAAAGTGTTCATATATTGAGTGTTAATTTGTGAAACTATGATTCTGAAGTTATTTCTTGCAGTAACTTCCCAAACGGTAAATGCAGCTAGGCCAATCAAATTAACACCATAGTGCACCAACACTAGTTTAGCTTTTTAGGGACTTTTGTCCCTAAAAAGCACCTGTACAAGTCTGCCTTTTGAGTAGTGATCCCTGATACACTTCTAGTTATAAGGGTAACATCCACTCTATTCCTCAGATCTTTCCATTCAAACCTGCATATATTGAATAACTACTAATTTGAATAATCACTAATTATAATTTTTTTTCAAATTATCTAAATAATCCTAGGGAGGGTCACAAGAACTGATGCAGAGAATTCACACAAAGGTTAACAGCAAAGAGTGCAACACTGGAAAACTGTAGCTTTTTACCAAATGTGTGCTAAACAAAGCTATTCCAGAGAAATTAAGTTGCTAGAACACCCCTTCCCAGTGAAGAAATTACTGGTATTCATGGGAAGACATTTAATTTTTTTCTGAACTTATATCTAATTCCTAATTCCTGTACTGATTTTCTGCAAAGTGACTTTTTCTGATCTTTGTATGAGTGAATGAAATAATGAAATCCCACAGGTGGCTAGGAATGTTGCTTACGAATCTTCTATCTTATAAATGACCAGACAGGTGCCTTGTGAATAGCTTCATTACTTGAATGATGCATCTCTATCACTAATGGATGAAGAGCAGTCAATTGAGCCATGGATAATAACTACAACTCACAAGAGAAATTATGACCAGACTAGCAATAAGTTACTTGCAATTGTGCTTTCGTGCTTTAAATTCCAACAATGTAGTCAGATCAGATTTCCAAGTGGGAGAGGAAACAGGATCATGAAAACCCAAGAATGCCACAGCAAAGGACAGGAGGCATGGTTGAAATTCAGAAGGAAAATTGGCAATCAGTTACTTGCTACTCTGAATTTACAGAGCTCTGATACTGCACAGCTAATAGGTAAACTGAAGGATGAGGATTTTCTATTAAAAACACACAAATAACACCAAACACAACAAGCCAGACAAAATATATCAGAGCTTCTGAAAGTCATATAAATTAAAAATACTACTTTGAAATGTGTTTGAAGAAGCACGATAGATAGTAAAAGGCAGTCACAGGTATATGAACATATTAATTTCCACTGTTTCTCTCATACAGTAATACACTGAGTGGAAAAGAAGACTTAAATACCTAGGATATCACTGAGACATACATGAAAAAACTATTTGTATCACAGCCAACATTCATTCAGCTGTGTGTGACATTACACACTGCCAATCACAAGGCCACAATAAGGCAGAAAAAGTTCTCACTGTGCTGTTAGTTGCATTCTCTGTGTCCAACCCCCATGGAGCCAGGGCTAAGCATTCCCTTTCTCCAGCATGGACCCTGTCAGATTTCACAGGATGTCACTAAACACCCAATCAGCATTTCTGAATCGTTCCTTCCTTCAGTAAGCACATTGGCTTCACCAGGACAACATGCAGCCGAAGGAGATCCTGGCCTGTGATAGCAGTGTATATTGCTTCAATTTCTCCCACCAGCAGGCACAGGTTGCATGGGCAGGAACCGCACTGTTGATGTCAGCTGTAAATACCAGCCCAAAGCCTGCGCCCGTGCGGCGAGGTGTATGTGGCCAATAAGGTCAACGTCCGGCTGGCAGAAGGTAGAGGCTGACACCCAGCTGCATAAACTGCCAGCCCCCCTCGGTGTCCGTAGGCCTCGGGCTGGGCTGGCTTGCAGACGGAACTCGCTGCCGATGGGACGAGAGAAGGAGCCGCACCCTCACTGGGGATGAAGTTGGTTTATTGATGAACTAGAGAAACCAACCAAGGAGCACCAACCAGGGAATGGCACCGAGGGGAGGGAGAAGTGAGGTTATAAAGGAAGGGGGTGTATATGGGAGGGATTTACAGGGAACCAATAATGAAGGGTGAAAGGATGAACTTAACATAACTGACATAAGGGGGAAACCAATAGATACAAAGTAAAGGAGGGGCCCCGGGACCTCAGCCAACCACAACCCCCAGAGAAAAGAAGATTCTGGAAAGCTGGGAGGAGTGGGGGGGTGATTGACTGGGCCCAGGGAGGAGGAGCCAATATACATATAAGGGGAGGAGAGGGAGGAGAAATTATATAACCAAAAGAGCTGACAACCCCAATGGCGGGAGTTGCCATAGGAATAACATAACTGGCAGGGCTAAACTGGGGGAGGGCAGAACAGGGGGAAACAATACATAAAATGGGGGAGTAATACAATAAACTTAACACACACACACTACAACATGCCAGGGTAAAGGGAGAGACAGCCAAGCCAGCCCTTTGTGAATCTCTGGTTGTCTTGAGCAGACCAGTAGAGCAGACCATGGTCAGTGTGACAGGAGACACCCCTAGACCCTTGAAGCCTGATATGGGTTCTCACATGGCAGGGAACACAGCACTGGGTGGACTGATGGCTCCTGCAGCCACAGGACTGTGCCGTGAGGAGCTGGGGCTGCAGCCTTGGCACTGTGCACCTCCCCTTGCCCCTCCACTGCCCCACAGCTGGCCTGTGTGCAGCTCAGGGCAGGCACATGTGGTGATGGTGGCTGAGCTTGGATAAACCTCTAGTCAGCACAGCCGTCAGCCCAGCCCTCTGAGAGACCTTGGCTTGTGCCTGAAGGGACCAGAGGGGCAGAGAAACCAATTACTTTTGGTTGGATATCATGGGCAGGTGAGTATACTTCAGCTAAATTCTCAGGAAAATGTTCTCTACCGCCCATGGTCCCACCATCTCCTTCCACCCTATAAATCATATTGTATTTCCCAAGACACTCACAGCTGGGCTTCCCATGGGACATGGTTCTCTTCAGCATGAGCTCCACAATAGGTGTTCCTCCTCACCATCATCTTTCTCAGCATTCAGTTTGACATATGTACCTCAATCTTCTTCCACCCTTCCCTGGAATTTACCCCAAATATTTTTCCAACTCTTTGGTTTTGATGCCCGTTTTCCTCATGCCTCTTAAGCATCCGCTTCATCTTGCCTGACCAACTGACTGCATGAGCTAAGTTGGAGCCAGATGGGCCTCCTTCTTTCTTCTTCTAGAGCTGGCTACAAGGGATTGCCCTGAAAGGACACAGTTTCCCCTCTGGATTGGTGCCCCAGAAGCTTGTGGACATGTCAAGCCTTGATATCCAGGCATCATCTCTGCTTTCCACCTTTTCCCCAGGTGGTGGGTTATAAAGCTCAAGCTTTCTCATTCTTATAACAACAGTCAGAGGCAGACCTTAAGGACCATGATTGCAGAACCTTTCCCCATTTCTGAGCTTTGAGTCTTTCTTATTGATTAGGAGAGGAACATTTTCCTTTACAGTAGTATCCTGCACTTGTATTTCACATACAATACTGTTTATTCCTTACCAGAATGCATCTTAGTCTTCCATTTTAGCCCCAGCAGAGCTAGTGTGCTAGCACAGATCCCTGTGCCTCCTCAGGAAGGCTATGAGCTCCTACTATTTTGATTTGCTTTCTTGGGGCTGGTTTTCATGTTTGTTAGGGGCTGGTTTTCCCCCAGGACATGTAACTGCCACATCCTAAACTGAGGGTATGGGTGAAAAAATGAGGAGTTAGTTGCATGCAGAAAGTTCATGGGGAAAAAGAGGAGGAAACAGTAGAGCCAGAATATGGAGTGAAAAATCTTACCTTAAACTTTAGGAGGAAACATGATTAAGATGAACACAAATTCGGACAGGATCAAGAGGTTATGTGGGGAATATGCAGTGTACAGAGAAGCACAAAACAGGGTATTATATTGTGAATATGATCACACCAGGTGATTATGTCATTAGATCTACTGAGCCTGCTGGTTAAAGGATGAAGAAATACATGGTGAGGGAAAAGGAAGGGCCAGGCGAGGGCTGCAAAGGAGAGTAAAGACTTCTCATCCTTGGATCAAAAGTATTAACAGAGTTCTCCCACAGCAAGCCAATATGCTTTGCTCAGTTTAAATGTATGCTGTAAGTTTGGGTCCTCCAGTTCAAAAAGCAGATGTTAGGCTTTAAAACAACTCAACAACTCCCATCATTGCTTTAGGATCTCATGGCTGAACACAAATAAACGCACACAGCGTAATGAAATTATCTGCCACTGGATGCATGGTTTGTCATCGTTACCACTCAGAAAAGCAAATTCCAGTTCAGACCACAGCTCCTTTCCAATCTGACTGTTTTCAGTTTTCCCCCCTCAACACACTTCATTCTTGCTAATGAGGAAGCAATCTCTTTTCACAGACCCAGAAGCATTCCCACAGAGGACTTGCTTGCAGAGGAATAGAGGGCCTTTGTTCTTTGTCTAAATTCAATGTCGTTAAAAACAAGCCGAACAGCTGCAACAACAGTTTCAACCAAACAGTCATCCCAGGGACTGAACGTCCCTAGTCCTTTTCAGATCTTCATTAAAATCTCTCTATTGCTTCTTGTTTCTTTCCACAGTTTTCTTCACTACCTCTTTCTAGTGATGAAACACCAGAGAAAAAATTGCCACAGAAAAATGCACGCATTACATGCACAATGTCTTATACTGTGAATGCGATGACAAATATTTCCAGGGTGTTTGGAAAGAGCCAGGTCACAGCCCCTTATGCTTTCAGCTCTTTTCTCAGTGCCCCTGTGCATCAGATACCCACCTTTTTCTTTCCAAATGCTCCTGAGACATAAGTTCCTCTGCAAAACCCATGGATGGTTAGCAGAAATGTCACTGGTCCGTCCCAAGGCATAGCCTGTTCTCTATTTCACCTGTGTGAAACACGATATGTGTTCACTTACTCTGTGTCACTGCTTGAATTGGATTCCATGGTTTCTGAAACACAGGAGTCATTTTTGTTGTATGCCAGAGGGACCTCTTAAGTTTCTTGAAGATGATCCCCATTTCTGTAATATGAAGAATTTCATGGGCTCCCTCACACTTAACTATACTTAAAAAAAATGGTAGCAACAGAGGATACTTATTATTCAAAAAAAAAAAAAACAAAACAAAAAAAAAAAAAGCAGTGCTTTGTTCTTATTTTAACTAATTGTTGATCTGTCATATCAACAAAGCAACAAACTCGGCCTGTGTTTCATGGATACATTGTTTTTCCTTTTAAATAGCAAAAAGGGAACATTTTTGCAGTTGCTTATTCACTAATCTCAAAAAGCAGTACAGACAGAGAGTAAATACTCCATTGCAGCAGCTATACGCTTTTTCACAGATCAGTTCAGAAAACAAAATGTTTGAATTAGGAGCAAAAATGGCAGCTTTTTGGCAAGGGAAAGAGGGCAAATATTATTTGGATGAGGTCCAAGCAAAGCTTTCCCAGTACATGTTATTTTATCTGAGGTTAAAGGCCTGCAAAAAAAAAGAAAAAAAAATCCACCCAGCTACAGTTTGTGAAGTTTGCCACCTACTGAGGAAAGCACAGCACAGCAATAACAGAAAAAACAGGTGAAAAAAAAATTATTGTGTTGAAGCTATTAGATGTTATAGACATATTTACTTTCATAGACTATTCATAAAGCCTTCTTGTACCTCTATACAGCTTCCAAAGGACCAAATAAACAACAGAAATACTTCTCCTCCTTCTCCTCGATACATAAAGTTTTAAAGGCAGTGTTTTACCCTGAATCAGTCCTAGATTTTGCCTTATATACCTAGAATAAACTGAAAAAAAAAATACTCCCAGCTTCAACAAGGAACATAATTTCCCAGAAATCTGAGGTGATGAGATGTTTTAAGTCACAAACTGCTAGGTAATAAAAAGTCCTGCTGTAGCCATTTCTAGAATTATATTGGTAATTTGTATTTGCCTCACAGGCCCATTAGAAGAAGTACTCTTAAGAAACTAAGAGTCTGCCTTTATAGCAGGAGCATTGAGAAATACAGCCTGCTAACAAGTCCAGAAAGATCTGTTGTGGTTTGCAAAGATCTCTCACCATACTTTAGTGTGAAACACATAGAACACAACACGGCCCTGGAGCAAGGCAGAGGGTGCTCATACAGGATGTGGAGACATCACTGAGCATGACAGGGTTGCTTTCACTTCACATTCATTTAGGTAAAATACATATAAATACAAAAATAATATTAATAACCTTAATAAAGCCATAAAAAAAAAAAAAAAAAAAAAAAAAAAAAAAAAAAAAAAAGAGAGAGAGAAAGTAAAAGGTGCAGAAGACTCAGAGTCCATCTTAGTTTTCCTTAGCACCTGGTCATGAGGGTACAAATAAAGCCTCATGTAAATATCTGGCATAGCAGAAAGCAACAGATCCACAGCAGATTTCATCTGCCTCCTGTTGGAGCATAAATCACTGGCCCTGCCTGCTCACTGGAGAGTGCTGTAGGTGAAGTGGGAGCTTCAGACAAAATCTATTAAAGAAGCCCTGCCACTGAGTCACAAGGTGCCAAGAAAACCCCCCTGCTGTATTAACTCCATCTCAGAGAGAGGAGTATTGGGGCAGCTGGATCTCATTTTAGCCTCTCAACAGGTTTTTTTTCATAACTATGTCCCACAAGTTTTAAAGATGGCAAATCAGATATATTAATAAAATATGAGTTATCTATTAAAAGAAATTAACAGCCAGAATATCTGTATCAAAATTAATTACAGTACAAAAGCTAAAAAACTAGTCATCTATGACGTAAAATGGAAAAATGCACTATATTAAAGCAATTTTTTATTAAAGTTAGCAAAAGAAACTTTAAGTGGAAGTTCTGATGTATCTTGCCACAGTTCTTTTCATGGAATATTTCTTCCCCTTTATATAAATCCCTGGGAAGCAACCATGAAGAGGCATCCCAATCCATGGGAGAAACTCCATATACTTCACAAGGAAGAATCTAAGTGAATGAAAGTGTGCTGGACTTCTATAACATAAAGGATTTGGCTACAAGACATATGCCTTCAGGTCAGCTCAGCATCTTATCTGTCAAACCTTACTTCAAAGGGTTTGAAGATGGCAAGCCAAGTAGGGCTTTTAGGATATCCAACACCAAAAATTACTGGCACCTCCACTAGTACACCACAAATAGTTTATATTGTTGTATCTTTTGACCAGATTCCAGGCCAAGCAGGTAAGCTTTGTCAGGGTGAAGTATTTTAAATACATGTTTAAACAGCATATATATTTATGCACACATTTTCATATGTATGTCTAAAGCTGCAAGAATGTCTACATATATACACCATGGCAACCAATGTCAAACAAATACATTTTAATAGAGATGTACATGAAATACATGTACAATAAAACAAAGATGCTGAACAAAGTCCCAGGTTCTGGTTAATGAGTAACATCATTCAAAGTCTTCACCTCTGACAGAAACGATTCTGCAGAATAATATCCACATGGATAAATATGGAGATATATTTCATCATATGCAGATAGAAAATCTGTGTTTGGCTGGTGCAACTTAAAACTGAGAAATACTTCTTGACAAAAAAATGTTACTACTGCAAGGCTCCAGGAACGGCATATGCAACAGTCCCTGTGCTTCTAGCCCCCACAAAGGCTAATTCAGTACGCACTGAGCTGGTGTCCACTGCCGTCAGCCTGTGTGCCAGCGCTCTCAGAGCCCCGCAGCCACCAGGGCACTCATCAGGGCTGCACATGGGGCTCTGACACACGCAGGGCAAGAGCAATCTGCTTGCCAGAGCACCAGCAGAAAAGCAGAATTGCTGGTCTTCCAGACTGCAGGCTGAGAAAATGACTGGTTGAGTGAATGCCTTACCTTTTCAGGAGGCAAACTGAATCTCCTGCTGAGATGTTCCTAGTCAATCAAATTGTAATGCCAGAGCAAAGCTGGCATACTCAGTCCTCTCATACTCCTCTTCAGTGAAGAAGATAGCAGTGGCTTCTGGAAAACTTGCTTTAAGAAAATCTTATAACATTGGCCCCTAATATAAAAGTAATTAATTTAAAATTATTGTTGTCAGTGCAAGATTATAATATAGATTTGTGCATGCTACATTTCTTTGGGTTTCTTTCTGGTGGGATAATTAAGTTAGAGGAGAATATTTTAGTTTTCAAGTACATTAAAATCTTTATGTAAAATTGGAATTAATTTGCAGCAGAATGCCCCATAAAATCAGCTTCATGCCCATCTGGCTGTAGTGCTTTATTAGCTAATATTTCTTGTAGATCTTCTTTATTTCTTCCAAGCCACACAGTTTGGTTCTCATAGCAAGAGCAGCAAGGAGCTGTCAGGAGATACCACCTCTCTGATTACTGCTATGCTGCCCTCCATGTTCACAGCACACACAGCTCTTTTCTCAGTAGCCCCGGCTTCACATTCCTTTCTCATTTTCAACACCTATCTTCAATCCCCTAGCAGGAAAATTGCAGATTTGAAGCTTTGCAATGCTTGCTTTCTCTTCTGTGGGTGGAGCAAGACATCCATGCACCAGGAACCTTAAGCCCAGTGACAGCACCAGGCTTAGTCTCTATGTGTCCACCACAGTCGCGTTCCTGCTTTTCTCCAAAATGGGAACAGACCCCAGATGTGAAATGCATGAGATCCAAACGGGCAATGCACAAGACCCAGACAGGTCTGACCACAATTAACATCCATCTGTCTCAAGCACCCCCTCCGATGTTATTTCAGATACTTCTTTACCCTCCCACCCTAAATGTCCAAGGAAGGCTGTCCAGCCCCCCAGAGCAGCTCCCTGCTTTGGATGTGTCACGTACTGTACCTATGGACCTCCAATCCAAAGTGTCCTCTCAGCTGGCATTTTCACTGTCATGTACTCATGCACCTGCAGGCAATGCAGCCAAAAAGGCAATGACCAATTTACCCATTTCTGGAGCCCCAAATCCACATCATCAGTTTTTAAAGAAGTTTTACCTTGGTGGTACCAATAGCATTTTTTCAGTCTACAAATCTTGCTTTCTGCCTTTGAGACTACTGTTTTCTCTGTGAATAACCTTTCTCTACAACCTTCAGATGTCTGTATTCAGTCCTCCAACTGATTCTCCAGCAATTAGAAGATTGTCCTCAGTAACATTGCACACATTTCTCAGCTTCTGCTAATCTTATTATAGCTACAGCTATTTCTTTCATATCCTGGAAAATAACTCCCACAGCATTTTGTATTCCCAATTTCAATTAGCTCCTGTGAAGAGCAAACCCTTTTTATTGTGTAATTTCAGAATCCTTTGTTGTTTGTGTTGTCAAGGGTGAGGTTAGCTTCTGGCAGCCAATGCCCTCCCTGAGGAATAGAGTCTTTCCCTTCCAAGAAGTGCTGATCTGCTCATTTAAGTTATTTTCTTGGAACAATATAAAGATAGTAGAGGGGAAGAAAAATCAAGAGGTTGAAAGATCCCATGACAGGTGCTATTCCACAGTCCCTGGCCAGTCACTGCAATTCTGGGACAGCACAATAAGCCTGCAGTTTCTGCTGTACTCATATTGAGAAGCATGTGAAGACGTGTGGAACATCTCAAGCTCAAGGCTCTGCTTTTACACACATGAACATGCTCATGACTTTCACATGACCATCAGTAAATATTCTGATAACAATCAGCTCCCCCTGCAAATTGTGATCAGGGATTAGCAAGGATGAAAATTTTGTCATTGAGGATGCTGAAACTGGGTCATTCCATGTTCTGCTGCTGTCTCACTGTCCTAAACACAGAGTTGTGGGGACTAGGTTATTTTCACTGACGGTGGCTTGTCCCACACTCAGCAGGAAAGCTGCTTTTCTCTGCTGACCTATGGTTCTGGCCATCCTGTATCTCATACTCTGCAGTTGAGCAAGTTCACAGTGTCATTTTTTGCTATTGCATTCTCATTTTGCTAATGCATTCTCATGTGAGTCTGAGAAATGGCTTATGTGATGCACCTCACCTCCAGGCAGGTGCCAAAACAGCAGCTCAAGACTGGAGAGACTGCTATCCTGGGGTGCTCTGCTTACAGGAAAGTTTTCCCACAGAAGCTACTTAGCCCAGTTCCCAAAGTGCACTTCTGGCCAGCAGAAGTGACTGTGATCCCCAGCTGCTAGAAGGGTCACTCCATTCTAAGGTTTGCAGAAACCTCCCTGACAGATCAGCCCAAGGCCTGGTGAGTCTGCAGTCTCTTGCACGTGTTGCTGCCAAAACCAGGTCTGTGATAGACAACACAGGGTTCTTGTTTGCTGGGGTTCTTTCCTTTTACAAGGGCACCTTGCAATGTTTGACATCTTCTTTGTCATTTCACTGCTCATGTTCGCCACGTACAGTTGCCATTAACTAGGGTCACTTCCACACATAGCCAAGCCAGAGGCAATGTGAGCCACTGGCAGGCAAAGCCAGGTGCCAGGATATGGGCTGCTCCCCTGGCTCTGCACGGTACCCCTGGTGAATCTGTATTCAATACACGGTGCCAGTTCCCTGCTCTGTGAGCTGCTGGATGTGCCACTCTGTCTGCTCCCCCCATTCACCTGGCACAGAGGGAGAGCCAGGCAGAAACCTGCAGACGAAGCCCTGAGCTTTCATGGAGTCGGGAGAGGAGAGAGAAGATAAAACTAGGTCCTGCTAAGGGCAGGCAAAGACAGTGGAGCAGGGGAGCAGGAAATTTTCTTTGAGCAAGACCACCACCCCTCCAAGTTCCCTTTTCCAGATCTGAACCCTGGAAGATCCATAAAAGGCACCAGTCACAAAAGGAGGATGAAATCTACAAGTGATGAAGGGCCTCTTGTCTGCTACAGAAGATGGACAAGATACCTACAAAATAAGATTGAGTAAAGAAAATTTTGTTCTATAACAATTATTTCCCTGCCAAATACTTCTACCCTCCATGCATTCTGGTTGGATTGAATTGCATAGTGCTCAAACTTCTGCCTCAAGTCTCAAAAAGAAGGGATTTTATGTGGCATGCACTCATGGTCAGCTACCACAAAGATAGCTTCACACTGTAAATAAAAGAGAAGCAATGAACACTATTTCCACTGCTGTTTCATCTTACTTTGTTTAGAACATACATGCCTTTCTCTAATCTATGAGAGACAATCTTAGTGGTTTTAAAGGAATCAAATGCATATAGCTGAGACTTGAATTTGGTCCTTAAAACAGACCTATTTTGGCCCCAAAAAAGCTCAGACACAGTATCATGATAGTTAATAAACAGCTGTTTCCACAAACACTGTTGGAATCAATCCAATATAAGCAAGCTTTTGCTGATGGTATATTGTTTCCTAGGGCCTGACTGCCAGCAGGGAACTAAGGGAGGAGAAAAAAATCTTACACCAACAAACTGCTAAATGACACAGCAGGGCACTCTGGAACTCCATACGATGCCAGGAACAAAATGGGACCTCCTGGTTTCTTCACAAGATCTTGCAGGATACTTCCAAGGCCACTTTGGTAACCAAAGCCACATGTATGCTGTGCAGTGATACAGTACAGCTGGTCACAGATGACCAGTTAACAGGATCAGATAGCCAGGTTGCACCAAGCACACTGAAATCCATATGGACACACTGGGTTGATAATGGTGGATTGTTTGGCACATATAGACCAGGAGTTACAATGCAGAGTCTTTTCTGTGAGATCTAGCAGGGCTACTGACCAGGCCACTACCACGCAATTTGGGTAGCAGTATTGTAGTTGCCAGTATTTACTTAAGACAGTTTAAGTGCTTCTTAAATGTTCCCAAAGAAATAGCTGGGAGACAGAGCCTACAGCTACACTGATCTATTTTCTGACAAGCAATGTTTTTAATAGTTAACAATACAACTGCTATAAATTTTCATCTATTGTCAGAGCCATGCTACAAAAACAACAGTGTAATTTAAGAACTTCCAGATGGAAGAGCTATTTCTGAAATTGTGTAACACCCCCACAGGTTCTCCTTGTTGCAAAGTGAGCAGTCTGGGGGTTTTTTGTTGGTTGGTTGGGTTTTCTTTTTGGTTTTTGTTTGTGGGTTTTTTGGTTTTTTGTTTGTTTAGGACACCACCACCTCTGGAATACATTGCCTCCATTTAGTTAGCAAGTGAGTACTCTGCACTATAATTTCTCTTCCTAGACACCTTTCTGTCAATCCTTGTGATAGAAGTCCTCATCATTTCATATTATTATTTTATTTGGTTCCATAGTCTAAGGTGACATCAATTGTTCATGTGCCACAGAAACTCCTACTTATCCTTCACACATGAATCTCTCTTGCATTTCCTCCCTTTTCTAGTGGCTATCCTCTTTCCCATCAATGGGGCCAACTGCCACAGCCAGTAAAGACAAGCAGGTATCTCAGCTGCACATTATTCCAGGGAAGCATGGAGCTAGACACTCGTGAAAAAGAAGAGATGTTTCTTTGAAGACTCACACCAATTTCAGACAATCTAGCAAAGAGGTGAGACTTCAACTTTGCTGTCCTAGGAAAGCAGTAAAAAAATTCAAGGAAAGTAAAATTAAAGGAAAGCTCCTTTTTCAGCTGCAGAATTCTCCAGAAGGAAAACAGATGCTGACAAATTCTCACTGGGGTTTCATACACCAGAAACATTGGGCGTGTAACAGTTTCCAAAATCCATCAAGACAAAATTTCCAGATGACACATTATAGGATATTCAGCTTGGTGGACCTCATCTCATTTAGCTGCATAGGTAAGATTCCTGAAGTTAAGGAAACTTGCTTGTTTGAGAAACCAGAATTCCATTTTTTGTCCTGCCAATTTCAATCAGTAAAATTTGAATTCAATTCTGAAGTACTGAAACCAGTATCTTTCTTGCAACATGTGCTTTGGTTAATATATCAAATAAACAGAGAAGCTTTAATAAAAACTAACAACAAAAAGGAAAAAAATAGAAAATAGAATATTCACAATGTAAGGCCTACCAATTTACCAAGTAGCACTGAAAACCAGAAGTGGACAAGAAAATATGTAACTTGATTTTAAACAGATTGCTTGACTTCAAACTCCCACAGGTTATCAAAGGAGAGAGAGATCTCCTAGGGAGAAAGACATGAGGGGATGGTTGATGAACAACTTAGCATGAACTGTAGCCCAGAAACCAAACCAACCCTGGCTGCATCAAAAAAAACTGCCTGGCCTGCAGGGCAAGGGAGGGGATTCAGGACCTGCAGTGACAGAACAAAGAGGAACGAGTACTAATCGAAGGAGGGGAAATTTAGTTTAGAGATTAGGAAGAAATTCTTTACTGTGATGGCGATGAGGCACTGGAACAGGCTGCCCAGAGAAGCTGTGGATGCCCATCCCTGGTAGCGCTGAAGGCCTGGATGGACACAGCCTTGAGCAGCCTGGTTTAGGGTGAGGTGCCCCTGCCCATGGCAGGCAGTGGGGTGGGACCAGATGATCTTTAAGGTCCTTTTCAATATGTAACATTCTGTAAGTAACTTTTCACATACAGCACATATCCAACATCTTCAATTAGCTTATCCGGATTTTCCACAGATTTCCTTGAAAGATGACTTGTTCAGTAAGAACTGTTATTACTCAACAGCATACAGTATTTTGGGTTGCAGGTTTCATTTTTCAGGCAAGGCTTATTTTTTTCTGCCTAAACTATTAAAATCTTAGCTTGTAGAAAAACAGTCTGTAATTTGATATTCATCAGATGTATTCTCATAGGCCTCCAGAGTACACTGCATTTAAAGTAACATCCTGATATTACTGTTCATCTTCTATGGCCACTCAGAACTCTCCATAACACATTTCACTTTCACCTTTTTCCCTTTTCTTCCAACTCAAAAAAGTCTGATAAAGCATCTCCCACTCCAAAAATTAATTATGAAGCAGGCACAATGATGACAGTATTGTTAGTATTATTGCTTGCAATAAATGAAGTAAGTTGCTTCCACAGCATATGAACAGTCTAATGAAATTACTGTAAACTACAGGAGGAGTACTTTCCTTTTGGGTTGTGAAAAGCAACCTATCTTGAATTTTATGCATAGTATAGAAAAAAAAGTCTAAACTTTCTTCAAAGTGCAAAACCAATTAATAGTAGGTGAAAGAACATCTGACATTTTTTCATTGTCAAAAGTTTTCAATGTTCCTATGTAAAACTAATACAGATGGATTTGAGGCGACTTTACTGGTATGACTAGAATTTGCAGATTACAGCCATGCACCTTTTTTAAGTAAAGCTTGAGCATGCATATTCTACACCATATGAAATTTTAACTACAGCTAGAGTCCTTTGTAGAATACTGCTTATGGAAGTTCATCAATGCGTGCAATACAGAACCTCTCTTAAAAGAGAGACAATCTCATCAAGGTGGGTGGGGTATTACAAATGAAAGTTTTGTATCTGTACTGAGCATATGTAGGCAATGTGTTTTGCCTGGATCTAAGTTCCATGATCTTGAGCAAATCTGTAATGAAAATAAAATCATACTTAAATTCATACTGCCCTTTTTTCTACAACCAAGTTTAATTCTGAAGATCACCTAATGCTTTGGAACAAGTTAAGCCTAACATAAGCTATATAAATAGCATTAACCTAATTTTACACATCCTTCCACCCTGACTGCAAATACTGATGTAACATGTCATTTAAGCATATCAGTAAAATTATCCTTATATACTCTTATATCCACTGTATAGTCAGAATATTGAGTTTTGAGGTCCACATTTACATGCTCAAGCAGGTAAGACCATTAACCTCTCAGGCAGGATTTTAGTAATACCTTAACTTTTCCCAGTCACATGACGTGAACACTAAGTATTTTCCATGCTTCAATGGCACAGATACTGAATTCAACCACTGCAATTTTCATGGAACAGAAGACCTGACACAGAAAGACAGAAACATCTCCTACTGCTTATGTGTTTGAAGAAGTTCTCTCTTTAGATAAGTGACTAAATCTAGGAAGGTGCTCCTACCTGGGATTACAGCTGACATGTGCTTCTCTACACATTGCAAGTACATGCTTACACTACTACAAAAAGGAAAGTATTTAATCTTGCAATCACTAAGCATTAAATTTGTTATGCTAACCATGAACGCTTGACTTTTTTTCCCAGAAGGTACTCTTCTACAAATTGCAAAGTTAAGAGCCACACTGTTTCTTTATGAAGCTGCCCTATAGCATTTATTACCAGATTACAGGGAAAAATACAAATCAAAACCCAGAACACAATTTTAAAAAAATCCCAAAACACGAGTAGCACCACAAAACCTTCCCAAAAAACCGAGAAACCCTGCAGCTTATTTTGTATTTGCTATCTACATTCAAAAGACTCTTTGTTCACTCAACAGACCTTGACAAGAGGTCAGAAGCTGTCCTTGACAGCTTTATACAACCACTCAGTCTGGACTGGTTGTATAAGAACTCTATGCTTAAGGTAGCATTTATAAATCAGAGATCAGACCTTATGATGATAATGCTTTGGTAAATCTCATCTAGAGGTTCCTGACATACAACTAAAATACAGTGCCAAATTCAGCACTTGGTAGCACAAGCATATGTGATTTATTCCTCTGAAGAGTAAATCCAGTCCATAATAATGAACATTTCTACATGCTCTTTAAACCAGAAGATACTTCATTCCTCATTTTCTGTTTTTCTTCCCTCATTGTTTACTCATCAAGTACCAGATAAGAACATGTGAAAACCTCAGTAGATTACAAGCAAAGAGACTGCAGCACCAGGGGAAATATAAACATTCTTTGTTGCACTAGGCAGTGTAAGAATATACAGAAACAAAAGACATGAGACATTAGGATTAGTAATAAAATAACCGCAAAGTCTAAGTGGAATTTGTCACAAGAAATTACTTGTTTTACACATTACATTGCATGGTGTTTTAGAAACGCAAAAAGATCTGATTGTTATACATTTCTATGGCCATAAAGTGCTACATACAGCTGCTACCCCATGTGTATTAGAACAGATATATAACAATCTTGCACCAGCTTTCTTTTAACATATATTTGCTTTCAATTTTTTTTAAAAACAGAAATTCATTCTTTATTCTGATGAATAAAGACTTACAAACTGTAGTACAATGATGTTTCAACAGATTAATATTTGATTGATATGCACAGACATGAAGGTTTTTGTAATAGTTTCTAAGTAGGCAATTCTTAATCAAAGAGAAGCTTTGTCCTATAAGCAGGGCAATTTATTATTGCTTACCTTAAAAAAAATCTATTATTGGAAAGAACTATAAGCAACATTTTGTCATAATGTAACTGTAAGCTCAGCCTTTCTTGCTTAAACTAAAAAGTTAAATTTGCTCTTGTATATATTATAATTCCTACTATTATCAAGAGAGGCTATAGCATCATAGGTAAATTATCAGCTTTGCTTAGTTAAGTCTCAGCACAATAGTCAAAATTCCCGTGGAGGACGAGCATGTGTGGTGAATATTACAAAGAGCAGTTAAGACTAAATCAGAGCTGTATTTAAGGCCCAGTAGAGAATATAGCAGATTAAAAAAAAAAAAAAAAACAATTCAAAAAGCCACAGACCCTTTGTATGAACTCTTAGACAGGAATCACTTAACTCGGGCATAATGTCCTAAATTATACTGCATCACAGATGCATTGTGTCAAGGAGACATGCACTTTTCTGCAGCATTTGGAAAACTAAGCATCTCTTGCAGCTCTGTGGAGACCCACCTTAACTGAAGGGTAACAAATCACCCTCACACATTTGTATGTCCACTGTTAACACCTTGGAAAAAAGCCGTTCAGAATAAAGCTTAAAGTAACAAATCTGATCAGTCAATCTTTCTAGCCAAGCCTGGAACAGCAGCACAGAAAGGAGGCAAGCTCTAAATAGCACTTCATACTGGGTGCTCAAAACACTACAGAGGGTACTGGAAATTTTTGTGGATAAGTGTGTCTCTTCAGTTAGTAACATCACCCATGGAAAAAGTACACTGCTTTTTGAAGCTTTGTACTAAATTTTGAAAAAATCAGTTTCTAAGGGAGATCACTGTTCATTTTTTGTTAGTTTTGATTTCTATCTCAAATCACCCCTAAAATATTAGCTGTAAGACACTCCCCACAAAAACAAGAGATCAGAGACTACATCATGCTCCACCCTGAGAGTCTGTAGTCCCAGTTACAACTCTCCTGAAATGAAGTACTGTTTGCAACACAAATTACAGAAGTTTTACTGGTAATTGTTCCCACCACTTTCTACAGAAAAATAAATCAGACCCCAATCCAATAATCAGATTAAACTAAAATAATCCTAAACTGAACATATAATGCCCACAGATGCATCAAAAGTATTTTCTGAAAATACATGAGTTTATGCTCACTACAATCAGATATATATAAATGGGTAAATCTTTAGAGAAGTCATTTGACAGCTAATCTCTGTTTTGAGGTTTAGCTACAGTCAACTGAATATATTTGAAAATAAACATGCATACTTTATCAGTAATTCAGTGTCTTGGGTATTTAAGCTTCAAATTCACATGTGTATAATTTTACATAATAACTGAAGTTACACATTTACAATAGGCACAAATTCCAACCAACAAAGAAATACTTTGGATCAGGTTTCCATTTTGAAAGACTCATTATGTTTATTTAGCTAATATTTTTAAACTCTTACTTCTCCTGTAAATATACCACTCTATTACAGAATTATAAGCAATTAAATGACCCCATTATTTATAAGTCATAGAAGAAAGCTGCGTTCTCAGTAACCTGAGAAGAACTTCTACAAATCATATTGAATGTTTAATTAGAAACTTCAGTTACTCATTTACTGAGGACACATTCTTCACCTATTTCTTTCGTCCTGATTTTGTTTAGGTGGTAGTTAAGGGCAGCGAATCACATATATGAGCACAGGTACTATGAATTTACTGTGCAGAAGTAAACATACCAAACATGGATAAAATATGGAAATGGCAAGTTTTGCAACAGCTAGTGAAAGAAGAGTTATTTGGTGTATACTTAAATAAAAAAGATATATATTTTTATTTTTAAGAACAGACAGCTAGAATCTGCATATCTAAATGAATGGGAAATTCAATTTCATACTGCTGTTTGCATAGAAGCATGAAAGGAAAAATGCACTTATAAGTATCCCAATTTTACTGCACATTTTTGGTAGAAATTAGACTAGAATACGCACATTTTCTTAACAGCAAGATTAAAAGTGGATTCACTTCTTGATGCACAATCAACTTCTGTTAGTATGAATTCTAACTTGTTATTAGGAAAATACATAAATCCACCAATAAATGATTGCTTTAAAAATGGAAAGAACAATCCTTTCTCCAGATCCATGACAGGGAAGATGGGAAATAATCAGTTTCAGTTGTGTCAAGAACTATTTGGGGTAGACATCAGGCAAAATTTCCCAGTCTTTTCTCACTGGGAAAGACATCCTGTGTAAGTTTCAAAATGACTGTTCTCAGTGCTTTTTTGTTTTTTGTTAAACAGGTGAAATAAATCTGTCAGGATCAACTTAAGACTACTTGACAACAAGGACATAACATCCTTTATAGCTCTGCTTTTCTACAAGTGAAAAATATCTCCTAATATATGTTTCTTTTGAATGAAACAGACCTGCAAAGACATTATAACTGTAGCCCTGCTTAGCTTCATCTGACAGAGTAAAAATATTGCACTTCACACAGTTTAATTTTGTTCCCAAAATAAAATTAAGTCAAAAATTACTAATTCTTTCCTCTGGAACACAAATTTCAGAATATAGTATGCAAAAAATGTGGGTAAGGTTATCTGCAGACATTGCATTTTTGTTCCAGAGGAGAAAAAAGTCTCAAGTGCACTGCAGAAAATAAAACTTTCAAAAAATGCAGAAATTATCACCAGTTTCACTGCATAACCTGCATCTGTTCTTATATAAAAAAAATAAAGTATTTTCATTAAACTTTATTGCACCATCACCTTTTTTTTAAAAATATCCCCCTTTCATTCAAGTCAAATATTAAATAATTTTTATCAACAAAATATAAGGTCTTCTTTAACAGCATGTACATACAGTATAGGCGCCATACAGAAAAGTCTAAAAGAATGACATCAAATCAGAAGTGACAGAAAACAATCATTATGTTCTTCTCTATGATTAAAAAAAGATTGTGTAGGCTATCTATTGTATGCATGAAAAGCATCCCTTCTCATTCAAGGTGTTGAAGCAGGCGACACCTTCAAGCTGTCAAGTGCTGCATGAATTCTGAAGTGCAACCTGGACTCCATAGAGTATTCCTTGTAGTTGTTTCTGCAAAACAGACAACTTATTTTAAGAAAAAGATATTTGGATTGAATTTTTTATACTTCCTATGTTTGTAAGTTAACAATCTTTATTCCCTCAACAGCAAGCGGAGACTGACACACAGATGAGTTAGGAGACATTTAAAACTACATCCACAAATTGAGTGAAGAAAACATAGACCAATACTAAAATTAAATGTCCTCATAAACTGAATCCATGTCTTAGCATCTCTTTCATTTATTTTGATCCTTTTAACAGCCCTCCCAAATACTAAAATTTGCTGTGAAAAGACAAGCCAAAGCCTTTTCTAACTACAGAAAAGTGTATTAGCAGAAAATGTAGGCTTCGACTCAGAACACAATTAAGCCAGAGTAATAAACATCATATGTACAGAAATCATATTCTGTAAATCCCATGCCCCCAAAACAAAAAAATAAGCAAAAAAAAAAAAAAAAAAAAAACCATGAGGGGACACTATTACAAGACTGGGCTACTTCTCTGTTAACACATGGGACATTCTATCTTATAATACAATCTACAGATAATGCAAATATGCTGCTCTACAGTACTTAATTAAACTCTCAACTGGTCTTCTGCAACACCACGTGAAAGGAAAAAGGGCTGCGATCAGACAGGTGTAGTGGCCTTTGACCTCTCTTATGAACACCTTTAGTGGAACAGATTTAATTCCCACAGCTGCCCTCTGGGACAGAATGGTACATATCCCTTCCCTGGACTCTCCAGCTTCATCCCATGCATGCAGTGGACCCTCAGCATCTCTGACGCCCATACAAGAAGTAAACATTTTCCCTTCATACTGTGTCTTATTTGAATCTGTCTACTCCACTGTGTATGAATTTTGCAGTTTCATGAAACTGCAAAATTCAACTATATTGGACAAGTCCTGCAAATCAAGAACAGATTTATAATTACTTGGATTTTGCAAGGAAGCTGTCAGGAAGAAAAAACAAGTGTCCTCAATGCTGCAAATACACAGTTATTCTTAATTTACAAGGTGATAAAAAAAATCCACTTACTTTGCAGTTTCTATGTATCTTATTGCTTTTTCTGTCTCATCCTGCTGTTTGTACAGAAGACCCAATTCATACAGCGTGAATGGCACCAAGTAGCTATCATATTTTATTTGCTTCTCACTAAAAAACCAGAAAAATACAAAAATGGTTACTTACAACCCTGTTTAAGTGACCAGTTAACTTTAAAAGCAATCACTGCCTGTAACAGCACATAGCCAGAAAACACATTCTGAACCCTTTTTTAATGGTTAATCCTGTACACATTGATAAACAGTCTTGAAGCATCATAGCGCCCTAAACATGTAGTAGAAAATAAAGTTGAACAAAATGTAGGTACTCCATGCACCAGAAAACTTTTACCCTCACCCATGCAAAACATACACTTTATGAAGAATTGCTGTCTTTAGGTTTTTTTTAAATACCTCAGCTACAAAAGCCTGCCCATTGCCAGCTCCCTTTGGAGAAATATATTTAAGAAATAGTGTTCCTTTAACTTGCAATCAACCAAACCCCTCTGCCCTGTAACTCGCAATGTGCTTGACTAAACTCATATAGGACTTTAGAAACTGTAAGAGAAAACAAGATGGCAAGAGAACTAAAACACATTAACAATAACTCAACAACAAATTCTTAATAAAAAATTCCATTATTAATTTTTCTAAATAATTTATTAGAAACATTGCACATATAAATATGCTTCTTCAGCCCAAATACCTAAAAACTTACAAGACATTTTAAACTACAACCAGTACTGGACTCATGTTTCATATAGAAAAGCTATCACAACTGTTTTGGAGCTGACGCCCGAAAATCCACAGCACAGGAGAAACCAGTCTTCAACTGCAACATGTAACAACAACTTCTCATCTACACGGGGAAGCATTAATTACTGAACTGAAGCATTAACTACTAAATATTGAATTAAAAAATTAAGCCAAACAAGCAGTAAACCTATCTGTATTGTCATTACTTACAGGTAGCTCTGCAAATATAATTCCAAATGTATTTGGATACGACCCGACAGTTTGATTTATTTAGCCTCAAACACCACATATACAAAGCTACAGTAAGCGTTAAATTGCTACAGAAAAATACATGTAAAGTTTTCTGGTTTTCTAACTACTTGCAGAGGTATTTTAATTTCAGATCCTTAACATGATGTTTATTTAGTCAAAATTCTAAAATGACAGCTGCAACAGGAGTATCAGAAATGTCACCAAAAACTAGAAAATCTATTTCTGTTATTTTTTTACCTTTGAATTACTTTACTGAAACATAATTCAGCTTGCATGAGTCTTCCCAAGTGTTTCAGACAGAGGCCTTTCAGCAGCTGCAACATGCACACATCATCCACATAGTATTCATTGTGATCTAACAGTGAAAGTAAGATATGTCAAACAATTTGAAGACATCATGAAAAGGAAAATTAGATTTTCAATAGGGAATATGTATTCAGATGCAGGATGTTGCTTCTTATGTTCTATACCTCAAAATGTACATATCCCTTCAGGCATGGTTTAAAATACTGCTTACTAAAGAAGATGCACCCATGACATCTGTATCTTTCTCTTAAAAGACAGGCAAAGAAGAAATAAGAAAAATTGAAACATCCAACAAATGGGCATAAACTTCATTAACTGAAGATTAAACAGTCAATAATTAAATGTATTACATTACATAAATAGTCATTGTATAAAGATTTCTTACTTGCCTTACTTAAAGACTTCTTACTTCTTTATAGCTAAAACTACAGTGAGACAGGAACCATCATATTATCTTAACAGCTCCCCCTGTAACAGAGCACTGGCAGACCTCCAGTAGCATCAGTAGCATTAGAAAACCTGTAAAACCACCCCACGACCTTCTTACAGAACTCTTCAAAAGCATCATTTTCAGGTACAAATTCAAGAAACAATGTTTGCTAGTATTTTTTGTCATCTCTAATGTTTGAGAAGCCTCAGAAGTAGTGTATAATATTTGAAAAATATTTGTAAATAAGTAATAGTGTATAATATTTGAAAAACTTCATTGAAAGTTTTATGTTCGATAGAGCTAAAAATACCAGATGAAAGAGGGTGTTTGAAACAATTCAAAATTTACTTAACAAGTGTGATCCTTTTTAGTTCTCTTAGTTTGTAGCATTTGCTGGGTACATGGAAGGAAAAGAAATGAAAGAAAACACATATGGATAGACAGATGGCACTACATACATTAACAATTCAAGAAGCAAAACACTCTCCCTTCAGATCATGTTGTTTACAACTAATTACCAGCTCTCTAAGGTCACATTATTTTTTTTCCTTAATAGTCTGCCAAAGAAATCCTACATAAACAGTTCTGAAACATGCAAGACTAATGCATTTTAGGACTCCGCAAAGTGCTTTGCCATCATGTTCAGCCTTACTTCTGTCTGTGTTTAAACCCAGAAAGTCTTGATAGATTGTAACTGACAGACTGCGCTTTTAGGGACAGCAGAAGTGCAGCACAGGAGTACTTTGCATTCTCTCTAGCCTGTTTTGCTAGGCTAAGGTGTTGGACTCTGTGACTGTCTCCTGAAGGACTCATTCATTGAAATAACTAGGGGCATGCACTGATGTCAGTAAGGGCTCACCAGTCTTTAAAAACTTCAACTAATACTCTAATTTCCCAAAAGTATAGAAGCTAAAACATTAACACTAAATGCACAAATAACAAATGCACAGGCCAATTTAACACAGATAACCTTGCAATAAATGTGGGAGAACCATCTTTGCAGCTGCAGTGGTCTACAACAAAGGATGTATCAATACTAGGATTAAAAAAAACAAGCAAAAAATTATTTTTTCTTGAAGTTAAATAATCTGTTTTTATATATTGCATATGAAAAAAAATAAAGATTCCCAGAAATCCTGGGGAAAAAAAAATAAAAACACCATCTCTAATGTCCTCCATTTGTTCCTTCTACCATCTCTATTTTCAGCTCTATACAACATAAAATTACTTTCAGTCCTTGAGAGATCCCATGCTGGGCCTGTTCATGTGAAACAAATGAAATAAAAACAGTTCTATGAAGTCTCAATCCCAAAATGACCTTTGTGTATAATCAACACCCTTCTTTCACAGCACCTTAGCAATCCTTTGATATTACTACCACTAAAAATGGTCTATTAAAATTTTATTGTAACCTTGTCAGCAGCCTTAATCTTTTTTTTTTTTTTTTGGAATTCAGTAGCAACTCTTTATTTTCACTGAATCCGTATCTTTAAAAGCAGATCAAAATCACATCTATGAAATCCAGAATAAAATAACATCTGACAGAAGTTATTACTAAAAAAAGAACCCAGAAAGTATATACACTTCCAGACTATATCCTATTTGCAAACAGTGAATTTCCATAAGAAAAAACACAGTGATTTTATCTCCATTGCTTTAATTTTGGTACCTTGTACATCTTTCCTCAGAGATTCAATAGAAAATTTACTTCACTGTTACAACAGATGAGTACTTCCAGTACAAATCACAGCACAATACAGCACTGGATTTCCAACAGGTTCTGTCAGAACTCTCCATGTGGAACTCATGGGAATTACTTTATTTGCAAGTATCTTGCATGTCACTACACTTTTGTTTAATATTACAAGAAAAAAGGAAAACACTTGAGATTTAAAAGGCACACTGTTGATCCTGCAGAAAAGTGAAGGGCAACACAGAAAATAAAGGAACCCCATTCAAACATGGCCATACAGGTTACTCTCATTTGGTTTATTATATCATCCAGATTTGACCATTATAAATTTCTTGCACGTCCCTGGATAATTTCTTATGCATCGTCTCAATTTACACTATAAATCATACTTAGGTATATATTACATTTCTGAATTGCTGTTTTAACCACTAAAATTGTTCGTAAGTGTGACTTACGGTTTAGTGTTCATAACCACTAAACCATACAACCATTAAACTGCTAAATTGTTCCTTAATGTGAGTAGAATCTGCGTTCAATAAAAATTATTTTAATGAATTATCATTTAAAAAGATTCACATGAAAAATGACATTTATTCTAGAAAAACTCAAAAGAGAATTCTCCCCAAAAATTCACATGACAGGTAAAAGAACTATGCTGATAAAATCTGACAAAAATCAAGTACTTATGCAGTAAACCAGTTGTAATAAATGAATTTAAATTCTTTTAGGAGTAAATTATGGGCTGATTCTCTAAACATTACTCCAAGATGTAAAACCATGGTCAAAGTTTATTCATTAAGTATATTTAATTTTACAACTAGCAAATTTTGCCAGAAAGCAAAACAAAAAACCCGACTCATTCATGCATAGCACTTCATCAAATATTTTATACTTTGTCATAGTCTCTGCAGCATGTGTCATATGTAATAAAGCATGATATGAATTGGTTTAGATAAAATATTTTTCAGACATTTAAGATATTAGCAGATTATGGTCCAAGAACACTCTCAAAGACAAGAAAAAACTAAGCTAGACCAGCCATGTTCTGTAACCAATAACCTGATGTCCCTGAGTTATCTGTATTCTTCTGCAGCATCAATCACACTGCATAAAGAACATATTGAGGAACCATGCCTAAATTTCGTGAGGCTCCAAAACTTCCATACTTTGACTTAATTAGAACATTGTCAAAGCCAACACTTACATCACAGAATATAAGAAGACAAAAGCATAGAAAAATGTCAGCATTTCTTATAAGATTATTAATTCCACCTTAATTGATCACTTACTAGTTTCATTTTGTAGAGCAGCTTCTTCTTTCTCAATTGTTACCAGTAAGTTTTCAGTAAGGTCTGCTCTTTTGCCCACAATTGCAAATCCATTCCAGACATACATCATTTCCTGATTAAAAAAAAAACAAAACCAACCAACCAACACAAAAAGGTGAGAACAACCCATGGAATTGCATAAATATTTAACTAAAGAGTGCCTCTGAAAAGGCTGTTGTGGAACATTTTTGAGTATATAAAATACTACCAAAGCTTGTTTTGGTACAACACATCTATGAATAGGAAAGGAAAAATTACATTGAATGTGTGCTGACAAAGGTAATTTGTGTTTTTAAGAGTTGAATGTTTTGATGCCTTTTTAACGGATTCTACTGTCATGTATTTTCACAGATCTTCAGAAATTAAACTGAACAGATTTTATCAGGACAGTTTACCATCACCCACATAACATGTCAGCAAAACCGGATGCTTTAGATCAAACTTGTGGTCCCTGCCACCTAAAATAAAGAAGGAGCTAAAAGTAGTTCTTTCTAAAGGATGATAGGGAAATTTGGAATTTGCATTTGAGTGTGTTCTTGTATATACAGCATACTTATGTAAGCATGCACCCAAAACCACGCTCTAAATGCGCTAATCGATAGACAATTACCTGCCATTCAGGGCAAAACTGGAGGTAGATAAAACTTTCTGGATAAAAATGTGATTCCAGTAGGCACATCCAACATATGATTTTACTATAGTTTCTACAAAATTTTGTTGCAAAAAAATCAAGGCAAATCCTGGAAACATATCTTCCCAGATGGCTCAGTACAACAGCAAGCAATAAGCTTGATTTGATACATTATTACATTGTAAAACTTGAGGAGAATAAGGGTTAATGCTCACCAACAAGGAGCTTTGCCAAGATCTTTACTCAGTCATTACAAACTAGAGTATCATTTGTTCTACCGTAATTGAAATTACACCTCTGAAATATGATGCCTAATGTCATTCTGAAGCTGATACAATACATTGGTGAAATATTTCCACTTGCATTTGTAGTGTAAATATGTACATTTTCAGACAGAGAAAAAAATCTGGTTGTATCAAAGTCTGAAACAATGTTAATAACATCATCAACTACATCATGCTAGATTATTTCAACTCTGTAGTCCTGTCTAATTTATACTTACTGAAATAAACCATACATTATGTTTGGTTATGCTTAGTCCATGATGAAAATATTCCTAAATTAAAACAGAATGCTGAATTTGACAGCAAGACCAAATACATATATTCACAACTTACAAGCACTCTGCTGTACAAGCCCAAGACAAATTTTACTTAATCCTCTACATGCAATTTAATACAGAATGAATTTTAGAACCAGAGGATTACTTTTATTTAGACTCCTCCATCTATATCAATGAGCATTAACATAAAAAATTTCTTCTTGAATTAGGTTTTTCATGCACAGTTGTTGGTAAATTATGCACATACAAAGATTTTAGCATACACATATGAGAAGTATCAGTGCTGTGCACACAGAAGCAGACTGTGCAATACTAATGACTCTGATGTTGAAATATAGGAAATTAGAATAGCATTCATAAAGTTACTTCATCTTCTGCTTGTTTTAATCAGACTCAATACAAGGGAAATAAAAAAACACAAAAAACCAACCACCACACTTCATTTTCATAAGAAAAACAGAAAGTACCAAAGTACTCTTTAACTTCCTAATGAGTCTAGAAGACAAGGACTAAAATCTCACCAACCTAAAGAACATTAATGCAGTTTTCTGTATGCTGAGCTTTTCACATGAAAAATATGGCACTTGTTTTATATTGCTGCTTAGTTGGTAGTATGATCCAGTCTCTAACACTTTTCACCAAAATCACATTGAATTAATGCAGTACTTCTTTAAAAAACTTAAAATGCAGACATATAATACCTGACAATATTATTCCTTCCCTGTATAATGAACTATTCTGATTTCTTTTCTCTTTGAAAAGGATGAAAACAAAGCAAGAACAAATACCAAGGCAGGTAATATCAGCTTCACTGGTTGAGGACATGCATAGCGTCGAGCTTTCCTAACTGCAAACTTCTCAGTCGGGATAGATTTTCCTGCAATTCTCTGTTTTAGACCATCCACTTGTCTACAAGAAGGGAAAATGGAAAAAAGAAGTTTTTTGTTGGTATTTTTTTTATCATCTCATTTTAGTTAGAAAGACTTACTGTTATCCTCTGAAATTTAACATCTTAAAATTTTTTTACACCATGGAGACCAGAGCTGCAGGATTTATCTTTGCTGATAAAAGCAATTCTAATGCTAAAGGCAAAGAGAAAAAAAATGGAAAGTTTATGGTTATAAGCAAGAAGTAAAACACACAAGATAAAGACATGGGAGGACAAAGAGTGCACATTCAGCT
Organism: Melospiza melodia melodia; assembly: GCF_035770615.1. NCBI lineage: Eukaryota > Metazoa > Chordata > Aves > Passeriformes > Passerellidae > Melospiza > Melospiza melodia. The sequence continues at coordinate 49,362,363 of NC_086226.1, forward strand.
GCTTTATAAAAGTTTACCTGAATAAAGACACTATGTCCTCACCAGTCCTCTTCAAATCATCCTCTGGAAGCATACACAAAATTGCTGCCTTCTGGAATACGTATATTGCCTGTTTCAAAAAGAAACAGCAACAGATTACCACATCTGATTTTCTGTGTTTAATCAATACATTAAAGACTCAAATCTCTCACCCAATTGCTGTAGCAAAGTATTCCCATAATTCTCAGGCTGATATAACTATAAAAGTTTAGTATTCCCTTTGTCACAGAATTTATGCTGTAAGTTTATTTTTAATGTATTTATATTTTTATATCAGTCAGAAAGTTAAAGGTATCCCCTGCAAAAATCAGGAGAATTTATTATGCAAACCACTGTCAAAGAGATGAGGTTAAATGACTTAACTGTTCTAAAGTCCATTACTGTTATTATACGATCTATTACTTGTAGACATGAAAAAACCAGACGGAAATATCTGGGTACTGATTCAAGGAATGTTTAATAACTGGGTTTTGCAGGAAAAAAAAATCCATAATTCTATTAAAGACACTTGCATTTCATGCTGAATATACTATTCTCTTCCTCTTTTGCCAAGAATTAGATGTATACCCTTTTTCATTAAGATAATAAAAGAGTAATCTATAGAGGAACAGATAATAATAATGCATAAAAGGTTATTGGCTTGGTTCATTGCGCTTGCTTCATACCGTGAAAAACATTTTTACAAGGAAAAGGTTATCTGATAGCCCAGCTTTTCTTGTGAGATCCTGTCCCCAGCAGCCTTTCTCATTTTTTGCCACAAAGCATCTGAAGATTAGGTGTGTGTGTTTATAAACACCAAACACAGTTTCTTCAGCCAAGTTTTACTAGTGAATATTAGAATTTGACTCGAGACACAAGTTTACAGTTTTCCCACCCCTCTTCTTTCTCCCAACCTGGGTAAGGACCTCCATTTTTGGAGGGGCCAAAGCATTGCTGCTTATGGTTCTGCTGCTTCAAAATGTGAAATAAAAAGTCATCCTTAACCACCCAGTTAAAACAGTTTGGTCCCATTGTGTCTCTGTTTATGAGTTTCTTAGGAAAGCAAACATTACACTTATTGTGCAAAATTAAAAGTGACTTTAACTGTAGAGACCACTGGTATACCACAACAATGTCCACCTGCCCATTTACCTTAGACCACCTGCTCTCTTTGCTGAGCAGGTCTGCATACCGATATGCCTGAAGCCAGTCCTGCTGGAAGGTGTAGCACCACATCAGTTCCCAGTAACAGAGATGATGAATCTGTTTCCACTCTTGCTGGGCTGCTATGCAGTCTTGGAACCTCAACTGTGCCTATGAGTAAGAAGTTAAGGAAGAATGATGAAAACTGGCTCAATTATAGCTCCATGTGAGAGCAGCGTCTAATTACAGGACAAGCTCTTACCTAGCACCCAGGTGGAAAAACACCTGACAAGTAAAATGAGATAAACTTCCCTTTCAGTCTCACTTAGAGAGAGGGCTGGAATCAACATTGACAGTGAATGTGAACAGGGGTAACAGCATACTTATCAGTCCAACTGATACATAGATGAATTGTTTTTCCTCCTCAGGCTAAACACTAAACAAAAATTTTAGAAAAAAAATATCATTTACCTTTTCAAAATTTCCTTTCAGTATATCTATTCTGGCAGCATAAAATAGAATAATGGAACCCTTGAAAAGAGATGAGAAAAATAACCAATTAGGAGTTTGAGCATAGGGAAATACATTTCTGTTATAACATTTATTAGAAATACGCACATTTGGAAATTTCAGGAGGTAGGGTTCGAGGAGACTGTCTGCTTCCTGAAGGTTGGCTTCCCCTGTACCTAGAAAATGTAACAAACCAACCTCAATGTACTTAAAAGAATCCAAGTTTTCACATTGTATTTGACAGATCAATGGATGATAGCTTTATGTGAAAGCAGAATTATTTCATCATCTTGTGTTTCTATAAACTAAATTCTTGTCTCAAAGATACTTTGTGATTTAAAAATACTAAATGTCTGTAAATTGAAAAAAATTACAGACAATATAGGAATATTTTTTAGACTGTTCCATCACTGATCCTAGTTATATTTTTAAATCCCTTTAATTGCTTTAGCAAGATAGGAAAACATCCTCAGCTGCCTCTTCTCCTAATTTTGAAATCAGTAATGAAATACAAGTGATACTGGAAGAAATGAAGTTCTCCTTAATTTCCTGATGAGCCTGAGGGACAAGTACTAAAATACTTAAATATTAAAGAATGAGAAAATATATGGTAAAGAAGCATATAGAATTAATTACGACTTCCAGCTCTAAATGGCAAAAATAGTTAGTTCTGGTTGTATAGCTTTTTTCTGGAGATAGTTTTCACAACATCTGATTTAAATTTATGGATAATGATTTTTCTGTACTTAATAATATTTTGCAATATTTTGCTGTTGAGACAGCCCTGCAAATGGAGCAAGATGTTGGTATAATGCTATCTACCCTCACTATTTCTGCAGACACAACTTTGTCATGGATATTAATTTTAGATCATAATTAAGTATACAGCAAACTCCTATTTGGCCACAATTTTGAAATTCCGTTATAAAAATAAATCACAATATCTATCATAAGGTGTAGCATGACTGAAAAGCTACACAGTGGGTCTCACCAAGGATTAAGGAGACGTAAGTATGATAAACCAACAGGGTGAAAGTACACAGAATGGCCCTCAAACTGCTGCCAGATGCGCCTTCCCGTAGTTGGCAGAGGCCCAACTCCTAAGAAATATCACAAACACATGCAGAATTAACTATAAGTATACAGAGTTACTATCAATTTTTTCTGGCTAATGAAAATTCAATTTTCCCTTCAGATGTAAGTGTTTCACAATTCAGTACTTATCTCAAATCCAACAAAACCCTCTACCAAAATATTTCTGTCACGGCTAACAGCACTCAGGAAGAAGACTAATCTAACTCTTAATAAAATCATGCATTTCAGTGCTCTGGTGAAATGGGAACACCACATGAACCATGCAGACACACAGGTCTACAACCCTTCCCCACTGTGTTCTGACTCAACCTTTCAGAATAACATCCTTCAATCTATGTTCGGTGGGAAACTCTCTCAACTGTTCCAGTGCGACTTGTTGGTGTGAGACTTCCTCCACTGAAAACCCTGGCTACCCTCAATTCTCTTCCATCAAGTCAGCCATAAGTCAACTATTTTGAGGCTCTGACCAAAATATTACCTCTGCTGATACACCAATGTCTAAAGACAGATCCAGATTCATGGAGCCTTATGCAGATCTTAACGCATGAGATTTCCCTTACGCTTCTGTTTAGACCCATTACATAACAGCTTGACTATCTGAGGGGTGTTGAGCTCACAGCTTCCCTAATCAAAAGCAGTGACTCCTCAGAAACATATTTTTGCCTCAAAACAAATATTAACAGATCAGTTTTATTGCATAGCAACTTGATGAATTATAGGAGAATTCAAGCACCACACAAAAAAAATTGTGATGATATTTCAAAATCATTCTTTTCTTCCAGCCTTTACTGCATTTTTAGTCAGGGAAAAATAGGTATTTTGGAAGAGCTTCAGCAAGAACCAGGTTTTACAGAGGAAGAAATGGAATGAACTGGTCTCTACTGAAGTCTAATTTTACAACAGGAGAACCATATTGTGGACAATTTAACAGCAATAAGACCATATGGTGACTGCAGCTATAGTAATTTGAAGTTCAGTTGTGTGCAGTTCTGAGGGTCACATCATTACAATTTCTTACTTGAGGATTTTTTAGGTTTTTCATTTCTTATGGGCATCAAAATAAAGAGCTGTAAAATAATTAAAAAACAAGTTACAAATATTTTTGTCATCCATGAGAGAAAGATGTACCTAGAGTCCAGGATGACACATGATATTCACAATTTTTTTTTTCCCCCAAAGAAATGGGCTGGGATTTGTGTGGAAAAATGTAGAAATATGACTCTTCCCTCAGTTACTGGTGAGGAATGTCAATTTCTGACTACATCAACTAGGAAAAGAAGCTGATATCCCCTACTTAAGGATCAGCAAAAGGAAAGGATATTGCATTGGCAAAATCTCCTCTTAAGTAAACTGGTCCTTTCTCATGCATGTTAAAGAGTGGAGTATCACCATATGTGCTTTTATGCCTGTATCATCTAATCCATTTCTCTTTTTAACAACAGTAAAATACTGATAAACAATCAATATTATACTTCCAGTGTGGAATACATGGCATTAAATCCATCCAGTCTTTTATCTGAGAAAAAATTAATTTGAAAAAGCAAGTATCAAATTGAATACCCTATTGCCAGAAAATCCAATAAATTCTAGAAGTCGGAGGATCCTTCCTGGTAAAAGTGACAGCATCTGAAATACATTTAAAAATAAAAAGATAACTGTAAACATGTACAGTTAAAAAAAAAAGTTACATTGTTATAAATGTGAACCAAAAAGGCCAGCTACTATGTTAAATGCTATTAGACATTAGTAAAAATTTAGTAAAAATTTTTTACATTAGTAAAAAATTAAAAGATGAAAGAACCTGAAAGTAAACATGCAATGCTCAGAATTCTGATGACCATGCAGCATGAAAATAGACAGAGTCCAGCTGTGCTTCTTTAGAGAATGACAGATTTTTCTATCTTCAGCTGGTTAAAATTGCTTGAAAACTGTGGGTCTTTTAGAATGAAAGTCTTATCTATTTTAGTATGACTCACAACCTACAACTGCCATGTCCCCATACTATTATTTCATTTTATTGGGAGTCTCACAGAGGCTCTACTTGTTCCTCTTGTGGGAGTACTGAATCAGCAGATCAGTGCGCATAATGGTTTTAGAAATACTAGCTGTTGCTATCATCCTTTAGCCCTCTATCACAGGCATTTTTGTTCCCTCTGTTACTGCATCCTCCACATCCTACACAACAGAAAATGTACAAACATCATAACCACCTTTTCAATAGCATTAAGAAGCAGATCAACTTGAGGGTCAGTTTTTAGAAAGCTCCATTCACCCTAATACATTTTGCCTATCAGACACTTTTTCTGTTAAGCCTCCTACTGGGAGGACTCCATGAAGAATAGGAGAGGCAAGAACACTTATGAACACAGTTGCTTGAATTTTAAAGTCAGGTGCAGATAAACCTGAGTTCTTCTGACCAGACTTAAAATTGGCCATCTCCAATCTAGAATGATACAGAAATTAACATACTGGCAGAAATCAGCTTTAACTATTGCCATGACAGATGTGAAAAGGTAACTGTAGCAAATTGTAAAGAAAAGGCAATTTTCCTTTGCACAAACTAGTAAATTACTGTTCATTCTTCTATGTATAATTATCTATGAGAATCTAGAGTATGTCACTGAAGTAAAAGAATGGGATACATGGGGGAGTTAAAATTAAACAGTCACTCCAGGCATTTTCTAACCACAGCATAAGCATCTTTAAAAATCCTGCTACACACAGGTAGATGCAGCTCCCTTTTCACTTCAGAAATAGAGGTATTAGTTAATCCCAGGGAACTAAACTGTTCAGAAAAAACTAACAGAAACATCCCAGAAAGCATGCACACACCCAGAAGTTAATGCTGGTTTCACATTGCATAAAACCTCCAAACCCCATATCTGTATTTTACAAATGTGTAAATGTTAAATCAGTTACAGTAGCACACATACAAAGAAAGACAGTCCTACAAAATAACCCAATGGCCTTTCTGTAGAAGAAGAAGTCATACCAAGTTGAATGCTCCAATTCCAAGTTTCACTCCTCCTTCAAACTGGTAGTACGTTTCATTTTTGCTTTTGTTCCCCTGAGTCGTCTGTAGCACCTGATGACATTCCCTTGTGATGGAGAAAAAAACGAGGGAAGGGGAAACACAACATAGAAATTACTGACTGGTGACTAGGATAGATACAAAAATATTCCTTTGTATTTTGGGAGTATTAATGCCACTCCAACTGCTTATATTACTTTTGAATTCAAGTGTTTTCTAATAGCTTACTTGTATATTTGATAACTTGTCCTAATTTTCAGGCCACCTTTGATAAAGTTGATCATATTTTCATCCTGGAAGAAAAAGATCTAACTGTAAAATATTGTGTGATCATATTACACATAACACATACATAAAAATCCTCCAACTACATATAAATTTATTAATAAGCTTATGTCATAGTAGGAAACACTAAAAACGTTTTTCAGTCACTAGGTGTGTCTCTAAGACTGACATTAACACTCGCTCTAAGTTGTCAGGGAAACATTTCTTTAGTGCACATTACAAATTCTAAAACTGAAGAGAGAGGTGAAAAAGAAAGTCGAAGTGTTAGTTAAGGCAGAATTTGTGATGTATCTAAATGAACCAAGAAAGCTCTCCACCAGATGGTGCTGCAGGAACTGTTTCAAACATTTGGAAATGGTGATTCTGACATACACAAGGAAGCCCACAGAAACTGGCAGAAGACAAACTGAAAAATCCCTCGAACAGATGAAACTATTGCTGATCAAAAGTTACTACCTGTGTTATTCAATTTACGTGCTTACTAGGAAAACCAAAACAAAGCCACAATGTACTTGCCATCAAAACTAAATTCCTGAAAAGCAAAATATTGGTTCAACAGGATGAATTTTTTTATCCTAGAATTCAAATAAAAGGGGAAGATGCTGGCATTTCAGAAATGCAAATTTAAATACTTAGGAACAGTATATACAACATGGAAAATGAAAAGAGCAACAAAAAAAGGCCTCAGAATGATCAACCAAAGAAATTCTGGCTTTCATAAAAAGATTACCATTTTAAAACTCCTCATCTCTCTTGTCTGCAAGTCTGAACACCCAAATGCAAGTGTTTCAGTACAAGAATTCTATTTCCCTCTGAATGTTTACATTTTTGTTATCATCATCATCATCCTAACACTAATCATGATCAGCCAAAGATGAAAAATATGAGGCAGCACAGCAATCAGCAGAGTAGGGTATTACAGTCAAAAGCAATACAGATGTGGTGTTTTGGAGAAAATATACATCTAATGGTTTTTTATTATTTTATACTGTCCTAACTCACCACCTCCAACAACATTCTTTTCATGGTTAAAACAGACTCCACCCACTGAATAAAAATAAAAGAAGGGTTAATTCCACATGACTAGTAAAGGAGCAAGCTAGTTACAGGAAAGATTAGCATTCCACTAATAGTATTTCCTGACACTTCTGGCCAAATCAAGTAGTTCCTAAGTCATAAGCAAAAGGAACTTATTCTGACCTTAGTGTATCCTATGTGCCTTGCTTCTTTCTCATAATTTATACTGGAAAAGATCATCTATAATATATATTTAATAAACACTTGTTAAACACTCACATATCGTCAAAAAGTATGATGAACAACTCCTGTTTTCAGGAATCAAGTTTCAAATTGAATTTGAAAACTCTGTAGCATGAAGTCCCTGAATTACAACCTAAATCACTAGCACCACACAGTATAAAATACCAGATCTTTCTGTGAGCTGAATTGTTACCTCAGCAACGCTAAGCATGCCCATTTTATAAGCATTCATTACTTTATTATTCCTGACACCATGTGCACACAGAGCAAGATGGAATTGGAAATTACACATGTGTATCAGCTGAAGTTTTGTTAGTTGGAAAACATTCTACTCATTCATGCAAAAAATGACTTGTACTTTCAAACAATACACTTCCTCATACTTGAAAATATTTTTATGCAGGCACTGGACACTGTCCTATGTGATCCAATGTGCAAATCATTTAAACATACCATTTTGTATAAAACAGGAGGTATGTTTAAAAGGTGGTATGTTTATACCTTAGGGTAATACCTTGATATCTGAATATCATCTTTGGTTATTCATACAAACAAAGAGAGAACTTTGCTGAGCAGCACAAGATTTACCATACTTTCAACTGCTGCCATGAAATAACATTCAATAGCAAAAAATTTTTATTTGAACATCACATCTTTTGTTGAGAAACTGACTTTACCTGTACGAAGGTGAGAGCGGCTTTCTGTAATAAGCACTCAGCATAGCAGATTTCAGCATGCATTTCCTCTATATAAGAAAGAAAAGTTATTTACTATCAGCAATGTCATTGTCAATACTGTCTTCTTGGGGTCAATGGAACAAACAAAATGCTGCCAAGACAAGAAAGAAAAAAAAAGAAAGAAAGGAAAAAAAAAGCAAAATTCTGCTGTTGCCATTTCAGTAATTGCTGAGTAATAGCTCTAACACACAAATCCCAACAGAATTCTTCTATTTCCCTTCTTCTCAGACAAACATTGTCAGAGCTGACCTCAGTCTATGGCAAAAGCTACTTGACATTCTGGTGGATGGGTCTCCTACAATTTTCATTGATTCTAAGCTTAACAGCCCACTGCAACTCAGTCTTTCAGGCCTCCTTCCACGTCTTACAAGAAATTTCTGTAAATGAATATTAACCCTCACGGAGGTTCAGGCTTTTCCTACATCCACTGAGACATTATGAACAGGTTTTCACCAAGTCATGCTTAACAAACTGAAAGCCCCAGGCAGACTCTCTGTCTTCATGCAGCACTAAAGTACATTTGATTTAACACACATGACACAAGTTGCTCTGCACCCATGCTGCAAGACCAGCCACATGCACAAGGCTGCTGTATGTACAGTGCATACGTGGTGAGTTTGATGTGTCCAAGTATTAAAGAGGATTCTTGTGCCAGGTTAGAAAAAAATGCATACTTGACTCTGCCTGAATCAGAAATAGGAGATCAGCATTTTCAGAGCCATGAACAATGTACTGATACCATTTCCCAAAACACCTTAAGGCAAAACAGACAAGCACAAAACTTGTTAATATATTCAGATTCCAATGCAACTAATGACAAGGATGTACTCCTCCGCATCAATGGTTCTTAAACTTTTGGGAGCTCTCTTAAGTCAAAAAAAAAGAAGTTTCCCTTCAGTCCTATAATGTGTTGTGAAAGGCATTCCTTTCTTAATTCATGCATGCTCAGAGACAAAAAAACCCCATTAGCCTGAATTCTCCACTGAAGCTTTGCATTCAAATTAGAAAAGATTATATACATGATTTGCATGTTTATTACTGTAAGACACCAGTAAAGTCAGAATTAAGCATATTTGTATACATTGGTAGGGATAGTTTTGAGCTTTTTTCACTTTTTTATTTTAACTGTGTTATTTAACTACTTACCTTCAGTCAACTGATCCACTGTCTGTTTAGAAACTAGATTGGACAAGGATTCCACCACTGTGCTTCTTTTCCTGAATCTAAATAGGTTGTGCATGGAAGAAAAGAAAGCCACACATTTCAACACAAACCTGAATTTAATAACTGGAATTCTTAAAAACTTCCAACCAAAATTTACAGAGATTCTTAGCAAAACGATCATGCGTCAACAGTTTCAATTCTTTCAGTAGTCTAAAGACTTGTATGCCTCTAGGCTAAAGAGCCTATCCCACATTAAATGCATGCTTGCAATTTCCATTAATCTACATTAAATGCGTGACAGCTTCAACCCCACTGCCACTCACTAGCTACAGAGGTGTCACTGATGCTGGGCAAGACACTTTAACTGGAATTCAAAGTTTTATGAATTGCGTTTTTCTGTTTCTTAAACATGCACGCAAAATTAGAATGAAAAAATGAAAAGGAGCTCTGTTTTCAACAAACATGTTTCAGTATTTTATGGTGGTTTATGCCAGATAAAATGCCATAAAATCACACACTTTACTTACAAGAAATCTCAACTTACATTTTAATTCCAAAAATTAATTTTTGGAAAAAAATTACAGACAACTCGGCATTATGAAGAAGCTAGAGAAACAATGCTATATTCAGAAAATGAATGCACTCTGTAAGCCAAGGAGTCACTGATTATAAATACTAACCATTAGCTTATCATTTTTGTTTACACTACACATTGACAATTGTGGGATCCTGAGAAGAAGATTATAACACTACACATTAACATAATGCACACAAGAAGAGTCAATTAAGGTACATGTAGTTATGGTAATTCTTCAACTTTGAACATTTAATTGCCTTTCTCTTGCATTTTTATGAGTTTTGAGACAGACTAGACCAGAGTACTCATGAATTAAAGTTTATATCCTGCAGAGATGAAATCCTGTACTGCAGCTGTCTAGAACTAGAGGCACATCTAATCTTCAGACACACTAAACAACACAGTTCAGATGAAACTGCAAATTGATAGCACATCCAAAAAAGATGCAGAAACTGCTGACTCCTTCTCTTCTTCAGACAGCATCTGATAATGTTTTCTCATTTCTTTTTTGCCATGGCTAAGATGATGATAATGTTAAATGTCTAAACTAATATTTGGCAGTCATTTTTTGGGGAATAATTGTGATAAAACAGATAACCAATATTGAAGAAGAGATTTGTTTAAACTTTAGCTTCCACAACCCATTCTCTAAGGTTTTTTTTTGCTGTTCAAGAAAGACCAGAAGCAAAATGTTCAGTCCAGATAATTTCTGATGTGAGCAACAGAAATTGCTCTTAACATCGTAAATTTTAAGGTAATCTAAACACATTTGTAACAACAACAAAAAAACTTATTTGGTTTTCAGCAGAAACCTTAGTACAAGCTTAATTGTATCAGACTATTGGTTCAACCTTTGGAAACAACTTTTTTAAGATGTTTGCGTGCTGAGAGGGGACAATTCAAAATACAGGCCTTGAAACTTTTGGAAAAACAAGAAGTTAGAGATGCCAATGGCTCAGACAGTTGAAAAATGTCAGTTTATGTGTAGGTCTACACAGTGAAACAATCATTTAACTAAATGTAGTAGCTATTAATACCCACACAGGACAAGTCTATTGTTGCCACAACACCATGTTGAAAAATATCTTCACCAGTAATGTAGTGGGACTTACTCCACCTTAACAAATTTAGGCCACTCTCATACAGACAAGAGCCTGCTTTTAAAACATACAGAGAACTGGGGTATGTCACAAATAATACTTTTTGGATTTAGTATCTCATTACGGTTGGGACTGCTTGGGCTCACCTTTGGCAGGTTTGCAAAGCATCCTTCATTGTAGAAATCCCCAATTGTATATCCTGCTGTTCAAAGGTCATTGCAGCTTGCATAACTAAAATAGTGCTGTATCCAAGTGCATGGTACATACTATCTTTGGACCTAGGGAAAACATGAATGTTGTGCATTTAAGCAACACTTTACATTGCAATACAAAATTAAATGCAGAGACACTTGTGTAAATTTGTGAAAAGATGGAAGAATTAAGCAGGAAAGTAACAGATCTGATAATATAATCTACAAATGTTTATTGGATAATTAGGACTTAAAAAGCCTTGAATAGACATCATTTTAGCTCACTTTCTCGACTTGTTAGAGAGAGCTCACATCTCATGAGTTCATAATAGATAAGGATAATAAACTTCAGGGTGAGACTTCAAAAACAACCTCTCCTGAGTTTTATTCTCCCTGACCTTGGAGCAAGAAAGATCCTGGTATTCCAACAGTAATATCATCTTCCACTGAGCTTAACTGCAACTAATTCTAAGATATAATATTCCTGGCCTACTGCCTTCCTCACATGAGCTCTCCAGACCACTAAAAGCAAACACTTGATAGCTGCGTCATCCTTCTGATGTTTCCTTTAAAGCTGTCTTTGAGCTTGTTTGTACAACATCAACCAACGTATCACTCTTAATCCATTCTTACTAGCACCATACAGAGAGAGAATATTACTTCACTCTATTGACATTGGCTACATATCCCTCTTGCCAACACATCCCTCAATACCACACGCTCCTTTCAGACACAGACAAGAGAAGAATGGTGGATGGGATTCAGATCCCAGTCCTAAAGATCAGCCACTCAGACTGCCTCCCGATGAAGTCACAGGTAAGACAGGTTGCATCTGTGATCTTCTCCATATTCTTTAATTCCCTACATCTGCACTGCCATACTTTTCTTCTCAGTGGAAGAAGGGCAACAGGGGAACAAGGAAAATAGTCAGAACATAAAAAGATGAGCTTAAAGATAAGCACCAGACTCAAACATAATAAAAAACATAACCAAAAGACTATTCTGGAGCTTTGCTCCAGCTTTTCTGTATTGTCAAAAACCGTTTCATTTTACAAATTATTTGATCAAAGATGCATTGAATATGGTCTTGCTCCCCAGCCTTTCCCCTCTGCTTGAGGACAGACAGACAGCTAGAGTGATCAACTCTACAACATCACAATTCAGTGCTTCATAAACAATGTTAGATGTCTTTAATGACCCAAAAAAAATGTTTAAAAAACCATAAATATGGAGAAATTTTGGAAAGAAGAGAATAAATTAAAATTACTATCTTCAGACACTTTAAATTAACCTTCAGGTATTAAATACTGCCTGTTTAAAACAACAACTTCAGGAAATAACAGAATCTCACCATGGACGAAGTAGTTCCAGCGCTTCAGAGAACTTATTGTTTAGAAACAAGTTCAGTGCCATTGAACATTCTTCCAGAGCACACTTGAGATCCATCTTGGATGCCCTAAAAAACAGATTCTTAGTTTACTCAAACTGTAAATATAAACAAAAATATTTTAAATGCCTTTTTGTTATGTAACACAGGTCTTTTGCGGTGATTTTTTTGTAATTTAATTTTTCAAAACTAAAGCATATGCTTGACACTTTATCTATGTTACACAGGTGCATTGCTTATTTAAGTGATGTTTATAGCTCTGTCCTCCTAATCTTACCAGAAAAATTCTCAAATTTTATCATCATGTCCAAGCTCTCAATCTTTCCCATCAGTAGAAATGCTGTTCCAGACTCTGTGCTCATATTAGAATCTCAAAAGAGGTCACAAGACAATATTTTAATCTAAAAAAATCAGTAAAGACACATACAGCGAACAGGTACACTACAAATAGTTCTGTCAGAAACCTAGCTATGCCAATAGCTTTTGTTCATCCTAATTCACTTCAAGTAAAAGCACTTGCACTTGCTTAAGCAGAACCCATCTCAACAAACACATTCTTTGGCCAGTTCTGTCTGAAATACTCAGGGGCACTCACAAATTATTCCATGGGCCAAACCTGGGACAAACTGACAATCATGGCAGTGACATACTGCCAGAGGCTACACAGCCATCAATGTGCACAGATGGATCTGGAAAAGATAATCTCTCTACAGCTTTAAAACAACAGGTTTAAACTAGATAATGGGCTTTCTCCAAGTACAGTTAAGCAGTGGTAAGCAACAGATCATGTCAATGAGATAAATATTTAAGTACTGAACTGAAGTGAAGAATTGTAAAGGAGGAATTTAAGAAAAGAACAACAGAGGAGTACAGCTGCTCTAACAGTTAAGACACGCATAAAACAAAGAGTGGGGTGAAAATATGAAAATATGACTGGACAGAGGGCTTTTTTGCCCTCCAAAGAACAGTCTTGAAATGGCTTATAAAGATCAAAACTTTTTTAAATCACTCAATTTTATTAAATAATTCCAGGAATATCATCTGCTAGCAAAAACATTCCAAATAAGTACTTTTAACTACATTTAAAGGCTGATTTTTTTCCTAGTACACAAGCAAGGACCTGAGTTAGTCCCTTAATAACACATTATCCCTACCCTCTGTGCGTTCCCATGCTTTTGTATCTTCTTTTCCCATCTGTGTCTAATGAAACTCTTTTCACTTGGTCCATGCCTAGTTAGATTACTCATTCCATTTGCTCTGCCTTTCCTGCTAGGAAGAATGGGTTAGTTGCTTTCAAAAGTTTTTCAAGAAGGTAAAAACAAAAGGTGGGAAGAGAGTGGGGATGGATTTTTTCCTTCCTTTAAATACCAAATTGGCACTAGTTGTCTGTAGTGGCAAAATAAAAAACACCACCACCACCACATCAGTAACTGAAGTTCATACCTACTAGACACCAAGAATTAGTTTTTATTTCTTCATACTTGCACACTACAATTATTTTGTGACTAGCACTGAGGCAGTGGCCTGTTCCAGGTCTGTCCCCAAACAAATGCCAAGATCAGTACTAAGGTGCGTGGAATCTTCAAAATTACAGAGGACAAATGGCCCTTTTGGTCCTCTCCTCCTTGCAGGCATGGTTACTAACTTTGTGGTGGGCCAAGAACTCTGTCAGCCATGGGAACAGAAAAACCCCTTGTGAGGCAATTTTCTGCTTCACATACTATGGAGAATATGAATGGTGATCTGAAGTCAAGAGAGGGAAGAGAATGGCAAACAAGGCATGTATAATCATACAGTTCATAAAACAATCTGAAGAAACATAGACCCCTGGTAACTACAGGTAATTTAACAACTGATGAAAGCCTTAAAACACTAAGTTTCAATATACTGGTGTTCAGCCTCAAAACAGTATGCTTCCCACATGAGAAGCATGAGCAGAGAAATAGTATCACAGTACTCCACCATTGTAGCACTTCTCCGAAGGCAAGGACCAAGATCTAAGGGCAACGTTTTGTTTTCAACTGCTTTACTAAGCCTCATCTTAATGAACAGAAATACATTTTCTGCACTTGTATGTTGTAAATCTGCACACTTCCACCTCTGCAATCAGAAACTGCTGGAACTTCCACTGGACAGAAAACCTAATCTTTATTTCATTTAACACACCCATGGACATGACAGCATTTTAGCTGCATGTATGGATGGTTTGCCATCAGGCTCCCAAATCCTATCACACCACCAGCTTGAGCATCACCACAGTACATCAGTATTTGCAAAGTGATCTCACAAACCACGGTTGTGTAAGGACACAAAACTGTATTTTCCCAGCTAAATGGGTAAGAAACATATCTCTCTAGCACCTGGCTATCGTGTTTTTTGCCCTTTACTACAGACTCGTTCCCCTGATGCTGCCTACATGCGACCAAAGTCTGCAGACAATGCAAACAGTATTCCTTAAGTTAATGTATTTAATATTCCCTGCATCAAGCATGCAAATGATGTTACTCTGCCACTTCAGACATAAAACTTGGGAAGCCAGTTTTCTCAAACTGTCATTTCTGGTAAGTGAATCATATTCTCTACCAGAAATTTCCTCATTCCTGTTTCATTACTCTCCACATATGTTTTCTAATGTTTTCCTACATCCTGCAGCACAAGAACATAACCAGAAGGATTTGTTGCAACTCAGATTCCTAACTTGATAGCGGAATAGTCAGAAGAAAGGAGCACACTGACTCAGAAGCAACCTGGTTATCTTTGCTGGCATTTCTATGCAGTGGCTCAGAATAAGTACATTTCCTCTTCTACTCCTGAAACATCACAAACTAATTTCTACAGCAAGTTACCAGACTAGCGAACAGTTCAGTCAGTAATGCTGACTCACACTCTCTTTCTGACTCATGCTGTTTTCCTTCTATCTTATTTTTTTCCTTATATCCCGTCCTGAAATGGACAGGAACTTTATACATTTTAGTACATTAGATGAACATACTCTTTAATCTAACCCAGAGCAGATTAAGTTAACACTACTTCCATGATGTTATTATGGATTTTACACCTAGCGATTTATTATGGATTTTACACCTGGTGTCATGGTTTAACCCCAGGGGACAGTCAAGCCCCATACAGCAGCTCACTCACTTCCCCAGCAGTGGGATGAGGGAGAGAACTGAAGGGTAAAAGCTAGAAAACTCATGGGCTGAGATAAAGACAGTTTAATAGGGAAAGCAAAAGCCTCACACACAAGTAATGCAAAAAAGGAACTAACTCACTGCTTTTCATGGGCAGGAAGGTGTTCAGCCATCTCCAGGATAGCAGGGGGCCCTATCACAGATAACAGTGACTTGAGAAGACAAACATCATGACTACAAATGTCCACCCATCCTCCTTCTTCTCCCAACTTTATATACTGAGCATGATGTCGAATGGTATAGAATATCCCTTTGGGGCCCAGTTTGGGTCACCTGCGCCTGCTGTGTCTCTTTCCAATCTCCCATATACATGCAGTCCCCTTGCCTGTGTGACTACACGAAAAGCACAAAAGGCCTTAGCTGTGGGAGGTGGTGATCAGGGAGGTCCCTCAGCAGCAGTAACAAAAATATCTCCATATTATCAACCCTATGTTCAGCACAAATCCAAACACAGCCCCATACGAGATGCTGTGAAAAAGGTTAACTCTACCCTAGCCAAAACTAACACTCATCCGCCCCTTATTCCATACCCTTTATGTCACACCAAATGTCACACTTTCCAATACCCTATCACCTTCCCTACTTACCTGTTTTGACAGATATAGAGAAAGACATCATTCCCCTAGTCTGTGGAACACCTTTGTCAAATGTTCGTAAAACGTCCAAAAAATATTTTTTTTGTTGAATCCATGCAGTCTATGACTTTGTCCGTCACCCTTGGTAACAGCCTTTTGTCTTAAGTTGCAAATATAAGATGTGGCTGGGGGTGTAAATTCTATTGCCATCTGTCAGAAGTGGGCAGTTATCTTCTGTTAATCGGGCCACTTGGAAGATATTTTCTGTTAATATGCCATTGAGCCTCACTGTATGACTGATAAAATTACATCATCCCATTGTGAGATGCTCCACCCAGGGGGAGGAGCCAAGCATTCCTACTTGGACATAACCTGAGATTTGGAACACCACAGGCAGCCTTTTCCCACTGGTTTCCCAGAGGAGCAGCTTTTTCCACTGGATTCCCAGAGGAAGACCAGGCCCATCTACACTGCCACTGGACCTTCAGAGGAAACCTGCACCCTTTTACAAGACCATTGTTTCAATAGGACCACATCTGTCACTGCAAGAGGACTGCAGCCACCATTCAATCAGACTACTACCAACAGCCTGACCAACAGGGTGTCAGGTTGTATTCTGACTCCGTCAGTATTGTTTTATATTACTGCATTTTTATTTTTGTGGTTTTTTATTTTTCCTAATAACTGTTATTACTACTCCCATATCTTTGCCTGAGAACCCCTTAATTTCAAAATCATAAAAATTCTGAAGGAGGGGGTTTACATTTTCCATTTCAAGAGAGGCTCCTGCCTTCCTTAGCAGACACCTGTCTTTTCAAACCAAGACAATTTTCCAACCAGGCAGCAATGTTTTGCCACAGTTTAGCAGCCCAGATGGGTTTACCCCTAGGTTGCCAGTTATTCTGCTTCCACTGCTGCCACCCCCACCATAGGGCGACCACCCATGAATCAGTACAGAGGTATAAAAAAAAAAGCATTGGCCATTTCTCTCCTTCAGTAAAGTCTAAGGCCAATTGGATGGCTTTCATCTCTCCTTATTTACTCAATTCATGTTCTCCTCCAGAAATTTCTGTGACTTGTCATAGGGGACTCCATACAGCTGCTTTCCCACAAGCAGAAGGATTAATCAGTAAACAAGGCATATTGCTTCTCAGTTTCCAGGAAATTATTATGTACTGGGACTCTTCAGCGCAAGCCTGGTGACATTCCAAAAATCTTTGCCTTCTGGCCAGCTCATGATTAATTCCAAGTTTCCTGGATGAGAAGGGTTTCCTATCCAAACTGTTTATGTGATCAATGCAACTCCTTTAGTCCTTTTGAGCATCCAACTCAACGCAGGTAACTGGTGCCAGAAGCTGTGTGTCAGTACCAATCATCTCTGAAAGGTGCCAGTATCTCCTTTTCAGTTAGAGTATAGTGGGCTTCAGATCCTCTGTATGCTCAGCTCCAAAAACATAGACGTCAGCCTCAAAACTTCCCTAGTGCTTTTTGCCAGAGGCTCCAAGTAGGTCCACTCTCTCCAGCTGCAATAAAAAGCCTGGTTTTTACATATGTTCAGACTGGCCCTATTCAGACTGGCTCGAGGGCTACAGCATGAACTATTTCCTAC
Organism: Melospiza melodia melodia; assembly: GCF_035770615.1. NCBI lineage: Eukaryota > Metazoa > Chordata > Aves > Passeriformes > Passerellidae > Melospiza > Melospiza melodia. Next base: position 49,380,236 of record NC_086226.1, read on the forward strand.
TTGATTTGTTCAATGGCTTGTTGCTGCTCAGAGGGCTATTTGAAATCATTCTTCTTCCAGGTCACTTGACAGACAGGGCTACAATCAGACTGCAAGCTGGAATGTGCATTCTACAAAATCCCACACCATCTAGAAAGTCTTGTCTTTTTCTTGCTAGTTGTTGAAGACATCACTGTTACCTTAATAAAAACCACTGGGATCTGACAATGTCCATTTTGATTCCTAAAAGCCGGATCTCTGTGTAGGTCCCTTTACCTTATTCTGTTTTATGGCAAAACCAGCTTTTAAAAGGATTGGATTATTTGCTTCTTTTTCTCAAAAACTCCTTCTACTGTATTTTCTCACAAAATGGTATCATTAACACACTGCAGGTGTTTCAGAGCTTCACCTTGTTCCAGCCTTCATCAGTCTGTGGCAGATGATACAGCTGTGTTTCATTCTGACTGGCAGTCAATTCCAGGTACTACGGACACAGCTCCAAACAAAAGCAAACTGTGGCCTGCACTCTACTCCCAAAGGGACTAACAAAAACACAACAGCAGTATCAATTGTGGCACCATGTGACTTCCTTTGACTCCAGCTCATATGGAAGTTCCTATAGATCCAGTACACCAGGACTCAGAGGTGGTACAACTTCATTCAAGCCACAGTTTACTGTCAGCCTCCACTCTCCACTGGACTTTCATACTGGCCATACAGGGTTGTTAAAGGTAAGCAGGTCTTGCTGACCACTCTGTGGCTCTCTAGGTGACAAATTAGTTTATAAATGGAAATTGGAGACTGAGATTGTGAGACACTGTTCCTAGTGCACAGTTGTGGTGGCAACTGGCACCTGCTGTTCTTCAGCCCAAGAGCAAAAGGGATGTCTGAAATTTCCTCAGTCTACAGGGTAGTTATACCAAAGCCCATCAGCAGCGTTTTGAATCCTTCACATATCCTCTCCTGAGACCGTTTATGCCAAGGATGAAGGGAGCCTCTGCTCCCATCAAGACAGGGTACTTCTACCACTCATGCCAGTCAGGCTAGTCTCAGCTTCCAATGCAGTCAGCTCTTTGGATCCCTCTGTCATCCCAGAAATCCAAATGGATCCATCCCTATGCAGCTTGATGACATTAGGGAACATTGTGCACCACTGTCTACTGAAGCCTTATACTCCTGTGGGGCTCCTGTGCCAGGTCATCAAACCCACACAGTCCAATAAACCTGGTTATTTCTCTCCTCCCCTAGGTGGAGGCAGGGCCCCTTCAATACTGGTCACAATGTTTCCTACTATTATCTTGCAGAAATGGACTTGCACTTCTCTCCATATGTTGTATTGCATTAAATAGTTTATTTATTTGTTGTCTTGCAATGGGTTTGGTATTTTGCACTGAATAATATGTTTGTATCACATGGTTTGTTCTGTTTTTCCCCTCTCTCCCAAAGCCCCTTGTGGTGGTGGTGGTCTCTCCCCAGGTCATTCCTCCTCTCACCCCTCCCATCGCTTCCATCCCTCTCCTCCACCCCCCTTCCCCTGGGTTTAAAAGCTCCCCACAATGAGACTCTTGATCTCTTTTTTTCTCTCCCAGATCCCCTGGAATAGTTCCATAATAAATGTGGGACCTTCGTCCCGAGGACAAAGACTGACTCCAGTCTTTTACTTTTTACTTGTAAGACTGTGAAGGGCCCGAGGGTCCAGAGCTAGCCAGACTGGACCGCCCCCAAAGGCCCCAGGTCAAGTGTACATCCACAGAGTCAGTAGTACGATCGGACTGAAAAATCTGCCTGAAAAACTGTTTACTGGAGACTGAAGTAGCAACTTCAAATTATGGCTGTTTTTCCCTACAATTCCCACACCAGTGCATCTACAATCAAGGTATTCCCATCCATCCCACTTCCTTGTCTCCTCTCCATGGTCCTGCAGGTAAAACCGTAGGGTGCCCCATGGTGTGTATCTTCTATATCCTCTCTCTCAAAGAAAGAGGATACCTGCTGTCAGTTACTGAAATGTAGGCTCACACAGATGGGGTGTATGACATATTCCCTCCGAGTTGCTGGAGCTCCTGCATCAGTTCATCAGTTAGCTTCTCCACAGATTCTGTGATGGAGGAAGAAATACTGTCTTTATATTACCCAAGCTGCCAAATTGCATCAATTGCTGTTGGTGGTGCATCCATCATCTTTCCAAATTACTGTTGTCAAAGGCACTGTTTCATGTGCCCTTGCTACACTTCATAGAAATTTCTGCAACATGAGTAATTGACACAAGATTTGGTCTGGCTCTGTGGGGACCTGGGTGTTGACCACATGAAAATACTTCATTTCTTGAACAGCTAATTCCCTTAGAAAGTGAGTCACCTTCTCTACTGCAGTCCATCTGTCTAAATTACGTGGAATATCATCTTTACAGGGATACCTTCACCCCCTCACACTTGATAAGAATCACGGCCAGAGGTCTTTTCCCCCATTGCTTTGTCAGTGTCTGGGTCCTTGGCAAGTGATCTCAGCCTGGCTCCATACCCACAATTCCACACTGTTGGCTCCATTGTCCCACCAGCACACTAGCTAGGCAGCAATATAGTCATGGATGACTGCTGAAATCTTCTCATGTCTCCCATAGCTCCCTCAGGGATAGAGATCAATTCATGTCACTTCTGGTTCCTGTGATGGCCTTGACAATGGCTCTGAAAAATCACCCTTGTGATGGTTCTGCTTCATCATCCTCACTCTCCTTGTCATTGACTGTTTTTTGCTAAAGCTTTTTGACTGGGTGATTTTGATGTATCTTTCTTCTGCTTCTGTGCAGGGTCCACCAACACCAGCCCACACTGATTCTCTCCTTCAGTGGTTTCAGTGCCATCGCCACAGTTGGTGGGAGTGCAGTAGTCACAGTGTCTTTCAGGTGGCTGGAGCAGCTGCAGAGCCTGTTGTCACCTCACTGTCATATTTAGAGACCTTCTTTTTCTCCTGCAGGTACTAAGCAGCATTGAACATCGTGACAGAACAACTTTTTTCAAAATTTTAGTAGTTTTTCTGGATTCGGCATTTGATCAGGAGTAAAGGTGCAAGCACACTGAAGATGCTCACTGCCCTAGGTACTGGCCCATACAACCCCAAACACCCTGTCATTCTGCATTATCCAGCTTTTGGGCAGATCTCATGTTATCAGTCTGACCTTAAACAAGCTCTGAACCATATGCAACAACATGCTGGCTCCTGGCAAAAAACCCCAGGCTGTTTTGAAGGGCAGTCAAAGGATATTCAGGAATCTTTAAAATCTTGACTACCAGCCTGGAAGACAAGGAAGGAAAAAAAAAAGGAGGAGAAAAAGATATAGGAAGGTGTCTCCCTCATAGGCTGTTCCTCTGAGGAACCAAAAAACCAGAGATGTGATTATTAATTGCTCCCAGCAGGTGACTCCCAAGGCACAAAGGTGCCTGCAATCTTGCATACAGACACATCACGCTGGTGAGCAACGACATTATCATGTGATAAGCCCATTCCATAAAATACAACACACAGAACACGTACTGCAAGTAAGGAATTATTTCGATAATACAGACAAAATACGACAAGTATGAGAGCAAATAAATCCATATTGTAACCAGCAACTATTAAACCAATAAAATGAATATTTATAACAATTTTATTTTAACACACTTTAGTCAGATACCTCCTGATCTCAACCCTTTGCGCCCCACACTGGGCACCAAAAGAGACTCGTGTGGTTTAATCCCAGATGACAGCCAAGCCCCATGCAGCTGCTCACTCACTCTCACACTGGTGGGAAGGAAGTGGAAGGGTAAAAGAGCTAGAAAATTTGTGGGTTGAGATAAAGGGAATTCAATTGGGAAAACAAAAGCTCTACAAACAAGCAAATCAAAACAAGGAATCAACTCACTGCTTCCCATGAGCAGGCAGGTGCTAGCCATCTCCAGGAAAGCAGGGCCCCATCACACATAATGGTGACATGAAAAGACAAATGCTGTCACTGTGAATGTCCTCCCCTTCTTCCTTCTTCCCCCCACTTTATATAATGAGCATGATGTCATGCTCTGGTCTGGAATATCCCTTTGGTCAGCTTGGGTCACCTGAACTGCAGAATCATATAGAATTAACTAGATTGGAAAAGGCCTTTGAGATCAAGTCCAATCTACGATCAAACACCACTGTGTCAGCTAGGCCATAGCACTAAATGCCACACCCACTCTTGATTCTTAAACACCTCCAAGGGTGGTGACTCCAGCACCTTCCTGGGCAGCCAAAGCCAAGTCTTTCTTTCTGTGAAGCAATTCTTCCTAATGTCCAACCTGGACCTCCCCTGGTGTAGCTTAAGACTGAGTCTTCTTGTCATGTCACTGGTTGCCTGTGAAAAGAGACTCATCCCCACCTGGCTACAGCCTCCTTTCAGGCAGTTGTAGAGAATGGTAAGGGCACCCCTGAGCCTCCTCTTTTTCAGGTTAAACAACCCCAGCTTCCTCAGCCACACCTGACAGCATTTGTGCTCCAGACCTTTAATCAACTCCACTGCCCTTCTCGTAACACACTCCAGCATCTCAACATTCTTCCTAAATTGAGGGCACCAGAACTGGACACAGCACTGGAGACGTGGCCTCACCAGTGCTGAGTACAGGGAGACAATCCCTGCCCTGCTCCTGCTGGCCACACTGTTGCTGGCACAGGCCAGGATGCCGTTGGCCTTCTTGGCCACCTGGGCACTGCTGGCTCATGTTCAGCTGCTGTCAGTCACTTCCCTGAGGTCCATTTCTGCCTGGCCACTGCCCAGCCACTCTATTCCAGCCTGTGGCACTGGCTATTGAGGCTAAAGTGCAGGACCTGGCACTTGACCTTGTTAAACCTCATTTTGTTGCACTCCACCCATCGATCGAGCCTGTCCAGGTCCTGCTGCAGAACCCTCCTACCTTCCCTACAGCTCATCGATACTTGCACCCAATTTAGTGCATCTGTGAATTTACCGCAGACATACCTGATCTGCCAATCCAGACTATCAATAAAGATATTTAATGGGGCTGGTGCCAACACTGCTCCCTGGGGGACACCATCAATGAGCAGCCACCAGCTGGATGTGGCACCACTCCCCTCCACTCTCTGGGCCCGGCCACCCAGCCAGTTCTGAACCCAGTGAAGGGTGCTCCTGTCCAAGCCGTGGGCTGCCGGCTTTTCCAGGAGAGTGCTGTGGGAGACAGTGTCAAAGGCCTTGCTGAAGTCCAAACAGACAACATCTACCAGTTGATTCACCTGGTCATAAAAAGAAACCAGGTTGGTCAGGCAGGACCTGCACCTCTGAAATACATGCCGGCTGCCGCTCTCATGTGCCCTCCCAACCTCCTCACCAATGTGGCATTACAGAAGGTGGAAAAGGCCTTGGCTGTGTGTGAGCCCTGCTCACCAGTTACAAAAGCTTCCTTGTATTATCAATCCCATGCTCAGCACAAACCCAAAACACAGCCCCATACCAGCCACTGTGAAGAAAGTTAATGCTACCCCAGCCAAATGAAATAAAAAGGATCAGAAAATTGTGCTATACTGAATGTTACAGCAAGATAATAATGTTACATTACAAGGAGAATAAAATGCTACTGTATTACAGTCCTGACACTTTAGGCATTTTTTTCCCCAAGAGATAGCATTTTTTAGGTTTTCCTCTCACTGCTATTTCAAACTTCTTTCAGGAAAAAAGAGGAAATGTTGTGAATCCCAGCAATAGTTTGTGTACTTTGTGTTTGATGATAAACTAATGAAATTATTCTAATTCAGTGGGAATATACTGTCCATAAGCAAGTTAATTATTAGCAACTTTAAGTAGGTTCTTCTAACAAGCTACTTGGAACCACAACAGAAACAAAGCATAAGAATACAACCTGAAAACCCCAGACATACTGGAATACTCACTTATTAGGACAACAGTCCTCAAGATGAACAAAGAACAAAAACATTATTAATTTAAAGCATCAGAACAGTTTACAACTTAAGTTCCTTTCCTTTTTTCCCCCCTCTGTAGATTAATAGAAAAAGGGAGCATAACTACCAGCCTAAAAAAAGGAAAAGTCAGTGCATTAGTATTTAAAAGTTATGTACACATGAGTAATGAGTTAGGCAATGACATGCATCTCTCTACATCAGGGTTTAGAGTATTCCTGAAAAGCCATTATATAGCTGAAGTTGAACCTTAACTTGGTATATGTGGCTGTCTTTGTATTTGCAGAAGATTTAGTAAGCTTTTAACAATCACCCCAGGTGCAGTGATTTACCAACTCTTCTCTTAGAAGGGGTTTCAGGAGGTACTGCAGAATGGGAGAACTGCAGAAAAAAATTTACCTGTAATCTATCAGTGCTTTCCACCTTTTATATTAAATCTTTAGGACCGGGTCCCACATCACCTTTTTAACATCAGCTAGACTCAAGTGTTCAAGCAACACTTTACATGAACAGGGATTGAAGAATTTAGTTCTTAAACTTCTAAAACATTTTGTTGGCTTTTTTTACAACACGGACAAAATAATCAGCCTTATCTGATAAACAACACTGAATAGCCAGCAAATTGGTTTCGTTCAGCTGTTCTAATCAAAGGTAGCCTCACTACAGTTACTAAAAATGTTTGTAATGATTAGTGAGAATAAAGCAAAATTTTAAGTAATAAAGACCACAAAAAAGTGAAACTAGCAATAACTGTTTTAAGATAATCATATTAAGATGCAAATCTGACACAAACTAAAGGAAAAATAAGGTCTTCTAAAAATGCAGGAAATATGGAGAAAATGCTATTTTGAGTACAAGTATCAAGAAAACAAGATGCATTACAATTAAGAGAAAATTTTCCCAGGACATAAACACTGTAGCCAACAAGTGACCCTTAACATTTAGATGAGCTAAATCAGAAAGAAAGTATTTTAGAGGCATTTACTTTCATAAACTTAAATAAGTATCACCTCGTGTGTGAACTACAGTATCGGCAGCAAGAAGCTATCATATGTAGTACTCTTCTTGAACAGCATTTATCCAAGTGTGTGCTGGAGTATCTACTGCCAAACTGACGATGACAAAAACAGCTTTAAAACGGATTGCTCTCAGTTGGTTCTTGTCTTCTGGAGGAAGATTGTTAAGTCAAATAGTCATAATATGCTGTCAAAATCTGATACTGTCACTATACAGAATGTTTATATGCTTCCTGAAGTAGATCTTTCCCTTTGCAGCAATGAATTGGTTCAAGAAAACTCAATATTGAACTGCTTATATTTTACCATATCAAAAAGAGTAACTATCTTAAACAGCCACAACAACATGACTTCTTAACAGGAATTAACAGTTGATCCTCAGTAGAATCTATCCCATACTTTCATTTTCTTGGCTAGAAGGCTCTGACTATTTTTGTAAACTGCTCTACTTCAACTTTAGTGATCCCTTGTAATGTCCAAGAACAGCGATAATTTTGAAGTTTTTTACTTGACAGGAATCCTTTTCTCTTCCCTCCACATACCAAGGGAACTATGTGCAAAACACACTATGCTTTTTCCACACACCTGACCCTGAGCTGTGTACTTCCAGGCCTGCTTAGCATAAAATAAACTCAAATCCAGCCCTCCCATGCAGAGGGCCCAGGGCCTGCCACTAGGGCTGAAATGCCCCAGCCCTAGAGATGCCACAGCAGGCAAGGAGAAACACCCCTCTACGGTTAGGGTGAGAAGTGCCTCCCTCCCATAGGCCTTTGCAGGCACATGTTAATGTCTTGAGTTCTATTAGTTTGTACAGTTGTTCCACCCCAGTTCAGCCCTCGTTCATCATATTTGTACATTCCCTAGAATGTTCTCCCCTCTCCTGATCCCACTTTGTTGCAGTGTTCCATTCCTATTACACTACTGATTCCCCTGGTTGGCTGTCTCTGCTCTGCACCACTTCCATCTGTTCCCATTGGTCCTTGACCCTCAGATCAACCCCTTTTTCCCACATAAAATTCTGTGCCACTCAGCCCAAGTTCATCTTTGTCCCTGGACCCCCTCCAAAGCAATAATCAGCTTTTGGATCTCCAAACAAAGACCTTCCCCTCTTTTGTCAGCCATTGTAGCAAGTGGGCTCTGGACCACAAGAGCCCTAGTCGCTCTCAGAAGAGCCTGCTGAAGCACACTGCTTCACTCCCAGTCTCCTTGGAAGACTTTCTCCCAGCCAGCATCAAAAGCTGGACTAAAATTACAGTATCAAACATCACAGTTTACAGGTCACAGACATAATAAATCATCACTTCATGTTCATGTCTTGCATAACTTCACACTGCGAAAATGCACTTGATGTCCTCTTGCCTGGTTTTACTATACAGCAGAAATCCAAAACATTTGAAAAACTGTCACCACCATATTACTACTCTTTTTTTAAACTGAAATGGCTCAGACACCTTGTATTACTGCAGCAAAAGTCTGTTCCTGGCATAATTCTTTTTGCTGTGTTTTAATTTTAAACGATGCTTCAGATTAGAAGCATGTCACTAGGACAAGAATACTAACATCCTTATTTCTGCAACATTTAAAAATCATACATTAAGAAAAAGGTAATTGTTAAGGAACAGGTTCTTTGTTGATTTCTGTCAGTCCTCAAACATTCAAACACTGGAAGTCCTGTCATACTCTACTGTTACTTCAGTCTCCGTGAAGGAGAAAGAGGAATCCTCCTTTGCTGTGGCAGAGACTCCTTCTGCCTAGCTCTGTAAAATACTATACAAACCCCATATCTTTTATTTTCTTTGACTATTTTATCTTCCACCGACATGTGTCAATTCGTCTTGTGATTAACACCTTTCCTCTGTAAAGTTTCACATTCTTTCAATAAACTTTAAGTAGAAATCACAGAGTGTATGTCTGTGAGTAATAGGAAACATCTCTATCATGTTTATTTAAGGAAACACCAGTGAAGTATGGCTCTTAGTACCTTTTTAATGTTCATCCAAATAGAGGGCAGTCTACTGTGTCTAAAAAGCTTGCAGGATTGCTTATCTCCTCGTGAACACTTTTTTCTGATGTTTTGTCCTTAAAATACCTATTTTAAGGCAGCATTTGATGTTTTTATATGCACAGCTAGCAACTGCAAAGATTTGAAATGTCCAACAGGAACCACTTTCACATAAAGACTAGCATAGGCCCATGTGTATTCACTGTACCTGAGCAATCATACAGACAACTCAGATATTATTTCTGTCTGGAAATATTTCTTCAAATAACTTTCTTCATGTTTTGAAAGCACTGGACTTCTCACCACTAAGTTTGTAATTTTAAAAGAAAAATGGCTTTTGCATCTTATCCCTCTCATGCATTACTCATATACCCAACAACAGTAATACCTGTTTTCTATCTAGTGCTGTACCAAAATTTAGATTCAATCCCTTCTTAAAGGACAGTATTAGATGCTATCACTTTTATTAGTCATTTGCAGAAAGATGCAGCACAAGTCATCACACAGAAGGTGAGAAACTTGTAGAACTACCTTCCTGTAACAGAGCAGTGGGTTGCACTAGTGCTCATGGCAAAAGCCCACCAAGAGCATCATGAAATGAAGCAAAATAACTTGTTGTAAAATCCTACTGAGATAGTATGTTAGATCTAGATTTTATGTTCTAGAGTTTTTAGTGAAGAATGGCTGAAGGCATTACAATCCACGCACATAGGAAATGTTCAAAACAGCAAATGGAAATAGCTTTTTAGTTGTGTTGTATTTTCTTATACAAGGGATTACTCTATATGTCACAAGTGAGAGACTTCTGTATGATTTGGTTTAAACAAATACAAGCAGAAATGCACAACCTTTAGGAATAATTCCGGTATCAAGTCGGAACCTAAGGAATTCTCATCAATGCACATTATCCTGAGGGACAACTGACATATGCAAGAAATTGCACACAACCCTCAATCCCACACAATGCTACAGCTGGCATATGTCTTTCAGTATCTTGTTGGACAGGTACAGGACTCAGCCTCTGAAGGGTCATCAGACAAGCCTCATGAAGCTAAAATTTTCTTCTTTTGCCTATAGGCATGCCATGCACACCTTTCACCCAGAGAATAATTCAGAAATGCAGAATCAAATTGAGTAACCTGTCTCACAGCTGAACATTTCTTGCTGCAAAGATACTAAAGTATATGACGTCCTTGATAATTCTGGAGAAATATAAGATCACGTGATCAATATTTTTAAAATGAGAACAGAAATATTGTTGCAAACTTTTTTATCATTTAATCTAAAACTCAGTGTTCAACACCATTTATAAACACACAACAGAAAAATGGCTAAATGCTGTAAGAAAAATGCCTTAAGGCATACCGCTAGGCATATGAAACAATTTGCAATTTATATAAAGCATTTCCTGTCCTAGGCTATTACCATTAATACAGAAAGTCTTCAGTCAACTGGTCAGTATAGTAAACAGTAACTTATTTTACCCAGGTATTAAATCCACTAGTCACACCTCCACAGCAAATTCTGCATTCATGATGTATACACTCCTTCTTATGAGAAGCATGAATTTTAGATAAATAAAATATTTATGGTAAGCACTGAAAAAAAATTTCTTGCCAATGCAGGCAAACTTTATTCCTTTGAAGGCTCACAGTCTTCATTGTTCCAGAACTTCACCAATGCATGCAATATTCTGAGTGCTGACCACTCACTTAAAAAAACCCAACTGGCAGCAAAATTATACAAAACTGTGCTAGCCAAATTTGAAAACAGAAAGAAATTAGTTTAAAAGCCTGGTATAAAAAATGTACCCAACATCACACAAATTTGAAAACAAAGAAACAAACAAAAATAATCAAAAATCTCGCCAGCAAACACACAACTGACAAAACACCCCCTAAACGGTCATTTAGTTTAAATTACATTAGGTTATGCAGCTTGGTATTCAGGCAAAACCATCAGAGTAACACACTTATTTTCACTTATTCCTCCCTTAGGACTTCCTTACACTGTATTTGAAATCTTATTCTATAGCAGAGAGAGACAAACAGCATTGTTATTGCACAAGCCCTTCCCTGGTACTACCTTCCGTTTGAATTTTTGGAGACAACTATCCGCCCACAGAGCTGGTAATATGCACAATGCAAAGACCATGGTAGAAAGCAATTCAGATTAGTATAGTTGCATCTCCCTCCTCAACACTACCTCACCATGAGATAGCAGCATTTAGCCAGCTACTTGTATCTTTATCAGTGAATTTCGGGATCATTGCTGCAATACTAATGGACTTACCCATACAATCCTTTGAATGATCAAGCCAACTCACCACTAGGCCATTTTCCTTCCTTTAATACCACTGGGGGTTTTGCTTCATTGCTTGGGGGTTTTGTTTATTGTTGGGTTAGGATTTTTTAAATAATTTCTTCTACCTCAGATTACAGTTGTGGCAGAAAAGATGATTCAGAGCAAAAAGAAACAGTAGCTAGCTGATATTACACATTTGTATACATAAAGAGAAAGAATGGAAAACTATTTTTTAAAACAAACAGCTGTGGAAAAGGAGTGAGAGCTCTCAGAAAAACAGTGAGAAGGGAAGAGATAACTGAAGGAGAAAAAAGGAGATAGCTGCTTCTATTGAAAACAAATTATTATTAAAATAGTATGCACCGAAATCAGCTGAGAATTACTTCACAGTTTTTATCTATACTTTAGCATTGTCAAAAAAAGGTGAGGCTGATAGCTTTTCATAGACTACTGGAATTTCACTAAGAGAGGACTTTATTTGATCCATTGCTATACATTAACAGGTATAATGTTACATGTAATGTAGCAACAAGGCAAGGGCAAAGATGGCAGCTACAGCTTTGTCTTACAGACCAGAAGCTGGGCATAGGAAAAACCTGCTAGTATTTTAGGAAAAGTGTTTGCCCTCTCTTTTTAGAACTAGAAGTCTCAGTCTTAGCTCTTCTAAACCTAACAGATTTACCTACAAGTGACAACGTTCTATTTTAGGAATTATTACTGCTCACAGCAGCAGTAATGCGCTACAGGAGTACTGCAGTGGAGGCGATGATTTTTAGTGTTGCGGGAGGTTGAAGTTGTGTAGGTGATTAGAGTCATGGGTTTGGGTTGAGGCTACTAGTAGGGCCAGCCCTGTGCCTGCTTTGCAGGTGGAGAGTGTTAGTATGAGGATGGGTAGGATGGTAGAGGCTGATGATTGTACTTGGATAGGTCATATGGCTAGGGCAATGTATATGGACAGTATTATGCTTTCCAAACATAGTAGGGCTGAAATTAGTAATGCTGTCTTACAAATGAAATGCATTAAAAGACCACCAAACAAACAAAACCCTTCTCTACAAAAAACTTCCTTCTTAGAAGTCTCATCAGATCTTGAAATATAAATGTCAGATCACCATGTGTCAGGAGACAAATGTTTATTTGCTTTATATTCTGCATGCAAGTTTTATTTGCAATCTCCAACTTAAGAGGGCATGCACTGGACTGTCCTCCAGTCAGAAAGCAGCCCAGCACCCAGAGTACTGTTTCATGGTAATCTAACAACTGACTACAAGAAAGCGATCAAGAGGTTCAGCCTCCAAATATTTCAATGACTGAGGGAATGGGGACAGATGATGAGACAAGGAACTTTCCTGGTCGTCTGTCTTATTAAAAACATGGATTTTCCTTATCAACATATCTCTACCAACGCAGCATCTGAATATCACAAGAAAATACTGACTGGTGTATATCCTCACATACTACTCTACAGGGGCAACAAAGCAACAGAATAAGCAGGAAGGAAGAAAATCTAGGCAAAATTGACCATCTGCTTGAATCTCAGGTGCCACAGGATCTAGTGCCAAGATGAAGCTCATCTTGCTGGCTCACCATCAACCCACCACTGCCAACAGAGTCTACTACTCCGAAAATAACACAGGCTACACTTTGAGCCACTTTTGTGTCTTATCTGTATTTTTAAAAAGAAAGATAAGCATAGCCAAATGTTCCAGTTTTTGACAGATCATTATCCAGATTCAGTAAGCCAATAATCAATTTACCTCAAGTCAGGTGGTTTTTTATCATCGGAGAAGCATCAGCAGTTTTATATGACAACAAGTTCTTAAGTTCAACAGCAGATTGCATTGCACATGGACAGAAAGAGAGACCCAAATTTACCATAAGGACTCACCCATATTGTGAAAGCAAGACATGCCAATTCCTTAGGTTACTATTTACCCAACTGAATAGGTATACACAGTTCATCTGATCACTAAAATGATTACAAAATAATCCTATTTAAATCTTTTCAAACCACTCCAGCATGAATTTGACCCTAAAAATATGTAAGCTTAAAAACTGCCAAGAAAACAAACAGATCACAGGCATTTAGAATTGACCAAGTCTACCTGAGAAAGCAGAAAAATCAAGTAAGTGTCAGTATTTGTTTGCAGGCAGAAGAAAAATCCAATTTACTATTTCTATTCTAAATTTCTATTCTGTTCAACACTAATGGGAATACACAGAAGTATAAAAGATTATCAGATTTATTGAATGGGACTCAGTATTTTTAGATGTAAGCTTTAACATGAGATCTTTGCAGGTAAACTGAGAATTTACTGTATTTGCATACTCCTTATCAGACTAATAGTTTGTATCAAATAATCAAGCTGAGGTCATTGTATGCAATATGATGTACAAAAATGATCAGATCATGGCAGAGAGCGATAGTGCCAAAACTTAATATATAGCATGTAGATACAGACAAGTAGATGTCCACCATTAAAAAATACATAATTTTGATCTGTTGAACATTTCTGCTAGAAAATAGATCCAAATAAGGCATACTGACAAGAAAATAGGTTGAGAAGGAACCTCCTTGGAGAGCTAGCATATACGAATAATAATGACAGCTCACTACAAGTTTTACATTAAATGAACAGAAATTTCACTTATCTTGCTATGGGGAAAAGAAAATCATGCTGCAAGTAGGACACCAGATGAGGCCAGATGTTTATGGGACTAACACTGCGTCACACAAATATTGGCCTAGATCCAAAGAGACAATTAGGACATCATGATCCTAGCAAGACACTCTTCCTAAACTTCAAACCAATTTACTTTATTTATTACATAGTGAACTTAGAGCCTATGCTGGAGATATTCTGAACTAAAGTGTCTAAAAGCACACTGCATTATACTTAACACGCAATACTTTGAAAGCACTGCAATGCATCCCATGAAATTAATTATTTATGTTTAAGTAAAAAATTATATAACCTCAAATGGTTAAATTAGCACAGCTACCAAGAGCAGAATACATAGTCTATAAATGGAAAAAGTAGCTCTAAGTCTGATACTGTCCTTAAATTACCACATTTTAAAGAATGGCATCCCAAAATACACACCTTGCAGTGTTCTACAACCTACAGTATCTGAGCTGATTAAGCACTGACATCAGCAGAGAAGCTTCTGCTCTCTAAAAGCATTGTTCACCACTGTGAAGTGCAGAGGAGAAACAATTATTTCATAATTCCATTGTGAATATATAGTTTTCCCTTTATCTTCAAGGAAATCTATATAAAAATAACAATGTTGTATTTTGACATACATTCTAAAGCAAATTTTCACAGACAAAATCCCATAAATCTTGCTACCACATTCATGATTTCAAGAACTATTAGGCAGAGATAATATACTTACAGGATTAATTCAGGTAACTTCAGGTATGTAAATACAGTCCTTGTGTAAAAATAAGTGCTGCTTCTTTCACTCTTTTCCACCGTGCGCACACACACACACCCCCCAAAAAAAAAACAGGCAAAAAGACAAAGAAATGCATAAAGAGAAAAGTGATTCTGTTTTATTTCTCAATATCCAGGAGGTTTCATTAATGAGTTATCAAGCAAAAAGAATAAAAGTTTCCATGCCTGCAGCTGGCAAGAGAGGCACTCTCCATAGCCGAATTCAAAAGAAATGTCAGTGAGAGTGGCAGCAGCTACAGTCAATGCTGGAAGCTGATGCCTCTGCAGGAAGAGGATGCTGGGAGATTCTACCAATCTGTGCTGCAGCCTAATTCTAATCCATCACTCCTAACCGCAACGGGAAAATGGAGACATGAGGAACGCAGAGTAATTTATATTTACAGACAAAAAAGGAGTCACCTTTGTATTTGCTGAATACAAAAAAAAAAAGAAAAAAAAGACAAAATTAAAGACAAAAAAGGAAAAGTATGCTAATGAAACTGCAGTAAAGTATGTTAAAGCAACTGCAGGAAAACTAGATCAAATATATGAGAGTTCATAGCAAGGAACACTGAAGAAAAATAACTAGCTCATGCTTGATTTTCTTTATTTGACAGTACTCAAACATCCCTTTTTTTTTAATTAACCCTTCAACATTCTTTCCCGGAGAAATCCAAATTTTTAGCTAGAGTTCTATGACCAAAACAAATCACTAACACAGACAGCTGCTAAAAAACAATTCTCTTTATGAATATCAGCTGCCACAGAACAAAGCAGGAGTCAAAAGCAAAACAGCTACAACACAGATAGTTTTATCCCCCTTGGTCTAATCTCTCTAGATGAGATATGATGAAAGTTCAATACATGAGAGCTAAGCAGCAGAAAATTACACAATGTCCTCCACTATTACCTTCAAAAGGTATTCTTTAAAACTGTAGCAACTGAACTAATAGTATCTAGTTCTAGCTATGCTTACTGTTATTTACTCACAAAAATGAGTAAAATGGAAACTACAGGTTTGCATTTACTTATTTCAGGTGCATGCGAAATAGATATCAGCAGTAATACTTCAAACCAATTTATTTAAACAATGTACTTTTGTTAAAACATTCTTATTTGTAACATACTAGGAAAGAATTACACAGTATTTTCTACAACACCTTTGGAACCAAGGGCTATGATCAGGTGGAAGAGGTTTCATGAATTTTTTAAACCTTTCAAAGAGATGAAATTGACACCTGTAATTTATGGACAACAGCACCTTTAAAATCGGGATGTTCTACATTTTCCATAAAACTTGAACGAGTGGTGTTAAAGACCAAGGAGTTGAGAGATATATATCTAAGTTCTCCACCATGTCATTTGAAGGAGTACTTAGTATATTAACTGACAATTTGCATAACAATATTAGGGGCAGGGAAAGTAAAAGTGCCAAGATTTCTGTGACCTTGTTTACACGTGAAGAACAGACAAGTTTTAATCGAGGCTGCCCAGTCACAAATAAGTCAACTCAATTTCCCCACAAAACATAGAGTGTTCTGTTTTTAACATAGGATAAGGTTCAGACAGTCCACATCTGACGGCTCAGAAACTACTTTCTAGAAAAAGCTGAGTGAGTCAGGAGAACATTTCCACAGAGCTGACAAAAACAAGCCTTCTGTCTGCAAATATGAGCCCATGCTCAAACATTTTCCCCTCAACTGACTTAAAGGAAAATGAACTAATATACATACACTAAACCTTCCACACAGATTGATTCCCAAAACACTCTGTGACAGCATTTAACCATATGGGAAGGAAGGGGTGGACATGACATAACCAAAGCAACACTATAAAAAAAAAAGGTCATTTTTATGTTTGTTTGATCACTTACACAGGCAAATCTGGGTTTTAGTCTGTTTTCCTTAAAAGCAATCCTGCTTCTCAACACATTCTGACTAATTTATTATTTTTCTTCATTGATGAGTTAAAACTCATCTTTCCATTTTCTTGTCTAAAGCACTTACATCTTAATGGTTGCACCACAAATCCAAAAGTCTACATCACTTTCCAAGTCTCAGAAGTTATTCAGATAAGGCAATTCCTGAGCTGCAGGGCCACAAATAGTGTTATGCAGTCTTTATCAAAGCACAGAACAAACATTATTTTCCTGAAAGATCTTTAAAGAAAGAAAACAGAGATATCATAATGTATTCCAGCATAATATCAAGATTCCAACACAACACTTAAATAGATTCCGTAAGTCTCCAGAAAGTCCCACTCTAAAAATTAAGTGAATTTAAAGCCACAACGTTGATTTGTAATGAATGAACAAGCCAAAGAACTGCAAAGAAATATTTATGCTCAAGTAAGACAGATTTCTTTTGGTGAACGTGAGATAACAGAAAAACATGCTGTAATATCTTTTTGTGCACCAGCTTTTAAGCAAAGCCTTGCAAAAAGAATAACAGAGTGTGGAAAACATGCAGAGTTTTGGGCACTTCTGTGGTTTTTTTGAATTTGGGTTTTTGTCTACCTCCTCTCCTCGGTTTCTAAGGAGCTACAAACACAAGTGGAAACACACGTGTCAAAGTGAACAGAAGATCCCAATACAAACAATAGCACAATGTGGCCTGACATTTTCTACTGAAACACAAGCACAAAGAAATCTTAAAGCACAGGCAAAAGGTGTAGTGGGAATAAACAGGTGTTTAGACATGAAAATGTGTAACCATGAAAGCGTGTAACCAATGGAAACCTCCCCAAGTTTAAAAATCTATAATCTTAGAACTGTTTGGGGCGAGGAAAGATTAGAGAGATAAGGCTGCTGTATCATTACTGCTCTTTCAAATCTTGAAACTCACAATATAAAGTAGCTAGCGGGTCATGTTTTTATATTTATGCAGCCATGAAAATATTATCTTCTAGACACAAAAACTGCCTTTACTCGAACTTTTTGCCAGTAACCTTGAAGGTCAAACATAAGAAAATAAAATACTGATGATTTAAATTATCACAGCTGCTTCTCACCATCTCAAGACAATGCCAAAATGTGAGTTTAAACTTAGGAAGACAGGAACTGTCCCTAAAAGTTGTTGGCTTGCTGAATTAAAATTTGAATTTAGAGCCATTTCCTTAACTGTTCAATTTCATTCACGGACAAAACACTCACATGTGCAGGTGTAACTGAAATCTTAACTACACATCTAAGATTACAAGGATAACCTGCTCTAACTTCCTTAAACACTTCTGGCCCTTAATCTATCACCCCAGTAATACCACACAGAGCTGCTTTGGCAGGATCAAGGATTAACAGTACACAACTTCGGTCAGGCAAAGAAAATGCAAAAGAGAATCAACCAAGTATGTCTCTTTCTGCTGAAATTGATAAAGACAAAAAATCCCAGGAGCTCCATTCTTGATCAAAAATCATCTGTCTGCTTTGCTTACAGAATGCAAGCTCCCACTCTTCCAATACTTAATGTTTTAAACACATTTAAGTGAGATCTCACTCTCTTTCCACTGATGACATGACACAGGGTCTGGTGTCTAAAATTTCTAGAAAAATAGCACAACATCAAGACTTCCTCTGCATATGAGCTGCTTGAAGCCATCAGGCAGACTACTGCATTTCTTCCCAAAAACTATGACAGAGCATCTTCATACAGAGCATCTACATAACCACACAGCTATATAGATAGAGCAGTTGCTCTAAATGCTGCTATTCATTTACATAAGCCTCTGATATTGGTTTAGTAAACAAAGGCACTATCTTTGCCTTTATCTCAAAGAGAAAGACTGCATGGCAATCTAAGGCAGATTGAATTGACAAACATAACTTGATGGCTACTTATTCCTTTCATATACAGATGACATTTTAAGGAACAGTAAGTAAAATGAGATGGACAGAAATAGAAACAAAATTATAATTTCATACATGTTCTAAACAAATTGAGAACTTCAGAGGATAAAATATATACAGAAATCAAAATAGCAGTGGCAAGGTCAGTACACACTAAGCATAATACAGTGATGGTTAAAAACTGCTGAGAACTCAAACTGCTTTCAATCTAGTTGTAAAGCCAAAGACAATATAATTTAGAAAATTACACTTTGACAACAGAAAACATGAATATCTGCAAAGATTCAAAGAGATTTTCAGAATTCTCTATGAAGAGATTTTCAGAATTATTTGAAATTAAGGTAGCAGAAATATTTTGAAAAAAGTAGAGAATTATCTTGTTTAATGAGACTGAAATTAAAGTTGTAGTTTTTCCACAGTAAGATTTAGGTATTGATGAGGCATTTTTAGCAAGCATTACATAAAAGAATAAACCACACAAAATCTGCTCCATTTATGTATGTATATCTATGTTTTTGTATCTGTAGATGCTTGGCAGGCACTAGGTAACTCAGTCAAACACATCCACCCAGACCAAAACTTGGAAGCAAACACTCCAGTGCAAAAACGGTAAAAAACAGCCTACCACAACAAAACTTCTTGTCAGAGGCTTAAGTTTCCACAACAGAAACCACAGTTTGTCTCTAGTTACTCAGTCCCTTTTACAACAGAATATGCCAATCAAACTAGCTCTGAGTTAACACAAACAGATAATGGTGAATTTACTTTGGCATATATTCCACCTATTATCTTTGGAAGATTGAAGATGGTCTATGAAGTGGTGCTATCAAACCAGTACTTTCAAAACTCAGTTACTTTTGTTGGCAGAGAAGATATTAAATGCTAGTGCTTGCTTGAAGTAAAATAGCAGAGTGACCTACTGTAATAGTCTTTCTTCACCTTTAGTACCAGTAAACAAAATTCACAGTAAATAACTCTGTTTAAAGGTTTCTTCATGTTTCTACAAAGCAAGTATTTTGTGATCATTACATGTTTTGGAGTTGCTGCTTATATCTACAGTAACTACCATGAGTAGAAGATGACAAAAGAGAATCTAATACATTTAAACCACTGGAGCAAAGACTGATTTTCTCCTGGGCCTGTCCTCAGACATGACAGCCAGCACATGGGATTTAAGGAAGCATTTTACCATATTAGGTAACTTACTGCCCTTTCAACATCTAACCTGCACAATCTGGTATCTGTTGGTAAGCAATAATATTAAAAGAAGTTGAAGTCAAGCTGGATTAGAAAAACCATTCACTAGCATCTACTGGTGCAAAATACAGAGCCATGTTACTCTACAGATATTTTACACTAAGAATTGCAGAGTGGTGTGTGAAATACATGAAGATCTGGTTGTTACACATTCTTTCCCAATTCTCTAAACCACCATGATGATCTGACAGAATCTAAACCAAAACTGATCTCAAAAGTAAATGTGAGCCTTTGTTGACCCAACTCCCTATAAAAAAAGGTCCATTTTAGTTAAATTCAATAAGATATAACTAACTGCAACAAAGCACTCAAACCAATGCCAGGCATCTCATCACAGAGCTCTAACAATGTCACCTTCCTATCCAAAATGGAGGAGAATGAAACACTGACACAGAAAAATTAAGAACGTGACTACTAACAACAGCAAAATAAAAAAAAACAAACACAGCTTCCCAGAAACTTAAACCTCGAGCCATTCATTGCTTCAATATAGTAATGAAAAAACTACAATTAATTCTCTGTTCATAGATAGAGAAAACTCAGGAACAACCAGTATGGCATTAGATTTACAGAGGGCTTTCCCTCAGGCAAACTACTAGCATCATTTGAAAACTACAATCAAAGCATTTCAAGAAAGATAAGATGGAAGACTTTCAGAAAACATTCCAAGATTTTTTTTCAGTTTCTTAGCCACGTTTTTTTTAATAGTCATATCTTTGAAAGAATTTGGGAAAGGCAAGTCTAATCCAGTGAAGAATCCTGCCCAGATACAAAAAAATATACACATTCACTATGTTCAATGTGATGTTAAGTAACAGCACCATTTTTTGCTCATTAATATTCTCTCTATCATCTGTCATTGACTCTTCTATACAATGCTTATTGCAGATGGAAGCAATACTAGCCAGAATAAACTGACATCCTAACTTGTGTTATAAAAAGTGTACCTGTAAGTCAGCTATGAACACAGAAGACACACTCAGGAAGAACAAATTATTTATTATTTATTTTGGCTCTACATGCCAAAAATAAACAACCATGCCCAGCTCAGACATCAACAGAAAACAACACAACCACTTTCTCATGGAACAAATGAACATTGGACAAATAGTCTCACATAGCATTTCAGAGTTACTCTAGTCCCTGTCCCAGGGGAGAACAGCAGCTGAAGAGATAAGTTACCCAATCATGGACAAACTGCAAGGCAGTCAAGGAAGAGTAAGTAATCTTTAACATGAAGAATTCCCAACTTGAACATATCAGGTTCTTGTTTCCTTCTGAGTGTCAAGAAACAATGCTTAATTTTTCTCAGTTCTACACAGATCAGACTTTACTATTCTAGGTAAGATACAAACAGAGGGTCTGGCAATATGTAAAATACAATTTTCCAAGGCCATGGATGTTTTGGCCATGAAGTTCAGTCCAAACCTACTGCTGGGTCTAGAAGTGTTTTAGTGATCTGAGGACATCAGCAAAAGTCCCTTCCTCATGTGTTTCATGGCATAAAAATGCAATAAAATCCTGGAGAAAAACTAAAACCACTTACAAACAGCATAATGTGTTTTCATCACAGTTTAAGACAGTTGTTGCTTCAGCATGAGATCTTACAACAGAGAAATGACTATCTCACTTCATTAGGGGAAAACATCTGTGCAGCAGTATATTATAAGACAGAGCAACTTCCATTTTGAAAATCTTGCTTAGATAGTCTTGCATAACGTATGATCCAAAATTTTCCCAATAACATTAAGTGACTATATTTTTTCACCATGCAAAAATGTCTAAAGCTGTCAGTATGTAACTCAGTTACTAGATTTCTGGTTTAATTCCTTACAATTGTCACATTTGTTGACAAATATTTCATCATATATATCAACCTACTCATACTTCCATTTCTCAACTCTTGAGGACTTTAACTGTTCTGAAAAATGTGAATGTAGTCAGTGCATATAAAATTATATTTCCCTGGAATGGTGTGCACACAGTATTCTATTTCTGTATAAGGAATTTCAACAAACATACATTAAAAAAAAATTCTACTTACACAGGGATGTTTTCATAGGCATCTTCAAAGTTTTCCTGCAGAAGAAAAAAAGAAGTTTCAATCTAATGTGCATTTGTTTTGTAGCACAGCAGAAATTTACCATTACCAGATAGCACTTACTTCTACAATAGTCAGTAATCACCAGAATAGTCACAGTCTACTGACTCTTTGCTAAGCTTTCACTGAAAATCATTATACAGAGATATTTCCGATGGGCTACTACATCAGACTACAGCTGAATTAAACCAAAGATGTTTTCCTTTTTAGATTCTAAGCTTCCACCATGTAAATCACAGAAGGCTTATGCCTCAGGAGTCTGTGCAGCACACGTCAGGATGCACTAGCTGAACAGTATAATCAACACAAAACAAAAGGTGCATACACCTGATATGCAGGTTGGCCAGAGTACATACAAGAGGTCTGGAATGCACGACAGATAGCATGCACATACAGCTAGCTCCCACATTAAAAGCTGTTATGTCAACAGCTTAGTCCAGAAATCTGGAAATTGTTGCTTTCCACCTAGATTCAAAGTTCTTTCAACCTAGATTCAAATTTCAAATTGAAATAAAGGAAGAAATGCACAAATGTAAAAAATGTAAAAACAAGCAGAACAGCTTAGCTCAAAGATCATTTATTTCTGTATCCAGTTTCCAAAACTGGGCTCTAGAAGTGCGTAGCAAGGACAAATGGGCTACAGCACTCCCTCACAAATCCCTCTCCACCTCACACTTTCCAGCCTCTGGCAACCCCAGGTATTCAAGGCCTAAATACAGTCTGATCATCATGTGATTCTCAACAGATCTCTGTTCCTTCCAAATACCAGTTTCCTCAAGCGCATGTAGACTCTGTTTTATTCATGAGTTATAAAATTAGTAAGGAATTCCATGAGCCTGATACCCATTTTGTGCAAAATAAGAATTTCTACTTGAACCTGGCTCCAGCTACCTTTAACAATTCCTAGTTTTATTTATTCAAAAACAATAAAGAATCAATTTGTACTTACTCTTTTCTTAAAATTTTGAAAGCTTTTGTTACATTATCCAACTCACCTCTCTTCTGAGCCAAAGACTTCTACTTTACTCAGTCACTCTTCAATCAAAAACTATTTCCCACATGTAATTGTGTGTTCTGCTCTTTCCTTAAGAAAAACTAGAAGCATGATGGAACAGATTTTTAATATATCCTGGGAAGGTGCCTTGAGGAGACTAACCCCCATTTCCATACAACCCTTTTCAGTTAGCCTCTGGAGTCTGCTCCAGGCTAGACACTCTCAGCTCCCTCAGCCCCTCTTCACACGATTTATGCTCCAGACCCTTCACCAGTTCCATGTCCTTCTTTATACATGCCACAGCACCTCACTGTCTGCCTTGGAATGAGGGGGACTAAATCAGAACACAGAATTTCAAGAGTGGTCTCATCAGAGCCAAGTACAGGGAGAACTTGAAAGAACTCAGAAAAAGCCATTTAAAAGATCCTCCTGATCTGTGGCAAACTGGAGTTTCAAAAAGCTGAATAGAAACCAACAGGAACATCCTGAACAGAAATTATGTTACCCATGTCTCATCCCAGACACTGACAGCAGCCACCAGTCTTCTAATAAACTCCTTCACTAAAGACTACTTGCCTCCTTTAGACACTTCTGGAGACAAAAGAAGAAATTCAACACGGCAAAACACACTTACAGCTTTTGGAGCACAACTCCATTTCTCCTAAGAGAACAAACCTGAAAAGCAAAAGTCAACGTACTTTTAACTGTCAAGTACTTAATAAAGAACAGTAATGACTGGAAATTCACATGAAAAAATATCTGTGATTTGACTCTTTTGCAGGCTCTTTCAAACCTTCATACAAGGGCAGCACCTCCATTCAGGAAGAAACAGAGAGAGAATCTGCATTCTGTCTAGCTAAACGCCTCCTTTGCCTGGTGGCTTCTGAGTTTTGATTCCTGTCATTCACGCTGTTCAAATGGCTGTCCAAACATTTAAAAGGATGAAGGACAACCTTAATCTTTTTCCCCAAACACCAAGGCATATGCATAGGGAATAGTCACAGACTTTCAAGGGACTCCTCAAAGGTGCTGAAAACAAAATCACTGAGGGCAGCTTCTATGTAAAAAAAAAAAAAAAAAAAAACCAAAACCAACAAAAACCAGCAAAACAACAAAAAAAACTAAAAAGCCAATCCATAGGTATTTCTGAATTTTCCCATGTCTTCCTATTCTCACTGCATGCAAAATGGATGTTAGACAGTCTTCAAATTGAGATCTTAGTCCCATTTCCACAGGCTTGTACAAGTTTGCAGTTTGTAGAGGAGCATGTGGCTTATAGTCACAGGGACTCCCAGGACTGCAATTTTTCCTTATTCAGTCCTTTGTTGCAATTTTTATTAAGGTTTAATAAAGCTGTTAAAATTTTAAAAGTGAGGGTCGTTTCTCACAGTTTCAAAGACGAAACCAGTTTCCAAACAGCTTCTCTAAGTCAGCAGTCACCATATACTCTTAATATCAAATGGAACAGAATATAAATATATACATGTCCCCCCTCCCCCTTTTCTGTTAAGAAATTTTGTGACTAATTTTTTCTCCTTATCCTAAGCCAGGACTACATAAAAAATTATTCAAAGAAACTGGTGGCTAAGAATTTTTCATTTCAGGTCCACAAAAGTGATAACCTAAAAACACTGTGCATTTAAAAGTTACCAAACATTATAGCGATATGAAAGCTCCTTAGAATATTACTCCAGAATACCAAACAACAACATGCTATCTCTCCACTTAGCTGACTTGACTGAACTGAGAACTGCTAACAGAAGCTGGAAAATAACAACGAACACCAACGCAACTCCCAGACAAGGGAAGACCCTTGCTCAGGTGAAGACCCATCCCTGTGATTATGTAACTTGTATGGAAATCATTAACTAAATAGAGGGGCTGTACTTGGGAGGTTGCTAACACTGAACTCTGCGTCTAAATAATGGCATGGGAAGCCTGGAAGGGCATGCTTGACTTGTGGAATACCACTGAGCACCCAGGCTTGCGTAACTCTGAAAAAAAATAAATAATCAATGTCCCTCTTGTGGAATTATTAGCTTGTTGCACATCAGTTCACAAATCTGGTTTCTGTGGACAACTCTAAAGCATTAAGTATCAGAAATTACTACTTCACAAAAAAGAATAATGGAGGTGAACAAAAGAGCAACTTATCGGTCTTAAATGACGAAAATTTAGTTTGTGAGACTGTTCAGTCCAAAATAAATACATCCAGCCATGAAAATTGGTTTTGACTCATCTGAAGTTAAGAGAAGTAGGGTAACACAGCTACACACATCTACAAACTGCAGATAGTACCTGCATGAACTAAAAAAAGAGAAGCAGTTCTGAGAACTTGACTTATGAAACCATCTATTAATATGCAGGAAAGGTGTCCATAAAAATCGGATGGCAGTGGACAGAACAACTGCTGCTTAAATGGGTAGTTGCATGAGAAAACACGACTCAGTACTACATATTTTCCCATACATTAGGAAACAAAATACCCAGCATTACAGCAGGATCCAAGAGGTTATTTGTAATGTATCTTCAGCTAATTCATAAAGTATTGATGTAAAGAAGATGTATTTTGATGAGCCAAATAAAATTTAGGTTTCATCTCAAAAAATTAAGATGCTTTTCACTTCCTAGTATTTCTGTAGAATTGACAAAACTTTGCATTATAAAGTGCATAAAAATCATAATTTTTTAACTACTGCTTCATTAGACTTCATAGCAGTTTCTTACAGAAAAGAGCAATCTACTCTACAAGCCAGTAGAAAATAAAATGGAAGTTAAACTACATCTTTATGTTTACAGGCAAAAAAAACCCCAACATAGGAGAGAAACATCATTTCAATGCTATCTTGGCAGAGAAACAACTTGGGAGAGCAGAGGAAGGAAAAGATATCTCCCAGTCTTCATCTCTGTCACCTACATATGCTTTATTTGACACTTCGACACCAGATCCAGGTATTAACAATTAATAGCCTTGGAAGAGAAACAACTGAATAACACACAGTTCAAAGGGGAAGGAGATGATGAAGTTGTTACAAAACAGGAAAATTATTTCCCCTTGCCAGAGACAGAAATAGCCTTGAGGCAGCAAGAATGGAATGAAAATGCATAAGTTCTGCTCTACACAGTACAACAAATTTTCACATGAAAAGTAAAAAGTAAAATTATTTCTCTAAAAAAAAAGCACATTTTTGTGGTTACATATTATTTCAGATTTTTTGGTTTGAACTATAAACATAACTCATCTGCTTTTTAAAAACTCTCAAGATTATTTGCCTAAAATAAGAGTGTTTTTCCAGAGAGCTGAGTGTACAGACAATGGTCGTTGTTTTGGAGAAGCTGTGTTTTCTACTGCAGATGAAGAACTTCAGTAGTCAGAAGCCAAATAACAGACTTGGTAATTCAGACTTACTTATTCACTCTCATCTAAATAGAACATGCGACATTCAAAACTTGGTTGGGAGTCATGCTTTAACAAAAAAAAAAAAAAAAAAAGAAACTAAAACCAAACCACAAAAACAAAATGACACCAAATATTACAGTTACAGCACCAGAGACACATCCACACACCGAGAAGAAATGTGGATCTGATAAGGTAAAACTCACTTTTGCTAGAAGTTAGGTTAACTAAAGAGCTGATGAACAATTAGAAATTAAAACATTTCAGTGTCATTTAGCTTGAAAATTAGATGTCAGTAACCACAAGAACAAAGGCTTCCCCATTACAGTCTGGAACACAGTGGCCTTTTGATTTTGGCTGCTGATCACCCAAAAATTTCCAGAAGATACAAGAAAATTGAGTCTTTAAAAAATATATATACCCTCCAGTTTTTACACAGAACAGACATTTGCAATGGAAACAACTGTTATAATTAAGAGCAGCTAACCAACATGTTACAGAAAGTAGACAGTTCCTACTCTGCCTTCAACTGCATGCAGCCAGATGTTTCTTAGACAGCCATACTGTAAAAACCCGGGCAAGACCAAGAACAAACCTCAGCCAAAGGAACTGCAGTCACATGTGTCAGGCTGGCTGCATACCAAAGGCAGCCTCAAGATTAAGGTTTTTCTGAACCTACTTGTAAAGATGGGCAGTGACATTTTAAAAATTGGTATCACTCTCACCAGCTATTAACTGGGCGAGCTTCTACTGTTTTAAACAGCATCCTTCCTTCATGACTGAAAAGTGGAAAAATCAGCAGATTCAGCTACACACTCACCAAGTAAAGCATTATGACTACTTTAATTGACATACAAATGGCTGCTGTCAACAGTTACCCATGATCAGATTCATATCCAACATGCTGCCGAAGAACACATAATAGAGCTTCAGTTAAAAGTTGGCTAAACACCAGGACAACTTTACTTAGTGTTGACAGCGGCTTCTTCTTCCTATTCAACCTGCAGTTCTTTCTACAAAGGAAGCACTTCTAAGAGGCAGAAGAATAGGATAGTAGCATAAAACTTTACTGCTGCAATAAAGCTTTCATCTTCCTAGCTGATCACCTTTTCTGTCTGTCTCACACAAACCTCCCTGGGCACCCCCAAGACCAAAGGAGTGTCATGTAGCTTCTATCTGTTTGAAAGTGGTACTGGAAAAAAAAAAACCAAACCAAAACAAACAAAACACAAAACCAAACAACAACAACAGAACAAACAAACCACATAATCAAGAGTTCAACATTAATTACATTTGCACCAAAGTGCACGCCTCATAGAAAATCTCTGCAAATATTGCATATGATTCTATTATTGGTCAACTTCATTACACAAAACTGATTGCCAAGGAATCCTAACCTGAAAGGCAAATACAATCAGCTTGTCTGGATACATCTTCTTTTTCCTACAGTAGGAAGAGAAATTTGAGAAGAACGCAAAAGCTAGTACAGGGCCTGAGAAGACTGAAAGAATACAAAAGCATTCTTCTCAAAACAGATACTACACAAGGGAAAATACTAAGCTTGTCCTTCCCAGCCATAAGAAAGATTATTCAGTCACATTAATTCTTGCAGCAGACAAGCCTCTAAGTATTTCAAGAACTCTGTGTCAAACTCATCAGTTTTTGTAAAATCTTGTACCATCATTCAGTCATTCCACAGAAATTGCATAAAACACCACTGAAATCAAAAAGAATTTTAGGATGCTATTTATTATGTTTATAAAGTTAGCAAGAGTTCTACTACATCTTTCTAGTCCTGATAATTCCAACATGAGTAAGTACTAGTTACAGCTCTTCTTCCAGGACACTGGACACAAACATGGATGAGATACCACTGCTGAAAGACCAATCTGATAAGGCTTTTCCTACTTTAAGCCACACAGCTTAACAATAAACTTTCAATAAACTTCTGTTGGCTTCCAATTTCATTATTATTTTTCATTTGATAAAAGAGGTGGACACAACATAATTTCAGAGACACAAGCAGAGAGTACTTTGAGACACTAACTGAAGGTAGAGCAGCAGAAAGAGAGCAAGTTAACTCTCTTAACACAGGCAGTCAAGGCATGAGCAACTTGAAAGTTACCAGCCACACTGAACTCAAACCAAAAAGCTTGGTCTTCCAAAATCTGGGAAGGTTAGTATTTCCTAGCCAGTGACCTACCATCTATTTTAGTTCAGAATTGGCTCTGTCTCATCAAGTTTAACTTTCCATGACTCAGTAACATCCACAGAAACTTCAGCTCAGTTTAGTCAAAGGATCACTAGACAATTTGCTGATAATGAAATGTTATCACTTCAAGAGATAGGGTATCAGTAGATAAGAAGCCAAGATACTTTTTGCCCTCACTTGAGTCAATACAACCTACCAAATAAAATAAAAGTTATGTGAAGAGGAAAGAAAAATATGATTAGAAGATCCATTTAACAAACAACAGAAAACAGTTCTTATTGGAGGTGGAGTATCATGCTTCCTGTCCCACAAGGGTAGGTCTATTTAGCATTTTCATCTAACCTTTCCACGTTCATTCCCATATTTCAGTGTTTGTAATGTGACTGATGAGGCAGAACCTGACAGTTTTTACTGACACCTAACTCACACATAGGATGGATTAAACACAAAGATATAGAGAAAGTCAAGCTGCAGTTACAATTAAGAGACAGTCCTTACTCAACATAAGAAACAGACACAGTGGAGTCTACTTCCCACTAAAGCAAAGTATAGATAGCTAGACGAAGAGCACATTGTGTTGTCCTGGACTTTACTAAGCAATTTCATATAAAGATGCTTGATACTTACCACTTCCAAGAGATGTCTAAAGCTACCTGGAAAAACCCTAATTATGGTTCACCATGCACTTAATATAGACTATGCAGACAAAATCAAATTACAGCTTCCCTAGAGGGCTATTTTGACAGTGTTACAGAATGCTTATAAACTACAATGTAATCAACAATCCTATATTAAATCTCATTCAAGACACATTACTTTGCCACTGGTGATATTAATACATTACAGAGATGACCCCAAATTGGGGAACAGAACAGGTTTACCTCATATTAAAAACAATCTCCCTGTAACTAATAAAGGCTAGCTTTGCCTGTAACAAATAAAAAAAAGATGAAAGGGGCATTAAAATTATTATCTTAGGTTTTAACCTTCTCCTGTCTTCCTCTGGTTAAGTATCTGCTTGACCATACAGCTGATCACTCATTTGTAAAGAATATGAATTGTAATAGCAGCTGCTGCATATTTAGCACCACAAGGTTCTATTTTATGTGAAAAGCAATTTAAGTTATTTTTCTTAACTGATGCATTTCCTTTAAAAGAAGATCTTGCTGCAGTAATGGTAATTCCAACAACCCTATTTTTGATTAAGTTGTTCTTATTTCAGAACTTCAAAGTCTCTATATTTTCTGATCCATGAGCAGTACTAACTGCAGTAACAGAAGAGACCTTTAGAAATCAACTTTATCTAGAGTTAAAAGTGGCTGTAATGCAAGATGAAAGCAGCGACTTTTGTCCAGAGCACGGCTTGTTCTCTCTGTGCAAGACTAGCTTCCATCTCTTCTGAAAACTACTTTATATATTTTCATTACCAGAAAAGCATTGTCAAAAGGTTGTAGTAATTTAAAAACATTACTAGTATAAAATTAACTAATGATTAACTACTTTATATGCATTCTAGGGAGTTTGTTCTTTCCACCAGAAAAAAAAGCCAGACAAACACCTAACACAGAAATACGGTGTCACATTCAGACCAAATGTCACATTAAATTACACTAAGCAGAATCAGATCTTGACTTAACCAGCCAGTAAGCTAAAGTGTTAGTTCTTCCTGGGCTACTTACAGGCAAACACAAAAAGAACACATTCTCATTTGAAGTTACAGTAATTCTTACAAGAAAATAAAACAGAAAAACCCTACAAGTAACACAAAAATTTCATTAACATAAAGTAATAGTTAGCCTATTAATGCCCCCCTAAATTTTGGTAATGTGCCAAGTGTCCATGTAAGTCTACAGCTTTACTTCTCCTGTCATGTCTCCCCCAATGTCAATTCTTCCTCCAGTCCAGCCCCAAGCAGAGCATGGTATTTCTTCAGGTACTGCAGGATCCAGAACAGACACAACAAATGGACTACACAAGTGCACTGAAAGCAGCATAAGCAGCATGTGTTTCCCAGTCGGAAGCTGTAACATCTGACAGACAGTTGTAGTTCCATTCCTCAGCATGCACACCCCCCAGAACAGCTTACTGACGTCATGGGGAATTTATAGCCTTTGAAAGATCCAGCTGGCATGTAATAACAAGGACAGGATTAATAAGCAGTTGTTACCAGATGTATCACTCCTTCTACCCAAAGGGTCACTTTACCACAACTGTAAGTTTACAGTTTGTCAGTGCCTCTAGGCAGCTGCTCATGCACACACACTCCCCCCTCCTCCTCCTCCAGAGTACTCATGGGCAATCAGAGCACTGGCTCCTCTGCAGCAAGCCCACACCACAGTAAGTGTCTCTGCCTCTCATGACTCACACGTTGCCAAAGGAAATCCTGCATGAACCGCACAACGGTTCAATCCAAAGCACTCAACCTCCCCTTGCACCCTTTCTTCCTTCCACCAGCACCCAGAGACACAGAACAGAAAAAAAGCCAAAAATGTTACATGAGGTGTAGAGATCTTCTTTTAAATTATGGAAAGGGAAGTATCAGACAGACAATTTTTCCAGGCTGCCACGAAACTACTCATATCATAGCTCATCTCTACCTATTACTCCTATCCTTATCCATTTTCATTTTAGCACACAGTCATTATATACTAGAAAGTTTTTATCAGTTTGTGGATGCTGTTGCAGAAGTTTTTGAAATTTCACATGGATTTTTTAATTACTCATTCACACAAACACTTAAGGGTGACTATTTTTTAATGTTAGAAAGATACCATTTAGACCAAATTCTGCAACTAATAAAATCTAAGGTCAATAGCTACCAGACCTCACATACATAAACTGAAGAGACCAAGTACTATGGTATGATCTACAAAGATATAAACCACAAAACTGATACAGAGTTTACCTTCCCAGAATAAAACTGCTTTATCTCATCTACAGCAAAGACCAGACCTAAAACAAAGAAAAAGGATCGGACACAAAACTTTCAGTCAAGGACAAGAGGAGCATGTTTCAGAGACAACTGTACAGGCAAGCCCTATATCCTTGGCTGTCATCACAAGATGTAATCTCAGCTTCCCCTTCTTCCTCTCGACATGTCTCCCTCACACCAGAGGACTTCCACAAACATCAAACACAAAGCAACACGTTATGTGGATTTAAAAAACAAAAGAAACTAAGCCAAAATATTAACCACACTGGACGTCAATTCTTTCAGTGATGTCAGGCAACTTCCTTTCTCTGCTGCACCAGAAGAAGACACCCACACAGAAACACTGACAGGAATTGAAGGCAACTGTACAAATCCCATTGGCCAAGACAAGTTGCTTTTTGTGGAAAAACTAGGTAACAGGACCACAAACTGTGTTCCATGTTGCAACTCAGACTGCTGTTCAGAGAAAGCACATAAACCACTAAGTAATGTCTAATTTTTGTCCCCATTATGTTTTCTTTACTGTTCCTTCATTTGTGCCCATGCACAGCTACCTGTGATGACACACCTGTAAGACGAACACTCTGGCTGATTCAGCATGAAACTAGTAACTTCAACATGTACCCAATAACTTCTTGCCTACTTTCCCTTACAGCCCTGAACATCCTCCTCTTCATTCACACACATTACTATTTAAAATTACAAGCACTTTTTCAGTACTCCAGTGTACAAATTCACAACAAGCACTAACTGAGAAAGCAGTTAGGAGGAGTCTTTCACAGTGGAACTCTGAACTGCAGAAGATAATAAATACAGACCATGATTTCCAGGAAGACCCTCCTATGGGGGACCTGATTTGTGACACTAACATGACCCTATATTTGGTTCCAGTTCACAAAAAAGAACAAAACTGGAAAAACCTGCATTTAGTTTGCACTTCCAATCCAAATATAACTTAATGAACTCAGCAGCTAAAAATCCTATCATTCAAATAAGTAAAATGGACTTTTAAACAACCTACTTTTTTTCTTTTTTTTTTTTTTCTTTTTTTTTTTTTGTCTTGGATTTTAAGACTCCTTTGGTGTCATTTGCTGAGAAAAATATTCACTCTGAAGCTTAACTATACAACTTCGGCCATCCCTTCATCTCAACATGACTTGAAATTACATAGTTCACATTTAGCAGAAGATACAGCACTTTGGCAAAGCATCAAACCAAGTATGCCATCTTCGAGAAGGGAATGGCCATGAGCTACCCCATATTATTCAGAGCTATAACCGTGCAGCACTTCAATCCAAATGACATTAAAAAACAGACACTGAGCTGCTACTGAATGTCTCTTTCCCATGGTTTTAAGAAAACTTTGCTGAAGCTGAGTAGACCACCCCTTAACAAAGCCAGCTACTTCAGTGGTGGGAAGTAGACTACACAGGTAAGTATATTAACCTGTATTTCTCAGAGCCGCGTATGTTTTTCCTGCTAATATTCTCCATCTGAACATGGCACAGATTTAAATATCTTTTAGCAATATGCTTACACCAAGTCTTACCTTTAAATTCTTTCTCTGGTCCAAACCACACACTTAAATTTAGGCAGATTGCTTTGTCTCCAAAGTTGAGTTCCTAAGCTTTTCCCATTTCTCTTGAAAAGGAACATAATAATTAACATCTTCATCATCTATTAAAAATAATATAATATTTAGATTAAAATGGCTCAAACACTATTGTTCTTCCTTAATGCAGCTAACAGAATTACTTTTCAAAATACTTTTCTTACTGGGAAGAGCCAAAAAAGCTGTACTTCATTAAGTATTCAGTTATGCTACAGTTTATGAAAAAAGTCAAAAGTCAATCCCATATTATATATTACTTTTCTCAAAGTCATTATTTTAAATTGTTTTTGTTACAAATTACTGATTCCCCAAATTAAGGTGGGAGGGTTTAGTCAAAAATGAGGACTACTTCAGTTTTTGCAGGTTGACTCAGCTCCTTCCAGCCAGCTGAGCGAGAAGAACCTTGAATATCTGTGTAAGATGCCTCACTCTGCTGGTTTTGGCTGGGGTAATTTTGTTCACAGCAGCTAGTATATGGCTGTGTTTCAGATTTGTGCTAAACACAAGAGTTGATACTATAGAGATGTTTCTGTTATTGCTCAGAGGGACTTACCCACAGACAAGTTTTTGTTTTCTGCTTTGTTTTCTGCTTTCTGTATTCCAGTTTGCAGAGGAAGTTGGGTGTGCATGGGAGGTTGGGAGGGGACACAGCAGGGGCAGGTGACCCAAACTGACCAAAGGGATATTCTAGATCATGTGACATCATGCTCAGTATGTAAAGGGAAGGAAGAAGAAGAAAGTAGAAGAAGTAGAAGAAACATCACCACTCCATGGAGTGGTGATGTTTTTCTTCCCAAGTCATTGTCACCTGTGATGGAGCTCTGCTCTCCTTTGATGGCTGAACACCTGCCTGCCCAGGGAAGGAGTGAATTAACTCCTTGTTTTGCTTTGCTTTTGTGCACTGCTTTTGCTTTCCCTATTAAACTGTCTTTATCTCGACCCATGAGTTCTCTACCTCTTACCCTTCTGATTCTTTCCTCAATCCCACTGGTGGGGTAGTGAGCAAATAGCTGTGTGAGCTGTCAGCTGGGCTTATACCATAATATAAACCTAAAAAGAGATGGATTTACCAAATCCACAACTGGCAATTCTACCGCTCCACCATATTTCCAGTGGCCTATCTCCAGTTTTGCCACAGGTCCTCAGAGTAGCTGTTTAACCATAAATTACTATATATGCTAAAGAGAAAAAAAAAAGAAAAATATTAAATATTCTCCAGCCCTGGAAATAGTAAGTTTGCAGAAAAGGGGAAAAAAACACAAAAAAAAAAAAAAAAAAAAAAAAAACAACAACAACAAAAAACAAACCAAACCAAAAAATAACAAAAAAAACCCCAAAACAACAAGACACCACCAAAAATGCAAACAAACAAAAAACCACCAAAACCAAAAAGTAAAAAACAAAATTACAGAGTCACAAAGCCATTAAGTTTAACCAACTGCCCCAATGGATTTAGTAACAACAGCCTTAAGGGAGAGAATCCAGACAAAACATCTTCATCTTAGTCCATTATTTCTTGGTGAAAATAAAAGCCAGTGTGATATATTCTATCATCACTATAATCCCACTTCCCTCAAGTAAAACTAATAGAAATATTTTTTCTTTCCTCTGGCCTACTACTAGTTACAGACAAGTATTCCTACTCACCTACCCAACACTACACTTTTTAGAAGAACCAGCACTGCCAAGAGTTGACAGACACACAATTATTTTCAGAAACAGGTTTCCCACTAACCTCCTCTCTGTTTGGATGACAGACTGTCCTCATTCACCCTCCAATAAGAGGATTTCTGGAGAGCAAGAGTGCGTGTGAGGTTGACTTCTGGGGATGACAAGAAATCTGAGGAGTGCAGCACAGCCAAACACTGGCTTGCAGAAGTTTATATACCACTCTGCGGCAAACCGAATGCTTTAGAGAACTGGAATAAAAGCACGATTCATTCGCTGCATCACAACAAACAATAGCATTGCTACTAAGATAGTAGATTATCTTGCCTTAGTATGTGGTAACAGCATTACCTCCTTACTCCAGAATAAGATGACAAGCAAGTCTTTACTCGCTTGATAAGAAAACTTTACCATTAGCACTTGGTGTATGGGCGTAAGTCCACACGTCTGTGATATTTACTGTTGACTGAGCAGAAACCTTTTTTTGAACCCGAGAGGGCTTGAAAAAGCAGAAGGAATTTTCAGCTCTCACAAACTCTCCCATTTTTGACTATTCAAGCGAACACTTGACTAACTGTGGCACACAAGTCTTGGCCATGTCCAGGCTCTAATCAGAACACATACTAATAGCAATGTGTGTCCAACTCTCAGACTACTTCAGAACTTCAGGAAAAGAAAACCGTGCTAGTTGCAATAGTAAGGAAAGTTTCAAATATGTCCTTATGGTCAGGCAAGCTTTGGGAGATTTACTTAAGTCAGGAGGCACAAGATCAGGCATGTCTATCGCCTACTCCTATATTGAGTCATCCTGGTCCATGCTGCTAAATAATGTATGGTCTGCCAAGAAGCAACTAGGTTCCTTTTCTCTTTCAACACACAACCACTTTGCCAAGAGAGGTACCCAGCAAGAACCTTTATCCAAGCCAAGGCATCAACTTGGCAGTTTCATCAAGCTCATCAAGTCTAGAGGTTTCTCCAAGCATACTGGCACGAATATGTCAGCAAAAAAAGAAAAAACATTTGCAGAATCAAACGCGTTTCCACAAAGTCATAGCTCTCACATAGATTGACTGGAACTACAAGAAGAAAAACATCCCCCTTTAAGCTTATACATGAAACAGAATGGTCTTTCCATGTAGGTTGTGGAAGAAACAGTTCAGAGCTGTCTTAATTTTGAGTTGTGGATGGCTCAACCCTGGCGGTGTTCAAGGCTAGGATGGACAGCACCTTGAGCAACCTAGTCTAATGGGAGCTGTCCCTGCTCTGGCTGGGAGGCTTGGGTCTAGATGATCTTTCATGTCCATTCAATCCCTTAACATTCTGTGATTCTACAGTGACTGGCAAATTTTTAGCCCAATTACCAAGGCAACTGTACAATTTACAGTTGTAGTGACAGTAATTTTCACTACTCCAAGAAAGGCTACATTAAAAGATACTGGGTTCTACTTCCCACACCAGAATAGCACCAGTTCAATATACAAAGAATACCCAAAACCTTAGAAAAAAGCTAACTCTTCCTTTTGGTTATACTTTTTTCCATTCATATACAAGTAAGCATTTAAGTATCACCACCTCATACCCTTCCTCTAAGGAAAAAAAAAACCACTAAAAACAAAAGCAAACAAACAAACAAAAAAAACAACCAACCAACAAAGAAAAACTAACAAAAAACCAACAACCCAAACAAACAAAAAAAACCCCAAAACCAAACCAAACTTAGAAAAGAAGTAAAAGCAAAATGTACTTCCTTTTTAAAATTCACTTCATAGGTGCATAGCTTTCACCATTTACATCAGCTGTCTCCCTAAAAGGCACAGGGTGCTTTTTACAGTGACTCTACCTTTTCCCATATCTTCTGTACCCTTTATCTCTTGCTCTGAGGAGAAACAACTCACAGGTTAACAACAGTGAATATTAACAAAGAAAATTTAATCGGAATACCGCATACTCCTTTTTCCTTCTAGTAAATCAGTAAAGACTCAGGTTTTTTTGCCTAATTAACTTTCAGATTTGGTCACAGTCAACCAAGGAATGCAAATGCATGACTCTAGGAAGCAAGTAAGAAATGGAAAAATGCAAAAAATAAAAGTAAGCCATCTCAGAACAACATATGTAGTATAAAATTGAAGTACACGTGCTTATTTTGAACAGTAGTCACAAGGAAACAGTACCTCTCAACAGGTACATCTATTAAGTAAAGCAAAGTTTTACTTGAACTTAAGAACTTCAGGATCTCGGAAGGACAGACAAGAACCTAATTTTGTTAAATAAAAAAGAAATTACTAGTCCTGTTTAGCTTTCCATTTGCGCTGCTGAAATAGAATGGTCCTTATCTTAGATGCCAATGTGCTCTGACAGTAGGAAAGCCCACACAGAACCAGGAAAAATGGATGAGCCATGTGCCAAAGCACAACACTTTGGAAAAAGCAGGCAAGAAGAGTACAAATTTTACATTCTTCAGCTGACTAAAGTGTACTCAAGGAAACAAAATCATACAAGTCAGATGAGGATGTTTAAAAAAAAAATTATCCGTCAAGAGAGAAAGCACCCCCACCAGTGCCTCCCAGTTCCATATTTCCACCACATTCTAGTTTTTAAGGTGAAAAGGGCACCACAACAGCTTGTTTCCAGTTTCTCAAAGTCTCTGTGGAAGGGCAGCTACCACCATCTCTTACTATTGAGACTGCTGAAGAATCCTCAGTATAAACATGAGTGAGAAAATAGCCAGTGCTGCACATTCTATAATTTATTCTAAAGTTCATTATATATAAAGCTACTGATGTAAAGAAGCATACCACTAGGAAGTTCTTTAATCATAAGTGCAGCAGCTGCTGCAGCAGTGGATGAAACTCTTGAGTACTTAAACCAAGTACTAACCGGCTTTTGAATTAAAGACGATGCTGGTTTCATTTGAAATTAGCTCTGAAGATAAACTGTCCAGGCTGGTAAAGCCAGCCTATACAGTGTTTATCCCTGCTTGGGCAGTTCAAGAGAGTACAACATGCATCATAAGACCTTCATTACCTAAATTTTCCTTAATAGCTTAGTTTAGAGATGAAGCACAGATTAGCTGAATTGGCCAAGCTGTCCTTAATACAAGTCAGGGCTTGTACCTACAGCTAAGCCAGCAACTAAATACCACATAGATGTTCTTTCACCCCATCACACCTCACATTCCCCACCCCATCCCCCTGGCAGGGCTGTGTTTCAACTCTAAGGCAGTCAGTTGCAGGTGTGCTTGACACCTCGCCAAGCGAAAGTGAACTCTGGCCCACACACTGCTGCCAAAGGCATTGAGAAAAATCTGCTAATACTATCAGTTGTGGCACCACTTGGTGGCCGTTGAGTCCAGCTGTTATTCAAGTCCCAGCAAGTCCAGCAAAGCAGCACTCAGAGCTAGCATTACTTCAGTCAGGCCACAAGAGTTCTACTGTCCCTTAGTTCCACTCTCCCTTGGACTTGACTGGGTGAGTGGTCCTGCTGATCACTCCTTGGCTCTGGATTTTGGTGATCAGCTTCTGGGTGAGAATCATGGTCTCTGCTGGTGCTAGGCAGAGACACCAAAGCACCACTGGTACCCTTTAGGTCCTTGAAATGTACTTTCCTGAGGTAGCCTCTGTTAAGGATGCACAGGGCCTCAGGGGTCATCACAGTAAGGTGCTTTTGCCACTCATTCCCAATCAAGCTCACTTCAGCCTCCAACAGTCAGCTACTGGGATGCCCTTGTCACACCAGAAGTACAAATGGGTTCTTAATAGTTTGACTCTGCACTGGTGACTGCTAGAGCCTTATACACCCATGGGTCTGACATGCTAGGTTGTCGGATCCACAGAGTCTAATAATCATGATTGCCCCTCTCCTACACCTGGCTGGACCAGGGCCCCTCCACTCCTGGTCACTGGACTGTCCACTTACTTCATATAAAGAAAATAAGATTAGAATTTCTTTGCAAAAAATTAGGAGTAAGATAAGATCTTCCACTCTGGTAAACTGGAGACTGGAAGAACAATTTTCCTGGTAAAAAAGCCATTTGGGATTGTATCTTCCTACAACTCAAGTACCAGTGCCTCTAGACTTCAAGGTAGGTTTTCCATCCCACTTTCTCATGTCTGCTCTGTGATCCCTCAGACTAAAACACAGAGCAACCCACATTGTCCAACCTCTACATCCCCTCACTTGAGCAAAGAACACTTACTCTTAATAGCAGAGATACTGGGCCGTACAGATGGGGAGTAGGATCTGTCATTTTTTCTATTGCCGGAACTTCTGGAACAGTTTTTCCCATTTCTCAACCATTTTTTCTGGTCCATAAGGACTCAGTATTGCCAGAGCTGACAAGCACTTTGCCCACCACCACTGCCTCTTTGTCTCTGCAGCTACCGAGCTTTGTCTCACTATCACCAATAAACGGGCACACAACAATGGTGCATGGTGTGCTCCACTCATATTGCCACCCCTAACGGTCATGCACACTGGATTTCACCTGGATCTGTGGGTAGCTGCACATTGTGTTGGTCACAATAAATCATCTCTAACATGGCTGATTCCCTCAGGTGCTGGACATGGTGATCCACTAGCCTGGGTGGCACATAACATCTCCCTTAAAGGGATACCTCTCTCCTTCACACTTGACAGGAGTATCCTCCAGAAGCTGACAACTTGTATTCTTTTCCTAATTGCCTTGGTAATGCCCCCTTCTGTGCAAAGAAATCCCAGCTACTTCCTTACTCTAAAATTCCAGGATGGGTGAAGTCTCTTCATATATTCCACAGTTCACTCAGGGATAAGGTATTGAATTGTTGTCTCTTTTCTGTCTCCTCCTCCTGCTCTTGCGATAGCCCTACTTCATCCTACTTTACCATGAGCTGACTTGTGTGCCCATTTCTTCTTGTTTATATGAATGACTGATACCTGTAAGAGTTGCTCCACCTGCAGCGCCCATCAATGGAGCTAGAGTCTGTCACCTTCTTGACATATTTAAAGACCTTCTCTTCCTCTGATGGTACTGAGTAGGACTTTCCGTTCATGAAGCCATACTGGCTCTGACTGACACCTGCATTGTATTTGAATGCTTGCAGAGAAGATTATTCCCAGAATAATCTTCTCCACACTTTTACTGGTCACTGAAATGAGGCTGACAGGCCTGTAGTTTCCAGGACCACATTTGCAGTCCCATCTCTTCAGAAAATGTTAGCCAGATTGCAATTGACTGGGACCTCTCCAGATTCCCAAGACCATTCAAAATTCATTTAAAGAGATCTTGTGATGAATGACATTATCCAGCTCTTTTGAGTATTCTTGGCTGAATCCCATCAAGCCCCACAGACTTCTGGGGATCCAGCTACTTTTTCATTCTCATAGCCATAGTCCTCCAGCTCAGGGTGCTGGGACACGCTTAGCCCATTTTCAGTGTTGACAAGAGAGGCAAAGAAAGCATTAAACATCTCTGCCTTGTGTATGTCCCTGTTTGTGAAGTGATCATCCTGTAATGGGCCAACGTTATTTCTGCACTGCCTTTTGCTACTGACGTATCAAAGGACAAAACCTTTTTTTATTGTTCTGACAGTCCTGGCCATCTTCAACTCCCTCTGAACTTTGAACGCACAAATTTTCTCCTTTCAACAGGGAGCAGCATCTCTGTATTCCTCCCATACCCCTAATACAACGAATGCTTTTAAAAATTTTCTCTAACATGTTCTAGTCAGATTTGTTATTACCTGAACTCCTATTTGGCACAAGAAAACGACTGTCCTGGTTTAACACCGGTCAACAACCAAGTATCACACAGCCACTCATTTGCTCTCTGGCCAGTGAGATGAGAATAAGATTGGGTGGAAAAAGTAAAATCCATGGGTTGAGATAAAGACAGTTGAATAACTGAAATAAAGTAAAATTAATAATAATAACAACAGTATAGAAAAGGGGAAGGAGAAGAGAATAAAGCCCAAGAGGAAGAAATGATCCACAATACAATTTCTCACTGCTTGCTGATTGATATCCAGACTGTCCCCAGGCAGTGACTGGCCCCTTCCAGCAAACTCCCCCCAGTTTATATATTGGGTATGGTGTTCAAGGGTATGAGGCCACCTGTCCTGGACATGGTCCCTCACACCTTCTTGTGCACCCAGCTGCTGGCAGCTCATGAAAATTTTTGGTTTAGGGTAAGCACTACTTAACAACAACTAGAAATCACTGTTATTCAAAGGATGCTCATACTGAATCCAAAACACAGCATTACACCAATTAACTCTACCCCAGCTAAAGTCAGGACAAAACCTTAGAGTTTACCACAGCAAGGGCACCAAATCACCTTCAGATCTGTAAATAATCCTTAGTCCAGCTCCCTTTGGCCAAGCAAGGAACTCTTTTATCATCTAGATGCTTCACAGTCATAAACCTTTTTGTCCAGCCACACCCCTCAGATTCACAAGGACCTGGACTGGGTTTGTGGGTTAATTTTTTTAAATTGATAGGGAATCCCCAAGTAACCAATTAAGCTGGCTTTAAGACTTTGAAAAACCAGGGCAGCAAAGAGTAAACTTAAAGGGAAGCAGATCTGGCCCGCTATTTTAAGTAATCTTTAGACAGTGAGGGGGGATGGGAAAAGGGTGGATGGGGAGAAGAATTAAAGTTTTGCTTGAAGACTCTCCAGTGGCTGGGAATGCTACTTTGCCCTTAACAGTAAGTATATCTGTATATATAACTCATTCCAAATGAATACCATTGTGAATTCTCTTAAGGGGTGAATTCAGTGTCATATAGCAGTTTAAGTGTTGATGGTATATCAGGTTTGAGTTCACAACAGGCCACACCACAGGCGAACACTTTGATCACACAGTATTTAGGAAACTGCTTCCTAGTGGAGAATGACCACAAACACACTTCAACACCACAGAAGCAACACTGCACTCATGAAAATACTGAGTTTAAGAGCTATTTTTTTCCCCTAGATGGCATACCCACAGCACTATCTCATTGATACAGCCTCTTAGTCTTAGGTCTCTGGTTCCTCTTGGCAGGTTTCTTTTCCTTTAAACAAAAAACCACCAATGGACTAATACACTTACGTTAGTTTTAAAAAATCCAAAGATTTATTTACACTTCATGCCATTTTCTCCCTGTTCCCACCAAAAAGCCACAGCTGCAGCCAATGAGACATAAATCAGGAAAACAAAAACCCAAAAAACCCCAAACAAAAAGAAAAATAAAAAATTCCAAACAAACAAAAACCCCACGGTATCTGGCACTTCCTTGAGCTGCAAGAAGCATCAGGAAAAGCACAAATTTTATTCAGGGACAGACTACAACAAGAGGCAGCTACCTGGTACCTTATGCTTGGACTTTAGAAGAAAGGTTCTTGCTGTTCTATGTCCTGTTATGTAGGAAACAACTTCCAGTTTTAGTTTAACATATTCCTCTTCAAAGCTTCAGGGGCGAAGAAGCATTCACAAGTCCCTGCAAAGCAAAATTCTATGCTAAAAGCTACGTTATATAGTAGTAAGCACGCACACTTAAATCAGGAAGCAGAGCTCCCATGTGCTGTGCTCTATGTAAACAATACTATTTAGATGCATGTAGCTCATTAAAAAAAGGCTTATAGAGGTTTGCTGCTACCTCTGTATCTATGCATCACAGCCTCTGCAAACACCAAAACAAAAAAAAAAAGGTAAGACACTCAAAAACAATTACCATGTGCATAAAATCACAACAAGCTTATTAGTAAAGAGACTATACTGAACATATACTGACATACTAACTATACTGACTAGGCAAAGACAGTCCACAGTGGTCTAGACATCTTTTTTTACAAAAGCAGTGACCATCCCCAAGATAACCACGTACCCTCTCCTCCTGAACTCTGGAATCTGACCAGGAAAAATCAAAGTATTTTCTGCATTAC
This sequence comes from Melospiza melodia melodia, assembly GCF_035770615.1. NCBI lineage: Eukaryota > Metazoa > Chordata > Aves > Passeriformes > Passerellidae > Melospiza > Melospiza melodia. Next base: position 49,422,831 of record NC_086226.1, read on the forward strand.
CACTACAGGTCTGTTTCAGACTCCAAAGGATCAAGCACTAAGCAAATCAGGCACATGCAAAGAGCATGAGGTCTTTTAGGCTTACACTGAGAAAACTTTACACTTTTTGCAAGGTATTGCTCAAATAACGCCTCTTTCATGGTCTTTTATGCCTACCTTTTCATTTTATTTGTCTTTTGCATGGAAGTTTCTTTTCCTCTGAAAAAGCATTAGCATTTAACATCAAACTCAATGAAGTACATTCTTTCCCACTGTTCATACAGAACAGCTGGGCTACAACAAAGTTGCTGAATACCTGTTTCAACAGCTGTGATACCAACTATTTGTTCACTGAGAGAGCTGCAAGAGCTAGTCAATAACTTTTTTTTCTCCCAACTGGATAAAAATCTCGGCTTCACAGAGATGACTTTATCATTTTGCAGTGATTCACTCTGGTATACAATGAAATTCAAGCATTTCACATCCTCTTCACTGCTGCCACATATAACCTTAGGAAACAGAAACTTTCACAGCATGCTCTGAAATACAGGCTAACATACATTCCCATTCCCTAACCAAGAACAAGCTAGTTCCACTGAACTGCACGGCATAGCAAGTCCTACGCAGACTTTAGTCACTTGCCACATCTCAATAGTGCCACACCTCAAACACTGCGCACTGAAAAAGCATGTATTATTGAGTACTCATTCATGAAGTATCTTCAGCAAAATTTAGGCAGGTTTGCCTTGCCAACCTTCCTGAAGATGCTGCTGAAAGCATGCAACACTAAAATTGCTCATTGTAGACTGTGCAGTCAAAAATCAAGTCTGTATTCCCACACGTGCCTGCCAGGACTGCACGTATCTGTGTATCTGTGTTTAAAAGCAAGCTCCAGTTAAAACTGCCTCAGTTTGGCAGTTCCATTCTCAAAGCTCATCTAGGAGAACACTTTCCAATCACCAGTTTCTGAGAGGTGTTGTCAAGGAATCCTGCTACCGGTGTTCTAGACTGACAGTGTAACAAGGACAATCTTCAAGTTCAAGCGATCGTCTGGAGGCATTTCCGTCTGGGCTGTTTGAAGGACCTTTAATAAAACAACGGCGAAATTATAAACGCACCTTACGCACACTACAGCTATGACGAGCTGCATTTCCAAGGCAGTGTTCGTGTAAGACCCCAGGCCCACGGGGCGCTCCGGGACGCCCCCGCGGCGAGGCCTCGCGAGGCCTCACGGTGCGCCCCGCCGGGGGTGGCCGCTGCCGCGCACCTGTCCCTCGGCCCCGCGCCCGCCCGCCGGGAGGGACGCGCACCGGAGCGGCCGCACGGCACGCTCGCACGGAGGAGAGCAGGAGCTGGGGTTAAAGACAAAATTAAAAAAAAAAAAAAAAAAAAAAAAAAACAAAAAAAAAAAAAAAAACAAACAAGAAAAAGAAAAAAGGGGGGGAAAAGGAGAAATGAAGAAGAAAAGAAAGCAAATGAGGGGGATGCGGCAAGGGGCCGCTTGCGGCCCCGCTGCCGGGACAACTCTCCCCAACTCCAGGAGACGGACTCGCCCCTAGACCGGCGGTCAGGCCTGCCCCTATCCTGTCCGGCCGCCCGCCCATCAGCCCCCACCGCGGAGCAGGTGGGCGACCGGACGGCCGGTGCAGAGGAGCCCCTGCCCACATCTCCGTCGCCGCCGCCGCGCCGGCGGGGACGGCCGCTCGCTGTCCGCACGCCCGGAGCCCCTCGGCAGTCGCCCTCCGTTTACCTCCTCGCCGCCGCCACCGCTCTCCTCCGTGCCGTTTCCTACGCTCGCCATGTTCCCTCTCCGCTGCCCGCCGCGAGAGAGCTCTGCGACCGCCGCGCACCGTCCACGGCTCACAGCCCAGCGGCGCTACCGCCCCACGCCCTTCCCGGCCGCCCCCGCTCGATCCGGCCCGCTCTGGCCCGGCCCCGCTGCTCCCGTCCGTCCGGGGCCGCGCTCGCCGCCTCCTCCCGCCCCGGCCGCCCCGCGCCTCCGGCGGCCGCGCCCCCTCCTTTGCATGGCAAGACCCGCCCCCGCCGGTCGCGCCCCGCCGGCCCTCGGCGTCCGCCCCCGCCACACGGCCCGCGCTGCCTCTCGGCTGGGGCGGCATGGGATGTCCCGGGGCTGCCGGACCCGGGAGCGGTCGGAGAGTGCGGCTGGACGGGTTGGAGCAAGCGGAGCGTCTTCCCCAACTCGTGCCGAAGCCCCCGTCCTTCCCCCGTCTTGCAGCCCCACCTCCAGCCACGCTGCGGCTTCCCGCCACCGTGACCGGCTTCAGTGACCGAGGTGCCGCGAAGCTTCTCGCAGTCGTTCCCGCGATGTCCTTTCCAGTGCCTGGGTTACCTGAGCGGCAGCCGGGCCGGTTCAGCACACCTGACCCAGCGGTGGCGGACTGGCGGTCTGTGCCGGGCCCCGCCGCCTCCGCCGGGGAGTGCCGCGCCGCCCGGCCCGCCGCTCCAGGGAAGGGCAGCGCGGGCTGTGCTCGTGTGCGGAGGGGCCTCGGGTGGCCCCTGCCGCTCCGATGTGTCAGTGACCTACAGGTACTCACTCTCGGATGTCCGGGAGAAACTTGCGCTTAGAGTCCTTCAGCTCCCAGTGGCCAGGCTCTGGGGAAGAGCGGCTTCATCACCATGCTTGGAAAGAAAGTTCACAAAGCAGACAGTTCTCTGAGAACTCTTAGAGTCCCCCACCTCACCTTGTCCTGTCTTTAGTTCACAGTATCATAATGCTCTTTGCTCAAAATATACCAATTACCGCTTTTCTGTATTCTGCCAGCTGAGGTCAATGCCAACTAAAAGGCAGGTAGTAGCATGATGCCCACGTCCTACTGGTTCTCTGGTTCTCTGTCACAGCCCTTGTTAAGAAATACATATAGTTTTGTTAGTCTGGCTTCCATTAGAACCAGAGAGAGATTAACAGAGAAAGAGAATTGAACAGATTCAGCTAACCAGGAGGAAGATACAGTTTAAGAGCTTTTTGTAAGATTTGGGAATATAGTCTAGATAGGTCCTGAAGTCTAAGAACAGGCAAAAGTACAGGCTTTCAATGTAAACTGACAACTGAAGTCTCCCTACTAATCTTACATAGACTGCTCTGCTGTATCTGCTATTTTTACTCAGCTCAGCTAAGTAAAAAGGGGAGGAAAACCTAGCATAAATATGTTCACCTTTCCTGCAAAATTCAGTTAGGGTACCACAGACACACTGTTCTCCCATTCTCATGTTGCACTTGAATGAGTTTCTTTACTGGCAACTTGTTGGAAGATATTCCAGTGATATTAATATTTTCCATGATTGAACTGAAGCATATGAAATATACTAGTCATGCAAAAGCAGAAGACAGGCTCATACATGCTTTGTATTTGAGTCACAGCATAGTCATGTCTGCCCACATGTCAGCTCCACCTGAAACCTTTTTTATGCTGTTCACAAAGATTATTCTGCAAGTTATCATTCTGTTTTGAAGACATGATTCTCTTTCTGTTTTTCAACTTCAGAGGCAATCCCTTTGAGGTATCCTTTAGCTTAGAGCAGCATACTATCTCCATTTGAAACCCAGTTTTTAACCACTATTATTATTTAACAGAATACTGTGGGATATGCATTATATGTGTAGGATAACAACTAATACATAAGATCTGGATGAGAATTAGTTATGCCATTCAGCAGAAGCCACACATCTAAGCAGTTATGCACTAGCAACAGAGAATAAAAACTTAGCATGAACACGATCATTTAAGTTTTTGTAGAAACTGTTAATGTACTATAGCACCAACACTTCTAAAGTTAGGTTGGGGAAATCTCATTAATGTGCAGAGTGTTAAGTCATAGGTGGTTGCTGTGTGTGGAAGACGTAGCTCCATGAGTCAGAGGTTTAGTTAATGTACTCAGCAAACTCAAGACCAAGGACTAGTTTATCATTTTGTCAAAATTAGCTCTTGATAGGTTTCATTTATATTACTGTATTCTCTCTTCCCCACTCTTACACTCTTGGGCAGATTGAGGGTGATATATATCAATGGCCTTTCTCCAGTCAGAACAAAGATGTGTACTAAAATAATTGCGGAGGAGATGACTGCATCAAATCATGCCTGATTGAGGTAGCTAAGGCATGAAAATTGCTACTGAAGTCTGAATACAAGCCCTGAGAATGGCAGAGCCATTACTGAGTTTTGCTTGGTCTTTTAGAAGCTTCTACAGTGCTTGCTTTTACTAAAGTAACTTAATAATGTAATACTCAAGTAGTCAAAAAGGATATCTCAAAACCACACCCCATTTGGCTTTAATTGAGATTAATAATTCCTCCCCTTCTCACTTGAAATGTAAGCATTAAAGAAATTCCTTGTAAATTCCTCTTATGGTTTTCCATTTGTAAAAACAAAACCAAACCCACCATTTCTGAAGCAATATGAACAAGAATAATAGGTTTAAATCCTCTGAGGAGCCTGCAGCAGTTCTCAGCCAGCTCTGGTTTCTATCCATTTGACTACAGGTGTCTTGCAGCAACAACTAAGAAGATTATGAGTTGATTACTAATCTTTCAAAGAGTATTCAGGGAACATTCCAGTGGATGTGTTGAAAGGATTTTGCTGTGATCTGACAGAGAAGGCAAGACCTTGAGAGTCTGCTCTCCTCGGTCAGGTATATCCGGATAGAATTCCCACACAGAAAAAGCCTGCCTACATTTTCCCCATTTTCACAGCCATAACTTGCATGCTTCTGTGTGTTAACACTGTTTGGACATTTGATAACTCTTCTAGTGTATCCTTTCACAGTATAGCTATTCACTGTGAATTTACCTCATTATAAGAATTCATGGGACAATTTGGAAAAAGAAATATCTTTTTCTGTTGTTTTGAGCTTAAGCAATTATACAGATTTTAGAATGATGAAGAATCCTATTCTGCCTCTTATGATTAGATAATATAGAAAAACAAAATCCACCACAGTATAAGCACTTGGTACTGATACAGTTTTCTTGAGGACTAGAAAATAATCCTTGAGAATAATCTCTCTGTAAAAGAAGCCTAGGAAATTGCCCTGGCAGTCCTACAGCTGCTTTCCAGTAGGGTTACTCTTCGACTCAAACAAACAGCAAAGCTGTAAATAACACTCATTAAACAATTACCTGGTTCCCTGATAGAGCTAGGGCAAGTAAGCAGGGCAGAAACTGACTCCCACCTAGTTTGAGAAGTACTGTTTCATAAACTACCTATTAGAACAGTGAGTACTCTGAGCAGTACAAACTGTATGTGACTCTACCCACAAAAACACCTTGTGAAATATTTTTGAGAGTCAGAATCACCATATTTGAGGAACACCTTTCAAGATCAAGAGAATGAAATTTCTTACTGCTGCATTGAGTTACAAGCTGGCAAAAAAACTAAAAAATAAAAAAGCAAACCACAGACATATATATTTGAAGCAACTTGTCAGAGATACTATTTTGTAAAAAAAAAAAAAAAAAAGAAAGAAAAAAAAAAGAAGAAAAAAGAAAAGCAAGATGTAACAGACAAGAAAAAAAATTGCTGACAGTGTATTTCCCTTTGGATTACAACTGCCGTGCGATAACTCTAGGCAATTAGGTTTTTTTTAACCAGCACTTTTGCCAATTGAGGTGAAGCAACACCTCTTCTTGATGGGAACCAGTATGAAAATATTATTTCTTTCCACAAGCTGAGCTAGTCCGTGACACAAACAGTGTTTCAGCCATTACTATAGCAACAGCAGTAATCCCTTTAAAATTAAAACACATGAGAGTGCACTGATGCATATGTGTAGTGGTATGAGGAGGCTAAGGTAGATCCTAAGATAAATTCAATTCCTGCACATACACACACACACTACCCAATCCTGTAACAAGTTTTACCCTAGGCTCTAGAAGGAAAAATAACTCCCAGTCCCAGCACCCATTTTCCCACATTCAACTGAAAGGAGGGTGTAGCAAGACACAAAGCAGCTCACCTAGCTAAGTAAATGCAACAATTGAAGGCACTAGAGTAAGGTAAGTCTGTGTGCTCAAAACACGTGGTCTGGCCTTGGGCCCCAACAAAACCCCAAAAGGGCTGAACTATGGACCTGAATCAACACACCAACATACAATTTTTATGAAAAACATGGAAGAAAAGTTGGCTTTCCAAAACACCAAAGTACTCATGTTCTGCAGATTTACAGATACAGACATAAAGCAAAGCTTTAAGTACTGAGTTGTTACACTTAGGAGTGAAAGTGTTCTACCCGCAGTAAGCTGCTTCATCTAAATCTTGTTTGTTAGACTTCTCAAGAATTTTATTTGGAAGTGAAGAACCTCAGTGTTATTCCTTTCACAAATATATATATGCAGAGATTTTATTTGAATACCTAGACTTTCATAATCTGCTAGGCATTCTTTTAGAGAACCAGAGTGGTTTCAAACTCCCAGCTCTTGTTTCCATATGTAAAAGTGGTGGCTATGTTGAAGTAAAGCCTTTTCTTTTTGTCAAACAGACATATTTGCCTTCACTCACCATACTAGCATGAGGCAAATATTACAGAGGCAATATTCAGCACAAAGAGGATCTTGAAAAAGACACATGAGGAAGTCTCTGTTCAGGGAAGCCCTGCGTCTTTCACAAAGCCAGGGTGAGGACAACAATGAACTTTGGACATGGTACAGAGGTTTGCCTTGGTTACCATGTGACTTGTTTCTGTGTACCTAAGCCAGGTTGTAAAAGTGATCCTCAGTGAAAGCATAATGCAATTAACTCACACAGATTTCAGGCAGCCTCTAGTACTTTTACCAATGTATCTATACAGACATTGTTTGCATAATAGATCCTATCAACATTTCTGCAGGTGCTATCTCTAACTTGTGGACTATATTTGGATTATTTTCTGTAGGCCCTTATAAGCTTCCTAAGGGAGAACTGTGAAAGATGCCACCAAGAAAGGCTACTTAAAATTTCTAGCCCTAGAAACAAAAAATACTCCACAACATTTACATACGTTTCTCCTCCTTCAGGTGGGGTCAAGCTGTTCGTAGGCTGACACCATTTAAAATGGATTTATCCACAGCCAATGCACAGCTTTTCATAACAGTGTAAGTCACAGAGTATCTGATCCACCCTCTGCTGAATGTATAGCCAAGCTCAAGGTTAAAGAAGATTGCACTAGACACACACTTTATGAACAGCTAATATACCATGTAAGTACAGACCTCCAAGCAAAACCTTGGAGTACTAGGTCAGACTCAACAGGATGATATATGAGGAAATCAATAAGCCATGCAGAATACTAATAAACAAAAACAAACAAACAAATAAAACCACAAAACAAAACACCAAAGCATTATTATATTTTAGAAGGCTTAAAAGTCTCTCTGTTTTCTGTGATTTTAAACAACTAAGCCAAAGATCTACCTGGCATTTCACTATATTTCAAAGCGCAGGTAGGCATCCCATCACCTACACGCCTCCTAACTGGTCAACATTCTCTTCTCAACATTCTTATCCTGTTCCACTCCACTACCACTCTCTAACATTCCATTCTATTTCATTCTATTCCATTCCAGCACATTCCAACACATTCCCTTTCCCCCCACCCAAAATAAAAATGATAAGTTTTCTTTGCTTTTCCAAGCTTTTGTATGTTTTCTTTTCTGTTTTTCTCCTCTTCTGCTCATTTATCCAACAAAAAGCATTTTTTAGTAAGGGATTAAGAGGCCTCCCCTATAACTCCTTACATCTGGCCAGATGATTAACCCTTTCCTTTCCGGCACCTGATGGAAGTTATCTTGGTGTGTGACCTCTCATCTCACTGCAGTCCTCCTCTCTCCTCTCCTCTCCTCTCCTCTCCTCTCCTCTCCTCTCCTCTCCTCTCCTCTCCTCTCCTCTCCTCTCCTCTCCTCTCCTCTCCTCTCCTCTCCTCTCCTCTCCTCTCCTCTCCTCTCCTCTCCTCTCCTCTCCTCTCCTCTCCTCTCCTCTCCTCTCCTCTCCTCTCCTCTCCTCTCCTCTCCTCTCCTCTCCTCTCCTCTCCTCTCCTCTCCTCTCCTCTCCTCTCCTCTCCTCTCCTCTCCTCTCCTCTCCTCTCCTCTCCTCTCCAGCAGTTTTGTGCTATTTCAGCAAGATATTCTCTGTATTTCTCCCACTCTTATCTCTAAGCTTCTTTCTGTTCATGATCACATTTCATCTTATTGGAAGTATTTTGATGGGGTTTTTCTCAACCTCTTGTCAAAGTGCATTTTCACACAATTATAGATTAATAGAGGTCAGAAATGACCTCTGACTGTTCTCATCCAGCTGTCCTTTTTTTAAGATATAAAAAGCCACACTACATTATGGTATTTGTTTAGATAATAAAATACATTAATGTGCCATCACTACCCCTGACACTAACATGATGCTTGATGTTTGAATGCCATATTGTAAGTGATACACCTCTTCCTGCAGAATATCTTGTTAAATAAACCCTTAAGGATGTGACTGCTTTGCTGCACCAAGGTTAATTTTTAATTTGCTCTTTTTTCCCTTTGAAACCTTTGGTCCTATTAACAATCTAAACTGTGTTTTGTCATTTGATACTTTTATTAGCTTCAAGAAATGGAGCAGTTTTTTCGTGTAAATCCTGCAATACCTGGAGACAGTGACATCTTTGAAATTATATTACTTATGTAGCTGAGTCCTTTCCAATGTGTTTTTTCATCACATACTGTACTATTTGAAAAGCAATGGAAAAAGCTGTAAATGCACCTTACAGAAATGTTCTTTGCCTTAATAACAAAAGTTTTCAAATATATACTTGCCAGAAAATATGTCACATCTTTTGTCTATTCATTTTGTTGTTCTTTCATTGCTCTAAAGACAACATGTTCAGGATTGAACTAGCTGAACAGATGGTTGCTACATGTCCAAGTCATCAGGGAATGGAAATGCCTGAAAGCAACCCCTTCCTTCCCCCCACCAAAATAAAATCACTGAGACAAAATACAAAATGCCACATATACAAATCAAGGTTCTTCTTCCTACAAAGGAAAGGAATCCTTACTAAGAGAGTATGTTGTTAAATTGTATTCAAAGGTCTTCCCTTCACACTGTTGGAAAATACATTTATTGATTTATTTATTTAAATACTTGTATTTTAACTCTTCTTGATTGACAGATTATTCACATTATAGATGCCTTTTCTAAAAAACACAGATCTGCAAAACAGACATGATTCCTTCCTCTTGTCATGTAGGCTGCCATGTTCAGAAGCTCCTACTATAATGCTAGGTCTGGTCCGTCTTCAGTGAAGAGATTTTGCTGCTGTTTGGCAAGGAACTGGCTCAGTATTTTGCAGCCAAATACATACATTTAGCTGAGAAAAGCCTAAGGTGTCTCATCTGAGAAAAAAAAACCTTGTTCTGTACATAACAGTATCTGGCTAGTATATTAGTAAGAGCTCCTGAAGGTTAAATATAAGTGTTCTGGCTTCAAAATTCTACATTAGCCAATGGAGAAAGAGACACATGTTAAGAACAATGTGAATTGGTGTATTCTCTTACTGATATTTGTTAGAGTGAACAGTATCTATTAGTAACTTAAATACAAGTACTGTAGGTTTCAAGTACTTTGCTTCTTAAGTTTACTTTGAATTTTAACTGCATTCACGATTTAATTAACTCATTCAAACCACCTGTTATTTAAAAGTCCTAAAAATGCAAGACTTGTGTAACAAATTTCTTGAAATCTTTTTATTTACTTTATTAGTTAGAATTTATTAATAGATTTAGAGTATGGATAGAGTTATAGATGAATCCAAGTCTGCCTTGTCCACATTTTATGTTGGTTGTATCTGATCTGGCTCTAATCAAGAGCCCTGTAGGCATGTCAGGATGATGCTGTGCCCAAACTAATATGCTTCCATGCCACTCTGGTGTGCAGCAGTTTTCCACTGTTCCTGCATTAGGGCTGAAAGTATGCATTCTGTAGCAAAATGTTAACATAGTATTTTGTGGGAGCTCACTTGTCCACTGATTTGGCAGACTCTCTGAAAGAAATGAAGATAAATACTTCACAAAGGGATTTGAGGATAAGTGGACTAGGGGAGGACTATGCAGAAAAAGCAAGCATCTGGTGAACTTACAGCCTTTTTATAGCTAATTTTGGGCTTCTGAGACAAATTAGCTCATGAATCTTGTAGAAACCCCTTCTGTACCTATGCTCTTTGTGAAAATACTTGGTTTAGCCATATGCTGACTACAGGCTACACATAGAAACTGACAGGGAAATCAGTGTATTATGATTATGCATTTACTTTGATTTGAAAAGCCATGAAATCATTAGAAATTCTCATGGATGGATGGAATTCATATGGATGCTTCTGTCTGCAATGAAGATAAATTTTCTCAAGGAATTCCGGCTTGATTAATGTCCTCAGCTTGTATGGCACAAGCCCAGGAGATGTCAAAACAGCAAATAGAGGGTAGACATTTCCCAAATGAGCATTTCATTTACTGGCCACATATAACCTAAAGAAAATTTTCTGTTCATGCATCAGCAAAATGCCAAACATTGAAGAGCATGTAGTCAGGTAATATACAAGCTCTAAAGAGAATATTTTCTCAGTGTTCCAAGTTTGGTTTACAGGCAGATCAGAGGAGAAGATTTCATCTGAGCAATAAACTAGCTGGGCACAGAGGTATTCTGACAAAAAAAAAATTATGTTCTTGTAGCAAGATATGAGATCCTTTGGGAGACAAGGTGATTTATATTCCTATCAGTTATGCAGAGAACAGTTTTTTGGTAAGAAAATTAAGGCTCATACTGATAAAGAGACAGCTCAGACTTTTCATAGTGTTTACTGTTTCTATTCAAAACCACAAAACTACTTTTATTGAACAAGAAGATATTCTGCTAGGACAGAATAGATTTGGTTTTCTGTGTTGCAGCAGAATGAAAGGCATGAATAGACTAGATAATATTTTGCCTGTTTCTAGTTTCTACGTTGATAAGCTGAAAAAGCTTTCAAAATTAATTTTTAACTGAAGAACATAATCATTATTAAGAAGAAGAAGAAGAAATATTTTCTCTTTTTATTTCACTTAGAAGGCAAAGTTTAGACTACTTCAAAGCTTTTCATGAACTGATCTAATCTCATTTCCCACTTTTAAAAGCCCTAATTTTACTTTTGGATTTTTACAGTTCAATATTTCTCCAGGGTCCTCACTCTGAGAAATAATTCAGCATCACATGACTGAGCCAGGGCAGGCCTTTTCAACTCCAGTACATGAAGTGTCAACTCATACTCAGAATATGGGTGCACTGACAAAGTACTGTGAGATATGAATGCAAAGTGAGTTAGTTATTATAGGACTACCCATCCAGACAGACTTGTTGAAACTGCTGGCAATTACTTCACCAACTGCTGAAGGCCAGTAGGATAAACAATTTCTCATTCTCCATTGCATAAGATATTACCTAAAATATTGTAAATCATCATAGATTTCTTTACTGTAATTTGCTTACATTTGTTTGATGTGTCCTTTTCTCTATACTGTTTGTTGGTCTATCACAGAATCCCACAGAATCCCACAATCAATTAGATTGGAAAAGACCTTGATATCATTGAGTCCAACCTGATACTGAACACCTACTCTCATGTCAGCTAGACCATGGCCCCGTGTCTACATCCAGTTTTTCCTTAAAGACCTCCAGGGACAGTGACTCCACTATCTCTCTGGGCAGCCCATTCCAATACCTAATCACCCTTCCTATGAAGAATTTCTTCCTAACGTCCAACTTAAAACCTCTCCTGTTAAGCCTGTGTCCTCTTGTTCTACTGCTGGTTGCCTGTGAGAAGAGACCGACCCCCACCTGGACAGAGCCTCCTTTCAGGCAGTTAGAGAGTGATAATGTCACCTCTGAGCCTCTTCCTCTGCGGCTAAACAACCCCAGTTCTGTCAGTCACTCCTCACGGACTTGTGCTCTTCACCAGCCTTGTTGACTTTCTCTGGACGTGTTCGAGCACCTCAATGTCCTTCTTGAATTGAGAGGCCCAGAACTGGACACAGGATTGGAGGTGTGGCCTCACCAGCACTGAGTACAGGGGGTCAATCCCTGCCCTGCTCCTGCTGGCCACACTTGCTGGCACAGGCCAGGATGCCATTGCCCTTCTTGTCCCCCTGGGCACTGCTGGCTCATGTTCAGCCATTGCCACCAGCACCCTCAGGCCCTTTTCTGCTGGGCCACTTTCCTGTCACTCTGCCCCTGGCTGTGGCACTCCTTGGAGTTGTTGTGGCCAAAAAGGAGAACTCAGCACTTGGCCCTGTGGAATGTCATGGTGCTGGTCTTGGCCCATCTCTCCAGCCACTCCAGCTCCCTCCACAGAGCCTTCCCACCCTACAGCAGATGGATACTCCAACCCTGCTTGGTGTCATTTGCAAATTTGGTAATGGCAGACTCAATCCCCTCATCCAGATCACCAGTAAACATATTAAACAAGACCGAGCCCAACACTGCTCCCTGGGGGACACCATCAATGAGCAGCCACCAGCTGGATGTGGCGCCATTCCCCTCCACTCTCTGGGCCCGGCCACCCAGCCAGTTCTGAACCCAGTGAAGGGTGCTCCTGTCCAAGCCGTGGGCTGCCGGCTTTTCCAGGAGAGTGCTGTGGGAGACAGTGTCAAAGGCCTTGCTGAAGTCATGGTAGCCAGAGCCTTCCCCTCATCCACCAGGCAGATCCGCTGGTCATGAAAGGAGATCAGACTGGTAAGGCTGGACCTGCCTTTGCCCATTCTGGCTGGGTCATCTATCACATCCTCTTGCATCTGCCCAAGATTGATGGCATATTTGCTTTATTTAACCATGTATTTAAGGTAATTCCTAAGTAGTTCTCATATTTAATTAGATTCATAGTGCTTTATTTTCAATACACTTGGGGGATAAGAAATAGTTAAGGCTTAAGCAAGGCAGTTATATTATTCTTATCAGTTCAAGGAAGACAAAAATGAAGCATGTGGTAAGCAGGCAACAGACTCTGCAGTGCTGTCCAAAACCTTGACCTTTCAAATCAGATCAGTCAATGCCTGGAGGTCACAAAAGACTTAATGAAAAAAAGGGAAAAGTTGGCTGACAGCAATTGGTGAGTTGCTCCCCGTGCCATCATGCATAATATGCATTTACAAAGACTTGTCATGGAGATGTTTTGCATTCAGATTCCCTCTCACCAAATGCCTTGTCTTCTTCCATGGCAGCAGCAATTCACTGGGAGTGGTTCTGCAGGGAATAGTAATGCAGGACAAGCCCAAGACTGCTTCAGGAGCTGCACATGGCCATTAATTCTGTGATGTAAGAATATGCTGGAATTTCTTCATCTTTTCAACAACTACGGAACTTCCTTCCCGGTTGAGTCAATTTTCTTTTGTTAGATGTGGGCAATGTGTCTTTTATGAACAGGGATAAGCCCAAGAGTATTTCCTTGTCCTGAAGGTCATAAAATGTTAAAAATAGCTGTGCTTTACATATTCCACAAATGTGTTCCTGTATGATACCTGAAATGTGGCTGTGCTCTTAATATCTTATAAAAAGTACTGAGTACTAACTTGATCTGAATTCCATTCTTTGCCAATGATATCTGTGGGGTTAAATCTTGTATTTTAGGCCATATTCACAAATGTAGGCTAGCAGAAATGTAACAGAGTTAAAAAATAAATTTTATGGCTGTTCCTGGCACCAGCACTGATTTGAAAGAGTTTGCTGACAGTCTGAAGTCAATTGATATGGAGAAATAGAGAGTTTCCAAAACTCAAATGGAGTTCCAACACCCCAACACCCCTCACACATTTGGGAAACTCATGAAGTTTTGTCATTGGTATTTTGACTGGGTTTTGAATATCCACTGGCTGTCTGAATATGCAACCACTGCTAGAGGACCAGGTAGGGTTTTGGGCAGCTAGTAAATGCTCCCCTAGTACTAACAACAATTAACTTGCAATTCTTTCATTATTTACTAATATTGTAAAGGCATCTTTGAAGTACTAGCTCAGAGAACTGTTAGATTGCCTAGACCTCAAAAAAAAGGTGTTTTTGCAGACACTTATGTCTTCTATATGAAGACACACTGAAGAGGAGAGTATATATGAAGAGTGAAGGAGAAAAAAATAAAAACTTTGGGGTTTGATACTGTTTACAGACTAATGCATGTGGGCGACATCTTACTGTAAACACAGATGGCTGTGAACCACACTAGGTCATGCTGTGAAGCCAAGCATATATTTGCAGGCTTTTTATTCCCTATTGAAGCAATGATTACTCAGCAGAAGGGCATATATTTGTAGTCCTTAAAATAAAATCTTCTTGATTAGACAGTTTTGAATTAAAGTAAATTATAGATCTAGCAAGCTGAAGCTTAAGAATGGTGTGTCTGATTATGTTTTCTTTACTGGCTGCAAACAAGGCAGATTTAGGTTTTGAAATTTTCTTATAAAGATGGATTAGGAAATGCAATGTCATGTCTCAAATATTCGCAAGATTTTATTCCTGCTTGAGCCAGTGTGCAAGGAAATTAATATTGGAAAACAAGGTAGAAACACTGGGATGCAGCCACATGAAAAGGCAGATTGATAGAATGGACAAGACAGAAGACAGAGAACTAGTATGAAGCTTGGGTAACTAGTTCTACTGACTGTCCAGGTACATACTGACTGGATGACCTTGTGCTGGCTGCCCAAGCTTTCCTGCCACAGCACTATAACACGGCATAACAGGACTGACTTGCATAAGCAGGGTGTCATTAGGTTTGATACTGTCACAGGTATTTGCATAACCACATAAGACCATATAATTACCTGGAATATATATATACACTACCTACCTATAATAGGTCTGTGTACAGATAGCACAACCTCCAAAGGTCAATGGGCTTATCTCCAGATTAGCCTTGGCCTATAACTACATATTCCTCTCACTGGGAGCTGTGGGAGGTGAGGAGACCACAGAGACCACAGAGATTCTTGTTCTACTGACAGTTTTTCCTTGGGTCAGTCAAACCACAGCTGCAGCCTTACTAGCTAATAATAACCGAACATCCCCTAGGGAGCAGCAGTAGTACTTAAATCCGTGTTTAAGTTAAACTTGACTTAAAATGTGTGATTTAAGTTAATGTTTCTGATATGGGGACACCATAAACACACAGGACAGCTGAGACGACAGCAATTCATTTATTTGTACTGACTACAAAAATAAGATGCCATTGTGTTTCTGCAGAACTTCACATGTGTGAAGTTTCTGCAGCACAAAATTGGTTTTTTCCATAATGGAAAACACAGGAGAGTGTAGGGAAGCAATTGACCAAACAGTGTTGGTTTATTTGTTCCTTTCCCTTGCATGACTGGGTTGGTCCATGGCTCAGAGGAGGATGTGGAGAGCACCATCAGTTAAGAAATCCTGTATGATGGAGAGCCAGGCTCAGCCAGCTGCTGTCCAGAGGGCATGTTGCTGCAGGGAATGTGGACAGCAGACATCCTGGGAACCACAGAAGCAGCAGTACAAATGCAACCAGGGAGAGGAGTGTTTTGATGACCAAATTAGAGTCATTCTTTGAGGGCACAAGCCAAATGCAACCATGCTCCTCTTCATACTGCGTATCTCAGTGTCTAGTTATATACAGTAACTCTCAAAGAATTCAATCAGTTGAAATTGTCCATTTACCAGAATGCATATTTTTTAGTACAACAATTAGAGATAGTTATTAAATTGTATTAGTTGTAGAAAATCTTATTAATTGAAATATCACATAAGTCTCCAAATTACCATTGGTAAGAAAATGAAGAAGCAACTTTTCAAGACACTATTTAATGTTCAAAATTTTCTGTAACATCTACAAAGCTTACCTGCATGATCAGTGAAAAGAGGGGCACAGAGAATGATCTCCTTGAATTCTTTGCCTAATTAAGCCTCCCTTGAAGCCTAACAGTGATTGAAAACTGCATTCCTCCTTCTTATGCATTCCTCTTCTCTCCCTTCATTGACAATAGTGCTGCTCTGATCACCCAGTAAGTTGAAAAGAATTCAACAACAACAGCAACAAAACCCGCAGGAATTAAAAACAGTTTTCAAATGTTTCACATGGACTGCCATTTCAGGTTCCAGCTGTGCCATCTGGTCTCACAAAAGATCTGATTTCTTCCAAAAATGTCACGCAGCATAGCTTCCAGGGTAAAAATGAATTGTAACAACTTCCCTTTTTCCTTTGACCTAGTCTAAATCTCTTCTACTATTTTTCATCTGACATTCTTTATTTTAACAGGCTTTAGGGCAACACTTCCTCCTCCACCACCTTGAGTTCAATTTTTTTTTTCAGCTTGAAATACTAAGTGCCTTTGAAGTAATTATAAAACACTATAAAACTTAGGCAGTCCAGAATTCAGCTACTGAACACTACTTTTTTCCTAACAAAGAGTTATTGTTAGAAGTTAAAATAAAAAATTTAACCTTCATATCCATGTGAAGAACTGCCATGCTGTCCCTATTTTAGAATGTCTAAATCTAGAACACATTTGCAATTGGTGAGTAATCACTAATAATTATCATCACTGGCATTCAATAGATTTGTTTAGAGGAATAGCTTCCAGTTTCTGATTGCAATGTACCTCCCTGAATTATGCCTGCACAATGCAAAATGTGTGATATTGCCAGTCATGTCACTAACAGCTGGTCTTTATTTAGTAGATCAAAAATTATTTTGTTGGCAAAAAAGTGGGAAGCCTGTGTTGAAGGAGGTTACTGTGTATTTGGTTCAGAAGACATCAAGGTTTGCTTTTATACTGCTCTAGAGGGGCAAATTAATTTGCTTGGCAGCATGAACAGTCTATCTGCCTCACACAGCTGATATTTTTAATAATGAAGTGGGATGTAGCTTTTATGTCATACCATAAGGAGAAAAGAGACAATCTTTCTAGTAGCTTGAACCACAGCAAGATATGAAGAGGATGATTGGCATGATGAATTTAACACAGAATTCTGGAGAAAGTCACTGATGAAACAAAACACATTGCAAACAGGATAAAATCACAGAGTGCTTCAAAACTCACTTTTATGCTTGTGGTTTAACCCCAGCTGGCAACTGAGCACCACAAAGCCTCTTGCTCATTCCCCGACCAGCAAGACTGGGAGGAGAATCAGAATGGTAAAAGCTAGAAAAGTCACGGATTGAGATAAAAACAGTTTAATAGGTAAAGCAAAAGCTGCACATGCAAACAAAGCAAAACAAGAAATTATTTGCCATTTCCCATGTTCAGTCATCCTAAGGAAAGCAGGGCTCTGTTGTGCATATTGGTTACCTGGAAAGATAAACACCACCACTCCAAATGTCCTCCCACTTCCTGCTTCTTCCCTCCAGTTTATATACTGAGCATGATAGCAGCTGGGGTCAGCTGTCCTGGCTGTGTCTCTTCCCAGCTTCCCAGGCATTCCCAGTCTTCTCATCAGCCGAGGAGTATGAAAAGTGGAAAAGGCCTTGGCTGTCAGTATTAACAAAAACATCTACACACTGTTTCCGGCACAAATCCAAAACATGGCTCCATACTAGTCACTGCGGAGAAAATTAACTCTTCCCCTGCCCAAGTCAGCACATTCTTTCACCACAAGGTGTAAAAAAATCACTCAGTGAGGCTTTTTTAAAAATCCAATTTATGAAAAAAAAAACAAAAAACAAACAAACAAAAAAAATCCAATAAATAAATAACAATCAGCACGAAAAACACATGTTTTCAGTTCTGTGCAATGACACCAAAACTTACAGAAATTTAGAACCATTTGGAATCACCACACATAGCTAGAGATTTTTCTGCCTGTGATTGTCTGCATACTAAAATATCAAAAAGACTCACAGGGCGGTTGTTAATAATCAGGATCAGAAGTCATAAACTCTCAGCAGAACATGCTATGATGAGGATATGTATTCTCCTTTCCCCATCAACATTTCACTCTTTGCAGCAGCCACCTTCAACCAAAAGTTTTTCCCAAAAATTTCACAATTTTAGACTTACTTTTTGTTCCAAAGGAAGAGCCAGTATACTGCACAATTATTTGGATATTGCTAGCATTACAATCCATGTTAGCCCTGACTTTTCAGAAGACAAGTGATTTTTTCCCAAGCCTGCTGATTTTTACACTGTTTACTAGTGAGATAGAAAGCAGTTTTCTTGTGGACAGCATTGCTTATTGGTAACATGTCTCTATTTAAGAGTTTTGGATGCTGTATATAGTGGAACACTCCATCACACCTACTCAGCTACTAGAGACAAATCAGATTTGCTGGTCTGGACATAAGGATTAATTATACCTTAATATACCTTAAGAGGTGGATGTAAGGGACCAAGACCATGAGTAGTGCAGCGCAAGAAGCAGCCTAAAAGGCTTGAAACACACCTCTCTGGATGTCCCTTCAGGACCTAAGGCAATATATGTTTGTACAGGCAAACTGGCTTGCCTTCATGTTGATAGAGCTAGGAAGCCTCTCACTGACCTAACCAGACAGCCTGATAGTTTCAGTGGAGTTTACCAAGCAAAACTATAACTATACAAAAAAGGTGCCCTTACCTGAACCTGCTTGAAGCAGAATTCTTCCAGTCAGCTTTGTTATCTAAACAATGGTATGTTACTTTAAGTCTCCCCACTCAGGATGCCTCAATGGTTGACGCACAAGAAAACACAGTATTGATCCACTTCAAAACAACTTCACCATAAGAACATCAGGGACAAAGCAAGAAACAAAAGTGGTCCCCTCAAAGCAAACTGAAAAATTACACACAATTTATGCCAGATGCACACACGTGTGACCAAAACACTGTTACAGTTTGTTTGAATGTACTCTGTTCACTGACTCTTGGCAGGGGGAAAACAAACGTCCATGGACAGACGCTGGCTCTCACCCTGGCAAAATTGAAAATTCATTACTACTATTCTCAAGAAATGGCAACAGCCAATTTTCAACAAGGAGGTATCATCATGTGGTGTAATAGAAAGCTGTTTAAATAGCACAAAAATTGTTGCTAGGGGTAATCTATGGAGATGTCACAAAGGGTAAGATGGGGACAAGACCCTCAAGTGCCGTCAAGAACAACCATCGTCACACTTGAATAGGGTGACAAACTATTGAGGAACTCTTCAGTAGGACATGACTGCTGGCACTGTGGGCAGAGCACTGTGTCACAGCTGTCTCCTCAATAAATATGCCCTGTAGTCCTGTCCTCTTTTCTCTATTTGTTCTGTGTACAGGACAAAATGGGGTCTTTGTCCATGAGTAAGGCTCTTGGGGGAGAAAAAGGTAACTATAAAAAAAAAAAAGAAGAAATAATAGTTTGTTCTCCAATCAGATGAAGAAAATATTTTAAAGACCATCAGAGAGTTCTATACTTAGATTTGAAAGTCAGAAAAACAATAACTATAATACAGTCTATAGACTACATCCATCTCTTTGAGTGGACACCTTAACCATAAAAGAATAACAAAATTTACGGTGTTAAAATGCTTTTGTACTAGAGATAATGCATCTGTTAGTTCACCCTCTTCTTACTTAAAAAAGCTGCAAGCATTCCAAATGCTCATTTGGAGTTTTTTCAAGTCAGTCTTTATTCAGAACCATTTCTTTCCTTTTCTTTCATTAATTTTTTTTAATTATGCCAAAGTGTACAGATTAATATCTGTTGACTATAGCATAAAATAACTATAGAAATTACCCTGCTGGTACATTGAAATACCTTTCTGAAGTCAAAGACAGAAGGGTATTATCTATCAAATTTCTAGGCTACCAAAATTTCAAGGCAAGTTAGTTGAAATAAGCTCATTTATTTAGGTTTCACAACTAAATTATAACAGTTCAAAACAGGGTATTTTTTTAGATAGATAAAGTTTTCCATATTTCCAAGACAATGACATTTACACTGATATCAAATGCATTTTGATTTTCTTTGAAAGATAAGCTTCTTTTTCCGAGCAAAGTATTGAGTACTTCTGCAATCAGCCCTCCAAACATATAAAACAGAAATTACACACTCCAGCCATGAATTATAGATTTGTGTGAGCAGGTTACCCCCATAGTTTTCAAAGGAAAGTTCAGGACTGGAGGGGGCAGTTACACATAGTGCAAATGAAAGATTTACAAAAGAAAGATTGTTACTGAGTCTTCAGCCAAAGGGAGAAGGTGGATCAGATAAGACAACCTGCAGAAGCTCAGCTATAGTCCTTGATGACACATGAAATCTTTGCATGCTTTGACTAAGAAATACTTCAACTCAAAGACAAAAAGTACCTGGAAGAAGTTTATAGTTCCTTAGGTCTTGTACAAGCACACTGGTAGCTGACACTGAAAAAAAGGCTAAGTAATTTTGTTGTAGTGCAACTTATCCCTCCAAATCTGCCCCTCTTATGTACTATTTCACCTTAGGCAAACTGGCATGTAAAACTGTACTAGTAAATATTTTCTCAGTCTTTCATTAGATATGTTACTTAGCTAGACTCACAAAAGATTCCTATGCCATAAACCTGTTGTTTGGCCTCAGAAAGTGAAGTCATGTTGACTGTCATTGAGATTCAGATAAAATTTTCTGGAAAGAATACCTAAACTTTTGATGATGGAAAATTTTGGCAGAAATTTCCTGGAAGAAAATGTATATGTGGTATATGGTATATGGCATATGGTATATGGTATATGGTATATGGTATATGGTATTTGGTATTTGGTATATGTATATGTATACGTATATGTATATGAATATGTATACGTATATGTATATGCATATGTATATGTATATGTATATGTATATGTATATGTATATGTATATGTATATGTATATGTATATGTATATGTATATGTATAGTATAAACCTTTAAAAGAGACCCCACCAAGGGAGATCAAGTACGTAATATATCCTGCATCTTACAATTTTTAAATTTAATTATCCCTATTGGCGCACTTCATTGCTTATTGTAATAGTCTGCTCAAATTCAGCTGCCATATTGATGTGGTTCAGCAACATCTGAAAACTAAACCCCTGTTTGATCTGGTTTGGATTTTATGCATCCCTATTATCATCTTTCTCTTAAGCTTTTCTTCTTCACCTTTCATCTGTTTTAATGGCAGGCAAGAACAAGCATTAGAGATAGATGAAAACCCTTGAGAGAAATCATTCTGACTACTCAACATTCATGAGATGAAAGCATCCTGTACTCATTTGATTCTCAATTAAGTTATGCAACAGAAATATTCAGAAAATTAGAAATTCAGAACATTCATTCCAAAAAATTACAGAAAAAAATTCAGAAATTGCCAATCACATATGTTTCCTTTTTTTTTTTTTTTTTTTTTTTTTTTTTTTTTTTTTTTTTCATTTGGTTTGAGTTTTTTTAGTTGTTTCTGTTTACCTTGTGTGAGAGCAAAACAACATACTATATATTCTGGCAAAACAATGTGCTACCCTTGGGAAGTGCTCTCACTTTTGAGACGAGATGCAAAAATCATCTGAACCAAATGTGAACTGAGCCAAAAGTGAGTTAAACATCTGTCTTTGGACAGAATTATATTTTAGTTACAGAGCTTTCAAATTGCCTCCAGGTTTTCATGTTTAAACAAAGATCCATGTAGAGCCATTATGATGTGTTACCATACATTAATATTTTATTGTATTTATTATAAAAGTAAGGTAAGATATGTTTTGTCCCAACTATTGCTACGTTTTAGGAATGCAATTCTTGTTCAGGTGTAATAGTAAAAGATGTTATTGGCTGACTTTGAGAGTCTTTGACGCAAAGATTGTTACACCCCTAGACCACTCTACATTGTCATGGGAATTTTGGAAGCAGTGACAGGACAGATGTTTCTAGACCTTCCCTTTTGTTTCCACTTCTGGTGGGAACAACTGTCCTGGTGCACCCCTGTGTGAGATTATCCTATAAACATCACAGCTTAGCATAGGCCAAGTTAGAAAATCCTTGCTCAGAAGGGTTTGGGCAGTGCTTTCAACTGGGTTTGATCAGTTTTTTGGGTGCTGCTGTCCAGAACAAAGGCCAGAAGTAGAGTGCATGACAAAGAAAAAACTGACAACTGCTGAAAGTTCATCTCCCAAAATTACAGCCCTCTGCATAGTTCTGTAATTGCTGTGCTGACACAGTCAGTGCTTAAAAAACAGTGACAGTGTTCCTTGCCTGCCAAGGTACAATGGTAACACAGAGCTCAACCTTGGTGTAACGAACAAGGACGAAGCAAATTCTAAAACACTGAATAAAAATAACGTTCAACACCAGTTTGCCAAAGGTATTTTTAGACTACCTACAAATACTAAGTTTGTTAGTCATAATACTCCTGCTGGAGCTTAAGTGATGATCATTATGATCATCATTTGGATTGAAGTGCAAGCCCAGTAAATTCAGTGACACGACACAGGGCTGGGACTAGCATAAAATTTAATTTATGATTATGCCACAAAACTAGCCTTTAATAAGCATTCTCATGTCATTTTATTAAGGCTATATCTGTTAGAGGAAGTACGGTTCAATACTAACATGGAATGTGATTAGCTTCACAAAACTTATGCGCTTCTACAGTTGTGTGAATCAAGAAAGGAATGAAGGGTGTTTCTTGTGTTAGGATACTAGCCTGGGACTCAGGGGTTTAGGGTTCTTTACTTTAGATTCACAGGACCATTTAGGATCGGCTTTTCAAAGTTGTTATATATCCACAGCATTTACTGACTGTAACTGTAATTGTGAACATGGAAATTAGTCTTTCAAGCTCACAGGATACCACAGTACTACAAAATACAGAATACACATAGGTTACAATTTTTCTCGATTCCTCTGGCAAGTACAGTACTTTTATTAGTTTGTTTTCCAGTTATCTTTCATACTATCTTCACTTCTCCAACTCAGTGTACTTTCAATGCTCTTTGGATTTCAGCATGTAAGACAGAATTCAGCCTAATACCGGCAGTTTATATTCCTTGAGTTGTTCATACATCCTTCATGGCTTTATTATTGAATTATTAAAGTATTTCCAGCAGAGAAAAGTAAATACTTCTTGGAAACCTTGAAATGCCCATGGGCCTTATGCCTAGTATATAAAGGGCAGATTAATTCCAAGCTATAAAAATAAACAGCTCTCTTTGTTCTTAAGAGGATTTGGATTGAGTGGAGTGGCTTTATAAGTATATGATTGCTTAGTATTGAAGTTTGGAAACAAAACAGAAAACGTATTATCCATTCATGTTTTAAAATTACCAGCTTTGGTATTTTCAAGGAACTTAGCCATTCCCTGAGCTTCTTATTAAGTCTTCCTGCTTGAGGTCTGTGTATTTTACAATTTTGGATTTTTTTTAATGAATACAGAAGAACTTCAAAATCAAACCCACCACAAGGAAAAGGAAGAGAGGAAGTGAGGGAAATTCATATATCTAACTATATTGTATCTGTCAAAATCCACGGGACTATGACAAAAACCATGAATACTTACAGCACAGCAGCCTCTAGCTCCTTCCAAACCTTGCTACCCTCTGTGACACTGTTGTGTTTGGCAGTGACCATCCTTGTGGTGGGGAATACTGTGATGTCATTTTCACATGGTCTTACAAAAAAACCCTGCCCACTGATTTCCACAGTATTTGGTTTTCTAAGGAAGGTTTTTGAAAGAAGTATCTTATTTCCTTTCTATGGAACACTAAAAATCCCTGATAGATTTCTGGAAGAGTAGGGTTTAATCCTGCAACTCTTTGGCTGAAATTCCTCCCACCTGTTTATGTCAACACTGCGCTTAGATCAGTACAGCCCTGTCACTTCCACCCTAGATGTGGCTACATCAGATAAGTGATGGGGTGTTTTCAGATTTCAGGTAATGTTGCAAGTGCACAAGGGGAAATAAAATAAATAGAGCATAGGCAATAACAACAAACACATAACAAGGCAGTCATGGCCTTGGAAATTGGAATGATATTCCTCATGGCACAACTCATAGGTTTCAGGGAGGATGCAACAGGAAGTGAGGGCAATAGCTCTTAATCAAGAGCTTCTTGCAGAGCTGAGGAGTGTCATGAAGCACAAAGGTGATGGATGAAGAAAGCAGAGGGTGTAACTGAAGAAGGAAACAGAGACTGTCTATACTTACAGGAAAAATTGAGCTTAGCCAAACTTTCCTAATGAGGAATAATAACTACAATTAAGAGGCAGAAGTTAATGAGAGCTAATAAAAGAATTCAGCATTGAAATGCAGTGCAAATCTGAATAAAGCTGGGGGAGGTATAAGGGCATTAGGACACGTTGTTATTGCTAAGCAAAGCAAAATATGCTCTGGCTGAGCTTTCTTACATTCTTAACTCCCCCTATACTACTTTGTTTTGTGAAACTAGCAGGCAAATCTCATAACCTTCTCTCAGCATTCCGCCATTCCATACAGCATGCAAAAACCCAGTCTCCTTTCATGAACTTTTTCAGGTTTATCTTCGCCCCTTGTTTCAACACCATCTGATAATACACCTCTTTTCCCAGCATTATTTTTTTAGTTAGAGAAGTGAGAGGAATAGCTGAGATAGCTGGACTTGTTCATAGTTGTTCTCTATGGAGGAGAGAAGGCTTCAGGGAGACTTCACTATGGCCTTCCAGTACCTCAAGGGGGCTTACAAAAAGGAAAAAGAGATTTATAAAGGCAGGTAGTGACAAGAAAAGAGACAATAGCTTCAAATTGAAAAAAGGCAAGTTTAGATTAGATGTTAAGATGAATTCTTTATTGTGAGGGCTAAGCACTGGAGCAGGATGATCGGAAATGCTGTGGATGTCCCATCCCCAGTACGGTCCAAGACCAGGCTGGACAGGGTAATTGAGCAACGTGTTCCACTGTTCACAGCAGTGAGTGTTGTAACTAGATGGTCTTTAAGGTCGCTTTGAACTCAAGCCATACTTTGATTCTCTGATTCCATTGATATTTTGTCTTGAAGCAAGTGCAAAGGCTGTGGTTCAATATAACCAGGTATATCAGGTTAGGGCAAGCAGATTTACCTCTGTTGTCTTCCTTAACAGGTTGTGCTCATGTCAGCTTCGTCACAGTACTTCAGTGGGGAGCTACCAGATGATTGGCACATATATATATATACATATATCCTTTTTTACATGTTGGTATGAGCAGTGTTAGGTAATAGGTTATGTATCTCATTAGCCTTTTTCATCGTACCAAGGCATTAAGTTTTTACTTTGGGAGAATAAGCATATTAAAGGAGAGTGTAGCCAGGTGGGGATCAGTCTTTTTCCCCAGATAATAAGTGGCAGAATGAGAGGACAGTCTTAAGCTGTGCTAGTATTATGTTTTGTTTTGCTTGGGCTTTTTTGTTTGGTTGGTTTTGGTGTTTTTTGGTGTTTTTTTTTTTTGTTTCGGGAGCTGTTTTCTCCCTAGCGAGCGTTCCCGGTGTTTCCCGCCCGGCAGGAGAGGCACGGCAGCCGCTTTCCCGGTCAGGCGCAGCCTCCGCTCCCGCCCGCGGCCCGTGACGCGTGTGGCGGGCCGGGCGCAGGGCGGGCCCGGCGGCCATGGCGGCCATGGCGGCCGTGGTGCCCGATTACGAGTTGGCCGAGCTGTACACGCGCGCGTTCCGCGTGGGCGCCCTGGGCCTCGGCTGGCGGCGGCTGCTGGGGCCGCCCGACCTCTCGCTGACGGCGGAGGCGGAAGAGGAGGAGGAGGACGCGGCCGTGGCGGCGGCGCTGGGCTGCGCGCCGGGCACGGCGGCCGAGGTGCGCGCCGTCTGCAGGTGAGGCAGGCCGGCTGTGTGCAGGCCGGGATTTGCGGCTCCGGTGCGAGGGGGATGCCGGTGGCCTCGCCTGGCGCTGGTGCGGGGAGGCGGCTGGTGCTGTCCCCGCACGCCGCGGCGGTTCCTGGGGAGAAGCGGAAGGTGCTCAGGCAAAACCGCTTCAGAGCAGCCTCTTCCGGACCTGTGGCACGCGTTTGTTTCTGTTTCCCGAGTAAATACAAAGTCATAGACTGTCAGGGGGCTGGAATGGAACTTGAAGCCATATAACCCCATGCCATGTCCAGGGACACATTCCAGGAGACCAAATAGCTTAGAGCTTCATTCAGCCTGGCCTTGAACACTGCCAGCCTTCCAGCATCCACAGATTCTCTGGACAAATTCTTCTAGTGCCTCACCCCCCTCACAGTAAAGAATTTCTTCCTAATACCCAGTCCAAATTTGCCCCTTTCTCATTTGTACTGAATACTCCTTCTCTTGTAGTACAGTTCCTTATGAAGAGTTGGTCACCAAAATCTCTGGAGGCCAAAAATGCCGTGAAGGCAAACAGTTTTTGTGGAGGGTAGTGCTCCAGTTGTGGAAACCTTGTTACATCTGCGAATTTGCACAAATAGTTCGGCGCTTAAAGTTGCATGGGTAAACATTTAGTAACATGGTACGGGTTAAGTACTTTAGGGCACCTGAACGTCTTAATGGTTTTAGGAGACAGCAGTTGTACAATGAAACATATACCTTATACGAAGAAATAAGCCAGGCATATGGTTGTATTAACAAAGAATCATAAAATCACAGAATGGGTTGGAAGGAACTTGAAAGATCATTTTATTCCAATCCCCCTGCCATGGGCAGGAACACCTTTCACTAGAACAGGTTGCTCAAAGCCTGATCCAGCCTGACCTTGAATGCCAGGAATGGGCATCCATAACTTCTCTGGGCAACCTGTTCCAGTGCCTCAACAGCCTCACAGCAGAGAATTTCTTCCTAATGCTAATCTAAGCCTACTCTTTTAGTTTGAATCCCTTAAAAACATCGTTTAGAGTAGGTAAATGTTCAGGTAGCTGGCTGCATACAGTACCTGTTGAGTGTCTCTTGGTCTTTAGCCTCCACTGACTTGTTTTTCTCAGGGCTGGTGGTGAAGTCAGGGGTATGTAAATGCTTTGTGGGTGTTGAGGCAGCAGCAAATCTAACACGCGATGGCTGGAAGGCTTTCAGGTCATGTGGATAGTGAGTGTCCTTCAGCTGTAGAAGAGGCCTGATTTCAGGCCGTAATTCCTGTAGAAAGCATCACAGTTGGTTATTTACCTGTAGTCTGTCAGTAAGGAAGACATGCCAGAGTTCTGATCCTATCTGCATAACTTTGTGCTTCACCTGTTACAGTTCTGGTGGCTAGCATAAATTTTTACCATTACTAGACTTAGTAAAAATAAAGGATGATATTGGTTCAAAGAAAAAAAAAAGTATTCTGAAGTGGCAGAAACTGTGACAATTACTCTGTAAGCTCTTCCAGTCTAGATTGTCCCTGATTGCTCCTGTGCTGTGCCTTATTCTCTGTGGCAGCTCTGTTGCCTGAACCTGTCTTTGCTGTTTTAGTTTGAATTCCAAGGTGGTGGTTTCTTTATTTTTTTCCCCTCATTCCTTCTGCTTTTTTTCTTCTGTATTGCTTTCTTCAGTTTACACCTGCTGCATTTCACTTGCTGTCTGCATTTGCTAGTGTTACAGAGCAATGCTGTCTGCTTGAGGCTGAGTGTACTGTGAACAGTGGTCATTTGGGAAAGAGAAAAAAGACTGGTGGTCTATGAAGGGGAGAGAACTGATCATCTGGCAGCCTTTTGTTGGCTTTGCAGGAGAATTAAGCTAAACCTGCACATCCTGGTGTGACCTTTCCCCTGTTCAGACTAGAAATCCCAATCTGTAATCTCCATGTGCTTTCGCTGTTAAATTAAATGTCCCTAGCCTCTTGAGTCCCTCCTTCACATTTGCCAACCTCAAATCGCCACCTCTGATCACTTTCACTCACCGACCTTAAGCTGCCCATATTCCTGTCTTGAGGAGAGAGGAGAACGCTGGGCTACACCAAGATCTGTTCTATGGTATGCTGGGATCACATTTATTACTGGTGTAAATATAATTTTATAAGTGCTGAATTGAACACGTAATGGATATAAACACGGATTTTCTGACTCTACTTCTGAGGAAACATCTGACAAATTAAGTAGGTTTTCTTGGGGTAGAAGAGAGATAGGAAGATGCGGATACTCCTACATCTATTTTTAAAATCAGGTAGGATTAAAATATACTTTCATGGATTCAGGATGAAGTTTTTCAGTATCCATCATTAGATCTTTTTCAGAATAGTTGCATAGTGTACGTTTAAGTACTCCTGACAATGCAGGGTCTTCTGGTGAGGAGACAGGGATCATGTTTAAATGCTGTTTAACTCTTTGAGCACCCCAGTGCAATGTAGTTATTGTGGGATGGTTTTGTGGGTTTTTTTTTGTTTGGTTGGTTTGGGGTTTTTTTTTGTTGGTTTGTTTTTTGGGCTTTTTGGAGTTTTTCTTTTTAACTTTTTGTTTGTTTTGTTGGGTTGTTTTTGTTTATTTGATGCTTCATTTTTGTTGCTGTTTTGCTTGGTTGGTTTTGGGTAATTATTATTTTTTTTTTAATTCTGTTTTCTTCCTGTAATACATTTCTGCAAACAGAATGCAGGAAAAAATTTGTGTCTTCCCTCACTTGCATTTGACTCAGTAAGAATGCCTTGCATATTGCTCAAGTGGTATGCTCAAGTGGTATGATAATCATTGTAGAGATTGGTTGTGTTTTCATCTTAAACAGATGTAAAATTGTATCTTTTTCTGGAAGACTCCATCATAATTCTCTTAAAAAACCAAGATGTCAAAAAAGTAAAATTCTGAGCTTTGTTCAAATGCCTCAGGAATCTGTAAGCAAAGAAGTTTACGTTGGTATTCGTGATTGGTGCTTGAGTGACTGAAGTCCTTGAATGTTGGAGGTGCTGAGTTATGTTATTCTGTTTTGTCTTCTGTGTGATGTGTTCCTTGCATGTATAGGGCAGGCTAAGCCTCAGATCACTGTGGGTTTTAGGTAGGTCAAGAGAGGTGAGGCTTGCAGGTACCTCATTCAACTTCAGCCCTAATTCACCCTCTTGTTTTATTAGAGGGGGTAGTTGTAAATATCTCTTGGGATGTGTTATAAAGCTGCATTAAGCTAGCATTAACGTCTTAACGTATTAGTATTTAGTGTCTTGTGGTATTAGTGTCTCAAAGGTGATGAAAGTACTACCTTTAAAATATGTGCAATGTAAAGAGTAATATGAACACTGTAACCCCTTATTAAAAAGTATCAGGCCAAATACTAAAATATCTTTGAATATCTAAAAGAGAAAACTCGTTGTGCTGCTAGAATATCTAGGAAAAGTAAAGTCACAGACTTTGAAAACTTCATTGGTAGACTGCTTACAAGTCTACATTTCCAGAGAGTTCTCTTTAGCCTTTTTATTTCTGATCACCTAAAAATATCTTTGTAAGGGACATAAGTTTACATAACACCTGGCATTTGACTTTTTTCAGGAGACAGTTTCAGCTATTGTTCCTCATTACCATCCTACACTTCTCCTTAGTTTCCATTAAACAGCATGGTCAGTGTTTTCCCCTCTCTATAACTGAGTGCACTGGGTGAATTTGTCATGCATGCAGGGAATAGTCTTGGTGGGGACACAGTAGGATCCCAAGCTTGCAGCAGTCAGGAGTGAGGTGTTCCTAGTGAAAACTCTGTATTGCACACACTTCTGTGTCTTAGGTGTCTGACACTGACTTAGCCTTCATTTCTGAAGGGATCAGCATATAATTCCTGTTTGTAAAGCCTGGCTTCCTCAGGACAATGGAGCGAGTATTGCTTACGTGGTTCCACTGGCAGCAGTGGAGTTACGCTGGGGGAGCTCTGGCATGGCCTGTGTGTACAGCCATGCAGCAAAGCCTTTCCAGGCTTCAGGGCATGTGGTACAATACATGTGTAATTAACTGTTGGACAGATTTTCAATACTAAAAAGGGTGCTCTGCTTTTCTTTTAGAAATTGGGGGGTTCTGACTTTCAGGAGTGAGAAGTGGCAGTACCAGTGCTTGCAAGCTTCCATGGGAATTTGTCAGGGGTTCAGTGACAGTATCCCTTTACACTAGCTGCCTTCCATTCCTCACAAGGAAAAAGAGGAAGCAGTTTTAGTGTCGCTTATTTTACATTGTATCTCTATATAGCAGCTTTTGCGAGGATATTAGTTTTTTCCCTGAAACAGGCAGTTAATGGTCATGGTGTAGATAGCACAGCCAGAAATCCCACCTAGGGCTGTGGGAAGAAAGAAAAGCACAAATATTTTTGGTAGGTTCTGACATATTGTTGGTGGGTTCTGGCACAGAAGGGACATGGGAAACTGTCACCTTTGATGCAAGTGCAACTTCACAATGGTAGGTAATAAACATTTTCAGATCCTGCATATAATTCCTGTGAAGTTTAAAAAACTGAATACAAAGTCATTTCCTCAAAATGGTATATTTATATGAATATTTTACATATTCAAGTGACTTGGGCTCTTTGGTGTATAGGATCACTGATCCATGTGCCAGAAGTCTTTGGATAACTTGTTCATGTTGTCAGTTTTACAGAAAGGGTCAGTTGTGAGTTGATTTGTCTGTCAGGAGATGTCCTTCCCTTGATTATGTGGTTGCTCGTAACAGCACTATGCTGCCTGGAGAAGAGCCCCATCTAAAAGGTTGAACTGTGTTCTACAAACTGCTGTTCTCCATCTTTCTGTTAGTTAGATTAGTATTTCTCAGCTGTGTTTCAGTCTATATTTGATGCAGGATTACCATGGTTGTCTCTGCCTCCACTTCCTCAACTGTGAATCTAAGGATAAAATCCATTCTGTTTCCAGGAGGTTGTGGTTCATTACTGCAAAGTTCCTTTTAAAATACTGCTTCTGAGAGAATCCCGTTTTCTCACTAACTTAAAAAAAAATTCTGTTTGAGATGAAAACTGTGAAACAGAAAGTTTAAAATTTTGTTTGTTGCTGAATGGTAAGTAACTGAACAATAGTAAATTTATATTTACTGTCACTACTGAATGACTTTATTGGCTCATCAGAACAAAGCCATCTGTCCACAATCAAAATTTTGTCTCTGACTTTTGCTTATTTGTCAGCTGGTAACAGCTGATTTCAGATTTCTATTTCTCAATTACTTTGAATTCCTATGCAGTTCCACTCCAAAGGGTTATTCATTACTGTAGCAATATTATTGCTGACATGGGGAATGTTATAAGATTATAATGAAAAAGAATATAAAGAAACCATAAATGTTATTGAGGGTAAATGGTATAGTCCAAGAAGTTTTCCTGGACTTCACCAGTGGTTGTTTTGTCCCATAAAGAGATGGGTTTGCACAAGAGTTTGCTGGGATCCAAACTGCAGGTGGACTTAGGCGCTGGAGTAATCCCTGCCTTCATATAGTTTGCAAAAGTGAGAGACAAAGGCAATCAAGTCTGATTCAAAGCCGTTCTCTGTTTTAAATATTTTTCCTCAGACTATTTTTAAGCTGGATAAAATTTTATTGTGATGAATGCAAAATGCTTCTGGGAAGGACTGGAGAGGAGGGGATGTACATATGATGATTCCTCTGAATCTGGTGTGCTGCAGTGCACAACCTGAAATGGGAACTCGTATATGGGACCAGGTGGTGAAACCACCTCCAGGTTCCTGCACTTCTGCACAGACTGTGAGAAATCACTGCTGTGTCCAAAGGGAATAGCTCTAGATTTAGATTAGATATCAGGTAGAAATTGTTTACTGTCTAGAGTGGTGAGGCACTGGAACAGGTTGCCCAGAGAATTTGTGGATGCTCCATTCCTGGAAGCGTTAAAGACCAGGTTGGACCTGCCCTTGAGCAGCCTGATCCAGTGAAATGTGTCCCTGCCAATGATGCTGGGGGTAGTGGAACAAGATGATCTTTTAGGGTCCCTTCCAGCCCAAACTGTACTACGATCCTGTGATTCTGTTATTTTTTTATTGTTCTAGCATTGATATGTTAATGTCTTCTGAGAAAGAAGAGGACCCAAATGTTATTCCTGAAGACAGCAGTCTGCTCACTCTTCGGTATGCTGTTACAGTGCTCTCACAGTACCCTTGTTTGTGGTGGGTTGGGAAATATGGCTGGCTGCTTGTTCCCTTTACTGGCACCCTACAGAAATGCCATAAGGGCAGAAACACCAACTTATGATGGCACCATTGGTATGAGTCTTCTGAATGTTGCTTAGGAACTTTTTTATTAAGATATACAGAATATGCCTTCTTTCTTGTTGGAAAAGGATTTCTGAACCTAGGTGCTTCTGAAGTAGTGCCCAAGTTTGGAGTGTGCAGGGGCCTTCTGATAATCATGTGTGTGAGGTTCCTGCAAAGAAACCTATCTCATACCTCTAGTAACTCTCAGTTACTCTGTAACAGCCAGACTGTAAGTCCTGATGCTGTATCCCGATAACCTCTTTATCTGAGCCCACTCTGTTTTGTTGAGTTTTGGATTGTGCATGGAATTTATTGATATATCTGGTGCATTTCAGAGGATAACCGATATATGTAAGGTTTCTATCAGCTGGCAAACTTGGCCACTTCAGGCCTTTGCTGTACTTTACATAGCACTAATGTAAAGAAATGTGTTTAGAAATGTGATCAGTGTTAAGCCTGATTGTTACTGAAAACCCTTGTGGAGGTCTGGAGGATAAGTAAACTTACCCTGGATGTTAAGGATTGGGTGTTCATGTAGTGGTTAAATGCATGTATTTTAGTAGGTATTCTACTTATGGTACTCTTTCTTCTACAACTGATAATGAAGGTTTGGTTTTTGGTTTTCTGAAGTGTCCGTGCTGTGGGGCTGAGAAGTAATATTTGTGGGTTGTTTCTTTCCTTGTGCTTTGCTTGAACATGAATTCAATTTTTTTGAAGTGGAAAGAATTGTTGAAACAGTTTCTTTAAAAGTCACAAAGTGTTTTGTCCTAGTAAAACCTCTTCAAACATTTTGTTGTTTTTTGTTGTGAGTGTAAAATTACTTACAAACCACCTGTCATTTGCACATGAGGGGGAAAAAACCCACAAGCTGGCCTGTGCACTCTCAGGTTTTATGAAAGTCAGGAGATGAGTGTTTTAAGTTAGTCTGTCCCACTAAGACAGACCAGAATCCTGCTCTTTGAAAGCTGCTCTGTAGTAGTTTATGTCATTTAAAAATATGAAATTCTTGAAATTCTAAGTGGAAATTGTTGAATGAAATTTTGTCTTATGTTGCTGCCTCTCAGAATTCGGAAGAAGGCCTTAGAGAGGAGAGAAGAAACAATTATTGTGGATCGGGCTTGCAGACAAGAAACTCTTACTTATGAGATGGTAAGTTGCCTGTCATCTTATAGGCTCTCAGGAGCCAAAATCCAACTTCTGGTTGCTTTTTCATTCACCTCTATGAAATGTACACTGTAAATGTTTGCAGATGCAAGTTCGCTGGTAATGATTAAAGATAAAGACATTTTATGGAAAGATAGGACAGGAAGTCTGCTCTTTACTGTCTGTTAGTACTGGATGTAGTTAAGGAGGAGCTCCATCTTGTTACCACTATATGACTTCTTTTTCTAAGTGCTGTGAACTTAGAAGTAGACATAGAGCTAGATAAAATGTGTAATGTTTTGCTGCTGGTGTCCAGTGTTGGAAACAGCTTCAGTGTGTGAATGATTGTGAGCTGGTTTCAGTAGGGCTGAGAGAAGAAAATGGTAGCAGCACAGTGGTGGTAAATTCCTAATTCTGAGCTTTGTAAACCAAGTTTTTCAGCCATTCTAAACTGGAACCAGGAACCAAGAGTGTAGTCATCAGCCTCTGAAAAGCCTTATTGGAATTTTTTAACTGTGCTTAATAAGTTTGGGTTTTTTTAATGATTTCTTCTTAACCATTGAAGTCCTAAACAGCAAAACCTCATTTCATAAACGTTCATAGAACCATTAAGATTAAAAGACCTTTAGGATCATTGAGCCCAACCATTACCTTTAACACTGCCAGATCTACCACTAAACTGTGTCTCTAAGCACCACATATACACGTTCTTCGAACTCTTTCAGGGACAATGAAGTGCTGGAGTCCATGGCTTTAGCAAGCCATGAACTGCTGTAAAAATTAGGGACAGAAGTGTAGTGAGGAAAGAACCTCATGTGACTGTTAGACTTGTTTTTCCTCTTGAGGTTTCCTGGTCTGTTGAGAGTTATCATGTTTCAGCTGTTCGGAGATCCAGGCACATTATGTAAACAACATGATGCAAGTGCTCTGCTGGGCTCTTTGTCTGGGGAATATCTGAGAAAATATTAGCAGCAGAAACCTTCATAGAGGGTTTCAGTGAATACTGCAGTATGCATTGAAAGAATGAGCACATGGTCATTTATTGCATTCTTTAAGCAAGCTGTGTCAGAGGAGTAATTCTGTGGTTGGGACCACTATGCCTTTGTACAAGAGGAGAACAGGAGTTTGGAATGTGTCACATGAAGAGGTGCAAAGTAGAGAGCACAGGTATCTCTGAGTCTTGCAGGAGTACAAGTTCCTGTTACTAAATCTCAGGAATACTCCATGCTGGTGGGAGGTGTTTGTGCAGGAACACACTCTTAATTTATTGGAAAAGGAGGAAACGGCCACAGAAAAGTACCTTCACAGCTGGGCTGTGTCTTAAACACAAAGCAGGATGAAAATGTAGGGATCATTTGTTTCTTTTCTGATACGCAGTACTGTGGCAAGGGCAGTGCTGCGTTTTGGGTTTCAATTTTGGAGAAATTATGGCTTCCAGCTATGTCTAGCTTCCCTAATAAGAGGAAGTGCTGCACTGACTGTAATTTTCATATATTTCATTCTGTGTATATTTTCTAGATTAGCGTTTCCCAAATTAAGGGTTGCAATCTCCCTTTACATATGAAAGCGTTCAGTGGTGAAAGTTGGTAGCAGCTGGGTTCCAAGAGGGCAGAATGACAACAGCCTCGAATACCTTTATGTGGGGCGTCTCAATAGCCGAGGAGCAGCCAGCTGTCTTGCAACAAAGCTGAGAAATGAAGAAATGTGCTTGCAGTCAGTAATTGGAGCAGTTTCTCACCTTTCCGCCTTGGAGGAAATAGGCTTTTTCCAATTCAGAAGGCTACATAGTCAAAAATTAATTCATGTTCCTCAGCATTTCTCAGACCATTGCCCAGTGTTTATTTTGTGTGTGTGTGTGTGTATTTATGGTTGCCAGTATAATATATATATGTGTGTGTGCGTATGTTTTTCCAGGAGTCGCATGCAACTGGAAAGAGGCCAGACGATCCAACAGATCTAATTGAGGAGGGAGAACTACTTTTAACTCTGAACATCTTTTATCCTCTTATATTTCAGAAGGTTGGTATGAAATTCTCTGGGTTGTATTCTGATTATTTCCTATTCAGATAATATCTTGCTCTACCAAGCAATTAAAATCAGTGAATCTACTGATGACATGTGGTAAACTCTTCAACTCTGATAATTTCTTAAGGCTTTTTCAGAATCTGGCTTTAATTCGTTTAGTGGTTTACATAACAAAACTTTTACAATAATTACATAGTAGTTAATTTACTTTACAGAAAGCTCAAAACTTGAAAATAAATACACGAAAACGAAAGTACTTTTTCTTGATTTCGGATAAGTGAGCTCAGACTTTGTGTCTTTTCTGCACTTTATGATGGAGAATGTAACATTTGAGTTCCTGAATAAAACTATTAAATACCTGTCTTAGGAGAGGCTGTGACAAGATGCTGTTCAGAGAAGTGATGTGCCAGATGCTGCCAGTAATGACCTTAAGCTGTCAAATGAAGAGAAGTGCTGATGCTGACAAGTTATAATTTATCTGGGGTTTGTATTCTGTGTTCTTTGTAGCATAAAGATCACAAACCATTCCAAACAGTCCTTGTACTGGGCAGCCAGAAGCTCACTGAACTGAGAGACTCGATTTCCTGTGTCAGTGACCTCCAGATAGGTGGTGAGTTCAGCAGTCAGCCAGATCAAGCACCAGAGCACATCAGCAAGGTAAAACTTTCTATGTGGAACCCTCTACGTGTATAGGAGTCTTGAAAACATAGAAGGGGAGGCAGAGTTTTGCTTCATTGTTTTGTCTTCAGCACTAAATTCAGCTGCATTGGTTCTGCCTGTTGGTTGCACTGTAAGTAAATACTTCATAGCGGCATTACCAAGGTGATCTGTTTTGTGCAATATCAAGAAAAATACCATCATTGCTACTGCTAGGAAGTAGAAACAGAAGCAGTGAGTTTTGCATAGGTATATTCCTGTGAATGAATTTTATTCTGAGCTGTATTCTGACACCAGAGGTAATAGCTTAATCCCACTAATAATAAAAAGCCAGACCATCCCACTGTGCTTTGTTGTTTGCAACTGGATGCTAATCATATGCAGGGATGAAGATTATTCTTCTCTCGCAAAACTGCTACGTATTCTCTGGGTATGAGCAAAACAATCATCTAGTTGACAATATTGAAATTGAGTCATTTTGATTATACATCATATGACATTAGATAGAATATCAACATAGAATGGTTGACATTGAAAGGGACTTGTGGAGGGCATCTGGTCTGCTCCCTCTGCTCAAGCAAGACCACCTACAGCCAGCTGTTCATAACCATGTCCCGACATTTTTTACATATCTCCAAGGATGGAGGTTGCAAAACCTCCTTGGACGACCTCTGTCCGTATTCAGTTGCTTGTGTCAGTAAAGAAGTGTTCCTTGAGGTTCAGGAGGAGTTGTATGTGTTTCAGTTTGTGCTTATTGACTCTAATCCTGTCACTTGAACTGCTAAAATGGGCCTGGCTCCATCCTCTTTGCACCCTCCCTAAAGGTATTGTGTATGTTAATGAGATTCCCCTACCTGAGCTTTCTCTTCAGGATTCTGACTCGCAACTTTCTCAGCTACTGCTTTTAGGAGAGATACTGCAGTCCCATCATCTTCATGGCCCTTGTGGGACTCTTTCTCCAGTATGTCCGTGTCTCTCTTACACCGAGCAGCCAAGAACTGAAGACAGGCCTTTAGGTATGGCCTCAGTAGTGCTGAGGGGAACTGAGGGATCGCCTTCCTTGACCTGCTAGTGGTATTTTAGCTAATGCAGCACAGGATCCCATCTGCTCCATTGGCTATCCTTTTTGCAAGGACACATTGTTGCCTCATGTTCAATTTGGGATCTACCAGGTTCCCTGAGTCCTATTTGCCTAGCTGCTCTCCAGCTGAGTGGCCCTCAGCCTACAGTCCAACATCAGCTTGTTTATCCCCAGGGGTGAGACCTTGCACTTCTCCTTGCTCAACCTCACCAAATTCTTGTTGGTCCATTTCTCTGGGCTGTTAAGATCCCTCTGGCTGGCAACAGGATCATCTGGTGTATCAGCCACTCCTTCCTGTATTGTGCCAGCAGCAGAGAGAGTAACAGTAACAGATAGAAGTGAATCAAAGAGTCTGAATGTAAAACACATTTCTACTACTGTGTCTTCATGCAGATGATCTGAGAAGTCCTGTCTTTGGAAAAGCAGTGTCTGCTTTACCCGTGTTTTGGCAACCTAGAGTTAATAGCTCAAAGAGACCTCTGGGCATAAATAAGCATCCCCAGACTGGTCTGATAATGGAGTGGCTGGTTGTCCATGTTTCCCATTTAGAATAAATGCGGATAATCTTTATTGAGTCCTTGAAGGGTTGCTGAGGGAGAAAAAGAGGCTCAAGGGAGACATTATCATTCTCTACAACTATCTGAAGGGAGGGTGAGGACGGTATAGCCAGGTAAGGGGTCAGTTCTCCTGGGTGACAAGAGACAGGATGAGAGGAAATGGCCTCAAATTACACTAAAGAAGGTTTAAATTGGTTATTAGGAATGCAAGGGTGGTCAGACATTGGAACAGGCTACTCAGGGAAGTGGTGGAATCATCAGCCATGAAAGTGTTCAAAAATGTGTGGATGTGGCACTTGGGGTATAGTTTAGTGGTGATCATGGCAGTGCTGGGTTGATGGTTGGGCTTGATGATATGAGAGGTTTTTTACAATCTTGATGATTCTACGATTCTGTTCCAACCACTTCCTGGGACCTCAGCATACGTAGTGGTCGCTTTGGAAGACAAATGCTTTCACCATGAATGCCCCATTCCTCTTTTCCTCCAGCTCTTATTGCTGAGTGCAGCATCATATGATGTGGGATATCCTTTGGGTCAGTTTGGGTCAGCTGTCCCAGCTACATTCCCTCCCAGCCTCTCACCTAGCCCCAGTCCACTGGTCTTGGGGAGACTTGGAGAGACAGCCTTGAAGCTGTGCAAGCACTGCTTTGCAGTAGCCAGGACACTGGTGTATTATTGACTCCCCTTTGCCAAAAATGCAGAGCATGCACAGGGGCTGCTGTGGGGAAAGTTAACTCTACACCACATTAACTCTGTGTGCATTTGATCAGAACACAAAGTACTTCTTACTGAGGTGACAGAGAATTATTGAAGTCTGTCCCCTGCACACATGCGTGCACACATGCACAGCTACACATGAGAGCACTTCCTGGTCACATCTGTGTAAACAAGTCAAACAGGCAATCCTGGAAGTTCCAATCACCTCACTTCTAGTGTCTCACAAGAAAATCTATCATCCTTCAAAATTCTTCCTTAATTACAAAGTTTGTCACATGTAGACAGTCCATTTGTAACATTCTCTTCCATCATAGATCATTAACAGTTTATGGCACTCATACCAGCAGTGCAAGAGTCTCCAGATGCCAGATCAACTCCATTGCCGTCACTGTGTTCTCTAAACCATATGTCATGGTTTGACCCGGAAACAGGATTTCTGGGATGCTGTGGATGGGGCCAACGGGTGCTCAGATTTGAATATTGCCATCTGGCCCAACCACTGGGCATTGGATCCACCTCTGAGAACACAGGGTAAAAGCAGGGCTCTCCCCCTGGCAGTTTCTCTTTGTATTTCCAGCGGGAAGGAGTTGGGTCTCTCCCCCGGCCCAGTTGCTGGCTGGGCGAGGGGAGGGGAAAA
The DNA here is from genome assembly GCF_035770615.1 of Melospiza melodia melodia. NCBI lineage: Eukaryota > Metazoa > Chordata > Aves > Passeriformes > Passerellidae > Melospiza > Melospiza melodia. Next base: position 49,461,649 of record NC_086226.1, read on the forward strand.
GCCATGCGGCCCGGCCCGGGAGAGGTAGGCCTGGCCCCCCCAAGGGTGGAAGGAAGAAGTAAAGAAATGCTGGGAAGCAATGGGCAGCCTGTTCCCCCCCCCTTGGAGACAGACAGAGAGAGAGAGTGCAGCCTGTGTCATTACCTTGAAATTCAGTAGACATGTGCTGGCAGCAGGCAGCCCGGCTGAGGAGATGGGGGGGGTGCAGCCAGGAGTCCAGCTGCTTGGAGGAGTTTTTAACCCTTTTTGGACAATAAAAACCTTACAGAACATTAACCCTTCCTAGACGAGTGATGAAGGTCTGGATCAGAGAGAGAGAGAGTGAGAGATGTTGGAAGAATGGAGAAGAGGGAGTGGCATTTTATGCTGGACTCTTTCGTGTAGCCATGGACAGAGCCATGTTTCCGTGAGATACAGAGACTGAGTCCAGGGGGAGAAATGTCCCAGAGCCAAAGAAGATTCAGTGTGGGGACCCCTCGGCCCCAGGGGGTATATAAAATATGGGGGGGACAGATGTCCCAAAGGTGGGAAGGTGAGATACTGTGCTTTTCTGGAACTGGACAAAGCATCCTTAAAAAGACAACCCTGGAAGCAGCCCTGGTTCCTGTTCGGTGGTGAGAGCACCAGAACAAGGACGGAAAAGGCCACCACGACACATGGAAGGACTCCCTCTCCTCTTGAGGAACTGAAAGTTGAGCATTCTAAAGGGTGGTGCTGGACCCAGAACTGGTGATTTTGGAAGATGTATTGTATTGGGAATTTAGGGGGGAGGAGGAGGAGAGTGTTTTTGTGAGGTTTTCATTTTCCTCGTGTTTTCTTTTTTTTTCTTTTGTGTGTAGTTTAGTAATTGTTTTTGTAGTTTAGTTAATAAACTTTTCTTTTTTTCAAGTGAGAGCCTGCTTTGTTTATTCCTGGTCAAAATCTCACAGCAGACACCAGAGAAGGTGTATTTTCATGGGGGCATTTGGCCTTGTGCCAGTGTCAAACCCTGACACCATATTTCTTCGTGCCACATTCGCACAGCTTTTCAACATTCTCAGGGATGCTGATCTCACCACTTCCCTGAGCAGCTTATTCCAATGCCTCACCATCACCTGCTGATGGGAAGTAGGGAATAATAACTTTTTTTTTTTTTTGCTTTGCTTCTGTATGCAGCCTTTGCTTTTTCTCATTTTCTGCCTTTCTTTGAACCCATGAGCTTGCTTGTCTTACTTTGTTTCCCCAGTCCTGGAAAGCAAGAGGAGTGAGAGCAGGTGGATAGGTATCTGGTAGCCACCCAAAGTAAACACACTGCATCTTGCTAATTTTTTAAAATATTGTACTTTTTTAAAGTCAGCACCTTGCAATTACTAAGTTTGTGCAGTGATGCCTGTGTTCTTGTTCTGTGTTTTTGTAGAAGTCCATAACTTCTGTGATGGGGACTGAAATAAGAGCATTAAAGTAACCCATACTGGCTTGAGAACAATATCAGCAGACTAGCTGCGTAGTTGGCAATCAAATGAGCCTAGTTTGTCACACCAGCATCTGCAATCAGAACAGAACTTTTCTTAGACACCTGTAGAATGAGGTCTCTTAATATAATTTAGGTATCTAACATGCTTGGATTTTTGACATGTTCTTGTTTAAGGTATTTATTCTCTCATAACACTAATGGAGACTTCTCTCTCTGTCTCTCAGGATCTCTACAAATCTGCCTTCTTCTATTTTGAAGGCATCTTTTATAATGATAAAAGATACCCGGAGTGCAGAGATCTGAGCAGGTACGATATTTGTAGATGTTGACTGAGGAAGAAAGACCTTAAGGAACATTTGTTTTGTTTATGACTTGTGGTGTTACAGATACTGGAATGTCTAGAGTATTAAGCTGGAATGGACTTACCCTGCTGTTTTCCCATGATGAGTTGGTTTTTAGAGAAGTTTAACTTTACTTGCTCTACTTATTCTTTCCATTCACTTCTCTTTTGAAAAGAGTATGAATCCATTTTTTAACCTGCAAATGCTGTTTTGCTCTGTTGAGATGGGATTTCTTTGTAAAGTGACAGGTGGCATTTTGTACTGGGTTTTTAAGTGCCTTCCCTACTTGTGATGGGAATCAAAAGACTTGCCTGTAGATGTATCAGAGCTAGAAGATGTGTCAGAAAGACAAGCTCAGCTGTGTGGCAGTGGTTGTCCTGCTCAGTCTTGAAAATATGCTGAATGCCTTAATTGTAAAGTTAACACGAGGTCTATGTGACTGATCAGAAAAGAAATTTGATATTTTAAGGAAGCATGGTATTGCTGATACGGTAGTGAGATTTAGGAGATCAAAATGTTTAAAATGGTTGGTATGGAAGAGCTGACTGTTGGACCCTGTTGTTCTGCCAGACTTTGTATGTGACTTCAGGGAAATCCATATTTTACTTCTTGTCTTTCTGTGTGAACAACAATGGTCTTCACAGAAGGGCTTGTCGTAGCGTACACAGCTTGTTAGATGCCTTGTGTGTAGAAGTGTGCTGAAAAGCCAGAAAGAAATTTTCAGTAGCCCTTCCAGTGCTAAATTTTGGAAATGTAACTGTACTTGTCAGCTTTGTGTTTTTCCTTGACAAAAATGAAATCAAAAAAGAAAGCTTTTTAATACTTTGAAATGAAGTCATTGACCAAGGGGGCAAAATAACCTGCTAGTAACTTGAATTATTGGACTACTTAAAAAGTATTGTGCTGCAAACAGTCTGACCCTGGATGGGTGCCATCAGGAGCTTACACTGACTAAAACTCCTCAGGAAGCTGCCTGGTGAGGACTGAAAGGCAGATATTTCACAAGAACAGTGGACAGTTCTATAGTGTTGTAATATTGCTGTGAAATCACCTTAAATTACTACCAGATGTTTTGATTTCCATCATTTAACCATGTCTCAGTGAAGAATTTTGCATGCCCCCAAGGTATCTTTTCTCTGTATGCACAGTTCATAGCTTTGCTATGCTGATGGCCTTTCTGTTTTCAGAACAATTATAGAGTGGTCAGAATCTTTTGATAGAGGCTATGAAAATCTTCAGTCTGTCAAGATGGAGGACTATGTATTTAATGATTTATCCCTCAAAATTGGCTTTCCATACCTTTACTGTCACCAAGGGAACTGTGAACACATCATTATAATCACAGATATAAGGTAAGTAACTATTCTTTGGGAGTCCTTGGGCAAATGAAAGTAAGCCTTCTCTGGACAAACTTCAGACCTTACATGCTGAATGTTTGTTAGACTAACTTATTTGCTGTAAGATTATTCTGCTGGCTTCTGCAGAGCTTAAATTTTTCTTCCATATACATGGGAGTATCTCTGAAAGAAAGAGAGTAATCTTCCTTGTTTTTTTCTTTTTCATTTGCATACAAAGACTGCTTTGCAATTAGTATGCTATGACTGCTGTGTAACAGGAATGGCAACCACAGTGTGAAGATCTTTCCATGTAGAGCCAATGTGTGGCAGATTTACATCCTGATTCTGTAGCACCAGGGGGCAGAATGTTGTAGGCTGTGTCTGGACTCAACTGAACAATTAGTTTGAACTTGAAGCTGAGGGGCAGGAACTGAAAAGATAAAAGAGGAATGGAAATAGTGGGCTGAGATGGATAGGCCAGGAAGAGAAGTGATGTGATAGTGACCATGGAGGTGGCAGCCACATCAACAGTAGAACCATTGTATAGACTTTGCTCAGTAAATAACTAGAGAGAGCATTCCTGTGGTGGTCTGCAGTGAGCAATTTTCTGTTCCCAGGAGCCTGATGTATCAAAGTGTTCATAATACATGGTGCTTTCCAAAAGGAGCATAACCCAGAGAAAAGCATAGATGTTGCACATGAATTATCTGAAGATTTCCCCTAACAATAGTTTGTTAGTCTGCATAGGAAATAAAAGCTTTAAAAAGACCACAGAAAGGAGATGGTCTGAAGACTTCTGTGTTACTGCACAAACTGAATTTACTTGTGACCAGAAAATCCACAGATGATGCAACTAGCAATCTATCTCCAGATCTTCATCTATGTTAAGAAATGTTAAGCAGAAGTCTAGTCAGAGTTTACATAGGAATTTAAATCATACCCTATCTTCAATGTCCATGCTTATGTTCAGATAAATTTCAGTATGGCAACATCTTTATTGCATGTGTTGTATTTATTTATTTCCCTCAAGGCTTATTCATCATGATGACTGTCTGGATAGGAATCTGTATCCCTTGCTGGTCAAGAAACATTGGCTATGTACCAGAAAATGTTTTGTGTGCAAGATGTATACAGCAAGGTATGCTACATTCTTGATGCTATTGTTGTCTCAATTCTTTCTAGGTGCTGCTGCTAACTTTAAAAAATAGTAAAAATCAAAGCTCTGTATGTGTTTCGTAATAAGAATAATCTTCACTCTTCAAGCAGTTGACCTCTGTCTAACCAGGAAAAGGCTTCCTGCAAGTAGTGTTCGTTTGGAATTGATGCAGCAGATTCAAAAGAACTAAATGAGTAAGAGATTAATTATTTGGCTCATGCTCTTTTCCATATCTAGAGCTTGGCTATCTTATCAATTACTTTTGAAAATCCTGCTTTTGGAGGAAAAGGCTGTGTTTTCCTCCTTTGCAAGATACATGTTTCAAAATAATTTACCAAAAATCATACAGTGCTTTTGTTTAATCTAGCATCTATGCAGGTATAGATCTGTCCAATTCTAATATACTAAAATCTGGAGATTTTTAAAAGGCATTTAACTTGCCCCAACGAAACTCCTGACCGCTACCTGAAGACTGTGTGCTCCACAGCTGTTCTTGAAGGAATTCTTTGTGATTTTCTGCCTTTTCCTTAAAAGAGCAGAATATTTTTTCTTTAGGAAAACTTATGTTCTCAGCCTCTGTTTGACACAGCAGCTGTGTCTTCATTGTCTTGCTTGTTTGGCCTTAGACTTCTCTGGAATCAGGCAAAGACCCAATTCCCCCTGAGATGGGAGTCCATCCTTGTGTTCCTAGCAGAGTCCTGAGGATGCCTTCACAATATAATCTGTGAGGCATTTGGCCATAAGGGGAGGTGGAGCCAAAGGGTCAATATGGGGGAAGGATGGGATGGGGAGGGCATTACCAGAGGTGATGTAAATGCATTAAATTAAAACCAGGATTAAGCACTAAGCTTAAGTGGGGACATGCTAAACCATAGACAGCAGAGCTGCTTTGGCTGGCTGTCCAGTATGTTCTAATCTGTGCAGATAACATCTGTAATCACCAGAGGCCTTCAGCTGTCGTGGCCTCTTGAGTGCTATCATAAATTAATTACTCATTGCCATGGCCGGCCCTCTTTAAACATGTTAACTTGTGTTCATGTTAACTTCAGTGCTTGCTGGAGTGTGCTGCAATCCTCACCTTTTCGTGTCTGCATCATTAGGGTCCTGCTTTTAGACTCTTAAATGGTTTTGATTACTCAGAGGAGCTTGGGTCAGTACACATCTGCTCCATTTCACAGTTTCTTGCATTAAGGAAGAAAAAGATTTATCTTTTATGATTTAGATGGCCAAAGGGTGGACAGAAGATTCCTGGTTTGTTTTGTTTTTTGAATGCACTGTACCAGCAATACAGGTTTAGAGAGTTTCTCAGGAAGTGCTGCTGGAGCTGCTGGGGTTGACATGGAATGGGTGTGGAGTTTGGAAATGAGCTGCATGCATGGGATGGGAGATATGTAATATAGGTAGAACCTTGTGTTTATAAAATTATTACTGTTGTTTGTTGCTGCCATCCCCAATCCTGAGTAAAATGTTGAGATGTTTGCCTCAAGTGTGTTTCACTCATAAGAATACACTTGTGTTTTGTAACCTGCAGGTGGGTAACCAACAGAGATAGTCTGGCACCAGAGGATCCTTGTTTCTTCTGTGATGTTTGTTTTCGGATGCTCCATTATGATGCAGAAGGCAATAAACTGGGAGAGTTTCTTGCATATCCTTATGTTGATCCTGGGATTTTCAACTGAAACTGACATGTGCCAGGACATTGTTGAATGTGTTGCTCTGGCTGTTAAAACCACTGAACAGCTTGGGGTTTGAGCATACTGCTGGGTTTCATGTTAGGTGTGTAATCCTCTCCTGTGAGCAGGAAGGAGCCCTTTGCACTTGAAGACTATCTGGTGTGTTTTTCTGAGTAAGTAAGTATGATTTTTACAGATAAGTTGGCATGCAAAAATGTAATACACTTTTGCAACATTCCAGTAGTTTGGATGCTATGGACTGTAAATATGGATGTTTGAGAATACCTGGCAAAAGAAACCATGACTTTAAGAAGCTCTGCTCTCAAGGCTTTGTAAACCTCTGTGGATGTGAAGATGGTCTGTATATATCTTACCTTGAAAACTCTGGCAGTTGCCATATTTGAACAAGGATGGGTGGCACTGAATTTGTAGGGAGGAGAACGCTTTCTGAGAGAGAAGCTCAGAATGCTGGTTAAACTCTTGGGTCTTTCCTACAAATGAAAGCTTACATCTGAAGGCCTTTACTGTCCCTGGTTTCTGACTCTGAGGAGTGATTCTGTAGAGAAGAAACTGCATTTCACCATTACTGAATTGTAGCCTGCCTTTTAAATAATTTTGCCAGCTGTTTACAGTGTATGAGTGTTCATTGTGAACCTTTTTATTTAGTATCATTCTTTTATTGTAATGTAATGGTTTTTTTTAATTAAAATGTGGCAAATTTGTAGTTCCTACAAGTCTCTTGTTAAACTGAAACTTTGTCAAGACAGGATATTCCTCTTTTTAAAGTCTTCTGGAATTAAGAGTATGTTAGTAGCAATCTTTGTTTTAGGAAAGTTAGAGCTAACTGCCTTTCTTTTGAAAACTTACGCTAATTCTGGCTGGGGGAAGACAGCCTGCTCTGACAATCCACATACAGAAAAGTGACAAACTGAATCCTGTTGAAGTCCTGTAGCTGCAGATTTTGCCAGTGCTGACTTGATTATCTTAGATGTCTTGAAACACAGGTATCTGAAGCACTTGCGAGACTCCATTGATCACTCCCATATCTTACTGCTTTCTAGTGGTGTATTAAGTAATTTGAATGTAAATCCATGCTTTTTTTAGGAAAAAAATAAGTTTCTTTTTTTTCCTGTCTAGTAAACCCGCCAGCTGTTGGCCTGTGTATTTCAATGAACCAACCACTTGTAAAAGGTGGTGATAGTTCTCTTATCCTTCAGGAATCTGCAGAAAATGGAATGCCCTGCCCATAACAACTGTGACAAGTCCAGCTGCTGGGGCTGGGCTGCTTTGGGGTGCTGCAGCAGCTGCTTTAAAGGTCCTCTACTATACAGCTCTGGTTGCAACTTCAGCATTTGCCTCACAAGTTGCTACTCTTCATCTTTCCCCTATCTCCTCCTCTTTCAGCTGTCTCCCATAAATACACAGGCTTCCCAATCCTCTTTAGTATTGGATGGGGGATCATATAGAGAGCTAGCTTGAGTTCTAAAGCAGCAATCAGTAGTTTTTTTGTGGGGGCATTTTTTTTCCTTCTTTAGCCATAGAAAGAAGGCATTGGCAAAATATGAGTTTACTCTTTCATTAAATTAATTTGCCTCAAATATGCTGTCTCTAACACAACCCATTTGTCTTCTTAATTAAAAGTTAAGATCAAATATATTTCAAAATTGGTGTCCCTGCAGATTAAGAAATTTTAGTGGGTCATTCCCATACTTCCAATAAGGCAGAGAGAAGCTAGCCACAGTCTGGGTGTGGGAGTTGAGAGCATTCAGTGCTTAACTACAGAACAGAGAAGAATCGTATTAGAAGCTTGCTGTTTGTATGATGTGGTCCTCTTTCATATTCAGTGATGCATCTTGAATGACAAATGGAACAAAAAGGTTACACTAAGTCATAGGTTCTAAAGATCCCAGAAGCTGTCACAGGACAACTCAGTCTGGTCTAGATTTGATAAGTCTTTCTGAATGAGTCCTCTGAGTGAAATCCAGCATTGCATACAATGCCCATTTGTAGCTAAATCTCTATGACACCAGCTGGATATTTGTTTTAGCAATTTATTAAATGCTGTGAGTATTTTGATGATGAAAATGTCCAAGCAGGTTTTTTTTTTCATGACAAAAAATGAGAAAAAAAAATCTTTTTAATAATCTCTTGTCTGTGTGTTGCTAGCTGAATCTCAAAAACGTTAACCTGAATCTGTGGTTGGCTTTTGGATTTGATTTTTCCTTTACAAGTTATTTCAAACTTCCCAGATCTCTTGCAGATTCTCTCCCTAATGCAAGTTTATGCCTTGCTGACAAGGTGATACAGAGCACTGTATCCTGTATTGAGGAAGAGGAGAGGTCCCTCTGATTGTATGTTAATATGAAGTTCCAAAGCAATACATAATTCATATAAACAGTGCTATAGCATTTCCCAGTGCTATCCAGGCACTTGTAACATTTCCACAACCGTCCTCTATGTACTTGAATGATGAACAGCTCTACAGGACTTGACCATCAGAGAAGCAGCATTCTCATTTAGCTCACAAATAGAGGTTAGTCACTATATGTTGAATTTTGCAGATTTCCACATTCCATCTAGTCATAAGATGTACTTTATTCAAACCTCAAGAAATTCAAACAATATTTTAAGTGGTAGTAAACTCCATTCTTGAAGGAGGGATGCTGTTGTTGAAGTTAACTCTGCTTTAAATTTTGTGCATAGCTTTTTTTTCTTTCTTAAGAAACAATCAGCCTTGTTCTTTGTGAGACTAAGTGACTGCCCAGTTAGTCTCAGCTCTTATGTTTGTATCTTTCAGTAGACAGTTTAGGGCCATTAAGGCCCATTCTGTAGTTATGTCAGAGTTTGCGTATTTAAGTTATTTCTGGTTTGTAAATGGGCAGTAAATTAAGGCAGCAAAATCCCAAGCAGCTGTATGGACAGAGTGATTGCATCACACAATCAGGACCTTCATTTCTGCATCCAATCTGAATCAACTCTGAAGCAGTGGCAAGGTGCTCCATTATATCTGAAACAGTTGTGACAGATGAGTTAGCTTATCAATACTTGTGTGAAAACTAGGTGGCTTTGGCAATGCAGCATCCTTGTCAAATATACAGTACCTTTTTTTTTTTTTTTTTTGGTATACGGTTTGATAAAAAGGGATGGTAAAAAATGAGAAATGCTTTATATGAGGATTTCCAGTAACATCTTTACAGAAATACTTTCAAGGGTACAAGTGGAAGTCGTTTGAGTTTCTTGAGGTTTGAATAAAGTACATCTTATGACTAAATCCAGCATATAGTGACTAACCTCTATTTGTAAGCTAAATGAGAATGCTGCTTATCTGATGGTCAAGCTGTACAGCCATGTCATCATTCCCCTTAACATCAGTCTGTTGTGAAGTGCTAGAGATTGCCAGAAGTCACAGTCTGTGGAGGCCAATCATCGTGGCCATCTGCCAAAGACAGCTTCATACTGCAGCTGCCATGGTGATTGAACTTGCAGGTTTAACTTCAGGTATTATCTTCAAGAGCTGAAATGCAGGAGTGAGCAACCTCAAAATGTCAGAAGCCAACCTGGCAAAGCAGGAGGCCAGGTTAGGCGAGTAGGGATATTCTTTTTGAGTCTAGGCACACCAAGAAGGTGTGTGCTTGGTGAGGCAAGGACAGGGGACGTGCATGCGAGGAATATGGAGTTGGTGCTCCCTGCTGTAGAAGAACATTAATGTGGTCAAAGCTCAACTGGGGTTGAAGCTTCCAAAACTGTGGGCATAATGAAAAGAAGGTTTTTAAATATATCAATAGCAAAAACATTGTGCAGAAAAAACATTGGCCCTCACCTACAGGATGAGGGTGGTCACCTCACCATCTCAGTCAGAGATGTTACTGCTTTCTTTGCCTCTCTTCAGCCTGGATTATGGGGCATGGGGGTCCCAGTGTCCTGAGCCGGAGGACCAGGACTGTGAGAATGATCAGCTCCTAGTGGACCCTGAACTTAGGCAGGATCTGGTGGATCCCTTTTAAGTGTTTGGGGCTTGATGCGATTCATCCAAGAGTACTCAAAAGAGCTGTCTGATGTCACTGCAAGGTCTCTCAATGATTTTTGAATTATTTTGGGAATTTGGAGGGGTCCCAGTCAACTGAAATCTGGCTAACATTGTTCCAGTTTTCAAGAACAGCAAGAAAGATCACCCTGAAAACTACAGACCTGTCAGTCTTACTTCAGTGACTGGTAAAATTTTGGAGATTATTCTGTGAGTTCCTGAAAACACCTGAAGGACAATGCAGGTTTCAGTCAGAACCAGCCCAGCTTCATGACAAGAAAGTCCTGCTTATGAAACCCAATTTCCTTTTATGACAAGGTAACACACCTAGATAAACAAGGGGAGCCAGAATAAGTAATCTTTTAGGATTTCAGTAAAGCTTTCAATACTTTCACAGTATCCTCCTGGAAGAACATGTCCTGTGCACAGCACAATAAACGCCTCGTGAAACGGGTGAGCAACTGGCTCATGGGTCGGGCACAGGGGATTTCAGTGAATGGGGTGACAGCAGACTGGTGACCTGTCACTATTGGGGTTCCAAAGGGCTCCACCCTTGGCTCTGTGCTCTTCATCCTCTTTATTAACAACCTGGATGCAGGACTTGAATGGATACTGAGTAAATTTGCCTATGATATTAAACTCGGAAAAGCTGTTGACTCCCTCAAGGGCGGGGAGGCCCCACAGAGAGACGTTCATAAAGTGGGGAAGGCTGGGCCATCACCAAACATAAGAAGTTCAACAAGGGAAAGTGCCAGATTCTGAGATGCACCAAGGATGGGGCAACCCTGGATGTATGGACAGACTGGGAAATGAAAGTGCTAGAAAGCAGGGCTGGAAAGGGACCTGGGGGTCCTGGTTTATGGCAAGTTGAACTTGGGTCAGCAGTGCAGCCAGGAGGGCCAACCCTGCCCTGGGGGGCATCAGGCCCAGCATCACAGCTGGGCAAGGGAGGAGGGGATTGTCCTGCTCTGCTCTGAGCTGGGGCAGCCTCACCTCGAGTGCTGGGAGCATGTTTGGGTGCCACAATATAAGACATGAAACTGTTAGTGTCCAAAATAGGGTAGTGAGGATGGTGAAGAGCCTTGAGGAAAGGCTGAGGTCACTTGGTCTGTTCAGCCTGGAGGAGACTGAAGCAAGATGCCCTCACAGTCTACAACTTACTCACAAGGGGAAGAGGAGGGAGGCCGGCACAGACCTCTTGTTTGTGATCAGTGACAGGACCCAAGGGAATGGCCTGAAGGTGTCTCGGGAGGTTTAGGTTCGATATTCAGAAAAGTTTCTTCCCCCAGAGGGTGATTGGGCACTAGAACAGCTCCCCAGGGCAGTGGTCACAGCAGCAGCCTGACAGAGTTCAAGAAGTGGTTGGGCAATGCTGTCAGGCACATGGTGGGACTCTTGGGGTGTGCCGTGCAGAGCCAGGAGTTGGGACTTTGATGATCCTTGTGGGTCCCCTTCAACTCAGCATGTTCTATGTGTATTCTCAGGATTTTCAAACTCCAATTTCTAACCCGGCTGTCCTCTGTCAAATACTACAAACAAGTTGTTACAGTATTGGGCAAAGTCTGTGTTTCAAGCAACACGCTTCTGAGAGGTTTGTACCCATTCTATTCCCTTTCATGCCTCCAGGAGTTAAACATTTTGCGAGTGTTTCTGTTAAAATTCTAGTTAGACGTCACCAGGTTAATGCCAAAGCAGTAAAATCAAAATGGTACTAAACCCAGACTCGTGTTTTTCCTATGAATAGCTCTTGCTATACAAGGATGTCTTAATCAGTTTGAAACTCTTTAATTCCATAAATTGTTCAAGACAGTGTTTTCTGCATCAACAGGTTCTGTTGTGAGAACACCACACTTATCAGTATACTTACTATAACAAAAGCAAACCATAAAAGTCACATTGCAGTAAATTGGCACAAGGCATTTTGCAAGAACAGAACTAAAATTATTAAAAAAAAAAAAACAAACAATGAAGTATACTCATACATTAACATTGTAACAGCTACAAAAATGCCGCTTTCAACTCCTACAAAACACAGTGAAAAAACATCCCCAACAAGAGTTGAAAAACTGCACAGAGGTAAGTATCATAGGAAGAGAGGTTTTATACAAATGAAGCAACTGGAGAGTTAGAAGTATTTACACTTTTTCTTGCTATTAACTAGACAAACACAGTAGTAAGTTAAAAATATACTACAACTCTAAGTCCTGTAACATGTAAGCATTTTCTAAGTGGAGCTTTCATCTTTTGAAATGTGTTACCTCTTAATACTGGATATAACTATTGGCAAAAGTGTTTAAATACTTTCAAACCAAGATTAAAGGGACTTTTATTCCACAAAATTTAACTTCAAAATACTATGCTTATAAAATTATTTAGAATTTCAGCAGTCTATAGATTTCAAATGCAAAACTTAACAATCCTCTTTAATTTGTAATTTAAAAAACCAAACAACAAAACTTCAGTGATGTCATTTGTTTTCAAAGGCAGAATCATCTGCTGGCTTTTCAAGCTCTCTCTCTTCACCACATGCCCTAGAAACAAAATAAAGCAATGTTATTGATCACATACAAAGGCAGCAAGCAAAGCTTATTCCAGGTGATTGCACAGTCTAGAGCAAGGATGCTGATGAACACTCAGCAGTACATGAAGTCTGGAGAACTGAGGCTGTTAGTGGTGCCAGCTGTTATGTTACCCCAACAATGCCCTCAGATCTGAAGCTAAGCTGGCAGTGAGTGGCATCACTATGATGTATGTGATGGGCTGTGAAGGGCAGTCATTCAGAGCTCCATATGTGTCTGTACTGTATGTCAGTTTAGGTGGAAAAGTGCTCTAACTTAACATGCTTTACCTCCTGCCACTGAAATCCACTGTATCCTCGAAGACTGAGGTAACCTTGTGGGGAAGTATGTATTTTTACAAAAAACACCCTGAAAAATGTTCTTAAGTGCCAATCAGATCAGAAATTTTAAGTTACAGAACTTTTTTCAAAATTTCTGAATTACATCTTCAGAAAGGTACAGAGATGTCTTCCCTCTAGCAGAGAGAGAAATGTTCAGAACTTAATACAGTCCTGTGATTTAAGAGGTTTACCAGCTCTTTGCTTAGAGTGAGCCACACAGGTGTTCTGGACATTATTTATTTTGTTTACTTGCTTCTCACTTATAAGAAACCATATATTGCACTAAAAACGTAGAAAAAATACCGAATGAAAGGAAGTTTGTATGCTGGAGTGTATGGAGCTAGAATTCAAACATGTGGATGCATTTCTCAAGATGCACTGTGTTTGCAAGGAGTTAATTTAAAAATGTAGTTTGTTGCTGTTAGCTACCAGTAAGTTCACAGACCCTGTGTCCAAGCAGCCGTACAGTATTTTTTTGGAAAGTGGGTTTCTTTATCAAAGATCATTGGAGTGTGGGCTCAAATACAGAGCAAACACCACACACACACTTAATATAAATGTTTATTTAGTTTGTTTAAGCAGGGGTGTAGAATATAACCTGTGTGAGAACTTACACTTGTAACTCCACTGTGTTCCTGTAGCATGCTGCTTGTTCAGACCAAGTGAATATTTAGCATAACTGGTTGAAAACCCCCAAATCCACTTCAGTACTTCTGAGGCTGCCTCACAGTAAATACCAGATATTTTTTTATCTTAAGTGGGGGTTTTTTGTGTTGTTTTGTTGTGTTTAAGTTTACCTTACTGTAAATAACAGACAATATTTTAACTTGGCAGATAGCCATAAGAATGCCAGGCAGCTGCAATTTCTCCTGATGTGCATGAAGATCGTGGTGAAAGGAGCCTGCTCCAATACATACTGCTGAACAAAAAGGATCTCTGAGTGCAAGGTGCAGAGTGCCTGGAGAAAGCAAAGTGCACTACAAATTTGTTACTGAACTCTATTAAGTGTTTCTCTTTCTGCAAGAGATTATTGCTTGTTGTTTATGTTTACAAAACATATTTTTTGCTGCAACCAAGGTTTAAATACTTAATGCCAGACAAATTGAAGCATTCTTCTGGCTTTGTGTTTAAAATGGTAAGTGCATCCACCTCTATAAGCCAGTCAGACTTCTGGAATTTCACAGGTTTAGGTCCTAGCCTGCAGTTTGCCTGATTTGACTAATTTTTATAGCCAAACTGTAGAAAATGATTTACAGTGGCTGTCTATTGATGACAATCCATGAATTCACAAAAAATTAATAAATATCATTAGTTTCTGTAAGACTTGGTTCAGACTTCCTTTGCTTCCAACTTAATAGCCTAAAACACAGGAAAAAGCTTTAGTTTGCCGAGGTCCACCACATGCTAATTGTCTCCAATAGCAAGACATCCTGTAATGTTTATTAAGTCTCCACCACAGCAGCAAGTGAAATAACATTTAAAATATTCATTCAAAACTTAAACAGAAGATTTGCACACTGTTACTCTCTAAAGTTGAGAGTAAACTCTGTGAAGAAAACAGTACCTTAACATGGTTAAGTAGCTTCAATCTACTGCTGTTTTATTTTACATGTTTTAAACTAGAGCATAACAGATCATCAGCTCAATAATGTTATTAACTCACTTTTTCTTACTGCCAACTTCATGCCTATCTTTCCTTTCTTCAGCACTTTCTCCATTGTGTTGTGACTGGTTGGTGTCCTGGGCTTCAGTCCCTCCATTCAGAATCTTTGAACCTTTAAAATGGAAGAGCAGAAAAGTGGTACTTGCAGGAAATAAAACTGTATTATAATGGCCCTCAGTAATTTCTCTACCTTAATCAAATAAAACATTATAAATATTTCCCCCCTCACCTTGATATCCAAGCAGCTGAAACAATACAAAAGACACTAACTGATATGGCTTCAGTTTCTGAACATCCCATACAATGTGCCTCATCCCACGGGAATTGAACAGTTTGTATTTTTAATGCAATTTCAAGTTCTTCCTGTGCTTGCTAGGCTACAGATCATAGGCCTAATGCTTGTTTGTATACTGAGCAGTGAGAGAATATACTTCAGTAGTAAATTCTTTTTACCAGTCTAACCAGATCAGTTAATTTTGGGGATTCTTTTTACTTTAACTGATGAAGTTATTCCATTACATCTCATTTACTCTTGAATCCAACAAATTATGTATAATCAAAATACAAGTTATATAAATAGAAGTGTTTAATGATAGCATGGATTTTTCAAGCAGAAAAGCAGCACTAGGCTGGAAGTAGTATTTAGTGAAGTCACAGCAGAAAAATTTAACATCTTTTAGAATTTCTGTGATGACTACATGTTTTGCTGTGGTATCATAAGTCAGTGAGTTTTAAGTGAGTTGAGGAATGTCACTCTCTGAAGTGATGGTCCATTTTCCTTGAAGTTGCAAATTTATAAAAGAACTCCTCTATGAAACTAAAGAGCTACAGTGAGAAAAAAAGACAAAATGTTATTAATCTGAATTTTTACAGTTTATCTGTTTACACTTGCTCAGAATCAGTTCTGAACTCAAAGGCTACGGGAGGAATTCGAGAAAACAGTAAATGCTATATTACCATGTTACAAAGCAGATGATCTGATGCTGTGCATTAAGTACCACCAATTACAGCATCATTCTCTGTCTTGACTGTCATTGTGAAGATAGTCAAGGTTCAGCAGTTCAGTTTTTAAAAGGGCAAAAGAATGCATATAAGGATCAGATTTTCTTTTTACAGCAAATAAAGAAAAAACTACTTCCATAAAATATTCCTCTACTCTGATAGAACTTCTTCCCATTCTCCATGTGACTGGGCAACAACCTGGTATACCACTGTGTGTGTTCTGCTGAAGTTGTGTTAACCTTATCTGGAGTGGCTTCGCTAGCCAGACTATGCCCAGGAAGCCTCTCAATATAGTTTCTTTGTTAATGTATTAGTTGTGCTATCACTGGTTTGGGGAAAGATCTGTATGGAACCTCTACTTCATCACACATTCTCTCACCAGAAAATGGTTGGACTTTAATCATCCTTGCTTTTTTAGCAATTACAAGTATAGTGATATTCCTACTATAGTTGTGTTGAATCCTTGGCACCTCAGTTACAGTAATTTGTTTAGTCTTGATCCATGTGGTGTTAACTTTTAAATGATTTTCTGAAAAAAAAAAAACCCACCCCAGTTCTGCTTCCAAAATTCAATTTCAAAGTAAATGCAGTTTCTGTGAGGTGTGTGTGGAGATCAAGGATCTAAATAACTTGAATAGATGAGCAGAACTCCTATATTGCAACATAGCTTTCCAGTGTGTCTGTCTCATTTTGTTCTTCTATTTAAAAATGTATATATTTTAGTACTGACTTAAAGTTATTATTCAGCTTGCTTACTACAGAAAGCTTTTGATATTATGCTGTACAAGTGCTCATGACTGATGTGGAACTGTACTGTTAAGAGCATAAATACATTCTCCTGCCATAAGTTATTATTTCTTTATTGTCAGGCTGAAGAACTACTGAAGTTGTATCCGGGAAGTAACAGAAGTGGTTAAAAGTTGCTGCTACACATGGTAGAGCATGCATGATATAGAAAGAGGCTAGGGAAGGAAACTAAGCAGTTTTAAGTTCTCATTCAGTGGCAGAAGCTTAGGCACTAAAAAACTACTAGAGCAATAGAACATTGTGTTGGTCTTGGCTGGGGTAGAGTTAATTTTCTTCATGGTGGTGAATATGGGGCTGTGTTCTGGATTTGTGCTGAATGCAAAGTTGATAATACAGAGATTTTTTTTTTTACTTCTGAGCAGGGCTTACACACAGCCAAGGCCTTTTTACGTTCCCACATTGGGGAAGAAACTGGGGGTACATGGGAGGTGACACAGCCGAGACAGATGATCCAAACTGACATTCCAGACCATATGGTATCACACTCCGTATGTGAAGTAGTGGGGAAGGAAGGGGGAATATATTTGAGTCATGGCATTTTTTTCCTATTATGTGTGAGGGCCCTGCTCTGCTGGCGATGGCTGAACACCTGCCTCCCCATGGGAAGCACTGAATTAATTCCTTGGTTTGCTTTCCCCATTAAACTGCTTATCTCCACCTGTAAGTTTTCTTTCTTTTATGATTCTGATTCTCTCCATGATCCTACTGGTGGAGGAGTGAGCGAGCGGCTGTGAGGGGTTTGGCTGCTGGCTTGGGTTAAAGTGGGTTAAATGGTAGTATGCCATTCTACCTCACATGTTTTGGAGTGATTTTTTTTTTAATTCTGTAATCAGGTTAGATAATTTACAGAAGTAAAATTTGCAAGACCTAATTTTTGCAAAAGCCATTTCCTTTAGCCAACTGAGATAAAATGGCCATGGTAAATGTTACATTGAATTTGAAAGTTATTTGTAGCAGTACTGTCCTTGACAACTTCAGATATGACAAGGTTTTCATAGACTGGTGAAATTCCTGCATCAAGGATATTTTGAAGTTAGCTCAGAAATAATGGAGACTAAGTCTTTTATGTGACAAGAAAGTAAAGCCACAGTGACTTACCTGTTTGGTCTTTTTCCTTTTCAGTTTTTTTATTTGCTCCTTTCTTCCCCTGTTCTTTGGTTTTATTAGCTTCTTCATGCTGCTTTTGCTCAGCAAGTGATTTATTCAGTACTTGGGAAAGAACAGAATCTCCTTCCCCAACCAGAAACATGGTCTTGAACTTATTATATAGCATTGTAGATTTCTCCATGATAACTTGGCTAATTTTAAATTTCCGTATCTGAAATCAAAGTAATAAAACAGGCTCCACTTAGGTCCTTAAATATCTGTGTAATTTCATTACATGCTAGCTTAAATTAATTAAACCTACAATGAGATCATAGACTTTTGCACTTGAAGTGTCACAGAACTGCTAGGTTGAGAGGGGTCTCAAAAGATCTTCTGGTCCTACCCTTCACAAGAAAGGGACCACATTATCAAGGACCCTTGATCCCATCACAATTTGAAAACCTGTAGAGATGGAACTCCACCACATCCCTGAGGAGGCTGTTACAGTAAAACAATTGTTCTTACTGAAAAAAAAAATAAAAACTTTTTTAGCATCAGAATGAAACCTTTCCCAGTGCAACTTGTACCCATTGCCCTACATCTGGTGAAGACAAAAGCCTTGACCCTCTCTTTTGCAGCAGCCCTTTAAACTGCTGGAATAACGTGATGACTTTTCTAGGAAGGAAGGAACTAAACCCTTTACTTTTTGATTAAAGGGCAGGTTCTCCAGCCCTTTGATCTTGATGGCCCTCCTCTGGGCCCTTTCCAGTCTGTCTACATCATTCTTGATCTGTAGGGATCCAGACTGGACAGAGTGCTCCAATAGTAAATAAAGCTGGTATCAATTTAGGAAAACATATACTCTACATTAACTAACACTGAAAATCTCACCTTCTTGAGAGTTAAGATCATCTCTGTATGTTTCTGAGCTTGTTGCATTGTGACTTGAAGGGATGCAAGCTCATCAAGAGCCTCAATGCACCTGTTCACATCCTGTATATAAACAAAGAATTAGTCTGAAGACTTACATATCAGTAATCTTTAATTAGCCATACTAATTTAACTTCTGTATTCAATGACATCCTCCCATAATTAATTCTTCCTGAATTTGACTATGTACTTAATTTTAGAACAATTTATATAGTCACTCTTGCCAACAAAAATTTAACACTAGTTGTCTCTTAGCTACTCCCATAAAAGGCAGATTATATTTAATTAAGTTGTAACATTTAGCAAGAATTTTAAGCTTTCAACATACATAAAAAGCAAGCTTTATGCTGCTTTCATGATTCGAGAACTTCTATGCTCAAAGCTGTTCACCATAGTCTGGCTTTACCATGCACAATTTTTCACAAGTGATTAACCACTGAGAAGGCAGGAAAGCACTGTACTTAATACAAAAAACTGTTCTTATACACTCCCTGCCACCCAATATGCTTTGCCCTCTTTTTAAGTTTTCACAGATACACTACCATCCAGTCTGAGGGGCTCAGCCATGCCCTGCAGTGGTTCCTCCACTGGAGCAGGCTGGAACTGATTAAGTCTAGCACAAGGCAGTCCCCCACCATCTCAGTACCAGAACCTTGCTTCCAACACCCAGAACAACTCTGTGTTTCCCTAGCTGGAACAGCTTCCTGCTCCTCATGCCATACTTCTTCACTCCTGCTTATTTTCTTTTCTCTGTATTTTCTCCAGACTGAACACTCCCAGCTCTCTTGGCTTCCTCTTTTTTAACACATGCTCCAAGCCACTAATCCATCTTTGTGGCCCTTTACTGGGCACTCTACAGTACGTCCATGTCTCTATTTTTCTAGGGAGCTTAAAATACAGTCCAGTATCTCATCAGTGCCAAGTAGAGCACAACCACCACACTCCTTCCACGTTCTGGCAACTTTCTCTAATGCAGCCCAGAAAACTATTAGCCACTTTTAACTACAGAACTGTGTTGGTGGCTCATGCTAAGCTTGGTGTCTACCAATACCCCTAGGTTATTTTCTGAAAAACTGCTATTCAGCCACTCAGTCTCCAGCCCATGCTGGAGGCACAGGGTTGTCATTCCACAGGCGCACTACTGGAATTGAAGTTGATGAAATTCCTGTTGACCCATTTCTCCAGCCTGTTCAAGTCTCTCTGGATGGTAACACTCCCATCAAACCTTTGATTTCAGTTTTGTATCATTTGCAAACTTGCTATAGGTGTGGTTTGTGTCATCATCCCAGTCTTTAATGACATGTTTTAATAGTACTGACTAGTGACTGGCCTGTAGCTGGACTCTGCCACCAATTAGTTTTTTTATGTCCTGCTGGTCAGCCAGTTTTCAGTCCACCTTTTCATCCGCTTTTTTAGTTCAGACCTCTTAAGTTTATCTTTGAAGCTGTCCTGAGAGACAGTGTCAAAAGCCTTTTTAATTTTAACAGAAAAAATATCCATTCTTTCATCCACCAAGCCGATCATCTCACAAAAGGACATCATTTTAGTCAGGCATATTTCATCTTCATTATGCTGACAAGTCTCAGAGCTCTTACTGTACTTTATATCACTGGAAACAATTTCGAGGAGGATTTGTCCCATCCCATTTCAAGGGACTGGTGTGAGAATTACTGGCCTGTAGTAACCTAGATCCTCCTTCTGCAAGATGAGTGAGACATTTGCTGTCTTCCTGTCCTCAGGAACCAGCCCCTCATTGCCATGACTTTTCAAAAACAAAATGGAGTGGATGGATAATGACATCACCAGCTCCTCTGGTACTCTTATGCTTATTCTGTATTGGATCTCTGTCTAAATGTTCTCTAATTTGATCTTTGTCCTCTGAGCATCAAGGTTTTCTTGTTTTAATCCTCCCATGATCTCAGGACCTAGGATTCCTGAACAGAATTGTACAAGCAAACTGAAGTCAAGAAGACACTGGTGACCTCAGACTTTTCACTACTTGTTACCTCCTATTTAATTCACTAGGGTGCCTATCTCCATATCCATTCAGCAGCAGGCCCACATTTTCCTAGACTTTAAGACAAATCAACCTTGAGAAGGAGGTAATCCCTAAAAGTGAGCCAGGTCTCCTTGTCTTCCTTCTAGCATGGTCTTTTAAGAGATTCTTCCAAGCAGAACCCTGTAGAGGTCAAAGTCTGCTCTCCTGAGTCCAGGGCTGTGATCCTTTTCATCCTGCTCCCTTCACCCTGAATTTCTCTACCACAGTCACTGCAGCCAAGGTTGCCCCCACCTTCATATGCCTGACCAGATCTTTGCTTTCTGGAGGATCAGGTCTTGCCTTATCAACTCCTTCATCACCTGTGTTAGGCAATTATCAAACTCCAGAAGCTTCTGGCATTGTAGTGTTATGTGCATGTCCTTTCAGCAAATACTAGGATGTTTTAAGCTTTCAGTTAGAATCAAAGGTGTCTCCCCACTATCTTAAGATGACTAAATTCTCTACTTCTCCTTGATCAGGTGATCTGCAGAAGATATTCTCAGGATGTCACTCATTTTGGTTTGCCCATTAATCCTAACCTATAAACTCCCAGTTGGCTTATCAGCTTCCCAGTGCAAAGCTCCACACATTTCAGCTGGTCTCTCACATAAAGTTATCCTTCATCTTGTATTCCCCGCTTCCCATCTTTCCTAAAGAGCCTGTAAACATATAAGGCAAGGCTCACCTCACTTCTACCCGAATCTCTGATACCAATAAAACCACAGCCCTGCAACTGCAGAGAGATGTCCAGTTTCTCACAACAGCTCCTCACACTATATGTATGAGTGTACAGACATCCCTAAGAGAAACAGAGTTGTGCTGACATTCCAGAAGGGTTATGAGAGTTTTCCTCATTATGCTAGGCTGCCAGTAATTCCTCATTTAATGTGCTGATGCTTGTGATCATGCCACTTCAGTCCTGTTCTGCAAAGAAATTCTGATGATTACTAAGTCAGTTTACATCATGCTGCTGACATCTGTTTACATCTGATTGCCATCCTGCTCCACCATTTCCTCCTCTGCTACCATTCCTAGTTTGATGCTCTTTAACTAGGCTGGCTAGCCCACTGGCAGCACTATTTTTGGGTAGATCCTGCCAACTCCTAGCATACCTATCCACTCCTTTGTGACAGCTTTCCTCAATAAAGGATCACTACCTGGGTCCCCATGCCTTTACTATTACCCTCAAAGTCACACAGCCATGCTTGATACTTTCCAAGTGTCCCCTGACAGTATCATGGGTGCCCAACCTGACAATCTGCAGCAGCAAATACTCATAAGGCCAGAAAGCCTCAAATATCTGCCAGTAACATACCAAACCCAAGCCCCTGACAAGCAGCAGATTTCCCTTGACAGTGAGTGGAGCCGGACTGGAGCCCTAATAATCACTTGCATCCTGCTGCTGCATCCAATGTCCTGGCATTTCCAC
Source organism: Melospiza melodia melodia (assembly GCF_035770615.1). Classification (NCBI taxonomy): domain Eukaryota; kingdom Metazoa; phylum Chordata; class Aves; order Passeriformes; family Passerellidae; genus Melospiza; species Melospiza melodia. The sequence goes on from NC_086226.1 coordinate 49,483,487, forward strand.
ATGGCTCAACAAGCTGACCTGGCACCAGATGTTCTATTTGTTGTAATTCTATCTGAATGCTTCTGGTAAATAATTTATTATGTAGCATTTTCAAACAAAACAGATTTCATTTGCTGACATTTATCTTTCACTGCCCACAGTAACCACATTTAAGCACTAGTTATCCTTCATATGGAAAAAATGCCTTTCATTTTCAGAGTATTAATTAAAAACAAGAACACATGCCAAGTATTTCCTACTGGAATTTGAAACATGAATCAGTTTAAAAAAAACATACTTACAAGATTATCAATTTTCAGGGAATTCTTTATTTCTGCATGTATCCTTTGAAGCCTAGAATCCACTGAAGTTTCTGAAGATTAAAAATAATACTCATGAACATTTGTTAATCACATTGGTTTTGCTTTTGTAGAAATAATTCCACAAGAATTATTCTGCAGAATGCAGAAGAATGCAGAAGAAAACAGACAGACATCCTACATGCTGGTGCACACATAAATACAATCAGAAAAAAAGTACACAGCTTTTAAAAACTGAATAAATTGTGTGGCAACCCACGCAATTTTTTCCTTAGGAGTTACAACTGAAAAGACTTTTCTATTCCAAAACACAGCTGTCACCCTCTAATTGTAGGCCAGCTTAATGAGAGGTTTTAATACATTTTAAGAGTTATAAAGCTGGAAGACTCTCCATGACAGGACACCGGGATATTGATGGTTTGTTTTCAGTAAACTGGTCACAATTCAAGTTACAGTCCAAATCCATTAAAATAAAATGTTCCCAGTACACATGCTTCAGAAGTGTGAAAGATGAATGGACATGGCATTCCTGAATTCAGATGCTGAATGCCTGCTTGGATTTAGTACATATTCTGAACAATAGTGCAAGCAAACAGTTTTCTTTAAGTCAAACCCATCTTGGATGGGTTTGGATTGCTTTTATTTGCCCTCTTGCTGCAACACTGGGTTGAGTGGAGTCCATGCCACTGGATCTGTACTATACCTCTAAATTACAGATTACAGACAGTGGTTTGGATTGGCCTCAAAGATAGGAGTACTGAAAAAGGAATTCCTTATCCCTATGAAGGACAGTCAGCAGGCAAGACCATAGTAATCTGAATCTAAGCCACCTTCTTAGTGAGAGGTAGTATCTAAATAGTTTTGAGAGGTCCCTCAGAGTATTGTGTTATGAGAAGATACAAAGGAAAAAATGATGGGAATGACTGAAGTGATTTATATCAAAGAATAAAAGCTTTTTTGTCATGTTCACAAACAGAAGAGACTGGGGTTTAAAAGATCAAATGACAGTAAAGTCAGAAAAGCAAAGACCTGCTCTACTACACTGCACTGCAGAAAGAACACTGAAGAATAAAAATGTTTCACAAATGTGAAAGAAGAATCATGGATTAAACACCTCAGACTGAGACCACACATGCCACCCTCAGCAGTACATTATCTTATGGAAGAATGGAAAAAATTCCATTCAAAATATAAAATGATCAAAAATACTGGTTTAGATTCTTTCAACTAACCTCTCTTCTTCTCAATCTTCTTAACTTCTGCTTTCTTGCCTTCTTCTTTATTCTGCCTATCAAAAATGTTGAAATTTTTTTACAATGTTGTAAAGCCTGCTTTTTTCCCCCCAGTTTTTGGATGAGATGCAATATCGAGGAATTATCTTTACTAAAACATGAGCATGCAAAAATCACAAATAACCAAATCCTGGTTTTGAAGGACGAACAACCTAACAAAAATTAATCAGCTGAGATACTGCTGTAAGTCCTCCGTACTCATTTTTCTACAAGCAAATTAAAGGATTTTAAAAAACAAGTAATCTCCAAACTGTATTTTAGTTTTTGTTGCATAGTAACATAACATATTAACTGGTGAAATAGCATTATATAGAACTAATTTATGGAGAAAGAAAACATTTTAAAAAGGAGTAGAATTATTTGCCATTACCACAGGGAATTTATGGAGAGATCAATTAACCATTATCAGTTCCTTTGTGACTATTTTCTCAAATAAAGAATTGTAATAGTATACATATCTTACAATTGGTCATAAATGTATCAGTAATAATTTAAAAGTTCTTGAAGGAAGTAGTAATACAGAAAAAAAAATTATTACAAGTACAGTGAAACCTCCTTAACCTTTCCCCAGTTGTATCACTGAAAATAAAGCTAAGACTCAAGAAAAACAACAAAAAAAGTATCCATTTCAGTTATGGGATGAAGACAGGCAGAAATCTTTGAAGCAAGCTTTTGAGCTCTTTATGCAGAGAGGATAATGAACTTCTGTTTAACAATCCCTCAGTTTTGTCTGTCTGAGGGATTTAAAAGCCTACTTTTAGAATTTTTATATTTCAGCATATCATAACTAAATGTCCTGTGACTAGTTTTCTTCCTGTCATACTAATATGCATACATAAAACATGTAGGCCTGCATGTCTTCCATGTTTCTTTCATAAAGAACAGAAAACTTGTCTCCTTCAACTAGCAGCACAATCTCAACAGTACAGATAAACTTTGCATATGTACAGAATGATGTACAAAGCACCTTAACTAAATAAATACTAATGAAGTAGCTACCAGAAAACAGAAACTACAATGATGAGCAAAATAATCAAAACATGTATCAGCCTATACTAGTTTTACCAATATTGAGTTTTGTGGTATTAGTCATCAGCTGTAATTAAATTCATTATTCATTCACTACTTCTCCTTTATGTCACTGAAACAAAACTATCTACCCTCCAATGCATAAAATATGACAGCTATTTAAAAGCAAAAATTTGATTGTTATTACTAAATCAATATATGACAGTTTGATTCCCAAAATCAAATCAGCATGTGTTAAATAGTGATATATTAAAAGACATTAAGGCAATTTATTATCTCTGAAACTAGAAATGCTTAAGTTTGCCACAAGTAGGTAGAGTATTTATGTTAGGTCTCCAGAGGACTGACAGGAAGAAGAGGAAAAAGGGCTGGAGCATGAGAAAAGAAATACCCAAACAAACTACACTTTTATTAGTGAATGTGAAAAAGATAGGGGTTTTTTGTTACAGGTAAAGGGGACCTTTATTTTATTCCTTCCCTCCAAATTTTTACCTTGTTCTTTGCCTTTCTTTTGCCCTCCCACCAATGGTGGGGATGAGAACATGAAGCTCTTGTGGTGCAGTTTCTTCACCCATTTGCAGAATAGTGAATGAGTCAGATTTCTTCCTATTGTCCTACTGTCCAAGTTCCTGATGGGATCTTCTCTCTATTCTTAAGTTTGATTTGAGTAATCTTCTAAATGAACTTTGTTCTTGGTATCATTTAACTGGCTTTGCAATACTACAGTAATTACCTTTTCCTTGTTCTACTTGACAGCATGTGCTCCAACTGTCAGACAGAGAAGGAAATGCTTTCCTGATAACCTATGCATTCCATACCCGATCAAAAATCTATAACCATGAATTAACAGAACCTACCAGGTCCTACCAATTTTTTTCTAAAATTTTAAAGAAAAATATATGGCTGTCCTGAACAGTTTTTCACACGAACCCCTTTCGCATGGATATTCTCAAATTAGTTCTAAAGAGAACATACCTGTCCTTTGCTAGAGATTCTACATCACTGAAAGACAGACATCACTTAATTTCTATGTTCTATTCTTCCCACAAAGGCACATTTTAGTTCAAGGAGCTTTTCACCTTCCCCTCAAAAAGAAGTAAAGATAGAAAACCAAAAAGGCCAGGGGGAGATAAAAGTAGAACATAGAGCAAAACAGGTTGGAACTTTTTCAGAAGTTTCACCTCCTGTTAGGTTCAAAATATTCCTACAACTTGCAGGCATCACATGTTAAAATAGACTCACGATTCAGATTCTGTCTGTTCCTCTTGCTTACGCTTTCTTTCTGTTACTTCTCTCTCATGTTGGCTTCTTACAGTGTTTCTTCTGTGAGCCGCTGGAAAGCTTCTTCCCCCTTTTTTCTTCTGTGTTTTAGGATTGGAAAGAAATGTAACATTATTATTGTTTCAGTAAGCAGATGAAACTAAGTATCTTTGAAATAACTCTGCTCCATGGAGCAGCCTGACAAACACTGGCTTTCCCTGAAGCTAAACATAATTTCATTAGTCCTTTCTCCTTTTTTTCTTTTCAAAACTAAGCATCAGAGGGCAATGCTAAGGGCAGTATTAAGCACCAGAAAAATAAAGACATTACAAATTGTTGGCTAGAAACAGTTTTGTACCTTTTAAAAATGTGATTTCAAGCCACATGTTCCCCAGATGCACCCAAGGAAAACAACTTCTGTCTTCCAGGGAACATAAAATCAAAAAAAACCCATAAGCCTCTTGACATTTAAATCTTTTGTTAAAAATACATCTTAGAAAAGATGCTTTTCTTAGAAAATACTCCAAGAATTCCTGAAAGAATTATTTGAGAAAAATATACTTCTGAAAATTTTATTCTATGTATCTGTACACCAGCCACACCAGACTCCTACTGTCATTAAGATTTAGCATTAACTTGGAGAAAGATCTCCAAGTGATACTACTTTCCTCTAAAATAAATTCATCAGGAAAGCAAAATTATACCTTGTCTCCTTCTTGTTCTTCTCCTTCATCTTCAGAATCAGAAGCTGATGCAGAACCCACTTTTGCAACATTTTTCCTTTTTGGTTCAGCTTCTTTCTTTCCTTCTTTTTTATCAAATTCCTTCTTTGATTTCTCCTCTTCCTTCTGACCTTCCTCATCTTTTTTTCCTTGCTTTTTCGGTTTTTCTTCTGTTCCTTTTTTCTTTGTCTTCTCCTCTTCATTAACACTATAACAAGAATAGTATTTAGGCATCACGTCTATTACCTATAGTGACTTCAAAGAACAACATTCTAATTCAGAAAGCTGGGTCTTTTTAACCACAGAATAGTAAAATGATGAAGTTAATTCACTTAACGACTCTCCAAAAATACTCTTTCTCTGAAAATTAAAACCCACTACCTGTGGGGGGAAGAGCCCCCAGCAAATAAATACCAGTATGGAGGGCCTAATGAAGGTAACATGAACAGAAGTGCATAGATCCTCACCCAAGAAGCTAATTCTCCATGGACTCCCCACACACAGATGGGTCTGTAGGACCCAAAGTGCATACACTGTAAACTAGGTTCATAAAGTATACTTATTTAAGTTGTTCCTATTCCAAAACCAGGTATCTGCCAATTTAGAGAAAACTAAACCTATGTTCAACTTTTTCTTGAGTTACTAGAAGCACTAAACTTGACATAAGAACTGTAGACAGCAAAACCAAAATTCTGATAACTAACAGTGTTGCAATTTCATCAGAAGAGATTTCTGAAACAAAAATGTACAAAAAGAAAAACACTATTTTATTTTTGTATGATGTTGCTTTTTTTTTTTTTTAATAAACACCTTTCCTCTTCATTCAGTATACAATAATATAAGGAATTTTGTACAGATTGGACAAGTTAGGAAGATTAAGATTCTTCTCTCTTGTGTTTCAGAAATGTCCTTCCTTGAATAACTCTGTATTAGAAAAGTGTCTACACAAATAGTAATTTATACTGAACACTAACAGGGCAAAACCCTGTAAGGAGTAATAATTCACAAGTCTTAACATAAGGAGCAGCACAGTTGACAATGAAAAAGCTTTATAATAAGAAAAAACTTACAAGTCACCCTCTGAAAGAGATGATGGCTTCACCAGCTTGGGTCTCCCTCTTGGTTTTGGAACTTTTACTTCAGAAGCTAGGAGTTATACAGAAGTAACAGGTTAGTCCATAGCCACCATCTGCTCGCTCCTTGTCTATGTCTCAAGATACTTACTCAACAGACATAAGCCATGCTTAAATCAAAATATACCCCCTTCGTTACTGTACAGAATTCAAATTAATTGAGTACCAAACTTAATCAAGATCTCTCTGTAAGTTAAAGTGTTGGCAGTTTTTTTAGCTGACTGGTGAATTAAAAAAACTTTGATGGTTTCTAGCCACAGGCTCTGGCTATTAATTCTTGTGCTTTTTGCAATCTATGTCGTTGCAAACATGAAACATTTGTTTCACATGTTGCATAACTAAGATGGATATTAAATTAGATAATGAGAAACGTGACATTAGAGAATGAAAGGCAGTCACTTATGTTCACATTTATAGTTTGTTGTCCACTAGATTTACCCACATCTTGGGTTTCCATCACTTTTCAGGCTAACAAATCACAGGCTAACAAGTCAAGAAGTTCTACCACCACACTACAGTGCAGATCAAATCTCTACACTTCCTCAGATTCACCATATTGTCAGGAGTAAGCCTTCCCTCTTGGCACTTATGTACCTCAAATGCTTGTCCAGTACCACAGTGATTATGTTGTCACCAGGAAACCTAATATTCAGTGTTTAAACTCTTGTTGGTCTTAGCACAGAGTACTTTTAAGCATCCCATCAACAACAGAGAAAGTTGCATAGTATATTTTCCAAAAAGGTTTTTCATATAGGAGGCAAAAGCATATCTTACAGATGCTTTCGGGCTCTTACTGACAGTATTTAAATCAAAACCAGCAAAAAATTGTAAAGAAAAAAACACAAATATTAAAAATGCATATTTAGTGCAAGTAATGAAATGGCAGAGAGGAATGAATTTATACTTAATTTCCTCATAGCTTCCATGGCCAAAGTACCTAAAGTCTATTTAATTCTGGTTCCATTGTTTTTATATTGTCAGCAGATAGAGGACTATAAATTATTTGTTTCCCTGACTAAGTGCTCATACAATGTACTTAACTGCTGCAAGAACTGTCTTCCAAAGCCGTAATTAGTGATCAAGAATATCTGCAAGCTTACCATTAAATTGACAATAGGTCATTGCTAATTTGAAAGAAACAAATTCTAACAACATATTCCCAAAAATCAGTTATGTTTTCTTTTTATGTGCCTATAAATCAACACATACTTAAACATCTTCTTGAACAAGTCTCTTCAGCTCTTATTTAATTTTTCTTGTCCTCTGAACTTCACCTACAGGCTCCTTGTCCCCCCAGTTCTCATCTTTGTGTTTTGTGGATCTTCTAACTCTACTGTAGTATTTTATAGACCTTTAATGAATACAAACCTTTATGCAGCTAACCTGCCAGAGAGCTCCTATCATATATCTACACTTAAACAGTATTCTGCAAAGAAGACTGACCTATTCTAAAAGGTAATACTTATAAACTAGTCCTTAATTTAGAACATTAAATATTAACACTATCACTTTAAATCCATTCCTGTCCTGAACTCATCAATATGAGATGCTTTCTCACTACAATCTATTAGTAAAATATGCCCTTAAGCATTCAAAAATATTCTGTAGTACTTCAGAGGAAGTACTGCCTAGTTCTACTAAAATACTTCTGTGGTGAAAAAAATTCAATCATTCTTCCAAAGTTACCTGCTGGTCTTCCTCTTTTGGGGCTTACTTTTGGAGACACTGGCCCAGTAGTTGTTGCCGCCCCTGTTGCCGCTTCCTCAGCTTCAGCTTGTTTTTCAGACTAATTTAAAGAATGAATTTCACCGGTGAAAAAACACATGGCACCAATATCTCAATTCGTTTCTTAAACAAAAACCTTTAAACTTCTGGAAATATGTTATTATGTGATTGCTTGTATACACAAAAAAGTATCTGAACTTAATGACCGGTTATACTTAGGTATTACTGATTTTGCCCTCTCCAATCCCAAATGGAAAAAATAGTCAAGAGCTTAGTGTCCAGGATAAAGGACAATTAGAGTATAGATACAGCATGCTACTTTTCTGTGACAAACATACCAAGGTCACAGGTACTTCATACTCATCCCCCATCCCTGCTGTCAGCTGTAACTTTGGAAGGAAAGGTTTCAAACACAAAACTAAGATTTGCCCTACTTAATTCTAGTTTTTAGTTGGGTCAGTGCCCAGATCTGGCTGGGTGTGTGACCACAAGAACATAAAGGCTAGTGTATGCTGAGCAAGCAGCTGGAACTGCCTTTTTCAAAGTCACTCTGTATTCTCCCAGGTTGTAGAGACCACAAAAATCACAATTTGTGAAAAAGGTATTTGTATTTCAGGTGTTAGTTCAATGTGATGAAGATGTTAAAAGAAATTTTTCAGAGCTTCAATGCAGGCTATTTTATTAGCAGTTTAGCAATCGTTTATGTATTATCTTTCCTTATTTGTAATGAGTTGTTTGGGAAAGACAGGGACTCCACATTCCACATTAAGTTAAAAAATAATAAATATTTGTAAAACACTCTGGGAAAACTTTCATTCCTGCAGATCTTTCAGACACTTGAAAAAGGGGAGCTGAGTGTCAAACACTTAAATTTATGCATAATCTGTCATTAAAGGAAATAGTATCCAGTATTATCACACCAAAAAATTCCAGTAATGTGAAGTAATTAAACATATTGTTACCTTTCTTTTTCTTCCTCTTCTAGCAGCTTTAGGAATAGAAGCATCATTTGTTTTCACCACGTCCTGTGAAGATTAAAAATGTGCCTAAGAATCTTAATAAAACTAAGATATATTTCATTTATTCTACTTTTTTACACAACTGAAGCCTCTGGCACACCATTTAGACAAGAATCTTGTAATGTACATGAAGAGACTGCATGCTTTTAAATTATTAAAGTGTAAAATTATTAGACATTAGGAAGAAATTCTTTACTGTGAGGGTGGTGAGGCACTGGAACAAGTTGCCTGCAGAAGCTGTGTCTGCCCCATCCCTGGCAGTGTTCAAGGCACAGCTGGATGGGGCTTTGAGCAACCTGGTCTGGGAAAAGAGATTCCTGTCAATGAGAAGGTGGATGGAACTAGGTAATTTCTAAGGCCTCTTCCAGCCCAAACCATTCTATGAGTGTGTGATTATCTGATACCTACAACTTATTCCTGAGAGATAAAAAAATAACATAAATACTAAATAATATTCTGTTCTAAATCAAGATGCTATGTAGTGATGTTTTAGTCTGTCTGGACTCTTCAGCTAGTCTTTAAAAGAGGTTAATTTGCAATATAGTAAGTGTAAGTGGTAAGTGATAAAATACACAGTCTTCCAACTGTTTTAACTGAACTTAAAGATAAATCAGACTAGAAGATTCCTCTCCAATGAAAACTTCAATTTCTGAGATCTTCAGTGAGAGGTATAAATGTGTCTGAACACACAGTAAGTTTTACACAATTAAACATCTCCTGGAACTGCCACAGTAGTAATAATTGTAGAGTCTTAATACTCAATAACAGATCTACAGCAATAAACATAATATTAGGATGTTCTCTGTGACACAGAAAAAAGCTCTCACGTACTTCTTTATTGGTTTTGTCGGAAGGTATATCATCTTCCTTTGAAGCATCCATCTCCTTTTCTTCTGCTTCAGCTTCTGTAGGCAAGTTATTATCCCCTTTAGGGGATAACTGCAAAGCAAGTCAACAGAGGATAAAAAACGCATTAGAAAGTATTTTATAGTGAAAAGAGAACATGCTAATTGCCATCAGGCTGCTTTTCCCTAAAGTAGTTTAAATCCATAGGTACACTCAATTCTTAGGTGCCCATTAAAGGTCAAATCGTACCGGACTACTTCCTCTTATGAGGAAGAGTCAAGGGAGCTGGGCGCATTCAGCCTCAAAAAGAGATGACTGAGGGGGGACCTTATCAATGTGTAGAAGTGTCTGGAAGAGGGTGCCAAGAGGATGGATCCAAGCTCTGCTTGGCAGTGCCAAGCAACAGCATAAAAGGCAATGGGCACAAATGGGTGCACCGAAGTTCGACCTCAACATGAGGAAGAACTTCTTTACTGTGCAATGACCAAGCAAAAGATTGCTCAGAGAGGTTGTAGAGACTTCCTCCCAGGAGATATTCAAGAACAATCAGGACACAATCCAGATTGTTCTTGAAAGTCCAATGTCCTCTGGGATGACTCTGCTTGAGCAGAAAGGTGAGCTAGACTAGGTTCCTTCCAGCCTGACCCATTCTGTGATTTCTGTGGGAATAACCCTTCAGCCAGTCAAGGATATCTGTTGTAGCTGTGCTTCCTCACAGGTTCTTGTGCACCTGCTCACTGACAGAGCATGGGAAATTGAAAAGACCTTGGTTTACAGTAAACACTACTTGGCACAAGCTGAAACATTGGTGTGTTATCAACACTTTTCTCATACTAAATCCTAAACACAGCACTGCACCAGCTACTAAGAAGAAAACAAACCCTATCCTAGTTGCAACCAGGCCAAATTGTAAACAAACCACAAGTAAATTGTTTTATAATTTGTGAGATTGTAATTTATGCACTTTTTCTTGTTTTGTTGCAGTTTTTTAAGCCTTTAAAATTCTACTTTTGGTTTTGGGAAAGCAGTTAGAACTTGAAAAATCTAGCATTTATAATAATTTGCTTGAAAATAATTAACATTTCCTTGCAGCCTATATATCTGCATGTCTTTTAGATTATCAGTTCTCTCAATCTGAATAATATTGGCTTGTCCCACTTTCAAGAATCTTTTTTAAAATTACATTTTTAAGGAGATAGCTTTTAAAATTTCAACACTAAACAAAGCAACTACTACACAGTATTTCTAATTACACGAAGACATGTAACATCACTGAGTCTTTTTACAAAGTACAGTTTTAAGACAGAAAAACAATTGGCTCACTAAAACCAAAGGAAGCCGTAGTTCAAGGGCTGATTAATGGAATGTTATAGCTACATTACCACACATAGTGTATAAAAAAAAGAAATTTGCTCTGTATTTTGCCTTAAGATGATTAATTAGGCAAAACTATACAAAAGGACCCAGTCAGGATCTTCCATTCCACCTTTATGTTTAAATGGCTCTATGACTTCCTGTTTCTCTTACACTGTGCCAACACTGAAAAGCCTAGAAGTACTTTTGATGAGAAACATGAAGCTTAAGTCACTGGCATCCCCACTAGCACATGCTGCTTGAGGCATAAATTCAGATTGAAGCAAACTGATTAATCAATCAGCCCAGTTTAAAACTTTCCCCTCACAGTAGCAAATGCTAAGAACAAATGCTTTTACAGGCAGCATGAATAGGCAAGAGCAGCTCTGGTTTGCTAACACTGTCAGGAAATGATGTATTTCAAAGCACTGCTAAGGTATAGCAAATAGAACCTAAATCATCCTCACATTCCATACTTGCAAAAACTAAAATAAGGAACTCTAGGCAGTAAGAAGTCAGGAGAAATAATCCATCAATAATTCTGCAGGCTCCAACCCACCAAAACCATTCTCAACATAATCTATCACTATACTACCAGAAGACTATTTTTTTTTCCTCCAATCAAAGAAATTTTTTACCTTGAATAACAAAGTTATTACAGCTAGTGGACACTAATCCTATTTGCTAAGTATCTGACACACTGCAAATTCTGCAGCTGCAATTGTGAATCACTACCGAAGGACAGCCAGCAACACCTACAGAAAAACTACATTAAACCCTGGCAAATAATCCAAATGGAAACAAAGATCAAGAATACAGGCAAGTCTATTCAAAGTAGTCTGACATTTAATTTAAGGGCACTGCTCATCATGTTGAGTAGTAATTTCCAAAAATTAGTTACAAATAATGAGATACCATAAAAGTCAATCCCACCTACATGACAATTTTTGTCCTTTTAGAATTCTATTCTTAAAACCACAGAAAAGAGTTGACAACACAAAGTATCTCTCCCATGCCACATGAGAAATATCCCCATATGAACAAAACATTCAAGAATAGAGAAAAATTCAAAGCAGTATACTACCAAATCATTTAATGTACAGAAAGCTAGGAAGCTTTACCTCTTACAGTATAAATTATGTACTGCCCCAGCAAATTGAAATTTTCAGTTTCAGACTGAAATGAATTTCATTTTGGAAGGTTACTAAGGTATGCACACCTTAACATAGCAAAGAAGCTAAACTCTGTGTAAACTACTGCATAATTATTCCTGGCTTAAGAGCTGAATTGGTACAGCTATGAGATTCTCTATATTGTAAGTAGTTCATTAAGGGTATGATCTAATTAAAGCTGATTCTTATAAACCTTTTCTGGCAAACACACTTAAGTACCATTTCACCCATGACAGAATCTAATGCTCAATTCTAGTCTTCAATATAAATGATCACAATTGAAAGTGAGTCATACCTGTCTATAATATGAAAAAGTCTTTAAAAACAGAAGGAGAAAAGGAAACCCAATTCTTGATCATAATTACAGTTTTCCAACTTCTCCTGCCTAGAAAGTACTGTATGAGTTTAGTATGTATTATGATGTGGAAATACAGGCTGGTAAAGAAATTAACTTTGAAAAAACATATAGAGCACTGTAAAAGGAAAAGAGAAGGACAAAAGTATTACAGTAAATATATCTGAAGAGAAGCAAATACAGGCAAGTTACAACATTAAACAGCTGTTATTTTAAAGTATTTAAGTAAAGACTTGGCAATACAGTTTTGACTTGGAAATATTTCAGCCAGAACAAAGCAGAAATTCAATCACTTACTTTTGGGACAGAACACTTTTTTCTTTTGGCTCCTGCTTTTTCTTCACTTCCCTCAGCAGGCTCCTGACTGCTTTCTTCAACAGTTTCACTGATAGGAGTGTTAACGGCCGGATGGGGCTTCAATCAAAAAAAAAAAAAAAACACATCAGAAATGAGATCTAAATCCCCTCCTCACCTGAGGTGTATTCTCCTACACACTTCTTAAGAAAGCACCACATCAAGAAACCCCTTACTAGATGGACAAGAATATTAAATATATCATATTTCATTAATTTCCACTGTTTTAAATTTAATCTGCAATTTATTTAATAAACTTTTAAACTCTAATGCTGTAACAACTCATTTTCACATTACTATACTGCAGTGTATTTTCTTATGCATAATATAACATATCTTAAGAGATAAAAAATAAAAAAAATGTTTTGATCAAATAAAACTTTTGATGCTACTATAAAGAAGTGCATTTTTAAAAATGCTATAAATCCTTAGTGGCTCAACTACTTGCTCCTGAAAATGTAAGCAGAAAAAGGATTACAATAAGATAATTAATTAATTAACACTTAAAACCATAGTTACAGAGGAGATAATGCCTGAATTACACTTTTTTCTTCCATTACATTGTACATGCCTTTCTCCTTCTTACATACTAGCTACTTCAAATAAAGCTGGCAGAGCTCCCCTGACGTTTTTATCCCTCCACTGGGGAAGTGGGTTTGGGTTTCAGCTGAATCTACAATCTCCTTTCTGCCCTCCAACTCCCTTACTAGCAGTTACAAGCAACATCTGCAAAGTATCAACACTGCTCTTAGAACATTCCAGTTCTGGCAATGAAGCAGAAAATACAGTTTTTAGAAGGCCTTACTAAGATAAAAAATGCAGTGGAGAACTGCTAGCAAACAACCGCTTTTGCCTCTGCTTGGGTCCATCAGAGTGCACAGTGGAATTTACAAAGCGGAAGCAGATTTCAGCTTCTCGAGCCTAAGCTGCCGGCAATGCAAACCACGACACCCAGGTGCCAGAGCACCCTGCAGCTGAAGACGTGGTGCAGCAATGGCCCTTGAGCATCCATGGCAGCGCCACTGCCAGGGATGAGGTGTATCCCAGGAATGTGATGCACCTTGGTGCACATGTGTCCTGGCTTAAGGCAAACTTCCTGCCACTTCACTCTCAGAAGCAGTCTTAAAGGTGCAAAACTTATTTCTGGGCTAAACAGATGAATGGGGATACAAATCATAAAGTCATTCCAGGACGATGTGCCATCGTCATGGCTCCCCCAGTGCAGTGAAACTGCTGAGCCAGTGCCACAAAGCAGCACCCACCCAAGATAGCTCTGTCCCAACAGAGCTCTCCCCACCAACAGAGGAAAGAAGGATCTTCACAGGATGCACAGATTACTGGTGGAGACTACCTTTCTCACTTTTTGCAATTCTTCACTTTCCTCTACTTTTCTATTTTCTTCCTTGCTCACTTCTTTGACAGTGAATAAAACTGAATCACTGTTTTGATCACCATCATTTGACCTCTTTGCTCACTTAATCTCGCTCTCAGTTTATTTGAATTCCCCCACTTCCATGTTAGGGTGGTGGACAGCTTAGGGCACACAACCTCACTGGAACATATGGCCAGCAAAAAGACAAAAAAAAGAATAAAAATTTCAAGTGAATGCCTTAGTATAGAGACACTAAGAGCTGACAAATCTGCCCCTTTAATATCATCCTGTATTCAGATTAAAAGTTCAACTTTGTCTAAGCCTTCACGTGATCACCCACTTCACTCTGACCATACCTGCTACATGCCTGAACACAAAATTTCCTACTCATCCTAAATTTTTAAGCTCTGGCTCCTGAACTGTCCTCCCTGCTATTTTTAAGTGTGCAACTTCGCTCTAAGAATCTTTAAAATCAAAGAGTTGTATGTAGATAAAACATAGAGATCAAGGAATATCCCAAGATGCAGTCACAACCAACACCACAGCTAAAGAAATGTGTCCATTCATCTACGCATTGAATAGTGCAATATATTAGCATGCCATATTACATTATTCCACCTAAAGATATTGTTGGGAAAACGGTATTTACTCATCAGCATCTACGTTACTTTACTCTCAGTTTTTATAAGCAACTGCTTGCCTTCCCTTTCAAGATCCCTCACTGACTATGCACATCCTTCATGCTTGTGGGCAGGTGCCAGTGACATGGGCGGAACCAAGTCCATCACTGCCTGGAGCTGATCACAATTGGCTGGCAAAGGATGAACTGCCCCACTTTAACATCCCACCTCACCTGGGAACAGACGGAGCGTTCACCCAAATAGCAATGGGAGAAAGGGGAGAGGGATAGAAGGATGGTCGTGCACAGAACAAGATGCCTGCACAGGGCACATGGAGTTCTGAGGCAAAAGAGATGCCAGTCAAGGAGGGACAATGAAAGAAGAGACACATAAGCCATTGCCTAAGCCAAAGAGAAGTTAAGGACTACATTTAGTGAAAGTAGTTCATGTCATTGCAGACTGAGCTGTGAACAGCAGGATCTGGAGACAAGAGATCTTGAACTTTGCATACAAAGGGCACAGTAGTCAGCCAGGTGAGCGGAAAGTCAGAGACATCAGGAGCTAAGGACTCAACTAAAAGACCCAACAGTTTCCAAGCTTAGCCTGTGAGGGTACAAATGTCCAGGGCTTCCTTTGTCCAGGATCCCTCCCAGGCAACACCCAGCTCAAGCTGTTATTCTGGAGTTGCATAATGATTAAATTATTTTATGGACCCAGATGTCTGAGACTGCTAAATGAAACTCGGGGTGCAGCCAGAAAGCAAACGTTGTCTGCCTGTGTGAGTGTGGTGAGTGCAGGGAGCCAGCAGGGCACCCAGTGGGATCACTGGAGCTGTCTGCTGCAAAGGGTGTCAGCCCCAGCTCAGGTGGTGTCATAGCAGCTCCTGGATGGTGAGACATGGAAGCTCTCTTAATGCCAAGCAGTGGTAGAGAGCAGACAGAAGGTACACATCGGGGTAGGGCTGAAGGCCATGGAGGAGCCCACACTGCACCTGCTGAGTAAGAAACAAGGAACACCAAAAACAAAGTAACTACTTCACACCTGACTGCCTCCTATACCACCACTGTCTTACCAGGGAGCACACTGAAATGTCCAGAGAGGACACTGGGATCCAACAAAGCTGTAATAGATGTGGCTGGAGGGAAGCATGTTTCTCCTACTCCATTTTTTTGTCCTTCTTTCTTGTTACCAGAAGAAGTAACAAAAAGTGTTTGTCAACTGACTAAACTACACCAAATTGAATGCTTTGTTGCCTATTCCATACCCTTTTTTGGCGAAGATGGTAGAACCTCAGAAGAATCTCAGGCACTCTGCCACCCTTAAAACAAATTCCAGCTTCCCCATAAACTCCCCAGTAGACCCAGATTCAGCTGAGACAGAGGTAATTCTCTTCTTCATAGCTGGTACAGTGCTGTGTTTTGGATTTAGTACGAGAATTATGTTCAAAACTCACAGATGTTTTAGTTGTTGCTAAAAAGTGTTTACTCTTAAACAAGGAAAACATACTTAGTGAAAATTAAAACACTGTTATCAACAGCATTCTTATACCAAATGCAAAACATAGCACTGCACCAGCAACTAAGAAAACTAACTCTATCCCAAGGGAAATCAGGACATCGCATACTTAAACATCCAATCCTTCCATTATTTAAAATAACCAGAAGTCCTACTCCTCAAAAAAACCATAGCTGTTAAATAAAGCCTTTTGCAGATGTACTTTATTAGCACCAACAAGGACAACACACAAATAAACCAAAAGCTGGCTAAAGGGTTTGAATCACTTCAAGTAAAACTTGCTTTTAATAATGCCTAGCACAGAGTAGAAGGAGAAGACTATCAAAAATAAACCTTTTTGCAGTTGAATGACAAATTCAGAAGCAAATTTGCATTATTTGCATTTGCTTTATCCATGTTCTCCTTCAAACTAGAAACACAGTAACATGGGTATTGTATGAAGCTGGAATTAATTGGTGCTGCAATGACAACTTGGCATGTTGTGAAAAAACAGCAAATAGAAACAGAAGACAGCATTTCTTTTTATTATTATTGCAGCATTGCCTAGAAGACCCAATGGAGCCAAGGTCAGAATACATTCAGTGTACATAGCAAAAAAACTAAAAGCTTACAGAATGTCCAGAGCAAGCAAAGAAAAAATGAGCACGAGAATTTGTCTTCAAAATAAATTTGGGTCCTTTTATGGGTAGCATTGTATAGCTCTGGTTTAAGCTTGGAACTTTTACAAATGGGCAAGAAACAAGGAACTACTGATGGACAAAAATTGAATTAAGTCATGTGACAGGGGCTAAAAGGCAAACATCACATTGCCTCCAACTGCTAGAATGAAAATACTGCACACTGGGAGAGCACGTACTGCAATCTTACAAGGATACTTGCGGACATAGGCAATTGGTTTTAGAACATACACGGCAGAGTGACTGAGATCCCAAAAAACTCACCACTTTTCAAGCAGTCACACAATTACAAAGGAATTTCAGGAATATAAATATAATTGTAAGTATGTATGTATCTCCAGTTAAACAACCCCCATCTCTTCCTATCCTATCAATAAAATACACCAAACACAAACAGTATTTATTTTAAATTTTGTCTAACCTGCAGTTAAACAGCAGCAGTAAGTCATTACTCTGTGTCAGGAAAACACTTAGTACATTTCCCCTCCTCCCCCACCCAAAGCAACAAAGATTTGTAGAGTCTGCATAGCTTACCTGCTGATGAGAGAATTTCACTTTGGGATTATTATCAATTTCCCACAACCCTTCATTAAAACCCTTTCTTTTGTTTGGTTTGCCATATTTATCTTTATTTTCTGAATAAGGGAATATGTCCTTTGGCCCCAAAAATGCCCTTAAGGAAAGAAAAAACAAAATTTTAACTCATTAGTTTTTTCAAAAAAGTAAGCACCAAGTGTTATTAAATATTAAAGTCATTAGTACTATAACAGCTATTCTACTAGAGTCCTTAGTTTTCTAAACTTTGGCCTGCAACACCCCAAGGTCTCCATAACTACCACCACAAATAGAGACTTCCCTCCTTACTGAGGGAAGGGAATACTGAGAACCAGTATTATAGTTTATGCTGAAGAGCATCAAAGACTATTTCATCTACCTTCACAGTCTTTTGTAGTTAGGATTTCAGCAGGTACCAATCTACTTGCTGCTAACAGAAAAATGTATTCTTCGATAGTACATTCTCAGTTTCAATCCATGCCTAGACATTGTGTTACTGTAATTATATTACATCCGACTATTTGAAAGTTGCAGATACTTGCTTTCTAAAGTACCAGCTCATGGTAAATTAAAACAGATACTTCTAAGCTCCATGCCACTACTTCCTTCATTATCCTTAAAAAAAAAAGCAGCTACCTCAGACTTACAATAAAAGGAGAGAAAAGAGAAAAAACATAGACTCTCATTGAAAGCTTAAGCATTTTCTACTCCAGTTGTAGACTCATCTATATGCACAAAGTATTAAGTAAGCCATTCAGCTTAGACTGCAAATCACCCACCTCTTGGCAAGTTACAGTTAGAGAGGGTTCAGCCAGTGTGGGAAATGTGCACCTGCCAAGCTTATTTACCCAGACCAAAAAGATGGGTAGGCAGATAGAGCAACTGGGAGAGACAAAAATAGGAAAAACTTTGCCTCTCTTCTTCCCTATTCTCTAAAAGTAAGCATTTTCCCAGTCTCTAAGCCTCTGCCCATATTGTCAGGCATTGAAAAACACCTGAGAACAGCTACTGTGAAAAGGTAATGAAGCTAACTAGGCTGCTGCACTTTAGTCCTCATGTACCAATGAAGAAAAAGGGACAAGAAAAATTGAATGAAAAGAGATTACCCTAACACAGACAGTCCAGAAACTAGAGTTCAGTGTGACCTGTTTGTCTGTGACCAAACAAAATTTGTACCGATATGATCTATTGCCACAACATATATAAATAAAGTGTTTATTTAAATTCATTTTATTACTCTCCCTAGATAGAAACACATTCACTTGGGTCTTTTACAAAACTTAAGAGAAAACAAAAAAATGCAAAGTACAGGTTAAGACTTACTCACAGTAATTTCATAAACTCAATTAATAATATTTCTAGAAGTCAAATAAGAATTATTCCCAAACCAGTATTGCTTTCCTTTTCCTCTATAGTTCCTTTTTCCTGCTGTAACCAACCATGCAGCCTGAAATCCTGTCATCCTTTACACAGGAGTTTTTAGCATGATAAAGTGATTATGTGAGTTTTCAGAGTTGCCACTACTTACAGTGTGATAGACTATACATACACAGCCTACTAAAATGCTGAAGATAGAGTATCTAACTTTGCACAATGTGTAAATCTTAACTGCGAGAAGCACAGCACTCAACAAGTTTACCAAATTTACTTTAATTCCCAAGAAAAAAGTACAAGAAATTGTTAACTCTACATAATTCCTGACTGATCACTGAATTCACTACTTATAGCTAAATCCTAAACAAAATGACAGGCCATGGAACATCAGTCTCCTTTGTGACCCAATCAGTTCCTTCCTATTGTAATTTATAGGTATCTGCTGTAAGGAGTAAGTGAGACTAAGAACTTGAAAAGTTTCACCTATCATCACTCTACATATCTTAAGATAAGTAACATGCTTAACAAACACCAGGAGACAGCTGGGTCATGGAACACCATACACTGTAATGTGTGTGAAACAGAGGCAAAAGATTTCTCTGGTATTCCACGGATTTCTGAAACGTAGTAACTCGGAACCTAGAGCCTAACAAAAACTAGATTGCGGCAAAACTTTATTTAGTAACTATACCAGAGTGAGGAACAGCCATTTCAAATTACTCACACATTAAGCCCCCAATTACCAAATCTTTCAAACCCAAACACCTCTTAAAAGCTCGATGCTAAATCTGAAGTTGGACAAAAAACTTCTCAAAACTTGCTGAGGTGTTTTTAAGCCTTTAGATGAGGAGTTATTTCTGTCTTCCTTACATTCAACTTGCATTCCCAAACTTATTTGGAACTGCCCAAAACCCCACTGCAATCCAGAATGACACAGGAAGTGCCCAGGGGGTCTCTTTGCAGGGGTGAAGGGTGGGCAACAACACCAACAACAGAACCAAAGCATTATTGTGTTGCAGTTGCCAAAGAAAAAGTTTTGTTGTGTGAAAAATTTAAGAAAAAAAAAAGGAAACCTAACACATCCTAAATGATAATTAAAACAATGGACAAGACAAACTTTGCAACCTTGAATCGAAGTCCAGGAACTCTTCTTAACCCACAAAATTACGCACAATGAAAAACTCCAATCAAACAAAAAAATTTATCATTGAAAGATTTATTGAAAGATGAGATTAGCTAAAAAAAAAAAAAATACATGATCCAAGCATATAGGTATCTTTTTCATCACAGAAATTGCTTTTTAAGAAAAGTAATATCAAGTAATGCCAGCAGCAGGGCATCCTTACTCTTTAACTCAAGAGGACAATGTATCATATTAGCAAGATACTTACTTGCTAAAGATGGATACAAACTACCATACTTAAGCAATTTCAATCCGTTTAAAAAAGTAAGATCCTTCCACGAAATGAGAGAAATGGACAACTTTTGCACTCAAATCTGCCATTTTTTAAAGAAAAACCAGAAGAATTAAAAGCACACTAATACAGGCTTAAACTGCTTTGGTTTCTTTTGGCAACTCAAACAAAAAATGGAGCCCTGAATCTGATAATGCCTTAAATCTACAGTAACCCAACCAGTCATGCTAAAAAGCAACAGAGTAATTTTCAAAACCAGATAACTACATAAATCCCAGGATATTTTCCAATAAATTCAGCAGTGTAAGACATACAGTCTCTCAAAGCAAATACTGTATCACCACAACACTGCTCAAAGTACCCAAAGATCAGTATTTTGCAGGTTGATAGGTATGAAGCTAACTGTACTTCCTCATCTCTATCTCCAGATCTCATAAACATAAGATCATCCACAACCCAAAACCTCATCAGGAAAAAAAAAAGAAATAATAAAAACAACTCCAGTACATGATTATCTGTCCATCTCTCAAATTTTGTCTATTGCACTTTCTTTGAGAATATAGTACTGAGAATTTTGACGATATACAGGACTATAATTAAACTCATTACAGATAAAAGAAAAACCAATCAGCCACATCACTGTGGGTACAATTTTTTTCCTCTGATGAGCAAAGCATACATGGTTATGATCTACCATTCACTTGAAGAGTTTAAGTAAAATTTACAGAATCACGTGTTGACAAAACACATCAATTTAGGAAGACGTGCTAATAAATACAATAGCTTGAAATACACTACATTCAGAGAAGATAAGTTTTTGTCACAGCATTTTAAAATGAAAAAATATAACCCTGAAATATAAAGCACTTACGTCTCATGGGTGCCAAAAAAGAAAATAGGCATTTTATTCATAGGCGGTTTTACTGCTCCATCAGGAACTTCATCCACCTAGGAAAAACACAGCCTATTATAGTTCAAATCAAGTAAGAGACAAGAACAGTTTAGGGGGAAATATGTAAAAAATTAAGCATTAAAATGGGAATAAAAAAAGCTACAGAAAAGTAAATCAGGAAATTAGATCTCTTTTTAACAGTATGTAAAAAAATAAAGCAGAATCAAAACCAGTATAAGCAACAATAGAAAATTACATTACTTTCAGTTTACGGAGATACTTTTCACATGACCACTTCTCTTAAAAGGAGAAATTACAACGTGTTACAGGTAAAAGGCACAACTCAATTTCATCCACATACTGCCCATCCTTTAGAAAAAGCAACAGGAAGACTTCCTACCCTTATGCTGACCTGATAACTTATGGAAGTCCAAATGTGAAGTACTACCAAAAGGATAATAAACTTTAAAAGAACCCCAATTTACAAATCAGCATAAATACCTTTTTACCTCCATTCCCACATCCAACAGTGGTCCCAGAACTACAGCATGTCCCAGAACTTTGCATGACTTTTCTACTGGAGCACAGAGAACACAAAAAAGGACTAGACAAGTTACCACTTACACTTAGCCTATTTAACAGAAACAGGCGCAGTAGACATAGCCCACGCAGGAGTAATCTTGCCATAAATTCGTGGGGGTTTTTTGCCAAGAGCAGTTATTTGGAGACACCATTATTGAACAGCTCCAGGGGCCTGAACATGCTCCAGCGTCAGGCTACCTACCATACAGCAGTCTTCATTCCGTAAAGCCGCGTTACACAAATTAGGACAACTAATGACTACTTGAGAGGGCTACTTTTCACGGTACGGATCTGCAATGTGACTGCAAAGCCGCTTGTACCCCCGGGAGCCCAGCCGTGTCCTCCCTCACAGGAGGCGAAGCTGAAGGCGCTGCTCAGCACAGGTGTGTGAGCGCACCCCGCAGAGGAGGCGAGGCAGAGGGAGGAGGGCGAGTCTTACCCTGGCCGGCCAATGGGGGTAACCTTTCATCTTGGCGAAGATCAGGTCTCCAGGTTTGAAATCTCGGCTCATGTTTTCTCACCGACGTGACGCCCTGTTGCCGCCAGGCGAGCCGGGCTCAGAGAAGGAAAGGCTCTGCGCCTCCAGCAACCACCGAGGCACCGCCAGCCACACGAGGTGCCACTCGCTGCTGGGATAAACACACCGGGGCGGGAGAGAGCAGAGAAGGGCAACACAAGAAGGCACGTCAGCAAGGGGGGGGCGGCCCCCGGCTGGGGAGCGCTGCGCCGTGCCCGCCCTTCACCCCTGCGAAGAGACCCCCCGAGCACTCCGCAGCGTCAGGGCCCGCCCGCGGGCAGGGCCAGGCCGCCCCGGCCGGGAGAGCCGCCCGCCGCCCTGTCCCGCTCTCCCCCCTGCCCGACCGGCCGCTCGCCCCCTCACGCACGCGGGCACGATGGCGCGAGAGCGCTGCAGGGGGCCGGGGGGGGCGGAGGGAGGGGGCGCGCGGAAAAGAAACTCCGCCCGCCCTTCTCCATCCATCCCTTTTTCTCGCTCTCTCCCTCTTCCCCCTGACCCATCTTTCTCTTCCTCCCTCTCGCGCTCTCGCTCTCCCTCTCTTCCCAGCCCGCCCGCCCGCAGCTTCACCGCCCGTAACGCACTCGCCGCTACCAACCGCGCTGGCGTCCGGCCCGCCGCCCGCCGCGGGAAACACAGCCGCGCCGCCTCCTCCCGCCAGCGGGCCGGTACCACCGGCAAGCCGCACAGGGGAGGCGGGGTAGCTCAGTAGGGCCGGCCAGGACTCGGCCAGCGCCCCGCCCTACGACAGACGCCTTGGCTCCAGCCTCCACGCCTGGAGAAATGCGGGAAGCCACGAGAGGAAAAAGACCGTCAGACCTGAGGCAGGGTTGGAGAAAGGAATGAGAAGAGTCTCGTTCGCTCCCACGCCCCGCAGTGAGAAAAATGGTTCGTTCCTCCTCCGGTGGGGGCGGAGCGGCCGCGACGCCGCTGGAGGGAGCGGAGGCGGACGGGGAGGAAGAAAGGAGGAGGAGCAGGAGGAGCTGCCCCCGCCGCGGCGCGGCAGTGGGACCGCCCCCGGCCGGGTTGGTGGCGGGAGCCGAGCTGAGCATCGCCGCACACGGGGGAATGGGCCCTGCTCAGCCGCTGACAGGCTGGCGTGGTTAGTGAGCGCCAATCTCCTTTCCCAAGTGGGCGAGTGCGGCTGTCCCCGCGGGGCCCTTCGTGTGTCTCAAGCCCCACGAGCTCTGCTACAGAGCCGTTCCCTTGCCGGGCTTTTCAGCCCTTCTTGCTGCCGGACGCAAAGCTGTCCGTGTCACCCGGGTACTCCCCAGCCACTTACTTGCTTGATATCCTGACTTCCCCCAGCATACAACAACTCACGGTTGTTTGATTTTTCTTAAGTCTGTAACAGAATCTTTATTTGCTACTTAGTCGCCATTATTTCCTGTGTTTGGTGGAGATTTTTTTTTTTTTGTTGTTGGTTTCGTTGATTGGTTTTTTTCCTAACTAGTATTGCTACTAATTCAGACTATGTTACTCCCCTTGTCCTCTCCATATTTATTCTCTCCTGGTTTGTTTACCAGTCCACATTAAGCTTCCTCCTCACCTAGCATTTCAAGCCACTGTGCCCTCCTCTCCTGTTTCTGTCAGCTGATCTCCTTAGTGAGCACATCAGCCAGCGCCAGCCTCCCCACAAATACCTTTCTTTCAAAGTTAAGATGTCAAAACCAGATATGAACCCACTACCTTCTTTCTTACGGCCTGCTTGTCCTGCTGTCTAATTCCAGTTCTGCATCAAAAATTAGCTTGCCTGTCAATCCTCTCTGGGTTTAGTCCTACGTGATGGCCCCACCTGCAAGTCACAGTATGGCACAAAAAATTACTCCTTACACTATTTTGCAGGGGCAGACCTAGCCATTTTATGCTCAAGTTTCCATCTTTGGTGTGTGGTCTGATGCACAAGTTTTACAGGTCAGTTTTCTGCCAGCTCTCCTCTGTGCCACTCGAGCATAAACGTAAGTCTTTGTGAGAAGAATTATCTTACCCCTTTCAGTTTTGATACTGAAACTCAAGTCAGGCCCAAAACATCCACTGCAGTTGCCACAGAGCAAGTTGTGATTTGTTCTAGGCTCTCTCCTCCTTAAATGCAAAATGTTGCTTTATAAACTTTAACTGTAAAATTTCACACCATCTGTGTTATCCACTTTGTTCTTGCTTTTTTCTGATGGCTTAAACAAGTCAGATCTGTTCGATTTTCTTGAAGGTGGCAAAGGTCATATCCCTGAAATCAACTTTCTCATAAAAAACAGAAAGTCATCAATATGTTAAGACACATAAAAAACTTTCTTCCTATGCAAAAATGAATGACCACTTGGGACAAAAGTCCCCATCCATGGTGGTATTTAAAAGACATATAGATGCAGCAGTTAGGGACATGGTTTAGTGGTGGCCGTGGCAGTGCTGGGCTAATGGTAGGACTTTGTGATCTTAGATGTCTTTTCCAACCGAAATAATTCCATATATGACTCTATATATGATATGTATTTTTCAGTATGAGAGGAAGGAAAAGTGTTTGTTTAACTACATGCATGCAGCAACAGTATTGTGTCTAAAGTAATTTTTGTGAATCAATGTAAAAAACAGTGTGTGGGACATTTGGGGCAGTTAAGCTAATATTACCACTGGTTCAGAATTTCCCAAGTTTTTATACTGCCAAAACCTATCACATTATTCAAACATGATGCCAAGTCTCTGTTTCCTTTCATATTATCACATAACTTATATTTTTTCATTAACTGAGGCCATTTTTCATATTAATTTTTCACTACTCATCAGACAACAGCAGAGAGGACATCCTTTTCACTCTGTATTTTTGATCAAAAAAACCCTAACCATGCTGCTTTTAAAAGAACTGCAACATAATGAAATCTAGTGTTGTGAACCTGGGCAAAGAACTTAATTCATTTGGCACTAGGCATTTAGAATAACTGCACAATGGAGGAGCAAAAAAACCATCAGTAAAAGCCAATTATAGAAATCAAGTTAGAGACTAGAAATTAAGTTTTGAGTCTTTATCTCAGAGGGCGAAAATATTACAGAGCTTTTTAATTTTTATTAGAACTTCAATTTGTACCTTGAAGGCCATACCACTGACATTACTGCTATTGTCCTCTTTTCTAGGGTATGGTGGGGTGGATTTTGTTCACTCACTCGCTTATGCTGCTGCTGATTGACATCATACATGTTTACACCTGGGTCTTGAAATTCTCAGCGGAGCTGTTTCAAATAAACCTTTCCCTTTGTGCAGCGAGGCGACCAGAAGGGCAATGCCAACCTCGTTACGATCTCCCTCATCCTCCCTGCTGTGACTTTCGTCCCATTTCCCCGTTGGTTTCTGTTGATGTTACGAGGGAACAGCGTGCTGCCCCGAGCCCAGGCCATGCCCCCCTGAGCCTGGCTCTCCCGCCAGGCGCTCATTCCCGTTTCCCATCGCACGTTCTGCTTTCGGAGCCCGCAGCGCCCGCCACAGCCCGCGCGCGCCGCCCGCCCGCTGATGACGTCGCGCCGTGGCCGGAAGTTGCCGTTGCGGAGGCGCGCCGCGCCGGCCGCGTCCCTGCTGGCGGGACCTGGGAGCGGCGCCGCGCTTCCCGGCGCTTCCCTGCCCTTCCCGGCGCTTCCCTGCCCTTCCCGGCTGCCCGGAGCGGCCCCGGGGTGCTGCTGCTGGAGCTCTGTTCTGACCTTGTTCCCTCAGCCCTTCCTGCCAGGTAAAGCGCCAAAGCCGCCGTTACGGCGTGCGCGCAGCCAGCGCCGCTCCGGGGCCAGCGGTGCGAAGGGATACCTCTACTTTGGTTTTTAGCTCGCTTAAAATTTTTCAGCTCGCGTTAGTGGAAAGGTGGTGGTTCGTTCAGCCGAAACTGGTGAGCTCTTGGAGTTGCAGCACAGATGTGGTAGTTCCGCCTGGCTTGGTTTGTTTCAAGTTAGTACGTCTTGGTTAGATTCAGTTTGCTGAGGGAACCTTGGAGATCCTCCAGTTCCGTTCCTTTGCCGTGGGCAGGGGACACCTCCCACTAACCCAGAGCTCCATCCAGCCTGGTCTTGGAACACTTCCAGGGATGGGCATCCACGGCTTCTCTGGGCAGCCTGTTCCAGTGCCTCAATACCCTCACAATAAAAAATTTCTTCCCCACATCCAGTCTAAATCAATGGCCTTCAAAAAGCTAGTAAAGCATATTCAGAAGTTCGTGAGGATATTATGCCACTAATTTTGTAGGTAACATCTGTCTAATGTATTACGTCCTCAAGCAAAAACTTCCTAGCTATTTTGTTTTATTGTGGGGCTTTGACGAGCCACTCCTCACCCCTTCAATTTTTTCCCCCCTGATTGATATAGCATGCTTTTGGAGTGTATCCATTTGTGTGGTAGTAAACAATGGATGTGTGTCCTACAAGAGAGATGTTGTATATTCAAGATCATTAGCATTCCCAGAAAACAGTCATTAGACTGTTTCCCTCCCCCCCAAAGTAATTAAAATACTTAAAAGTCATTTCAGAAAGTTCTAAAACTTCAGAGTGGTATGAATGTGTCAGAGGAGATTTTGCTTATATTTTGAGACAGATTTTTTTTCTGCTGCATCTATTTAATTGCACCTTTTTTTTTTCATTTTCTACTTTTCAAATTTTGGTATAAAGCCACATATATATTTTTGGCAATAAATATTAAGAAAAGGGTGGTATAAAAAACTATTTTTTTAGTGTTCAGAGCTATGTCTGAAGGTTTCAGCTCCAAAATTTCAGCTCCACTAATACGAGCTGAAAATTTGGAATAATTGATAGAGGATACCTCATTTTTCTTGATACCAGCATACCTAATTTTCTTTTTTATTGAAGCAATACATCTTTGTTGAGTACTGCAAGTACTTTGTCAAGATTTTCTTCTCTCACGTAAAGTTAGTTTTCAGTATGCAAGTCACAAATAATGGAACTTAACATGTGTCTAGAAATTATACTACACGCTATACTTTGAAAATGAGGTTTTCAACTATTTTCTCATTTGAGATGAGAAAAAAAAAGCTATGCTGTTTTTTCTAGGAGTGCGAGTTGCATGGCAATTGTGTTTTGAGTTTTATGAACACATGTACCAAGGTGAATTCCAGTGTGTAGATGTTAAAAGTCACAAAGGCTACATGTAGCTATTCTATATGAATATACTGCTTTTCCATAAAAACAAAACCAGCAAAGAAAAAACCCAAACCAAAAACTTAGAGCTGTTAGAAGTAAGTTTATTTTTGCTGCATCTTCTGTTAAAATTATAGATTGAAGCAGAATTTTTTTTTTTCTTCTCCATATTTCTAGTGCAGCCACTGGAATTACTAAAATCAGTTTATATTAATATATTACACCGACTGCTGCCATTGGACACCACAATATAAGATATACATTAAAGTATTGGAGAGCATTGAATGGAGGGCTGCACGGTTGGTGAAAACGTTGTGAGGGATGGCTGAGGTCACTTGGTCTGTTCAGCCTGCAGGACACTGAGGGGATATCTCATTGCAGCTACAACTTCCTCACAAGGGGAAGGGAAGGGACAGGCACTGATCCTTAATCTCTGGTTATCAGTGACAGGACAGAGGGAATGGCCTGAAACTGAGTCAGAGGGGTTTAGGCTGGATATTCAGACAAGGTCCTTCACCCTTAGGTGAATGTGGTTAGACCCTGGAACAGCTCCCCAGGGAAGTGGTCACAGCACCAGCCTGACAGAGTTCAAGGAGCATTGGGACAATGCTCTCAGGCCCTTGGTGTGACTCTTGGGGTGTCCTGTGCAGGACCAGGAGTTGGGACTTGATAGTTCTAATGGTGCCTTCCAACTCAGCTTATTCTATGATTCTGTGGACATGTGACTGCAAACCAGGGATGGTAAGAATGGAGTCCAGGTGAGTTTCCTGTTTTGGACTTTATTATGGATGTCCGTCTGCTACCATGTTCAAAAGCAAACCTTTATGGCTCATAAATATTGACTGTTGAATACAGCTTATATTTCATGTTATCTTGCTTTAATTAATGAAAAGAGGTCTTTAATGGGTTGACTGTGCAACTTGATGTAGGCAATGGAATTTTTGTCATCCATTGCGTTATAAATATGTTGTCTATATTGATTTCTTTTTTATTGTGACACTAAATTAATGATTTTTTCCAAAAGATGAGTGGAGTTACAGTTCAATTTAGAATTCCTTCTGTTTAGTCCTAAATATTGCTGATTTATCTAATACAATAAAAATATGTTCAAATAGAAAATTCCAGGGTCATAAAACACTTGGAAGACTTGTTGTGTTAAAGGCTGTTATCAGACAGCACACTAGTACATTCAATGATGGTATACACTTTTATCTTCAATAGAATATTTTGAAGAGAAATGGAGTTTGTAATATGTTTACAAGATAGAGGATCAGTGTGTGGGAACAAAATACTTTTTACTGATATTCTGAAAACCTTGGCAGGAGATATTCTGCTATGTTACTATATATGTATATATTGATCTACAGTATATAAGCTTCAAGGATTAGAAGTACAATTCTCATAGATGTCTAAAACTGTAAAATTATAGTTGGTAGTTGTTCACATGACATAGTAGTAACACTGTTTTCTAACTGCTTGTGAGTCTTAACAAATGATTCTTTCATTATGTTGACAAATAAATTAAAGCATGTCTCTGTTACAGATTGTAATGTTTTTATGATATGGAAGAATCATCTTGGAAACTTGTCAAGTAAACGTATATACAGTCAACAATTCATTCTCCAGAGTTTGTGGTTTATGCAGCTTGAAAAGCTGTCTATTGGCCATCATGAGTTCATCCTCTCCAGTCAACTACTCTGTCACAGAAGATAGAAAGTGAGTTTCATTTCTGGTTTTTTTAATCTAGCAATATAGTTTTGGTTTTTGTGGTTTATTTTCTAGATCTCTGAAATTGTGTAATTCAGACTGAAAAAAGAACCAGCCACGGTGTGATATATGCAAGCTATACCATGCTAATACAGTTATTAGATCTTGTAATTATGGAATGGCCAGAGTTGGAACAGACCTCTAAGATCCTTGAATTCCAACCCTCTGCTCTGGACAGGGACACCTTCCACGGGGCGGGGTTGCACAGAGCACCTTGGTCTTGAGCCAGCTGCCAGGAATGTGGTGTCCATAGCTTCTCTGGGCAACCGGTTCCAGTGCCTCACCACTTTCACAGTAAAGGATTTTTCTAATATCTAATCTAAACGTTCTCTTCTTCTGTTTAAAACCATTCTTTATTGTTTTGTTACTACATGCTATTGTAAAGTGTCTCTCTCCATCTTTCTTGTAGACTCTCTTCAGGTGCTGGAGGGCCACAGTTGGGTCACCCTGAAGCTTCACTTCTCCAGGGTGAACAAACGCAATTCCCTCAGCCTTGCACCAGTTTACCTCAGGAAAGGTGCTCTATCCCTCTCATCAACTTCTTGGCATCCTCTGGACATGTTCAAGAAGTCCATGTCCTTCCTGAGCTGGATGCAGCCCTGCAGGTGGGGTCTCAGCAGAGCAGAGCAGAGGGGCAGAATCCCCTCCCTGGCCCTGCTGCCCACGCTGCTCTGGATGCAGCCCAGGACACGTTTGGCTCTCTGGGCTGGGAGTGCCCATGGCTGGGTCATGTCCAGCCTCTCATCCACCAGCACCCCCAAATCCTTCTCAGCAGGGCTGCTCTGATCTGCTCATCCCCAGCCTGTGCTGCTGCTGGGGCTGCCCCTGACCCAGGTGCAGCACCTTGCACTTTGTCATGGTAAGCCTCCTGAGATTCCCATGGGCCCACTTCTTGAGCTTGTCCAGGTCCCCCTGGCTGGCATCCTGTCCTTCAGGTGTGTCAGCTGCACCACTCAGCTTGGTGTTGTCATCAGCAGACTTGGTCAGAGAGCAGTCAATCCCTTTGTCTGTGCCATTAATGAAGATACTAAATAACATGATCCCAGTATGGATCCTGAGGGACACCACTTGTCATTGATGTTCTTTTGGGACTCTGAGCCATTAATCACTATCCTCTGGATGCTACTGTCCAGCTGTTCTCATATCCACCAGCAATGAGTCCACCCATCAAATCCATTGCTCTCCGATTTAGAGAGAAGGATGTTGTGGAGGACTGTGTCAAAAGACTTTACAGAAGCCGAGATAAATGCCATCTGTAGCCCTTCCTTTGTCCACTGATGTTGTCATGTTACTGGGCGATAAATTGTCTACACCAGGTGAGCTAACACAGTGGTTGTTCTCCCACAACCATTGGCCTGTGGAACTGCACAATGCCCATTGTGTAAGAAGGAGAACTGGAAGTTCACCCAGTGCCCTGCCAGCTTGACTATGTCAGCTGTAACATTGGTGTCCCTGACCACTGTGGGCTACCAGAGAGACCCCCAGGACACAGGAATACGTGCTTAAAGGAGAGGGAAAATACTTAAATGATAATGAGTAAATTATTATCATGTGTATTTTTATTCTGGGACAATCAATGAATATGTATGTAAAATACAGTATATAATCAGAAATTTTACTATACTCAGCATGCAAGAGTGTAGGAGGAGCTACTACTTGTGCATCTGGCTGAATAAAGAATGCCTGCTTCTTAATATTACATTGCTGCTAAGGAGTTTGTTATTTTCTTGAATTTTTGGCAGCAGTCACTCCATCATTGCAGGTGTGCATACTGGCCATCTGATGTGCAAGAATTCTCACAGGGGTATAGGAGACATGACAGAGGTAGTTTTTGTCTCCATTTGGGAACAATGTTGTGGAGTTCCAGAAGGGTTTTCTACAGTAGCTGTGGGTGTAGAGGTTGGTTATAAGTGTGGCACATGGCTCTTATTTTTTTAAACCTGGTATGTGTTTGATCTTTGGCACAATTAAAGTAAACTTTAATTCATTCTGTTTATCTTAACTGAGAGAGCTATTTGTCACAATTTAAAATCTGATTGTAAGAACCTGCTGGTTGTATAGAAATAGCACAATTCAGTGAATGGATACTTTGGTTAGGCAGTCAGGCTACGGACTGCTTCTTCACCTGGAGAAGTTTAGCATAATTACACTGCAACGTAGTAGGTGAAAGAAAGTTTCTCTGATACAAAATTACTCTACAAAATTTTCAGCCATATATGGAAGACAAGCTAGTGAAAACTGTTTCCCTGTGATGTTCTTTGTTGACTGTAATTAGCTGACTTGTGAAGTGAGTGTGAATTTTTGAGCATTCTGTGTTGTAGTACTCAAAAGATGTTTCACTTGCTGATATGCTTTCTTAAAGAGTCTTGAAGTACTACCAAAAATGGTGTCTTAGATAAAAGGTCTAGCTCGTAAAATATGTGTTTTCATTCAAAACTAATGATCAACAAACTATTAATATGTGAAAAAGGAAGTGCAAAGCAGTCTCTGATTTCCTCCTAGAATGAAAATCATACATGATTTCAAACTTTCCGGGGATTTTGCCTGATTTTGTGCCTGATTTAAGCTTCCAAGAACTTTATGCTTGTAGCACTTCTACTGGTAAATGAATATGGAAGAAAGACTCTTCTACAGATGGTAGTATGAAGCTTTCATAAAGTACTTACTGCACGCGCTGATGATGCTGTGAGGATTAAGGAAAATACCACAGAAATAAGGTGGCTAATTAAGGAGAATTCTCATTTTATTTGAAAATATTGAAGTAATAAATTAGTGAAGTGGTAACATAATAATATTCTGCCAGTTTTCTTGTCTTTTTTTTAAGTTGCTGACTTTGCTCTATACTGAGAACAAAAATAGGCTTTTCTGCTTTGTATTTTTAAGTGCTTACTAATCATATTGTAAGTTTAGAAGCTGTGCATAAGAAGTTATTTTCAATGCTTTTTTACCCCAGTACTTACAGTTATGTTGTTTGTCTTCATGCTCTTATGCACATTTTTCATTTCTATACTGTCCCTAATTTGCTATTGTGGTATTAATGTAACTTTTTTTTGTAGTGGTTTTTTTTTTTCCCCACTACGGGTCCAGTTAAGCACATAGTTAAATTTTTCCCTGAGCAAGTTTTATTGTGCAGGTATCTCCAGTACACTTTTTTTTTTTTTTTTTCCTGCG
Organism: Melospiza melodia melodia; assembly: GCF_035770615.1. Lineage (NCBI taxonomy): Eukaryota > Metazoa > Chordata > Aves > Passeriformes > Passerellidae > Melospiza > Melospiza melodia. Next base: position 49,515,618 of record NC_086226.1, read on the forward strand.
TAATTAATAGAAGAATTGAAAGGAAGAGCTTTATTAAGAGCTGATTGTCATAAAAACCAAAGTAATTTCCTTTATAATTTGAAGATGTTTTTTTTTAATTACTTTAAAAAAAGTACTTGTTCCCTTGCTTTCATTTCATGTGCTCTCCTTGCAAGAAGTATTAAATATCAGGCTTAAGTAAGTAGAATGAACCTCCCTGCTGCCCACCAACTATCAAAATGGTTACCCTTTTTTTAATCCTTGTTCTTTGCATTAGTCACCCCTAGCTTTCAGTTTGGGTCCTGTTTTTCCCTCTACCTGGTGCTTTGTTAATCTTGGTGCCACCAGGTTTTTGGCTGATTTTTGTTGAGATAGATATTTCTTGTATAATCCTTGAATAAAACAACCTACTTTTCATCTGTTTTCCCCAGCCATGGGAAAATAAAGGTCTACCAAACTTTTATATGATGTCCACAACAAACCTTTTATATAGTTTACAGGTGCTCTTGATGCCGAATTGATTTTTGCCTTTTTTTTTCTTTTATATACTTTGTATATTCTTTACACATATATTTGTAACTCTGTAGCCTATCATAGTATTCGCAGCTAGCATTTTACCTACTCTATTAGACGGAGAGACAAAATAAATTTCCCAATAGCTCCAACCTGGGGGTCCAGTGTTAGATTTATGTGGACACCTAGGTTTGAAACTAGGTCTCCGAGACACATTTTCATAAATCAAATTTAGTTCCTGTCTAAATTAGAGGAATTCAAAGAAGATTGAACCGTGAGGAAATTACCTTACCACTTACATCTCTAATTGGGGATTTTTGTTAGATATGCTAATTTGCTAAACATAAAAGTTGTATACATATTATGTTACATGTGCATCTTCAGTGTTTTCCACCTGTAGAATTGTGCACCTAAGGATCCTTATAATGGTCCCCTTTTTATCACCTGTGTCTGGCTCATGATTTTAGGATGAGTGAAAAAGTATCACTCACTGTTCAGATTCTTTTTACTTCCTTCCTGACTTACCACCATATTTTCTTAATTGCATTAGCTAAGAGTTGCTTAAAATAATGATATGGGATTTTACTGATTGTTTGCCCTTTGAGATGTGTTGGTTCCTCTGGGTATGTAAATACTGAAAGCTAATAATGTGCCAGTGATTTTCTTGCAGTACATGTAGGTTTTAATGACCTTTCTCTCCTACATATATTAAAAATATAAAATGTGTTAAGTACATGGCACCCTGTGGACCAAGTACTGATGACATACAATTATTCTGATCACACAGATGAAATCCATTTTGGTTTTAAATGAAGATTTGACAGAATTTATTAAATTATAAAGTATTTATAGGCTGCAGCTAAAAACCTGATATTTCATCATTTGTTGTTATTAATATCTTTAAACGCTATATTTAATCTAGAACACTGTTCGACTTGTTGATGACATTTGTGTTAGTCAGCTTATGTGAGAAAACATATCATCAGGTAAAGGTTTTAGTCGTGAAAAATGTTAATGATGCCTGTGCATAAATCTAGGAGTAAAGCGATAATTTTTTATTTAGAAAAACCCAGTGTACTGGAATTTATGAAACTGTTCTTTCTGTAATTAATTAAGACTTCATGTAGACCAAGGTAAGCTATTTTAGTATTTTCAGCTCTGCATGAAATGATGCCAACTTTTTTTGGTTAGTTTAATCATGTTTCTTTTTACAGTTTAATTAATATTTAGTGGCCCTTTCACTTTTGTGTGGAACAGCTGATTAGTAGAGCCATTGTTACATAGCTTTAGTAATTTGAAAAATTATGTATATCAAATAATGTGAAGGCTGAGTTTCAGCTCCTGAAATACTTTGAGTTGTCCACTTTGAAGTTATAATAATTGATTGCAAGATTATTTAGCTAGTTAATTAAATATGTATTTTTATACTAATTTTTCACTCTCTACATAAAAGCTTGTTTTGGTTATTTTGATAGTGCTTGTGATGCTCAGAGGCAAATCCTGTTACCTGCCAAGTAGATTTTCCTTTGGCTGAAAAAGTCGTGGAAATAACAGAGTATTTTACAGGACTACACCTTTAGTTTATTTTTTTTTGTGAACAGTTGTTTATCTGTAGTTTAGATGTATATATTTTTGAAAACAAAATGTGGAAGAGTGAGATTTATTCCACATTTATGCATTTGTTGTATGACAGTGATGCTTTTGAGACAGTAATTCATGTTAGAAAATGAGCCTTACTGAAGAAATAGACAGAAACTTGCTAGTCATTTTAATATATATTATTGAAATCATGTTTTTAATCATCCTGGAAATTTATTGGATCCATAATAAAAATAATGAAAAGAATGCTTAAATCGACTTAGGGAAATTAAAAGTGTATATCTAATGTAAGTTCCTGCTTTTACATCTCTCAAAATTTGCATAATAAGCAACAGTAGGCATAGCTTTACTTAAGTGGATGTATAGAGCTTTGGACCCACAATCTGACAATTAAATAAGGGAACATCAAAACTTACAAGGAATGCTTATGTTTTCTTTAAAACAATACTATTTTGCAGCTTACATATTGAGGAATGTGAGCTACTGCAGAAGAGCAATAAATCGGAATTGGATGCTGTTTTAGGACTGAAATGGAAACTTCTTCAAGCTAAAAAAGAAAATTTGGACTTGGCTATTCAACACAATCAAGAAGTAAGGATGTCTTTTTCACTTGCCTTATTTTACTCTTGGAATGAAGTCATCTTATTTCATTGAAGTAATATTCTCAGATGGTGGATCAAAAGCATTGTCTGTAACTGGAAAATATGAAGAAAGGTATCACTGTACAGACCTCTCATGTCTGTTCATAGATACTGTTAGCACCTCTGCTGTCATTGTTAATAGTTAAAGGTGAGGTAGGTAACTCAAGAGTTCTCAACAGCAAAGTGCAGAAGACTCTTGTGCACCTTGAGCTCAAAGTAAGAGATTGTTTGTTTGTTTGTTTTAATCCAGATAGTTCCATGGATCTATTTTTTGCAATGACACCACAGTTGATAAGCCAATGGGAAAATAGCAATGTAACTGAAGCACAAGAATAAGTCATTGTGGGACAAGCAGGCTTCTCTTATTTTGGGTACATACCCACATAATAAATGTACATGGAACAACAAACTTGTTTTATTGGCTGTACTTAGCCAAAACCAGATGAATGAGCATCCACATCAACTTCTCCTGGGAGATTGCTTAGAGCAGAATTGCTACCTACAGTGGTAATAATACTTCTTCAGCAGCATAGTTTAAACCAGATTGTCAACTGCCAGATTGTGGGAAGCAAATGTGGGAACTGTGCCTAGCAGCAGTATACTGAAACTGATTTCAACTCAGCACCCACCTTTTCCTGTATTTGTTAGTCGGGGAATTGACATTCAGACTAAAGAAAAGATTAATTGAGTATATTCTTAATGCTACATCATTTCAGTACTAGTTTGCTGCAACAACATCAAAGAAATCCTTTGTAATGTGGGTGATTTCCCATGTGTGAGGTTCTCGTGTACAAGAATATTGCTACTTTGTAGATGTTCTGAGGTAATATGTATCTTACTTTCCATCTTCTTGTGTTGGAATGTCTTGAACTTGGTTTTCTGAATCCAGTTTTTGGCAGCAGAGATTGTTTCTCAGCCTGTATAAGATCCCTTTTGGAAGTGTTTTCTATTCTTAGTTTGTTGTGTGTTAGCATTAAAGGCATCTGTTTGATTACTGAGCACTATTGGACTGAATTTTATGCTTGTATGTGTATTTGCAAGTTACTAGATGTCTGGTAGTCTAGTATCCCAATATGACTGTTCTGAATGTTACCAGAAAATCATCTGGAATATGTTTCTCTTTATGGCATTTTTTTCCTCTGAGGTGCAGGAAGATGACGGTAATATATGCTAAATTTTTTTAAGGTAGTATCGTTTTTGAAAAATGGAAGGGTATGTTTAAGGTACATGAAATTCATCTGGGAAAAGGATCAGTTCACAAAAACCAGTATCAAAATGTGCATAAGCAAGCAGTTGCAAGATTGTATTTCAAATTCAAGTGGAATAAGATGGCAGTTGTGGATGTGATTCCAAGTATCTTTAAAAAGTATTCTGTTGGTGTGTTTCTGTTACATATTGCACATCTTCAATGGAACATTGTTAACAGTTTTGTGAAATTTATTTTCTAGGTGTCCAACTATGAAAAACAGATAATCAAATTACGGTCAGAATTTGAGAGAGGAGAGGCCATTCGACAAGGTCTGGAGTATGAATTGGCAGTTGCCAGAAAAGGTGCCCATCTGAAAATGTGTACTGCACAAGAAGAATTAAGTGATGCAAAAAACAAACTTGTGGAACTGCAAGGTAGGTTTCAAAGAAATAAAGATGGAATGAAAGCTAAGTCTGTTTCATGTCATTAAGGTAAGTCAGAAGCAGGGACTTAATTACATTTTCTAGTTTATTGCTGTTTTTCTTAAATTTGTCTTATCTTCCCATCTCTTATCCATCTGCTTTTGAAAACTCATAGGAGTTCACAAAGCTGTTACTGTCTCATGTGTGGATAGAACTAACTGGCTAACCCTTCTAACCCTTCTTTCCTCTTTCCCATCACCTTCTGATATTTCTTCCTTCAGTGCTGTGCTGATAGAACTTTAATCATGGTGGCCATCTTCACATCCAGGTTATCCCTGTGTCCCGTAGTTCTTCCTTTTCCATTTCAGAGGGAAAAAAAAAAGGAAGAAAAAAGAATAGGAAAAATTAACTCCTGCTCATTTGTTTGCACTATTTCCAGCAGCTTTTTTCCAGAAGTTCTCATCATACGTGTATTTCCTTTCATGTTTTCAAATGTGTCAAGATTTTTATTGTTCATGTCTGGTTTATTTTCTTCTCGTTGTTTTTGTTTCTTTTTTTTATAGTAATGTGTGTTATGACAATAGTATGTGGAAGGTTTTTATGTAGACTTTTTGTTCTTGCTACTTTTCAGAAACTCAGATGTCCTTTATACTCCTCAAACAGAGAGATTTCTCATTCTTACAAGGAAATGAGGTGCATTTTTAGTTACCTAAACTACTCTATCTATTTCATCTAGTACAGGAGATGTATCTGTGAGTTGGATGAGCTGTTGATATTCAGTGAAGAGTTTGGAGTACTCCACGAAGATTTTAACCTTCCAAGAACCAAAACAGTCTGGATCTTGCTAGTACTTAAAGTAACCAGTATTTTTAAGATGTTTGGAAAGCTGAACTTTCATTCCTTTGGAGAACACATGAATAATCAAAAATCTTAGGGATTGCAAGCACATGAAAAATCATGAATCTTAAGGATTGTAATCTGGAAAAAAGCTTTTTTTTCCCCTTTGGAAATTTCTCTGTGATTACAAATGGAAGATTTGAATTGCTAGTTTCTCACCTAGAGCAAATTTATGTTTCTTTTCATATGTGCTGGTTTCCTTGCCAGTATAAGAGTCATGCCATGCAGGTACCAAGAGGCCTGTTTCAGGAGGGGCTGATGAGGACAGAACCACAGCGCAGTGAACCTACTCTGCTGGGCTCACTGTCACTTTTCTGAATGGACTGGACTGTGAGGCTGTGGTGAGGGGACTGGAGAACAAAAAGGGGATAGGAGAGGCTTTACAGAGGCAAGGGATGTCTTCTTAAATGCACATGTGTGTTAGTTTCTTTCAATACCATAGTCAATAATTTGCAGTCTGTCAATTGACAACAAATTCTATTGGCTGAAATTTCTCAAACTTTTTATGTCTGTGACAAGTGCCATAGAAACCAAATTATTATTCTGCTGCTTAATTTTTTAGCAATTAGCAATTTTCTGCTTCTTTTCCTTTGCCAGTTGGAGCCTTTCTCACTTCACAATGTGCTTTGGTATGATCCCAGCATATCTTCTCAGGCAGAATGCTTCATTAGTTCCTTGTACCCTTCAGTGTTTGCTCCAGATTTTTTTCTGATGTTCTTTTTCAGGGTTGATTTTCTGCCATCTGGCAGTCCTTTTCTGTCATTGTGTCCACTGATTCTCTCTGTCATCTTAATGTGCTCTCTTCATTTCATTCTTTTCTGACTAGGAAGAAATGTCAGAAAACTGGGATGGATTTGAAATAAAATCCTGTTGCAAAGTGGTGATGACTTAAATGCCAATGAAGCTAGTTGTATTCAGTAAAATAAAAAGCTGTTGTAAAATATTTTCTCCTATAAAGGTTATGAAGGTTATGCTTACAGGTTATGGGATTTCCATGGCATTTAAGCTTTCACTGAAGTGTGTATACAATGTTCCCCATCTCAAGTCATTTATGGGCTGAAGATTTAGATGTCTTGAGGAGCAGTAACCGAACCTACCTTAGGTTTATCTATAGTGTCTTTCATGGAACAGGTGCTTATCTTTACTGTCATTTAAACTGAGCTCCAATTTAATTTATACAGACTAATACCTATATAAAAAATGAAATATTATTTCAGATTATTTGCGAGATTATTTGGAAATAATCTGGCAAAATATAGAAATCTGAAAATAAGTCTTCCATTCTATAAAGATGTAATTTCATGGAATCACAGAATATGCTGATTTGGAAGGCATCTACAAAGAATTATCTCAGGTTTTTGTCCTTTTCTAAGAGAAAAAAGTGTTTTAATTTTTAAAATCTGTCAAATATTCCTATGTTCTTGTGGGAAAGATGTGATAGAACACAAAATTTGCTGGTTTCTTCTTAGAGAAGTTGGTGCTCTCCAGTGCTGGAGAGTTAATGTTGCAGTGTTCCACTGGGTATTAAAATACACAGAAGAACTGATGATCATTATGTGTTTGGGTTTTTTTTCTGGATATGTTTTGCCATGCTGCTTCTACCTTTTTTCTTTCTCTTTTTCTGTAAACAATAGTAATCAATGAAAACCTTCAGCAGAAAGTGACAGAGACTGAGGAAACATTTCACAATGCTCAACAGAAGTGGGAAGAAGAACAGCAGAGACTTGCGAAGGCGAAGGATGATATCAGCAGAATTTATAACAATGAATATGTATTCCTTCTTAAAGAAAGAAATGAAGTAGAAACTATTTTACTGGTATGGTGTATTAATAGTTGGAAAGTTGCATTAGATAATGGCTGGAACTTTTTTGGTGTGAAGTGTGTAGTGAATTGAGGTCTTTGTAATGTAGGAACACATCCCCCAAGTAGCTAAATGCTGCACGGTATTTCTGAAGAACATAGCCTTATTAAGTTACACTTGGCATGTCACAGTCTTTCTTGCTTTAAAGAAATGTGTTACGGCTCATTTTGATGGTAAACGCCAAAATGAAGTTACCAGTGCACAGTCCATTTGCACCATCATGATATTTGATACTGAGTCAGTAAAATCAGGATGCCTAACACCCCTGATTCAATTTCCCTGTTACTTCCCCCAGTATGACATCCAATAGCCTGTGAATATGAAAACAGTTTGTATAATATGAAGACCACATACTTTGAGGGAACCTGAACAGTGATGATGGGATTTCAAGCTGTGCATTTTATGTTATTCACTTCATACCGCATAAGAAAAGTAAGCATTTGTTGGAAGTTGGAAATTCTGCCATTTGGTTAGATAAAAATCACCTAATAATAAGACATGGCATTATAATCTGTTCTACAGTGTGGGATTTTGTTATTTAGTAAATAATTTCATCGTATTTCGTGATTTATGCTGATATTTATATATCCTTTGGCTGTTAAATGTGTAAAATATAATAAAAGTACAAACTTATTTTTACACCTTTTTTAGACAGTCAAGTGATTCAAAACTGAAATATGTTTAGAAGAAATCATGTAGCATTATGGTGTGGAAGTGCTTAGTGAACATACATATCTTTTGTCTGCTTCACAGGGACACAAGCAATTACACCACTGTACTTCAATTATACTTTTGTCTTTTTAAATTACAAGTTACATATGTTGTATCTTACCCATGTAAAAATACGACGTGATGAAAAACCAGAATGTATTCAGCTGTAGTTATTCTCCATAAAAAGAGGTGTATGCAGAGGCTTTGTTAAGGCTGATAGACATTTGAATTGCATGATGTATGCAGAGAACAGATTGCTGCTACAAGATAAACTTTTTAATATATTTCCTTCCTTTTAGTCCCTTCTAAGATGTGACAGACTTGTCTCAATTGGAATGGGCATTGCTCAAGCAGTAGAAAATTTTCTGGTTACTTTCTTTCCAGCTAGTCAGCTCCAAGCCTGGGACAGTACCAGTCTTCCTAAATGATGCTAAATTTACTTGGCAGCTTGATAGCCAAATTCTGTCAGCGGACCTACCTGTTAGGATGCTGTTGCTCAGATTCTATATGGCATCTGTAGAAGCAGCTCGCAAAACAAAACAGGGCAGAGACACTCCCTGAATTACGTATATTTCAGAAGTACTGTATACTGATCCTTCAGCTGTTTGAAGGCAAGGTCTGGAAGGAGTGGTGCGCTAATGACACCCAGGCAGTGTGTGGATGAATAGTGTTTCTATGCATAGACTGCAAAAGGAGTTGCATTGTGCTCTTTATCCTAATGATAAGAGATCTGATGGTGGAAAAGGACCCCACTGATTTTGAATTTTCTCTGAATGAAGGATAAAAAGGAAATTCCCTTATCCTCTCAATAATTTTGTCAGTATGTTGAACAGTACTTTGAGAGACTAATTGGGAGAACTGTAAAGGTATAGTTAAAAAAAAAAAAAGAAGAGAAAGAGAAGGTTTCAGAGTAGAATATGTGAACTCATTGACAGGTGATACCCTAAGATCCTTCTCAAACCAACAGAAACACGAATCAGTTTTCATTCAAAGTCAATGCTTGAAAAACTAAGGTTAGGTTTAGGCTATGAGGAAACTTACTCTTAGACACAGTTTTCTTATTAAGTTGGCTGGTAAAGCACGCTAAGAGTGGTGCTTTGGCTCTGTGTTCTGGCTTAAGTTGAGGAGTGTTTGGAAGGGACTTTTCATCTCTTGTATATAGAGTTTAGAAGTGTTTATTCAGTGCATTTAATACTGTATGAAAATAATGATGTTTTAAGAAGTATACTGTACTCTTAGAAGTGATGTTTATCCTCAGATGAAAAGGAGTTTCTCAGGTCATTGTATTCCTTGTCAATGTGTGTAGATTTGGAAGTGGAAGGTGATTTGTAGAAGCAGTGGTTTGGTTGGAAGATTGTACTGAGCCTATAAAATTGTTCTCTCCTAAAGTATGTGATTCATTACTAGATGTCAACTACCAGTGTTGCTTTGAATAGCAAAATTTTTGGATTTAGTTCAATTGCAAATAGTTCCATTTTTCTGCTTTGTTTTTGTAGTGTTCCCTTGCCCGTTACCCTAGTTATAGTTACATATAGTTGTAATATTCCTGGAAATAAAGCATACATACATGAATGTTAAATCTGGACTTGACTATCTTAGTTGTTGTTTGAAATCTTAACTGACTTAACTTGGCAGATAAATATCAGATGGGTCTAGGTTTGTAAACTAAAGCTTCAAATGTGTTCCAATCTTTAGTGTTGTGTATTTACAGTCCTGTTTTAAATAATTCGTAATTATTTTGAGTTATGAGATGAAAGCTACATAAAGTGGTCTTGATATGTATGAAGAAGTAAGATTCTAAACCTGGATGGCAAATCCTGGTTTTAAACCTGCACTTTGTGAACTATAAGTCTGAACTTAGCTATGAAAATGCTCAGGTAGGCGTAGAAATGAAGTCAATTTAATCTACTAAAATGTGTCTCTATGATATGCAGTTAAAGTAATCCTCTCTGCTTTCTAAGAGAGGAAGTTTTGTATTGTGCTATATTGAGTGTGCTTAGCCTTGTGTTTGGTACATGGAAAAGATGTTGGAGTTCAGTAGTAAGTGCAATAGCATCATCTTGTGGTGAGTCATAATATAGTATTCCTTCACAGAAGCGCTCAGTTTTTCCTTGGACTGTTTGTGAAATTGTGTTGTTTATACACAGTCTAAACCAACCGACCAGCCATATTTTTGATAAGGAGATATGTATAGTGAGTGTGTGAGTGACACACAGATACACATGTATGTATAAAGATGTTTCTTTTTTCGCATGGTGAAGTAGGTTTCCTTCTGAACCTTCCAAGTGTGGGTAACTGCTGGAACAGGCTGATACAGTGACACTGTGTCTGAAAAGTTCAGAGGCTTCAAGATTTTGAAGTCATGTTGACTTGTTTAACAAGCTTGATGTACTGTTGGTGTCAGTTTTTTGAAGTCTTGACATAGTTCTGTTAATATGTGGAAGGTAAATCTGAAGAGAAATATTTCTATAGTTTTCCAATATAGAGAAGATGATAGTTGTGAATTTGAGTAAAAGTATTTGTTTTTTTTGCATGCTGATGGGAAGAAACCTCTCCATTGTCTTGGTATTACAGGAAAAGTTAGAAGATTACCTTAAATTTATTCCATATCCAGGTAGACTGTTTTTGAAGTATTTTGATTCTGTTTTTGAAGTGTTTTGATTTAATGAGGTTCCTGTTTTTTAATTCACTTGTTTCACAAGCATGCTCCTTTTTATCTTTTCAGAGAATGCCAAAAAATCATGCCACATAGTGCCTCCACATGAAAAAAAGTGAAAATTAATTAATTTTTTCAGTTACTAGTCGGTGATAATGGAGTGGCACTAGGTGTAAATAAGGGAGTCATGAATCCCTTAGTGTCATATTTAAGAGGCCAAAACTTTCTACCTTCAGTCATGAAGGACTTCTAAAATTTGTTTTAAACTTTGGAAAAGACTCATATTTCTTTGATCTTCATGTATAAACATGGTTCTGTCAAATTTCAATCTTCCGAAGAATCGTTCTTTATTAATAATTCATTTTCTTTTCCTTCTCCTCCCTGCTCTGCAGATGCCTTATTATTAGTAATTTTCAGGAACAAGACTATGTGATGTAAGAGTAATAGCAGAATTTGTAGACCAACTGGCTTATTTTCACAAAATGTCTCTTGCCATGATAAATTATAGGAATAAATGAACAGGAGGACTTATGATAATCTTTCTGTGTTTTGTACAGAAAGTAATTGGCTTTCAAAAGGTCTTCCAGCTAAGTCACTGGATTTGTAACTTGTTTCTGATGGTAGTTATGGAAAAGCTTACTCCTGTCCACTAGACCAAAGCTATTCTTTTTCAAGGCCTCTAGAATCCCCAGCTTAAATATGCACTAGGCTACTGGGGGCTCATTATTTGGCTACTTTATTCCGTGTCTGGTGTAGTATGAATGAGGATTTTGTAATAGTGGCTCCACAGACCTGCTGAGTCCAATGGTGTTAGTAATTACACCAACCTATATCTTGGTTCAACTTCCAAAAGCAGAAATTGGCGGGGGGGGCAGCTTTGTTATTTTATCTTTCCAAGAAATTCATAGTTCATGTAACTAATTTTATAATTCAGTTTCTGAGAAAAGTCCTCAGAATAGTAGAAATTAAGAATATTTCTTCTATGGGAGTAACTTCCAACATATGTCTCATTACTTTATTTGAAGTTCTAACAGTTAGAATAACAACAAACTTCTAAATAAAATTTCTGTCATTTCATCAAATGCACTTAACCATTTCCCTCTCCACCATTGCCATTGAGTTGCAAGAGAGAACAGATTGGAGGAGCAGCCTTGTACTTTAGAGAAAAATTTCCTGTGGAGAATTGGCTCTGATTTTAGTATTACTGCAGAAGGTCATGTTTGTAGTGAGTTGTGGGCCAACATATGTTATCTGGTGGTGAATGAAGAACGTCTGTTGTTGGGTAAATGCTTGACATGTGCCAATGTGTTAGATTTTATTAACCTGTTCTGATGCACTCTTTCCTGTTTTGATCCTTCTACTTTATTTTAGCAAAAGTAACTCTTAATGCCTTATATCTTTTCTAGGAGCTGAATAATGAACTACAAAATATACGCAAGAAATTAAAAGATGTGGAGGTGGAACACAGTGGCTGTAATGAGGTGCTGAGATGCCAGGCCAATGAACTTAAATGCAGCACTGAACGAGAGAAGAGGCTTCTAAAAGAACTTGAAGTAAGGTTTTTTTACTATTGCTATTAGTCTCAACAAGCCCTGTCACTGAGCAATTTCATTTTTGAGGGATGAAACCTTCCAGTTAGACTGGAATTCTGTGTACTTGATAAACAAAATATTGAACATCTGTTTTGCAGAAATGGCTGAACAGGTGAATGCCCTTTTGTGATAGGAAAGGGCTTATATAAGTGTGAAAAAAGGCTAGCTTTACTTCAGGAAATTTGAAGTCTTAATTTGTCTATCTTCTTATATATTTTGGTTTAATGGATTTCTGGTGGAGAATCTACTGGACCTGCAAAAATTGTCAGATTATGTGCTAGGTGAGGGAGTAGGATATTGGAAGATCACAATGGTCTTACAGTAGCCTCCTTCTAGAGTTAGTTACTAGAGTTAGTTACTGCACATTTAGTTTTCCTCTCTGTTGAGTGACACCCATGGTTGAGGAGTCTCGTCTTTGGAGAATATTATCTTGCAAATAGGCTCTTTACACTAACCAGCTAGTTTCCTCCTAAGTTTCAATATTTTATTTGTCAACTGATAGGTTTTGTAGTAGTTATGTTATATGTTTGTGCAGTCTGGACCAAGACTTTGTTCCTAGAATATTTGTTATTGCAGAAAATCATATTGAGTGGACAATTCTTTATCCTGATGTATGTTTTCTACCAAAGGCATCTTTAAATATTTTCTGCAATGAATTTAAAAGAACTGTCACTTCTTAATATTGAACCCTTAAAGGAACAAGTAACACAGTTTTCAGCTGTGTTTTTTCTTTTGTTGTTTTTCTCTTAAAGGTAAAAGAAATGTTTTAAGTGTTGATTTTTAGGTAGGTAGAGTCCTGCATTAAAGATTAAGCACAAAAGAAAATTCCTACAGGGAAGATCAAAGCTCATCAACTAAAAACAGTGACTTATTGACCAACAAGGTAGACCTTTGTGCCCTCAAAGAATTCTACAGGAAATCTATTGTCATGTATTTTGAGCTGCACTTATTGGCCTAAGTGGAATTGCCTTCAGTTGGAATGTGTTGCATACTGTGAAGTTCCAATAGCCCTTTTAAAAAAGCATCAAGTTTTACTTCCCTGTACTTGAGTAAGGACTCTTCTTATGACCTCATGGCTTTTTGTATACTAACAGAAAAGTCATGAGCTTAAAGGAGGAGGAGAAAGGCAGCAAATAATTTATCTTTTTAAATACTTTGATTGAACTATACCCTAATGATGGTCTTATTAGGGAAATGCTACCCTCTAATCATAATCATAAAAAATATTTTTTTTCTTTTCACTTCTAAATTTTGTATTACTATTTTAACTTTCTGAATATCTTAATAATGTAAGAAGACATATTCAGTCTGCAGAAAAATGAGTCTTCTGTTACTTATTGATAAGGATAGCTATTTAAGCAGTGATTAAGGGAAAGTATATGATGAAGCCTCTTGCATTTAAAAGTTAAAGAAAATTAGCACAAGTCTTTGAATCAAAAAAAACAAAATAGGTTAGACTTCAATACATATCCTGTTGGCAGCTTGCATCTCACTCTACCATCTTAGAAGTAAATTATATATATGTAATTATCTGAAAGGGCCTACAGTAACCTTGTAGATGGTGATTCTACCACTTTCCTCAGCAACCTCCTCCTATGCTTTGCAACCCTTGCCATAAGGAATTTTTTTCTCATATCCAATCTAAACTTCCACTGGTACAAATTGAGGCCATTTCCTCTCATTCTGTCACTTGTTACCTGTGAAAAGAGACTGACTCCCACCTGGCTACAGCCTCCTTTCAGGCAGTTGTAGAGAGTGATAAGGTCACCCCTGAGCCTCCTTTTCTACAGGCTAAACAACCCCAGCTCTGTCAGTCACTCCTCATAGGACTTGTGTTGTAGACCCTTCACCAGGGTTGTTGCCCTGCTTTGCACATGCTCCAGCACCTCAATGTCCTCCCTGAACTGAGAGGCCCAGGACTGAACACAGGATTGGAGGTGTGGCCTCACCTGTGCTGAGTACAGGGGGTCAATCCCTGCCCTGCTCCTGCTGGCCACACTTGCTGGCACAGGCCAGGATGCCATTGGCCTTCTTGTCCCCCTGGGCACTGCTGGCTCATGTTCAGCCATTGCCACCAGCACCCTCAGGCCCTTTTCTGCTGGGCCACTTTCCTGTCACTCTGCCCCTGGCTGTGGCACTGCTTGGGGTTGTTGTGGCCAAAAAGGAGAACTCAGCACTTGGCCCTGTGCAATGTCATGGTGCTGGTCTTGGCCCATCTCTCCAGCCACTCCAGCTCCCTCCACAGAGCCTTCCCACCCTACAGCAGATGGATACTCCAACCCTGCTTGGTGTCATTTGCAAGTGCAAGTGCATTCAATGCCCTCAGGCAGATCACCAATAAAGACAGTAAACAAGACCGGGCCCAGTGCTGAGCCCCTGGGGAGCCTCACTGGTGCCACCTGGATGTACCTCCATTCCCACCAGTCTCTGGGCCTGGCCATCCACCCTGCTCTTTACCTGGCAAACAGTGTACCCATTCACACCATAAGCAGCAAGTTTCTCCAGGAGTATGCTTTGGGAAATGGTGTCAAAGCCTTTCTTAAAGACTAGATGAATAAAATGTACAACTTCCTTCCTCCACTAAGTGAATCATGATATCAGTAGCCAAGCTGAATTTCCATTCAGATATAGAAGTCTTAAAGTAGTACGCCCCAGACAGAACGGTCTACATTTTTTTCATGAAGTATATCTGTATTTTTTAAATCTCTCTTAATAGAATTTTTAGCTTATAGATTGAAGTTGGTAGATATAGGATACATATCTTCACTTTCCATGCTGAGTACCTCATATTAATGATCATTTGATTAGCAAATATGCACTTAAGTTCTTGATTACAAGAAGAAACTTCTTAAGGTGATTGTGTGAGGAGTAGTGTACTTCTACTTAAACCCCAATCTTAAAATATTTTATTATATGCTTCTTCTTGAAAAGCAGTGGAGATGAACATTTTCTGGAATTCACAAATCTGTTCTTTTGCTACCCTCTGCTGGACATGGGGGAGAAATCCATGGGAAAATACTTGTATTTTGGTAAATTTAAATGTTAAATTTAAATTTTCTTTTTTTTTAGTACAATGACACTTGTAGGAAGAATTATATCTAACAGACTGTTATAAAGAAACGACTGTGCAAAAAGCCTGCCTGCCCCCAATCTTGGTGGCTTTTTTTTCATTCCTTTTTTTCTTAAAATATTAGTTTGGTTTTATCCTTCAGTGATTACTCTGATTGTGGTCAAAAAAAGGTATTTCCTGGTTTCCAGCATTAGACATTAAGAGAAAGAATAATGGCAAGTTTCTGTGGACTTTTCTGTTGAAAGAGAACTGTTGCTACACTATCTAACCTACTAGCTTTCCAGTTTGCAGTGATACCAATATGCTGCATAGATTGATTTGGAGTGCTTCTGAAGTAGAAAACACACTGTGCCAGAAAAATTGAGATTGAGAACCTCAGATGTCATTCTGCCTCTTTAGCCTGAGAATTCAGTAGCCAGTTAAATTAATGATCTATTTCTATTGAACTCATCAAGATAATACTATTTATGATTATCAGTTTTCCAGAACCAGTGTCTTTTATTTTAACCTTTACCTCAATTGCCTATAAGGATTCTTGGGAAATACTTGAAAAAGACAAGAAAATTTGTCATATAAAATTAATGTTTCTTATGATGTATTCAGCCAAAAAGATGGGTGGGAAATGGTTTTGCAATGAGAATGTGGACTTTACCACAAGAAACAAAATTATTAGTTTACACATTTCAAACTCTTTGCCTTGTTCCTATAAATGTAATGATTTTCTGTTATTTTTAATGTGTTTGAGGCTGCCAACTCTTAGCAAGCTGAAGCTCAAGGTCTCTCAAGTTTTTAAGTCTTTCTTATGAGGCTTGAAAAATGTTCCATAACTTGATCTATTTACTTTCTGAGACTGAGTGTATTGTCATATTTCTGAGATTTCTAATTTTCATTTAAAGATTATTTCCATAGCTTTCACATTGCCTTTTTTGCTTCCCTTGCCGTCACTATGTATATTGACATGCAGTGCTAAACATGTATGCTTGTATTAGCTTGGTAATGCTGCTATGATGCAAAGAGGACTTGGGGAATGGTTAATATCTGTGTTTGTTTGAAGTATATGTATGTGCAATACTTGAAGGCTCTGGGCTTATTTCTCACTCTCTCTGTGTTAGTGAAACATGAAATTTAGATCACAGCCAAAACCAGCTTACCCCTCCTTAATCTTCTGCTTTCTAGAGTGTCCACAATGCATAACTGTCATCCAGAAATTCTAGGTGCTGTGACTGTCTTATATTTGTTACTACATGCTTAGTATGTAGTACACTTATGTGTGTATATATATATATATATATATATATATATATATATATATATATATATATGTATATATTCAAAGATATATACTTTTTCTAGATAAAATATATAGTACCATATACTTAGTGGATTCTAAGCACCACAGATTTTGTAATGGGAACTCTCTGGTCTCTCCAAAGTTATATTTCTTGTGTGACAATCTCACTGACATAATGATTTATGCAAAGCATTTGACAGTGTCCCATACTCCTTTGTCTCATACAACATCCTTGTCTCTAACATGGTGAGACATGGATTTGATGACTGCAACACTTGGTACATAAGGAATTGGCTGGATAACTCTCAAAGGGTTGTGGTTGATGGCTTGATATCCAAGTGGAAAGCAGTCATCAGTCAGGGATTGGTATTGGAACCAGTGCTTTTTAACATCTTTGTCAGTGATATGGACAGTGGGATCAAGTGCACCCACAGCAAGTTTGCTGACAACATCAAGCTGTGTGGGGCAGTTTACACACTGTAAGGCAGGGGTGCCATTCAGGGAGTCCTTGACTGGCTTGAGAGATGGATCTCTGCAAACCTCTTGAAGTTCAGCAAGGCCAAGTATAGGGTCCTGCACCTGCCCCAGGGAAATCCCAAGTACATATACAGACTGAACAGAGAATAGAGTGAGCGTCCTGTGGGAAAACACATGGGGAATTCTGGTGGGGATGAGAGGCTGGTCAGGACCCAGCAATGTGTACTTGCAGCCCAGAGACATCTGCATTCTGGGCTGCATCCAAAGCAGCGTGGCCAGCAGGGTCAGGAAAGGGATTCTGCCCCTCTGCTCTGCTCTGGAGACACCCCACCTGCAGGGCTGCATCCAGCACTAGGGTCCCAGTGTAAGAGGCACATAGACCTGTTAGAGTGAGTCCCTAGGAGGGAGAGCCACAAGGATGGTTAGGGGACTGGAGCGCCTGTCCTGTAAAGACTTACTGAGAGAGTTGGGACTGTTCAGCCTGGAGGAGAGGAGAGATGGCTCTGGGCACAACATATAGCAGCCTGCCAGTACCAAAAGGTGCCAAAAGCTAGAGAAAGTTTTTTTTCAAGGTTATGTAGTGATAGAACAAGGGGGAATGGCTTTAAACTGAGAGTAGGTTTATATTAGCTATTACGAAGAATTCCCCTACTATGAGGGTGATGACGCACTGGAACTGGTTGCCTGTAGACATTATAAATGCCCCATCCCTAGCAGGGTTCAAGGCCAGGTTGGATGGGGCTTTGAGTGAGATGGCAGTGGAAGATGATCTTTAGTGTTCTTTTGCACACAAACTAGTTTATGATTCTATGCTAACGGACTTCATCTCAGAGAGGAGCTTCTTCATAATCTTCTGTGTCATTATATTAATGAAGTGCAGTTTGGAGACTGCTTAGTCTTATCTTACTTTCAGATCAAACTTGTTTCAACAGTGTTTTATGTAGCCCTCATGAGGAGTTAGAACAAGTCACATAAGTCTTTTGTCTATGTGCTTGTGTAGAGTAACAGTGTTATTTCATGTAAACGTCTTTACTTAATCTGCTGGGCATGGAAGTGCATTTCAGATAGCTTCTCCAGCTGCAACTCTGTAGCAGATCAGAATGGACTTGGACTTTATCCAAAGGCAGCCAAACTGTATCATTTAGTTGTCCTAGTCGTTTTTACCCTTTCTTTAACCTGAAGTCAAGCACTGGCTTATCTTGTACCTCCCATACCAGTGTAATTGTTTATCCAGTGTCATGCAAGTCAAGCATGCCTTCTCTGTCACACATATTTCTCTAGACTTTAAGTACAGGAAATATGTACTTAATAAGTGAGGATTATCCACATTGTCAGGCTGAAAGAACATTTACTTCAGTGGTTAAGAATTGTTAGTATTTAAGTAACTTTATAGTTACTAAAGGTTGTTTATTTTCTGGACAGGAGATGGCTCCACCTTACCATGATCAAGCGGTATCAGTGTTTCTAACACTAGGTGGAAGTGGTCAGTACATCTCCCATAGAAGTATTTAGACCCCCTGGTTTGAGCTTTGAGCTGTAGGGAAATGCTTTTAAGCAGGAAAAAGATCTGAGTCTGAATATGGAAACACATAAACAGAATGGTTGAATGGTGATTCAAGTATGAGGTGTATGTGTGTCCTCGTCACTTAAAAATGTCTTGGCTGACCATTTCACATAGTGATTGAACCTAAACCTTCTGTAAGTGTAAGTATCCTGATAAATAAATCTTGCAGAGGGGTTTAAAAAGAAGCAGAAAAGAGAAAAATTATTCCCATTAATGCATCTAAGCTTAGTAAGTGTTGCAAATGTATCTTTGTCTATCCCCCTCCCACTCCCCCACTGTTTGCCTAAAAGGGTATTTTTTGTAAATGTGGATGTCTAACAGCAAATGTGTTGAACAAGGTGTCATGTAGGATACTAAATTAAGGCTTTCAGTTTGGGGTACACCAATACTCACAAATATTGCAGCACTTCAAGCAAGTGTGAGGGACAAAAAAGTGGAAGCCACAAAGGACAGTTTGGAAAATGGTGTTGCAAACTATAAGCTTAAAGAAAATGTCTCCACATTAGCATTGATGTGTCACACATATGCAGTGTGACACTGAAAAAAGTGACTGAACCTCAAGAGATTTAACATAAAGCATGTTCTTTGCCCACAAGTTTGAATGCTGGCATTGAATTTTTCTTAGTCACTTTTTTTTCTCCAAAGTCAAAATTCTCTCTGTGCTATCATGGAAACCAATCCCAGCTTTGTTCTTTGTGATAGATCAGTAATGCAGGCACAGACTCTCACAATTAACAGACAAATATAATGTATGTAGGTAAAGAAAAGTTTTACAGATTTATAGTTACTATGGCAAACAGCTGACCTCTAATCAGGATTTGAGGAAGTAAACTCCACCACTGGACAGCAAAGAAGGAGTCAGCGGACATTTTGGGAGAGGCAAAAGGGTTAAAAGGGGAAACCTCCATTGTGTTGGCAAGCACATGTTGGGAAAAATCCTTTGCTTCCAGCACCATAATATTTTCTCTATTCAGTCTTGTGTTGTATTTTTGATAAGGTTTAGTAAACTTCTCTAAATTTATGAAAAGTGTGTAACTATTTCTTATGTTCTTTAAGTTAAGGCTGAAATCAATCAGCTTGAATATCTAAGGAAACTTCAGAAATTCCATGTGTTTGTGGCTGCTATCTTAAGTAAGATGTCTGCCTTTATATATCTTGTTAGGTGCACATGAAAGTAACAAGTGACTGAATCTTTTTCAATAACCAATGTTTTCTTTGTTGGATGAGCAAGCACTTTGTAATCAGTCGAGAACTCACTTTGTAGTCCATCTTTGAGATGGATTTGGTCCTGATAAGAATCTTTCCATGTTAAACCAGTATTCCCATTTGACTCCCAGACAAGCCTATGATCTGGATATCTGTTGCCTGCAAGCTTACTCTAGATGGTTTTCACACAGCTTCTTTTTTGTAAGGCATTGTGTAAAATTTTCAGACATGTGATTCAGTAAGGATACTGATTCTCACCTTTAATGTGATTCGAAGAAGTTTGCCTGTCTAATGGGTTTCTGATGTCAGTGACCTTCTGTTTGTCAGACAGGAAAACAAAACTCCTTCCCGTTTCTCTTTTTGGAACTTTTATCATGGTTTTACACGTTAGCCTCACCCCTGACATTTTTCTTTTACTCACAGAATGTGTAATAGATTGTTCTCACTAGTGGAGTATGCAGCTTCTCACTGTGAAGGGAAGTGCATATAGGTATCAGCAGAGCCTGTTTGAACCTTTATCAGCAAAATAGAATAGATTTTCTATATGGCATTTTGTTGCAGCTGTGTTCTTCCCAACTGAGTCTTCAGACACAGCTTTGAATACAGGTGCAAGTTCTGTGGCTAATGTGCAGTTTGATAGACTGAAATACCAAGATTCTTTTCCTTAGAGCAAATCTGAATTTCTTTCTATTAATAATTCTGTATTGATTAGCCATGCTTAAGCAGTAGTGTCTGGTTTAATGTCTTTCATGAAGTATGGGGGTTTTTTTCTGACTAATTTCTCAATTGTTTGCTGGCATCTGATTTGGTTTAAATTTGCTAGGGCTATGGTGAGCCATAAGCTTTAGAGAGATAGTCATAGAGCAGAGGAAAAAGAATATTCAGCTGATGTTTGGAAGACTATAAAGGGTCTTAATCCAGCTATTTGTGGCAGTCACAGTCACAGAATGGGTATGGTGGGAAGCAACCATGGTGGGGGTCATCTGGTCCAACCTCCCTGTTCTAGCAGGATTATCCTAGAACGCATGGCACAGGTTTGTATACAGACAGTTCTTGAATGTCTTCAGTGAGGGAGACTCCACAATCTCTCTGTTCAATCTGTTCCAGTGCTTGGTCATTGCACAGTAAAAAAGTTCTTCCTCATGTTCAGGTGGAGCTTCCTGTGTGTTAGTTTGTGCCCATTGCTTTTTGTCCTGTCCCTTGGCACCGCTGAGCAGAGCCTGGACCCATCCACTGACACCCTCCCTTCAGATACTCACAGACACTGATGAGGTCCCCTCTCAGCCATCTCTGCTCGAGGCTGAGCAGGCCCAGATCCCTCAGCCTTTCCTCCCAGTGCTGTTCCCCCATCATCTTTGTCTCCTCCACTGGACCAGCTCCAGCAGCTCTGTGTCTCTCTGGTCCTGAGGAGCCAGAACTGGACACAGCGCTCCAGTTGTGTCACCAGGGCTGAGTAGAGGGGCAGGATCACCTCCCTGACCTGCTGGCACTGCTCTTCCCAATGCACCCCAGGACACCATTGCCCTTCCTGGCCACCAGGACACACTGCTGGCTCACGGACAGCTTGCTGTCCACCAGGAACCCCAGGCCCTTCTCCTCAGAGCTGCTTCCCAACAGATCAGCTCCCAGCCTGTGCTGGTGCCCGGGGTTCTTCCTCCCCAGGTGCAGGACCCTGCATTTGCCTTTGCTGAATTTCAGGCAGTTCTTCTGTGCCCCTCTCTCCACCTTCTGAAGGGCAGCAGGGCCCTCTGGGGTATCGGCCACTGCTCCCAGCTCTGTGTCATCAGTGAACCCTCTGAGGGGGCACCTGCCCCTTCACCCAAGGCACTGATGGGGAAGTTAAACAATACCAGGCCCACTCTTGAATCTGTGGGGTCTCCACTTGTGACAGGCCTCCAACCAGACCCTGTGCCACTCATAGCAACCCTCTGGGATCTGATGTTCAGACAGTTCTCAGTTCACCTGTCAGTTCACCTTCATCCAGGCCCCGCATCCTAATTCGTCCACAGGATGTTGAAGACAGTGTAGAAAGCCCTGCTGAAGTCCAGGTAAACAGTACCTGTTACTTTTCCCTCATCCATCCAGGTAGTTGTCCCATTATAGAAGGCGATCAGATTGCCTAAGCATGATTTCCCTTTGGTGAATCCATGCTGACTACTCTGATCACTTTCTTGTTCTCCATGTTGATAGGGATGGTGTCCAGAAGGAGGCACTCCATCACTTTTCCAGGGATTGAGGTGAAGCCTGACTGGCCAGTAGTCCCCTGGGTCCTTCTTACCCTTTTTGAAGACATTCTTAATTATGAGAATAATCTTAGCAGTATGAAAATATAGTAGCAGTGTTTGTGATTTATCAAAATTAAGTATGTTAAGCAGATAAATTTTTGAAGAATCTTCTCTGTCCCATGTGTCATTTATGAAATTGTAGATGTTCTATTGATACCTCAATGTATTTCAGGACATACAGAGTTATGTTGCCACAAGTAAGCAAATAGTGGGGCAATTGGTTTATTTGCTTTCTTACCCTAGTTGATTATAGAAAATGCAGCACTAACATAATACTACATCAATTTACTAAACTAAATAGAAAATATTAATTTAATAATCCATAAATGTAGAAAATGTTGTTATATGTGTTTCTTGCTATGAATTGTCACAGTTCCAAAGAAATTCAGATGTATCAGGTTGAAGTACGGAGTCACAATATGCTTAATGAGTTGAATAAACCTGGTGTCATATTATCTTCTCTCTGAACTTAAATATCCTCAAAATGTACTTCTAGGCAGCTGCAGTGAAAGCAAAGAAACTGGAAGAAGACATTGAAGCAGAGAGAGCAGCACATTTAGCATCCAATTTCACTTCAGAGATAATTCAGGTAAACTTTTTGTTAAATATTTCATAGAAGTTTATAGTAAAACAGTTGAGGAAGTTGTGAAATAACTAATATCCAAAAATATGAAGAGCACTTGCTCCAGTGAAAAACCTAAGTAGATTTATACAATAAGTGTCAAAATAATTTTTATATATATATAAATAAATAAATATATAAATAAATATAATGAGGACAGAATAGAAGAGTATCTGCTTTTCAGGGACCTTTGAAGTTATTAGAATAAATAATAAAATAAGATGTCATATTTGTAATTTTGAGAATTCCCACCAGTATTTAAACAGTTAGGGAAAACGAAATGTTTCATAATAGTTAAGCACTATACTACTGTTTACATATGCTGCCCTGTATCTTCTGAATGCCTTCTTAGAGCAATTTGGAGACACAGTGCATGCATCCAACTTATCTACGAGTGAGAGAATAATGCATCCTGAAAGTGCTGTTTCAAACACAGTTTCTCAGAGTACATTCAAGCTCCAAAATTATCATACTTGCAGTTACCAGTAAAGTTTGATTATATGAATAAATCTAGTGTATATACTTCAACATTAATTTTTTTCTATCTGTATCACACAGAGTTATATTCAATAAAAAACTATGGTTTGGTAAAAAAAAGTTTGGAAAAAAACTACATGGTGATTTCTTAGTAATATCATAATAGCTAACAAACTTACTGGACTTCCGAAAAACTAAGTGAAGAAGAAGGGAATTTGGTATCTTTTTCCCCCTATTTTCTGAATAACAAAAATAAGCATTGCCATTCTTCAGTCAGACTTATTTTCTTATTTTCATGATCTTCTGTATGTACAGGCCATTAAATTTTAAAAGTGATAATTTAACTAGAAAAGATTTAGTTTGCCTAATTTCCTCGATATTTCTGCAACATACAAAGGAACTGAGAGGATAACATTCCTTAAACTTAGAGGCTTGGGTTTTATGGATGAATAACTGATAAAGACTTTTTCTGTGTTTATGTACACAAACAAGCTAGAAGTATGCTTTGTTCTGAGAGAAAGTATGGCCTTTATTGCTGGTCCCACTCTTCATGAGTCTATTTAAAAATTAGAATTTCCCTGGAAAGCTTCAGTATTAATAAGAACTGAAAATGTTCAGGCACCTCCAAATGAGAACAGGACGTACTTTTCATTGTCATATCTATTTGGCTCCGGTTTGAGTTTTATGTATTCTTACATTTTTACATGTGTTCAGTGATTTTTACATGTGTATATGCTTTTATACTGAATTATTACAGTATACTCTACTGTAAAGCCGAACAGACCATAGAAGATCATGTAAGTGTTTCCTAACTTGCTTTAATTGCTTTTTTATCCCTTGGTGTAGTTAAGAATTCGAGAACTTGAAGAAGCTGTGCGTGTGGAAAAGGACAGACGAGAAGAAGCTCTTTCAGATTTAGAAATGATGAAGAAAGAGTTCAAAGGGTTAGAATATGCATATGAGAGAGAAAAACACAATGCTCGGGAGAACTTGGAAAAACTCAATATGTAAGTTTCCGTCTAAATTCATTGTAAAATGGCAGTTGATAGCTGGATTACCACTTACAGCTTACATTTATATACTTTTCAGTCTGTATAAAACAATTAAATCTGATGCAATTTCCCAAACCAACCTGAAGTTCAGAACCTGGTGTTCCATTAATAACATTAATATCACGTCCATATCAGTGACCATATGGGTGGATAAAGAAAATAACTGATCTGTTACCATTATTTGCCAAAGCAAAAATGTTGGAAATTATAGTTATGGCAGGGTCCTGTCTCCTGTGTACTTGGGAGGAGTGTAGGAAAGCACACATGGCAGGGGTAGAACAGATTTTTTGCTTCTGTATATACTTACATTAGTATGAAAATATTATTTTTTCCTTCAGTGAGCTAGATCAATCTTTAAGACTCCTGTTGAGAAGTTGTGTATCATTTATAGTGGTGGATCTTCATTATCAGCTTTTGAATGATTGTGGAAAGTGTTGACTATCTAATGAAAATAGAAGAGTGGATGAAGTGTATAAAAGCAGATAAAATTACCTGAAATTCCTTTCCTGCTCAGCCCAGTATACTGTATCTGTGGTAACAGATCTTTTTTGGAAGAAAGATTTTGCTCTATTTCCTGGGCAGATATAGGATACACTGTACTGAGTCTTGTTCCTTAGCTGAATAAAGTTGTTATTGGGGTGAGAAAATATCAGGAGGAAGAGTGGTGCTGGAAGACAGAGAACTTGAAGTTCATGAAATAACTTGGAGTACATGAAATAAAGGATAGTAGTTTGTGAAATTTAGGGAAAGAGGGGCTTTAGAAGACATGAAGTGGGTGGCACACAGTGAGGTTGTGGGGAGAGAGAGGTAGTTGAAAAAGACAGTTTTCATCTCTTAGTTTAGGATTATGGGGGTCTGTACATAAAAGTATTTGTGTACAGACTTGCTCATACACACAGTAGAGAAAAAAAGAAAATACTAAAAAGGGAAAAAAGGAAACTGGTTTCCATACAAAAAAGAACTTTTGTGGCCCAAGTGTTCCTATATTTATGCTTACAGAGATGTTTTTACTTTCAAACAGAGTTGAAACTTGTGCTTTATTATAAACAACTTAGAGCTCTTTGTTTAAAAACAGTTCAAAAGAGGCACATTTAGGTAAACCAGAGTCACATTAAAAAGTGAAAACTTTTTTCTCAAAGAAAAAGATATAACTTTGATGATAAAAATTTGTGAAAAACATTATGATAGTAATCTAAAATTATTCTTCAGGAAGACTGCAGTCTTCACAGCTGTGAAACTGAGTAAGTATATTTCAAGATGCTCTACCGTTCTAAAATGACATCAGCTAATTAAAGTGTAATCTCATCCTGCCTGGTTGTTTTTGCTGTGAGCATTTTTGCTCTGTCAGTAAATACATGACACTAAACATGATACAAAGTTCTTTGCCTTTCTGTGAAATGGAGAAGGCCTGAACCATTGATTTGACATTTTATTCCCTTTTTATCGTTTTGCTTTAAAAAACTTCTTTGTTTGCAAACCAGCCTTTTTTTGAGGAATGGTTGTTGGACCAGTAGTTTTGCAGAACACAAGCTACTTTGTACCATCTGAACTTTTCTTGTATGTAACCTTTTATTCTTACAGAGCATATGGACTATGGTTCTTTTTTTTTCCAATCTTGGTTTGGTTTTCTTAGTTTTTAATTTGGTGTAGTGGGTTTTTTATTTTTGCTCTGGTTGGTTCCCATTAGTGGTCCAGAAGATATGGAAAAATTAATGTTACAAAAGTTTTCTTGAAGTAGTGTTGAAACACTTGCAGTGTTTGTTCTTGAACCATTTATTCACTTGTCCCAAGACCTAATATTCCAAAGTTTGTCTTTGTATTGATGTTAGACCAGAAGAATTAATCATCCTTGATGAAATGTGGGGCTTTTTAGTTTGGTTTTTTGAGTAATGCTTGTTAAGCCATTGCAGTTTTTGGTCTAGAAAAAAACTATCCTGTCTTGTCAACATGCCTGCCATAACGTGGCTTCCTGTAATGAGTCAGGGAGCTTTTATTATAGATGTGTACTGGGAACCAATAGATGTTAATAAAATATTAGCTAATTAGCGGGATTTTTAATGTAACTTAAACATCTGTTTAGGTATTTTTCAAATCATTATAATTTCACAAGTTTTACTACAAGATCTGGTTTTAAATTTTTGGATTAGTAAATTTGGTTAAAAACATGAACTTCTGTAAGTAGTAGTTTTCCAGTTAAACCCCTAAGAATCTCTTAAAGATATTTTTCTGAATTAGATTATTTGGACCAACATAACAATAATGGTTAGGTGTGGAATGGTATTGTGCATTCAGTAATGTTTTGTTCCTTGTGAGAATATTGCCTCTAGATGTATGAAGATATTTCTTTGAGCATTGAAGGGATATGAGTTTAGGGTATTTTTGATCCACAAAAGTTACATCTTTGAAAAATGTTATCATGAAAAAAGAAAAATAAGGGTTTTTTTTAGAGAGTATATTTCTTTGTTTGGAATTACTGTATAGGCAATATCTATATTTTCGCACTTAAGACTATGAAATACAGTTTTACAGATGTGGTACCATTTGCCTTAAGAATTTCAATAGTAGCGCTTGCAGAGAAGTAAATTGAGTTGCTAAAGTGCAAGATGAACCTTAAGAAGCCTTTCCTTTTTGCTCTGAACTGGACAATTATGTTCAGGGTTTCTTTTTCAGGAGGGAAATTTGCCCTATCCTTGGCATTTTTTGGGGATAAAACAGAATTTATGCCTGAGGCATCTGTTCTGTGTGTTATTTGAATATGAG
Source organism: Melospiza melodia melodia (assembly GCF_035770615.1). Lineage (NCBI taxonomy): Eukaryota > Metazoa > Chordata > Aves > Passeriformes > Passerellidae > Melospiza > Melospiza melodia. Next base: position 49,542,482 of record NC_086226.1, read on the forward strand.
AAATAATGTCGTCTAATATCCAAAAAGTAGTTTTCGCTGCTTGCAATCATGTGTTGGTTCAGGCAGTTACTTCTAGCAGCTTCTGCTAGCTGAGTTTTTTGAAAGCAAAATCTGTTCTGTGATTTCAGAGAATGCACACCTTTCCATGAAAATTAAGACAGTTAAAACACAGGTAAAATAGTTGTTGGTTTTGTAAAGAGATGTTGAAGAACCATGAACAGCCTATCCTCACAATTTTGTTAGTCCAGACATCAAAATTTCCAGACCTCTATTAAGATAAGTAGCGAAGGTCAAGCTTTTTCTGCGGTGGACATCAGTCTACTCAGTTCCCTTGAGGTAATTACATGGGGTGAGCCGGTACTGCCTTATCTGTTTCCTGTCCCCTTTTTATTCTTTGAAGCATACAAGTGTCAGTAACATTGCTGAAAATCAGTGATTGCTTTCACCGGACACCTTCTGAGAGAATACAACAGCCTTTGATCTACTTACCTTTGAAGGGTCTGGTCTTCGGACTTCAGACAATGTCAGGAGCTTGGCTTTTTTTTTAAGACATAGTTTGGCATCTAAACATATTTTCTCTTTTTCTGGAGGACTTGCATGAGTTTCTCTTTAAGCCTTAGCCAAATGAAGGTCTTAGAGACTTTCATTTGTTGTGCTAGAACACTTGTATGTGTCTTTAGCTGGACTTGATGTAGGTAAATAACGCAAAAGTTGGAAGCTATAAAATGCTGTAAGAATTTGTTTTCTCAGAAAAAAATGTAGTTATAATAACTGAAACCAAGCAAATGGGCTTTTCTGGGTGGCATGATTTTTTATTTTCTTAGAAAAATATAGTTGTAATAACCAAAACCAAGCTAACAGGCTTTTCTGGGTTGCATAATTTATTAATTAGCTCTGAACCCAGTAGCACTATGTAAATTGGAAGCAACATGGGATTTTGGTCTCTGTGTGAATTTACTTTTCTTGAAGAGTGAGAACATGACATGGAATAATTTGGAACTGCTTTTGCTGTGTTTCCGAAAGCTGTGAGAGTAGAAGCTACTTTGGGGGACTGAAATAGGCAGATTTTGAAGAATAAGAAGTAAACATCTTCAGCTACAGCAAAAAATCAGCCAGGCTGATGCAGAAGCACATAGGTATTTGGTGGACTGCTGAAGCAGTCCTTCAGCTAAAAAGATACATTAATCTTTAACAAATAAATTAAAGTCAGAAAGTGACAATATTGATTCAAAAGCTTCAAAAATGCTTTCAAAAAGAACTTTCAGCGCTTTGCACTTCTTTCAGTTCTTGGGAGACAGGACTGCTCGGAGAAAAAGAGATGATGTTTCTACTGGATGTTTCTACTGTTGAAAGCTACATCAAATAATAGTTCAGGTTGAAAGAAATTGCAGGTGATCAATAATCCGACCTGCTGCTCATACTATATATAAGCTGTGAGATCAGGTTCTTCAGTTAGGTCTTGAAAACGTGGAGAATGGAGATGGCACAATCTCTCTGGGAACCTTTTCCATACAGTTGGAAAACATATCTCCTTGTTTGAACCTCTCTGGATTCAGTACTTGTCATGTAGACAAGCACTGCTGTGAAGTGATCGTCTGCGTTTCCTTGCTAACCTCCTTTTAGATACTGGGAGTATCTGTTATAGTATATATATATATATCTATATATATAGTATCTGTTATATATATATATATATATAACACTGTGGAGTTATCTCTTCTCCAGCTTGAATATACCAAGTTTCCTCAGTTCTTATGTGTATTTCTGCTGCTGACCGTGGTGGTGACCATTCCCTTAAGCACACCCCAACTTTTTTCCTATGTTGTAAGGGGTGCATGTAGTTAAAAGTGATCATTATCCTAGATGTGTGATAATGGCTGCCAAATACAAGGCGATTAATCACTTCCCTTGATCTGGCTATGCTGCTATTAATACAGCCCAGGATGCTGTTAGCTCTCTCTGCTCCTGTGCTGTGGTGCTGATTAGTGGCTGTTGGTCATGGTTACCAGGTTCTTGTTAGCATACCTTCTATCCAGCCAATTACAACTACACCACTTTAGGGTGGCCTTCTTTCCTAAATTTTGTTCTTTGCACATGTCATTGTTGAATGTCAGAAGGTTAATTCTGGCCTATTCTTTCTCCATGACTAGAGAATGGCAGCACTTCAGTTGTGTGTATCAATTGTACTGTGTCGTGATCTTCCCTCACCCAGTTCACTGTTCGCTGCAGGTATTGTGAGACTGCACTATTGGCTTACTCCAGGTGGTGGTTGAAGCTGTTAAACAGGTCTTAGACAGACCTCTACAGTATTACAGCCATTCCAGCTACTACCATCTGGGCTTTTTCCCAATCAACTTTGTCTCTTTCATGAGCCCAGAAGAGAAAATTGTCCTAGAAGGAATTGCTTTGTAACCTTCCAGGGCTGAAATGAAGCTCAGTGGTTTATAGTTCCTTGGCTTCTCCTTTTTACTTTTGCCAAATATAAGTGTGACTTTTGCCTTTCTTCATTTGCCAGGGACCTCCCCCAATCTTTCTGACCTTTCATGATGATAATGAGCAATGTCATTCTGAGTTTAGCCAGCTTTATCAAAATCTTTGAATGTAGGTGAGCTGACCTCTACAATTCTATGGGTTGAGTTCTCACAGGTTATCTCAGACATAATCCTCACCTATTGCTACCAATTGTTCTCCTTTTAGTGTCCTTTTACTGACAGTAGAGGCTTGGGAATAGACCATGTCATGGAAAATGGAGGACAAAAAGGCAGGGAGTATGCTGACTTTCTCTCTCTGCTGTTGGTAAAATAGCTGCTTTGTGTAGAAGTCTGTTCATGTTTTCTTTCCTACCATAACAGTGGTAAAATCCCTTCTCATATTTGTCATCTTTTGTGAATTTTAATTCTAGGTGCCTTTTCTAACGCACCTTCTTTCCATCCCTATGTACTTAAGCAATCCTTCACAATTTTTCCTTGGCTTCCTCTCCCTGGCTCTGTCTCCTATTTGCTGTTGTTTGGCCTTGTAATTTTCTCATGATACACCTTTTTATCATGCCAGACTTTCTATACATTTGTTTTCTTGAATACCAGGAGGACTGATGTAGTTCAAGAACTGATTGAAATTTTGAATTGTCTGCTATTGAAATAATGAAATTCTGAGTAGAATTATCAGGGTTTAAGAATGGTATTCCCAATTTAGTGTTCCTACATAGACACTCCAAACAATGTGCTGCTCAATCATTCCCCTCTCTTCTTCCTCCTTCTGTGGCAAGGTGGAGAGGAGAATTGGACTCACAAAAAGTAAAGATCATAGGCTGAGATAAGGACACTTTACTGGACACAACAATGAAATAAGACAATGAACTGTAACAGCAACAATACTAATAACAGAGTGTACAAGGAAAAAAAGTGATAGACCACCCGTGATTGCACACTGTGGAAACACCCAACCATACCCAGTCCCTCTGCCACACTACCCACAAGGGAGCCCTTCTCCTGTCCCCAGAAAATGACATGAGGTGGTACAGAATGACCTCCAGGTCCTAGCCATGGCCACTCCTGGCTACTGCATAAATTAACCCTGTTCTGGCTAGAACCAGGGTAAGAATATAGTCAGGTATTTGGAAACTTGAGGAGCAAGCTTTGTACTTTAAACCAGTGCTGATAATGCAAGATATGATATCTTTCTGAAGAGAACTAATGTGTTAATTAAAATATGATGACTTCTGTTTTATTACATGTAATCTGGAGACCCTATCCAAATTATCAAATTAGTTTATGACTGGAAGTCTAACACAAGCCTTGGTAATGGAAAAGAACATAAACATAACTGAGAAGTTTTTCTTAGAAAGAATATATAAGTTTCTTGACTTAAAAAAACATAAGGCAAGCAGCTTCATAAGTCATTTGATGTGCTGATATGATGTGATACTCAGATTGTCTTTTAAAAATATGTAGAATACTCAACATAAGTATTTTTGATTAAAATGTTCTAATGTTGAAACTTTCCAGATTAGAAAAAGAGTGTTTCTCCTCAAACAATCAAATGAAAGAAGTGATTGAGGAGAAGAAGAAGGTAATTATGGACCTCTCTGCAAGACTAGGGAATGCTGAAAAAAGCTGCAGTGAATTACAGAGCGAACTTGCAATGGTAAGACAAAAAGCCTATGGCACTTGTTGTTTTGGTTTTTTAAGCATGCTCTGAACATAATCTGCATTTGCTGTGCTGAGCTGTGGAATAAATCTGACTTTGTGTTACTCTGATTTTTTATTTATATTACTTTGTTTTGTGAAACAAGAGTAAATATAAATAAGATATTGGAGAAACTAATTCCAAAATGCATTTTAAGTGATACACTAAGTATTTAATTGAGGAATTATTTGCAGAAAACAGTTATTTCAAACAAGCCTTTGCATTCCTAATGAAGAAGACAATTTGTAAATATGGACTGTAATTTTTTGTGAAGAATGTTCTATCTTCCTATCCAAGCTTTTTTTCCTCAGGCTTGATAAGTTACCATCGTAGACATGATTATTTCACATAATGTTTTTCATGCAAGCATTTGACTGCAAAAAGTTTTTGAAAATGTCTTCTTTGAAGGTAGCAAACTTTTTAGTTGATTGGGGTTCTTTTTCGTTAGTGTGCATTTGTCCTGTTGGATGTATTTTACAGGATTATTTTCTGAAATATGTTTCCTTTTATATGACCAGTTGGTGCCTTCCCACTGTCTCTACATATCCCAACTCTGAATATCAATTTTGCCATCCTCTTTAATAGCATGAGGGTCAAAACAAAAAGCTTAGGTTACCTTCATTAATAGACATAGATGAAGGGATGGAAGTGCGCCCTTAGCACATTTGCTGATGACACCAAGCTGAGTGGTGCAGTTGGCACAGCTGAAGGACAGGATGCCATCCAGAAAGACCTGGACAAGCTGGAGAAGTGGGCCCATGAAAATCTTCTGTTATTTACTAAGACCAAGTGCAAGGTGCTCCATCTGGGTCAGGGCAACCCCTGGTGTCAACACAGGCTGGGGATGAACAGATCAGAGGAGCCCTGCCCAGAAGGGCTTTGGGGGTGCACGTGGGTGAGAGGCTGGATGTGACCCTGCTGGAAGAAAGAAAGCCAAATATGTCCTGGACTGCATCCAAAGCAGTGCAGTCAGCAGGGCAGAGGAGGGGTTCTGCCTCTCTGCTCTGCTCTGGTGAGACCCCACCTGCAGGGCTGCATCAGCTCTGGGGTCCTCAGCATAGAGATGGACCTGTTGGAGAGAGTCCAGAGGAGGCCACCAAGTTATTACAAGGATGGACAGCTCTGCTATGAGGTAGCCAGGAGAAGAGAAGGATTTGGGGTGGCCCAATTGTGACCTTCCACTACCTGAATAGAGACTTTCCAGAACAGCACGTAGTAAGAGGACAAGTGGAATGGCTCCAAACTGAAAGAAGGTTTTCATCAGATATTAGGAAAAAAAAATTTATTGTGAGAGTTGTGAGGCACTTAAACATAACAAAAATTTATGAAACATAACAAAGAAACTCATAACAGAGAAGTTGTGAATGTCCTATTCTTGGAAGAGTTCAAGGCTGGGTTGGAGGGGACTTTGAGCAACCTGGTCTAGCATTAGAACTAGATGAACTTTAAACTGAAAACCTTATCTCTCTTCATTGTATAGTAGCATTTGTAGTATTTCTATACTTAGCCAATTTTTTTTTCAATTGTAAATTTCTGCTCCTGCTTCCTCTTGGACTTATGAGTCTAGGAGATGACCACAATCTCTTTCCTGCTACTAGTAGGCAATTGTGCTATTCAGTATATAGGAGCAGAGATCTGCATCAGAGAGTTTTCAGATTTGTTGGTGTCTACTCTTCAGCTGATGGAATTACTTCATACATTGTCTTAGTGTTATCCACTTCCCAGGTAGATTGTTAACTAATAAATTGAAGAAAAATAAAACTAAAAAAAACGTTTTTTCCTTTGGGAGGACACATCTTCTTCAATGCAAGCATTTAAGTATTAAAAGACATTTTCTGCCTCAGTAAACCTGAAAAAATAATTTTATCAGGCACAGAAAGAATACAAAGAAAAATTCCATAGTAAAATATATGTTATACCTGACAAGAATTCAGGACAAAAGTCTATTCATGCTTCAGGCTTATTGGTAATTACAACAGTATTAAATGGTGTACTCAAAATGAGCATTGTGAAACTGAAAGTAAAAGCAAATAGATTGCCCCACTTGAAAGAACTGTCTTATTCATATAGCAGGTTGTTTTAATTGGTTTACTGGAATTGTTTCAAGCCACAAGACTGTCTTGAACAGGTAATAAAAATACTCATTTTCTGAAGAGTTGTATTAGTGGTCCCCTGTGGGATTAGATTTTTATCACCTTGGATGGCCTTTTATTTTTCCTGAAGACTTTCGTATTCGATTGGGAAGCAGGAGTGCCTGTGTGTCGTCTTGTTTACTCAGTATAGGCAGCTTTTTTGTTATTTTTCTTCCCAAAATAAAAAACAGAAGGCTATTGCAGAAACTAAGTATAAATAACATTCGGTATACTGTTATTAGGCTTCCCCTTACTTATACTAAAATTGTGTGAAATTGTCAGTGCGTTCTTTTCCCTTTATTTCCACATCCTGCTTTCTTGATCTGTTAATTACTTCCTTATATTTTGTACTATTATTGACGTCCTGAATACATCTTTTCCATTTCAGTCTGGTAATCTTAAGGTTGTTTCTCATGGTACTGTTAACATACAAATTAATGTTTTCATTTGTAAAATATTTGTAAGATACGCATAGTACATTATTTTGAAACTTTATATGAAAAAGTTATTTATTTTTCCTTAATGAATCAGTTGAATGTGCAGTAAAGTAGTTACTTTGCTTGTAATTTTAAATACCAGCATGTTGCAGAAGTTTGCCAGAAACTTGCATGGGTCAAATGTGATAGGATCTGTTACTATCAAACAAAATTTCTTACAAATGCTTAGCATGAGGAAGCTCTCAATATTTGCATTATGTGTACTTGAGGAAATTGGTCTCAAGCTCATAATTATCTAGCTAGGGTTTCTAGAAATTTTTAGATACAAGAACAGGAATGTAGACTAGCCATTGTGATTTAACACTTTGTTTAATTTGAAAGAGCCCCAGCTGTATTCCTCCTCATGGAAAGAACAAGAGCTATCTTTATGAGTTTTAAGTCACTCATGATATTTACATTTCTAGTACCTAGTAGTGGATGATTTTAGCATGGGACAAGCAGGAGATGTTAAACCTTTATTTTATGAGAAATGCAAATTGAAATTTGGGAAACTTGTCAGTTCATCAGAATGCATATTAGGAAAGTGAAATAATTCAAATATTGTGTCTTAGTATAAATTCCTTTAATTTGGAAGGTGTATTTATTTGCATTCCTTTTAACAGATTCTATCAGAAGTAGCATAATCTGTATGTAAGTTCTGTAATAGATTGCACACAGCTTGTGTTTTTCCACATGGCTTGTAAATCTTTCTTTTACAGCCAGACCTGAAGTCATGTTTGCATCTCAGCTGTCCATAAACACCTTGTAGGTTGTCATACGCTGAATGTCAGTACAGAAATATTTGAGAATCTAGTTCCAGGATGCACACACTAGGCATTGTTCTTTAGCAGAAGTTGCCTAGGTATTGACTTAACAGACCATGAAGGACCCTGAGGATTATGATTCTGTTCTACAACTTCTGTGGAATAGAAACTGGTACACAGTGGCAAACATGTAAATATCATCTAGGCAATTTAATGTGGACAGTTTATTTCGGTTTAAAAAAATATCCCAGTCATGATACACACTCTTCTTTAATTTCGTGCATTAATTGTTAAGGGTTATTTTATTTTGATTGGTTTTTTCCTGCCTTAACACAGGTGGAGAGTTTTCTTCCCAGCTCTTACTTCTGTTATTGTCCTAATGTAAGAAGACTAGTTATTCTGAAGCATGTGCTTAAATGATCTTCTGCAAACAAACCACTTTTTAAATTTATTTTGAAGTGCAGAGGTCACTCAAGCTGTGATGTCCTGGTGTTGGAAGACAGGCGTCTAAAATCTAAATCTGCAGTTCTCAAAAAATTTTCTCTGACTTGGACAAAAAAATAAACCTCAAGACCCAAGGAGATACTTCATAATATTCTCTCCCAGCAAAAGTTGTTACAAATCTCTTTTTGTGGGAGGGACAAGAAGGATTTCAATAAAACTTGAGTATTTTGATTAATATGTAAGACTGAGATACAAAATTTCTTGAGAGATTGCATTTAACTTACACATGGCAAGACTCTTGTAGAGATTTTTGAATTTTCCAGATATAAGAAAATAAAAGTATTCAATAGTTTGAGAACTTGAGCAAAAATAAATAGAAGCCTAAGGAGAGAGTTTGTCAGTGATGGTTTTGTTTTGTTTTTATAATACAAGTTATGCCTGTTTACCGAAAAATTTGTGCCACTTTTCTGCTTTACAGAGCATCACTTGAGTAAAATCGGTGTTTTGTGAACTGTGGAGCAGTCTTTTGTATTTCTGTAAATGCTTTGATTTGCTGCCCCCAAGGTCATGCCTGGTAAACATTCTGATACTTTTGTAAAGAATTTACATAACCACTTTTCAAGGCATATCTGAACATGCTGTTGCTTGGTGGCTATGTGGATAGTTCTGGGTTTGGCTCTTACTCTGCCATCACCAGTCGGAATTTGTACTACATACTGAGTGGGTTAATTAGTCCATATGAAAGAGAGCCTCCCCAGGAACCCCTTGTGACTGCAGACAAAGCAGAGAAAATTTCTCAGGAATTAAAGCAGTTCATTGTACATCTGGACCCTAACTCCCTGATTACTACTGCAGTGGTTTTGTTAAGGCAAGGCCTCAAAGTTCCGCCCACATGAAAAATAAAGTTACTGACCTTGAGATACAGATTCACATTTGCAGCATCAGATTCTGTGGGCTGTCCTGGAACTGTGTATAGAGTTCACATTTATTTTAGTCAACCATGGCTTTTGCAAAATGCTGCAAAAACAATGGGACATCATTTCTATATGGGAACAGGAACAAAAATCAAATACTGATAGTTAAGGAAAATATGTCTACAATCAAGTTAGTAGGAACTTGTCCAGATAAATAAAAATACCTTTCTGGAAGATTAACACAAGTCTGACAGTGAATGGAAGAATTTTATAAGCAGTCAGTTTTCAGAATAGTCCAAGTTATCCTTACAGATAAAGAGAGAAAGTATTTGGAAAAAAGATTTTCTCCTCATTGGAGTTTACAGTATTTTAAATGAAAAATGCTTAGCTTCTCTTTATTTCCTTAAAAGCTCAATTTTGTTTTGAAATTGGTGATTAAATTAATATGTTGCCAAGCATATTTTCTGCTAAAATGTTTTTGTCCTCAAGAGTCGTTTTATGATAATAGGAACCTTTTTTAAGGATATGAAGTTTGTTTCAGGGAAGCATTTTATATGGTAAAATTCAGCATATGTTCTGGGTTCAGGAAGTATGATTTTTCTTCCATGTTATTCGGTTTTTTTGTTATTCAGTTTGGAACATATTGTGAAAATGGAATTGTCTTTAGGGACTATGGGAAATACTATTATATGTTGAGAATTTTAAATTCTTAAGTGTTCATGGAAATTTCACTCATCTTAAGGACCTGGAATTCCCAAAGGCAGGTTCTTTGAGTGAAGACTGAGGTGAAAAAAAGCAATGAGAAGGCCTTTTCTCTCTCCTGATCACTGCCTTGTTAGCAATGGGCCACATTTTGCCTCATCCTTCTTTTGGAGGTGATGTACTTCAGAAATCTTTTACGGCTGCTCTTCATATCCCATGTCAGATTCAACTTCAGGTGGATTTTGGCATCCCTAAGGATATCCCTCTAGGCTTTAACGATGTATCTGTATTTTTCCAAGTTTAGTATGTCTGAACAATCTTCTTTATGCTTCCTTATTAATACTTGGTCAGGAGTCCCCTGCATATCCATACAGACCTCACGTTTGATTTTTAAGGTTATTTTCAAGGATCACTGTCTAGGTCAAGAATGGTCCATTCTGGTGAAGAGGAAGTCAACAAAGTCATTAGAAGACTTATAAATTTTAATTGAGTTTATAACTATTTTTCCACCCGTTTACTAATGGGATCTGTGAAGCAAACTCTCCTTATGTAAAGGCTTTAGCAGTTTTCTTGTCAACTGATTTCCCTTTTGAAATAACCTAGGAAGCAATTACACCTCTACTTCTCCAGTAGTTCTACAGGAATGGCAAAACATGTTGATGGATGGAATTGTTGAGAAGGATTGTAATCACATATCCTGGAACAGCTGAATCTGTCAGCTGCAATTGATTGTGTTTGACTCTATACTTGTACACTCCATTTTCCTTTTCAAAGTAAAGTATTATGCATACTCTCTGTGTTTGTTCAGACCGAAGAAAACTAAGCAAATAATAGCTACTGCTGTAAACTATCTTGTGGAGAAGATGGAGGTACACTCTCCTTGGATCTGTGCATTCGAAGTAGAAGAGAAAACAGGAAAGTTATAATTATCTGTAAGGGGAAAACAAAAAACTTCACAATGCAGATTGTGAGATATTGGAACAGGTTGCCTGGAGGGTTTGTTGAAATGTCATCTTTGAGGATACTCAAAACTTGACAGAACAATGTTCAGAGCTGCCTAACCTCACTTCGACCATACTGTGCTGTGAGTGGGGAGTGGGACCAGATGACCTCCACAGGTCCTGTCAGCTTAAATTCAAGATTTTATGACTGTATATGTTTTTATTAGATACCTGTCAGTGAGACATAAGAAATCAGATCAATAATAGATCCTTTTGGACTGTGCCTGGATTTTTAGCAGTGTAATTTATGGCAATTTTTTCCTTAAATTTCTGATAATGGGGACAGTGATTGAAAATAGAAGTGAGAAAGGAAAGATACTAGATATTTTGCAGTTCAGGTAGAGAGACTGGCTAGTGTAAGTAATTTCCTTTTGATCTTTATTGCTGTTGAAAAAGGGACTAAAATTGACTTCAGAAGTATAGATATAGTTAGCAAATAAAGCATAGAGAAGCGGTGAAGGCTGAATAGACTGGAACACACTGACTAAATTATGGTAAATTAACTAAACAAAATAGAAAATTTGGATGAGAAGATTGAAAAAAAATTCTCAAATTTTACTTTTCCATAGAAAATGTTTTTCTGGGAAGATTTAGTCTCACCTTCTTGGTGCTGGAGTATTTTATGTAAAAAAACCATTTATTGTGATGTTTTCATATTATTATATTTCCTTATTTTTTATTTGTGAGATGTCTGAGATGATATCAGTACACAAGAGTAAAATACTTTGTTGTGCTTGCATCCCATAAAATATTTTTACCAGATCTCAACATTTACAAGTTCTATTTATATAGATAATTTTATGGAGAAGGAATTAAACCTTGGTTATTTTTCAATATATAGAAGTGATTTGGAAATTCTTTATGAAGTGTAATACAAACTCTCACACAAGGAAAAGCGTGTAAATGCTACAGGGGACCTAACACTGAAATACACATATGAATAATATATTAGTTGATATACAGTACATATAATTAAAATTGAAAGAGTAAAGCAAATTTATAAAATATTTAAACTGAATAGTAAGGAACACTGCAGAGAATTAAATGCATTTCTTGTTTTTTTTAGTCCTGACAGTTATATGCTACCAGTATGTAGCAGTTTTCCTGGGGAGGATGTTTCCCATACATAAGAAATTGCCTGGGTTCTTTGACATGCAATGAAGCATAACTAAAGCAACAGTCTCTAGATATGATAGAAAACAGTAGAATTTTTCTCAGTAAAAAAGGTTAACTTTCGTTTACCAAGTAGAAATGAAATTACACAAATATGTTACAATTTAGAATTTAGAAATAAATTGAGCAGTTAGAAGTCATGTGGCATCTTTGACCAGAACCTTTGTCATAAGAAAATTGTAAAGTTATTTAAATAGTTTCCTCTTGAGGAGGGATGGAGGGATGGTTGGCTTTCTTTTTTTTTTTCTTTTTTTTTGCTTCCTTTAGGTTTTCTAAATTGCTGAATTTTTGTCAGTCAGTCAGCAGCTAAAATCAGACATTTCCTTGAAAAGTCAAAACTCTGTATACTCAAAAAGACCTTGGTCTTGTCTGGAATTATGGATACATGTCTTTGAAAACTGCAAGTTATCAGATATAAATTGAAGGATTTATTTGGTATAGTCTTTCTATTGTAGTGATTTAAAAAAATCTGATGTAGAACTTTTCTGACCTCAAAAAATTTGGTGTCTTGATTTGAACAATAGACTGCACTTAGTGAACAGCTTTCTTTAAGAAAATTTGGTGATAGGGGCTAAGAACTCTGTAGTTTTATGTTCCATGCACAAGGATGAGGTTTTGGTATTGAAGAAATCCCTGTCTAGCATGGAACATATTAACAATTGAACTAGGCAGGGTTTGCAATGAGAATAGGTGTGGGATTTGACTGAGTGCCAAATCATGGATTTCTAGCCTGTCTGCCAGTAGTTGGGTGTCTTTCTGGATGCCCTTGTAGGATGTAACAATAGATTTCACTGCTTGCATAGATGGGCAGAATTTAGTGTCCATTAAGATACTTTTAAAGCAGAAGATTATGAAGACTATGTTTTTGTACAACGATCTTTTGTTTTGCTTTTGAAATCCTTTCGTTTTATGTTGTGTGTTACAAGGTTCTTATTTGTTATGTCATGCTAGGTCTCTTGGCTTGAGAAAAGACATAAAAAGAAATACAGTAGAAATTTAAATTTAAAAAGGAAATTTAAAAATTCTGTTTACTTATTTTAATGTGTTTTTCCCCACCCCCTCTTGTCTTGTCTGTTCCCCCTGTCAAATAAAGGCCAAGAAACACCAGGTCTTTCTAACAGAGACGTATGAAAACAACATGAGAGAGCTGGAGTTACTCTTGGACAGCTTTGCTATGTCAGCCCAGCGGACAGCAGGTTAGTTGAAGGTATAAAATGACAGATGCATCTGTCAATGTTCCAAAGTCACTACATTGTGGGAATTCTGCAGATGCCTCTTGCATTCCCTCTTCTCAACATGCTTTGATTTGATGACATGATAAGAGCAGTTCTCACAGCAGTCAAATGGCCTTGCTAGCTGAGAAAGGGTGACGGATTGTGGACCTGCTGTTGTCAGCCCAGAGCTTGATTTACAAATGCTGGGGTGTATATGATCGGTCAGAAAAGGGCTCACTTGCTGTGCTCTAAATCCAACTGAGAAAAAAGTCCTTACAGTATACCTGCAAAGGGAACAGATGTTTTGCCTGAACTGAGCCAAATTCTGAGGCAACCTTCAGCAACTTAAAGGTCATATATTCAAAAAGGTTGTGTAGGACACATGATGCAACACAATACTTTTTACAGTTGATTGTGGACATGTACTATGTTGCATTCATTTAATCTGATACAGAACAAATATTTCCCTTTCTTCATTAAAAGAAATTGTAATTCAGTGGTTGTCACTCTGCTACCTGGCTTTATATATAAGTATTGTATCAGACTTAACAAACTGCTGCCTGGTTAGAAATTTGAAATAGTAGCTAATATAAACAAGTTGAACTTTAATGTCAAGCTAGTGATTTTTTTAAAGCTGAAAATTGACAATTTAAAAAAATTTCATTTAAAACTTAATTCCTGTTAGAAAAATTGCATACTAGACACAAAGTGCTTCCAATTTACAGTGAAAGTAAACAGGAAGAAAACAAGTAAAATGGAGTGTTCTGGCACTTTTTAGCAACAATAGACATAAATGAGTTGCTAAAAACACTTTGAAATGAAGATACACTTTTTTGTATCTTCACAAAGAGTTTTTTTTAGGGCCTGGTGATACTGAATTTCAATAAAGAAACAACTTCTTGGGATTTCTCTTGTCCTTAAAAGGTGAGCTTGGATTCTGTCATGCATTGATTTCCTTGCATAGGCCATATGCTTCATTGTTTGGGACTGGTACCAGTTTTATTCTGTAATTATAAATGTGATAATACCTGTAGGTTTACAGTTGAAAAGCTCTTTAAAGACTGTAGGTTTTCCACAGTTTTGCAAAGTTCCACATGCTTAAAAAGGACTTGAGTAAATCTGGGGAAGTTACTTAAGCAAGTAAGTGCAATTTCCAAAGCAGCAATTGTCTTTTGGATGGTAAGCCTTGCTAAGAACAGCTTTAACTTGTTTCTATAATATGAGAAATTTAATAACAGTACCTTTAGTATTAATTTGCTTTGTCTGGGATAAACTTTTAAACTAATTTAAATTGGTCTTTTTTTTCAAGCTTTAGGATCTGTGAAGAGGCTCTTGAGGCAGATAGTAGAATTTAGCTTTGCAGTGGATTGCCTGAGTCCTTACAGTCAATTCCACTTTTTTACTATTAGAATAGACATTGACTAAGACTTTTGTCCGACATATTTGCTATGCTTTTAAGTTTGAAACTTAAATTTAATGCTTTGCATTATTATATTATCACTGTCGTGTACTTATAAGTTTTTGTATTTAATAGCATTTATTCAAAATTTTTAAAAATTATTATTATATTTGAAAGGGAATACCTATGTGCTAATAAAAGTAAAAATCTTAAATAAATCTTTTTAGTCTAATTACTAGATGAGGGGCTACATTAGCCACAGCTGATAGGGAAGTCTGTCTTGTTCTTGTGGTCAACATTGAACACAAGGGGTTGAGAGATCTACTTAAAAATCTGTCAGTATTAAAGATCCAACACTAAAGATTCAGCCCCTTAATTCAAGTGCTGATCAGTCTATGATTATTAATCTATACAGTAAAGAGAAGATAATGCTATCTTTTTATTGATAGTACTGATCATTGGCCCAGTTGATGTCGGCTGATGCCAGGCACCTATGAAAGCTGCTAACTTTGCAGCTGGACAGAGGAGAGGAAATTTAATATAGGGTTCATGGTTAGGACCAGGAGAGTTCACTCATCAAATACCATCACAGGCAAAACAGGCTTAACTTACAGATATGAACTTACTTACAGATCAGAACATTAGAGCAGGATAAAGAGAGGTAAAACAAGCCCTTTAAAAACACCTTCCCCCCCATCCCTCCCTCTACCTCCTTTGCCAGCTGTACCTCCTACCCAGCTGGCACAAGGAGACAGGGAATGGGTGTTACATTAGTTCATCACCTGTGGTTCATCACCTGTGGCTTCTCGTGCTGCTCAGGGAGAGGGAGTCCCTCTCCTGCTGCACTGCAGGGTCCCTCCCACAGCAAACAGCTCACTGAGAGCTTCTCCAGCGTGGCTCCATCTCATCAGCAACAGCTCCCTCCAAACTGCTGCAATGTGAGTCCATCCCACAGGCAACAGTTCTCCCAAAACTGCTGCAGCCTGGGTCACTGTTCCGTGGGGTGCAGTGCTCCAAGGACAGGCTGCTCCAGCCTGGCAGCAGGAGCCCTCTCTCCACAGGCCTCCCACAGGATCTCAGCCTCCTCCCGGGTATCTGCCTGCTCCAGTGTGGGGCTCCTCCACGGGCTGTGGGCGGATCTCTGCATCCCTGTGGCACCGCATGGGCACAGCTGCTTCCCCATGGGCTGCACCACGGCCCGCAGAGGCATGTGGGCTCTGGTGCCTGGAGCACCTCCTGTCCCTTCTTCTGCACTGACCCTGGTGTCTGCAGTGTTGTTCTTTTCACGTGTTTCCACTCCTCTCTTCTCTGTACTGACAATTACAGCAGCCAGCAGCATGTCCATCTTTGGAGCCATGAGGGATTGGCTCTGCTGGACATGGTGGAAGCTTCTAGCAACTTCTCACAGAAGCCACCCCTGAAGCCTCCCCCCACCATCAAAAACCAGCCCATGAAAACTCAGTGCAGATTAAAACCTAAATAGTTTTAGAAAGCTTTTTTTTTCCTTTATGCACGTCAAAATAACAAGCAAAAATCCATGTTTTCTCCTTTTTCAGTGACCTTTATATATTTTCCAAAGCATTGTTATTCTCATGGGTTCATTTGCATGAATTCACTTTGTATCTTTTCAGTTTATCGCATTGTGCAGTTATTCAGCAATAGGGTATGTTCTTAAGAGTCCTCTGGAAAAAGTAGTTATGGTCGTAGTAATCTGAAAAAAGGGTGAAATGGGTGCAAAGTCCTAAGAGTGTTAGCTGCTTTGAGTTAGCATCACTTTTTTTTTGGTCAAAAATCTAAAACACACCACCATATGAGCTGTTCTGAAGAGAATTATCTCTTTTCCTACCCTTGGCCCAGTACAGCTAGTAGAAAGTCTGAAACAGCAGATTTAGGAGTTTATTCACTTGTATACTTCTGTAAGACTCGTATGGAACTTGGCATTTATCCCAAATTCTTCCCTCAAACTCTTGGGCAGTACTGGGTGCGCACTTCAAGTACTGGGTTGCGTTTTTTATTGCATTGCTGACATCATGCTTCTGCCACAACAGAGTGTGTTTGGATTATGCTGCATGTCTCCTGCACAGTTGTATGAAGTCAGACAACATTTGGGCAGCATTAAAGCCACAGGTCTGTTTTCAACTGGTAGACTGAATCTGTATTTCTATTGGCAGATTGAGCTGCCTATAAGTAGGGTTAGAGCAAAGGGAAGGAATGACAGCATGAAAAGTTTACTGCAAAATTCTAATTTTGGCAAACATGATATTAATAACATCATTGCAGGTTGGGACTTAAAATATGAAAATACTTTATTTAGACAGTTTGACAAAAACTATGATATGGAAGATAACTCTTGGATAGACTTAATACACATTGTTTTAAACTGAATGAGAATTGTTTGTTACCACTTTGCTAGAGCTACAAGTATGAAAAAATAGTGTTTATTTTTTTGTGCAACAAGATCAACGCATAATGTTCCTACAATGGGTAGTAGTGAGAGGTTGGTCTTTTAAATAAGAAGATTGGACTGGAGCTCTCTGCATAGCTATAGCTGTGGTTATGTGATAAAAATTATCCTAAGGTCACAGTCAGCACTTTCTTCAATGTGAAATCTTCTCAAAAGAGGTCAGATTTTATGAATTCTTCTTAGGTTGGTTTTAAGTGTAACACAGTTGTTTGGGATATCTCTAGGATTCACAGGGCTCTGAAGTGTCATTAAGAAACTCTTGTTTTTTCCCTGACTCTGCAGACTTTTAGAAACTGTGGTAAGTAGGGGGAGTGGCTGATAGGACAGAGGACAGAGGTCAGTCACTGGGATGTGCATGCTGTAGAGCCGATCTTGCTCCTGCTGCTGAAAGCAATCTTGCAAATATGTGTTGCTTTGAATAGGTGGGACTTTGTAACACCTAGTCCAGCCTGAACAGCACTTTATACTTTCTGGTATTATCAAGTCAGGAGATAAGAGGCTAACTAATTGAAAGCATTTTGGCAATACGTTCTGACTTGTGCACTTAAGTAAGTTTTCCACTGAGTTCTATTGGTGTATTACATGTAGCCTACAAGAGGAATTTAATTATTTTTATACAATGCCGTAGTAGAATGTCATGCTTATTAGATGACACTAATTATAGAATATTTTTTAAGTGCCCTGCAAGTATGTAAGTGGACCTCCTCTGATAAAGTTTTATGGAGAGCTAAAGAAAAGTCTCAGACTTTAGTACCTGATTTGACTTCATGAGCCACCCTGTGTAAATTGCTTAGTGACACTGGTGATAAGCACCTCTATCATTGTTTAGTTGTGC
This sequence comes from Melospiza melodia melodia, assembly GCF_035770615.1. NCBI lineage: Eukaryota > Metazoa > Chordata > Aves > Passeriformes > Passerellidae > Melospiza > Melospiza melodia. The sequence goes on from NC_086226.1 coordinate 49,560,185, forward strand.
TGGGAGTTTTGATGATTTAGCTTTCCTGGATTTAAAATTCCCCAGATATTTTCACTTTTGCAAAATAAGGCTGCTATTATAGTTGGTAAAGATAGTTTTCCTTATAGAATGTGTTAAAAATTGTTGAAACGTTGATACTATAATTTGCCAAACAGTAAGTGATAAAAGTTTTTTTCTAAGAATATAAATAATGCTGAGAGGAATGGTCTGTCAATAACCTAGTATTGTGGTGTAACACCAGGAAAAAAGAAAAGTTTGTTCTTGGAAACTGAATATCAGCTGACATCTGGTGACCTCTCGATCAATACAGTGTTGTTTTGCTTTTTTGGCACATTGTTCTATGCACTTTGAAATGGTCAGATTTGTTCATATGTCCCCAATAAGGGCAACAAGATCAGAAATCTCAATCTAAAGATTTAATAAATAAGTTTAGTGTGTGTATATAATTGTTATATCAGATTTATAACTGAACTGTTATATAGGACTCTACAGACAGATAATATTTTTTTTGTCAAATCCTTCAGAATAAAATTTAATATAATTTAAAATGTTATCAAGTCCTCTCCAAGCATAACATAATCATATGATCTTTGGCTCAGTAAGGCTTTGAGTAAATGAAGTACTGCATTACTATATGCATGCTCAGTCACAACACCAAAATAATGTCAGGAAAAGTGTAACATTCTTAACTTTCAGACAACATGTTTTTCAAAGTATATAATTGTGTGGTTTCAAAGTTGGCTTGTCTGACTGAATGACACAGGTTTGACTACAGTAGGAATAAAATGTGAGACTGCATACCAAATGCATTAGACATAAATGTAATCCAGAATTTACAGTTCTGTATCTTCTATTAAAGCTTTTAAACAGATGTCTTTTAGCTCTATTTGCTATGAAAGCATGGCTATACAGCTGAATCTCTCATGGCAAACAAGGCTGCTCTTCAGTGTTCTGTATTGTCACTGAAGCCCTAAATAATTCTAATACCTCACATCCAGGGTGGGTAATTTTCTCTCTGTGGCTTTAAGGCTTAATTTTTGTTCTGTGTTTTCCTTCAGGCACTTGTGAGGACAAAGATAAACCTCTGAGCTGCTCTGTCGTTGAGACTTTGAGGTGTACCTTGACAGCTTACCAGAACAAGCTGGAAGATACGTCTAATGAGGTAGCACTTGCAATGTTTGGCTCTATATGTATTGCATTTGGCCTGCAGCAGAACATACACTTTGCTTGTAAAAAAACTGCAGAAGAGTGGGAATGTTGAGTAGACAGCTTCAAGTATGCCTGAAGAAAAAATCTCTGTCGCTACTATTTCTCTAAGCTTTGCCCTACAGTAAAGTTTCACATTTGTGGGGACAGGGAGAACAGTTTTTTGTCTTTCTAGTTTAATTTGCTTTTCTAGTTCAGTCGTTTGGGGTTATTTTCAAAAAACATTTAGAATAACAAGCCGCTCATATATAGAATGTTAGTTAGAAGATAATGATCTAAGAGGGCAGCTGCATATACTGCAGTGTTCCTAAAAACACAATGGTTGAGCCTCATTAGTCACTGCTATCAGGCATGCTCCCCCGTACTTCTAAAACTGGTATAATTTTCTGAGGAGAGTGTTTTCAATGGATTCTCTTTGGGAGCTTTTTTGCTATAATTTCAATAAAAATGTTAGAATACTGTCTTTACGTTATCTAATAAAATAATGGAAGTATTTCAATTTTGGGAAACTTACCCTTATAAAAAATCAGATGTTTTCCATGCAGTCCTTTTATATCACTGACTGAGAAGTTACAGTTTTGCATTTATTTTCTTGTGTGTTTTGCTAGTCTGACTAAATTACTCCTCTTGGGTGTAAATGTGTTATTAATTTGTGGCTTTAAAGGCTGTACAGAGAAGTTAACTGCACCATTAAAACTTTTTGTACAAACTTGTGATTAGACTTTGAATAAAACTGGCAAATACAGAAAGGCAAGGTGTGATGAGATTGTGAAGTGTCAGCATTCTTATTTAATTTCTAGGTTTTGTCTATTATTTTGACAAATGCATAGTCTAGCTAGTCATTCAACAGGTTTAAAACAATTAAAAATTAAAAATAAAAAAAGAAAACTATATTAGCTTTGCCCTTTTTAGTGGAAAGAATAGGTCTCCCACAAGACCTTTGAGTTTGTTCAAGGGACACAAAAATAAGTGACCATGGTAACAATTACACTTTTTAAACAGCAAGCACTGTTAAGTCTCTCCCAGCGAGATAAGAGAACTGATGTGTATAGTCATTATGAAACTCTTCTGAGACCCAAGTCTGGAAGCTGCAGAGTAACTAGGAACATATTATCCACAGCGAATTGTTATTTGGGAGGAGGAGCATCACGTGATAGGCAGCACAGTTGAAAAGTCGACTCAGCAGGCTTTGGCTTAGTGATGTGCTTTGTTGTGAAACTGTGCCAGAGACAGCAGTGGGGAGACCAAGGGGGTGGCTTCTAAGAAAGCAGAGAGAGTGTTCTGACAGAAAGAAGAATGAACTGTCAAGGAAAATAAATCGCAAGCAGAGCAGGACCAACAGATGACCTGCCACAAGACTTCCCAGTAGGACTGTGTGGGACTGACCCTGAAGTTGTCATATGGAGCCAGAGATCACTGAGCACCTTTGTGGTGCACAGAAAGGGCAGTGCTCTGTCCTTCTTGATTACCCCCGCCCCCACAGAGAATGCTGCTTTTGGCTTTTTATGTGTGAGATATGTTTAATAATAAAACTTTAATAATACAATAATGCACAAGGGGACTATGAAGGGCACTGTGCAATAAAACTAGGTTGTTTTAATACACAATAAGGAAGGGTTTTAGTAGCAACACAACAGTAAGCAAATTTTAGTGGTTTCCTTTATAAAAAGATTTTGAACAAGATCCCACATATTGATGAATTTATTAATATATGTGTACACCTGTATGTATATGTGAAGTACGCTGGTAAACTTGTCATGTGTCATCTTTAACTTACTGTGTTAAACATTTGATTAAAAGATCTGGTTAGTTTGTGTAGTCACACAAACTAACAAACTAGAAAGGTGTAGAAGTGTTTTGGGTTTTGAAGATAACTAACTTCTGACTTTCTGTATAGTGCAGATACCAGAACATGTTTGGATAGAGGGAAACTATTAGTAAACTAATAAAAAGACTGGAAATATTCCAGTAGCATTCTTTAATTTACTGTAATTATTTCTAAGGGTTCTGCTAAGTTTCCTGACATCAAAATATAAAAATAAACATTTTAAATGTAATTCATAAATTTTGCATATTAGGTGTTCTATTTCTGAGTTGCTCCTTAAATGTCAGGTGTTAGCAGCATCATCATAAAAACAGAGATACACATTATTTTGTTATGTAGTTACTGTTTTTGAAAGTAGAAAGTGAAGCTTGTACACATGGTAGTACCTCAGTACATATTAAGCAACCTCTGAGATTGCTTTTGCTTTTAACCCTAAAAGTCATTGTGCCTCTGTGGTACATTGATGCTTTTTACAGTATGTGAGTACTATCCAGTGCGCTGTAAAGAATCAAGCTTGTAGCTAGACAATTTCTGCAAATGGCCACTGACTTGAAAACTTGTTTTCTCAAACCACTCCCCGGATCATTATCTGAATTTACTACACTTTCAAGTGCATTTCAGAATCTGTGTTTTTGTCAGATATTTTGAGAGTTAATAGGATAGGTAAGAATGGACTCAGTTTGTTATTCTACCACTACTCTTCATTTTAAATCATTGTAAAAGATTATTTAGTGTTTTGTAATGGCATATTATTTAGATGGTATGTAGTACAAAAGCTCTTCAAGAAATTTAAATAAATTTTGTTTTTTACTTTCATGTATGAAATTCTTCCTTTATATTATATTGAATAGATCATTGCACCCTTTCTGTAAAAGCCTCTTTGACTTTCATATTTTTTGAAGCTTGAGAAAATGAAGGCTTTGTGTAAAAAGACGACAAAAGAACTTGAGGAATCTGAGGAGAAAATGTGTGCTTTAAGACAAGACCTGAAGGTAGGTTTAATGAACTTAGCATAAAATGTGAACATTTTGCAAAACCTATCTTTCTGGATTAAAAGTATTTTTTTTCTTATCAGAGTAAGTCCTGCTATCATTGTAGTCTATTGAGCAAACTAGTTTACCTCACACGTTTGTGTGAAACCATGCTGCTTTATCCTACTTATCACTGTAAAGCACATAATTTCAATGATTGCCCTTCTGAAATAATTAAAATACCTTGATAAATTTGCAAGTATTGTTTTATATTGAAATCATTATCAGGAATCTTTTTTGTTTAACTGTTTTTCTCAAGAAAAGGGAAAGAGAATTTAATTACCTCTATGCATATGAAGGTATATTTTTTTAACGATGTCAATTCTTTAGTTAATTGTTTTGTTTATGTTTGTCAGAAGGGTCAATGCATGTGATGCATCAAGTTCTCTTAAACATCTGTAAAGTATGCAGCCTAAAATTTCTTGGAGTAAAAGTTAGCTGAGATAAAAACATTGAGAGCTCTTTCCTTTAGTTTTGGAAATATTTTTTTTTCTTTCTGTTTTTGGCTGACACCACATTTGTAATGTCCTGTCTGGTTAAATCAATAGCCAAGGGAGTGAGCAAATCCTGAGGTTGTGTTTTAACTTAATCTCCCAACTAGCAGTGTATTATATTACTGCCAAAATAGAATGTCTGTAAACACAGCGTTTTTCAGGTTCTTTTTCTGAGGATATGCTGTTTTATGTTTTATGCAGTGCTTTTCTGTAACATTCATTGAATGTTCACATTAATGGATATGATGTGTTGTCACCTGTTATGAAGTTTCTTTACTAATTTATGTTCAGAAGATTTAGGACTTCTACTTCTGTTACGGCACTTTTTTAAGTCACCTAAAAATTTTGCAACCTTTGCAAGAGATACTTGTATTCTTCATGCACAAACTGAGCTTGCTACACACACAGGGTACTGGTTTTTATGCAATATGCCAGTTTTCAATCTCTCTAAATTTTTGGTAATAATATTGTATAGATGATCAAAATCTAGATCTAGTCTGAAAGCATTTCTATTAGAAATTTAAAATTACTTTAATATTTTAATGTTTCTATTTAGAAGAATAAAGCTTGTCATTTTCTGATTAATTTAGTGATATGTTTTGTATGATTTTATGGTCTATGAAGCTATGATTTTATGAAAAATAAACAATGCTTTCAGTTTGACCTTTTGCAAACTTTAGCAGTGCTGGAAATCCAGTGTAACTGCACCATATTTTGGCTCAGAGGGGGTATTATATTAAGTTCTATGTTTACCTGATGAGATTTTGGTGTTTGTTACATAACAGTATTTATGACTACTTCTAATTACTTATTTCCCATGGTCAACCTCCAAAGAGAGTCCTCACTTTTTTTTGTCTTGCATGTAAAGAATACGATGCACAACAGCATCTTTGTTGCTTGCAGACTCAGCCCTAACAGATCAGGGATTCACTTAAGAAAATAATGTATCTTTTCAATGGGTCTGAGAGCTTTGCGCTCTGCAGAGGATAAGTTGCATTCCTGTGTTCTGCATGTCATTTGTGGGGGTAGAGGGGACTGTGAAGTTTACTGTATCATGGAGCCTTTACCTGTCAGAGATGGATTTCCAATGCTGTCTAGTTGCAAGCTGTTCAAGAGGCCTATTGTCAATTTTGAAACTCTATTCTTGAAAGATAAAGTCCACCCAGCCTGGATTCCTGTGAATACATATGGTTATATGACTGTTTCTTTCCTCAGGTGATGAACACTTGGATAGGGTATCATTTTATAGAGTAAAATTTATACCAGCTTTTCTGTTAAATTCCTCTGTTTTACAGGAAGTTCAGGATACCATGGCTGATACCAAGAAAGAGTTAAACTATCTGCACACTAAGTGTGCAGACAGAGAGACCTTAATAGAAACTTTAAAAATGGAACTGCAGGATGTACAGCAATGCTGGGAGAAAGAGCAAGTACGTGCCACAGAATCTGAAAATGAAATCCAGAAGCTTACCAGGGCTTACCAGAAGGATATGGAGGTATTACTAGAGACAAGATGACTGTCAAAGAGTCTTTATTTAATCTCAGCTTTATACATTTACATACATCAGATGGTTACTCTTAGTTTTAACAGATTTATCCCTAAAATATGATTTTAAGATACGTATTTTGAAATATGTGTTTAATATCTACAGGATTTCAGGACATATTGGTTCTCCTTTCTTCTGTATCAGAACTAATAGCTTAATCATTCCCGTATCAAAAATTTTTGAAAAACAGACTTTATTTAAAAAGCAATGCCTGACGAACAATTCTTTCTTTCTTTCAAATTAAAAGTTAGCAGAAATGTTTTACAATTGAAACATGTAATATTGTCATTATCATGTGTTAATTACTGATCCACGTGTAAATTGATACATAGCAAATATGGAATTGAGGCAATTTTGCATGCATGCCACAAAACCTAGAAATTCTTACCTTTATCTATTACCTAATTGTAGTGTGCTATATGTGGGAATGGGTCTACAATGTCTTATTTCAGAACTATTATCTTTCTCCTTATATGTATTAACAGATGTTAATTTTGTTGCTTTTTCCGCCCAATAAAGTGGTTCTGTACTAGCAAGGGCAGTGATATACTTGTAGTTGTTGTGCATATTGAGCTCATTACTTCCACAAATTTGGACATGGATGCCAACTGAGTAAAAAGGAAACATTCTTTCCACCTCTTTTACAGTCTGGTATTTAAATAGGGTCCACATGAAGCAGCTGGAATTGTTACACACATCAGATAATGATTAAAGTGGAGGAAACTAGAAGTCTGGCTATATTGTAAAGTCAGCATGTCTACAACCCTGTGGTTGCATTCAACATGTGTGAATTGATTTGGGGTCTTGGAATCCTGTTTCTCATGCCAAATGGATAATTGTCATCCTAGTTTTATCACAGCTCAAACATCAAATGTAATGATGGTGGCACGCTGGATTTTCCTTGGGGAATTTGTAGATCTGTTAGAAACAAAGTTAAACTAAACTGAACTACAATTTATTTTTAATTGCCTAAAGCACCATGAGATAATTGTGAGAAAATACATGTAAGTGTAATGGCAAGAGCTCAGAACAATCCTACTTTCCAATCTTGGCCATCCGTATTTTCTTAATGGAAAATTTCAACCAAGGACCCTGGAAAATAATGGGAACCTTTGCAATAGTTTACAGACTTTGTCCTTGTGACTTTTGAGGTACAACTTGCTATTGTTGTCTTAATCAAAGTTGCTAAGTTGCATATATGTACTGAAAGCACTAAGGATGGAATTTCTATAGCATTCTATTGTTGCTAAAGTTTATTTATAACTTGCATCAATTTATTATATTACTGACTAAAATCAGTGTAAATGAATGAGGCATGGCTTGTGGAATTTAACTCATGAAGCTATAAGCCTGTTTTTTCTGGCCATTTGGTCTCATATATAATCCATACAAAAACAATTTAAAAAAGACTTCAGAGTGATAGTTGTATAAATAGTGTCTTGTGCTGCCAAGCCAATCAGAGGATTTTCTGCATGCTCTGCAGTTGTTGTAAGTGGATACAGTTAGAGTATAACTGAAAGTTTTACCATAAATAAATAAATTGCATATACTAATAGCATGGAATTTTTTATCTGTATCAGATAGTCATTGTGATAACAGCAGGACTGTTCTGTATTTATATAAACTATTTATATATTATGTCTGAATAGACACATTTTGTGAAAACTGTTTTCTTACATTCGCTTCAATATGTATGACTGCAAATATTAGCAATTATGGTATTTTGAAAAAGGTTTGTGAATGAGCTATGTGGGCTTTTTTTCACTTGCATGTAGTTCGTATTACTGCCCATGTAATGCACGTCTTTCAATTCTAACACTGTTCAGATACATCATGTAATTCTCCTTTTGTTTCAGGAGAAACTAACCTTCCTTCACAGCTTATACCAGCATTTGATAGCAGGCTGTGTGCTTATAAAACAACCAGAAGGCATCCTAGATAGATTCTCTTGGCCTGAGCTTTGTGTAATCTTGCAGGAGAATGTTGATGCCCTGATCTCAGACCTCAACAGGGCTAATGAGAAGGTAAGTGTCCTTAGGCACCAGCTACCTCTATTAAATTCAGTGACATTTGTCCACGTTGCAGTATCATTAAAAAGGACTGACATTCATCTTATTTCAAAAAGAATTTGGACGTTAATAATTCAATACCATTAATTATGGCTTGTCTACAACTCAGTTTGATGCCATTGCTGTGGGCATGTAAATGTGACTGAAGTCTGTATGAAGTCTCTAAGCTCCACTTTCAGTGCAGGACATGCTAATAGTACTAGCCAATATTAGCCACAGGGACCTAATTAAAAGAAAATAAATTAATCTTACTGATGAAGCAATTCAAAGAACTTAGTCATTTACACTAATAAAGCAAGTCTTTATTTTACCATAAAACTGAAACAAAATGCCCTTACTCAAGGAGTGTCGTCTTTAAATTATATGTTTATTATTCAGAGTTTATTATTTCATTTGAAAGAATGACAGTGTATTTTTTCATTTAATTGTAACTCATGGATTATAGAATTATATTCAGTAACACAAACAGAAAATACCAGTTTTTATAAAACATTTCAGTATTTGCTGTAGAGAGGAGCTGTAATTTTCAGGGTGCAAGTAAGCTTATGTGGCCTTTCTCTTCATAAATCCCTGCATTTTTAGGAAAGAAAAATCTCCTTTTAAATAAATTAAACTGACTCCACAGACTAACATATGACAGTCTTTAGAATTTCAGTTCGTTTTCTGGCTCCATTGATCAGGTCAGTCCTAAGACTAGTACAGCAACTCCAGAACTTGTCTCTGCTGACATTTTTTAAGACATAGTAGGGGAAAATCTTATTTTGACATTTTTCATCTTCAGGAGTGACCACTTTTCTGGTCTGGGTAAGATGCAGGGCTGGTTACAGTGAATTGTTTTAACTCTGCCCATCAATTAATAAATACCTCAGCAGTCAGTTGGACCTACCTCCTTACCGATGGGGTAGGATAAAATCTGGATTATGAACATTTGATATACTTTTCCATTTTGCTTTTGAAGCAAATGAGGAAAGGGGAGTGGAAGAGAAGGGAGTGAACATTATTGGCAGTGTTTGAGGATACTGTGTCATATTGTTTCTTGCTTTTTAATTTAGTATGGTTATTGATATTGACTGTGAGGTCTCTAGGACTTTTTTCATATACTCACCAGCTTTTCAGGGATTTTGAACAGTATGTCACTCATGTTGTAACTGCTTTCTTGGGAGCAAAATTTTCCTCTTGCATTTCTGTGTGATACATTTGAAAAGTAGCTTGCTGATACTCTCTAGTAATTAATTGTAGGTGTGTGTATTTCACAATTTTTCTTACCGTGATTCATTCCTCAATTTAGTTTGCACGGGAGCTACTAAGTTATCCACAGAGTGAATCCATTTGTACTTGTCGAAAACAACTTCTGTGTGCTAAAATGTTCTGAAATTCTTTTAATACTTAATAGTATTTGGAATGTTTTGGTTTTCCACTAAAACAAAAATTATATTAAGGACTGGTTTTTTTATATATTATCTACAATTCCTGCAAACTTCTAAGGGACTGGTATACTCAGATTGGTATACTTTACCATCACAAGATTTAATGCTCTTGTTTACAAAAAGCCAAAACATAGGAGACATGACCAGTTCAGGTTTTCAACAAAGAAAGCAATAAGCATCTGCAGTATGGTATGGCAATGGCAAAACTGAATCCAATTTTTTGTTCATATTGTTGCACAACTCAAGTAAATAATCTGTCATGAAAGGCTTTTACTTAGTTTTAATGAAAATATTGAAGAAATTACAGTTTAGATTTTATGACATCTGTGGTTAAACTGATATACACAATAAAGTAAAAAGGTGCTTAGAGAAATAAAATAATTTCTTTTTAAATGCTTGTTACACAGATATCTCACCTGGAATATGTTTGTAAAAACAAGTCCAATACTATGAAGGAGCTTCAGCAGAGCCAGGAAGATGCTTTTAACAAAATGGCTGAACAAATGAAAGCGCAGGCAAGCTGTTGGCAGAACGAAAAAAAGTATCTGGAACAGCAGTACTCAGGTCTCCTTGGGGAAGTTCATGCAAGGGCACAGGTATGGTGCTATGAACTTCTGATTTTTTTTTTCTTGTAAATATTTAATGGATTATTTCCATAGTTTGAACTCCTAACCAGTTTAAGGTTGTTTAAAATTAAAAAAAATCTGCAAACTCCATGCTAGTATTGACTTCATTTATAATAAGAAATAAATGTCTTTGTTAAAACATTCTAGGAGTGAATTGCCTAATTTGGCTTTTTGGGGTTTTTTGAGAATGTTAAGGCTGTAAGATTGAATTTGCTTGATTTAAGAATTATATAGGGCAGCAGTGATTTTTTTCAGTGTCATGCTTTGCAAAGACTGTGTAGCGATACAGTAAAATGGTCTCATCTGGGGATAAATTTAGATATATACGTTCTGACCCTAAAAACCAATTAGCAGTGGTAGATTTCAACAGTATTAGAGGATGCTGTTACACAGATGAATCAGTGAGCAGTGGGTCAAAAGTGTAATGCTATTGGTACTGATTGTTAGACAAGTTATTTGCAATTTAAAATGCTCACTATTATTCTACAACTACCATTCACCATCTTTTCAATCACATTCATTTACATGTGTTTCAATAAAAGTGTTGTGAAATTGAGGAGATAAGGTATGCCTTGTTACTTGTGACTGCCACCTGTGACTTACTTTATCTGAAGAATGCTATATTTGATGCAGATTTTAGTCTTGGAAGTCCTTGTGTGCTGAAAAATACATTTATGAAACATTCTATTTAAAGAGCAGTTTATGATGAGTGCTTAGGACTGAGTTATATTTTTTTAGATTTTTTTGCTTGATATTTACATTTCACATTGGGTATTGACAAGGCTACAAACATCAGTGTGAGTGGAATAAGTGGCATCCAGATTTATATTTAATTTCCCCATCATCATGTAGTTTCAGTTTATGGTTTTCATTTGCCAACAGAAAGAATGGTAGAATAAGGAAGCTTCATTTTAATTTTAAAAATTACATTTCCTTCTTAAATCAAAAGTGGAGTTACACAATTTAGATTTCTTCCTCCTATGCATGTCTTTAAAAACTCTTGTGTTTTGTAAAAAATAGGTGTTCCACAGTACTGCATCATTCTTTGGGATGGTGCTAAACCTCCCAGTCTCTGCAGCTGGATTGTATAGATAGCATGTAAAGCATGTACGTAAAAAAGTGTCTCCTTTTTGTGGCGTGCACTTAGGCACGTGTTTTGGAAAAAACTTCATCTGTCAGCTTCCTGTACAGGACTAATGAATCACTAAAACGGGAATATTTTTCCTTAGAAAACATCTGGGCTTGTTTTCTAACACAGGTTATGTAATGTTGGAGTGCAAGCTGGTAGTTTTGTAATCTAGGTAGTGCAATGTCTGTATACACTTAGATGGTTCAACGATCTCTTTTCCATCTTGTGTTCCAGTTTGTCTTCCTTACCATTCAGTGTCTAACTCTCAAGAAGACAGACTAATTTCTTCTCGATTTCTAATTTGTGACTGACTTTCAATTTGCAAATACCAAATTAAGCCTTTTATTTCTTGGCACCCGTAGGGTCCATAAATGTCTACTGCTAAGGCTTTTCTAGTCCTGATTGCCCATTTTTCCTGGCTTAATTGTATTTTATCTTTTGTATTTTTTAGCCATATTTGTCTGCAAGATCAGTGCTTTGTTTGATCAGAGGTGTACAGACAGACTAAGATCATAGCCTTATTTCCAAAGAAAACAAGGGAAAATGTGCCACAAGTTACAGAATGTCTTCAAAGGATCTTTAAGATTTGCTGACTACCAGTGATTACATAAAGATGCAGAACGCAATATTTAAATTTAATTATTTTAGCAAGCTTTATTCATTAAATTTTATAGGAAACATATAATCAGTACAAGTGGAATATAACTTGCCAGTATTTCATTGTACAGCTGGGGGTCTTGTCACTCTAAGACACTTATTCTAGCGCTACTAGGAAACTGTAGCAATTTGCTACATTTTTCATCCAAAGATCTGAGTGTTAATTGCAAGCACTTTGGTGAAATAACCCCTTGTAGGGTTTAGTTCCATTCTGAAAAGGGAAGATGAATGATTTCTGCTGTCCTGCACCAACCTAATGGTACATCATAGGATGCTTCCTTTTATTTGTAGCTTTGTCTTCAACCAGTGTTCCATGACTTCTTCTGGATATTTTCCCCTCAGAGGTCCTGTATTGAGACTTCTTTAGTTTTTCAAATTGTTGACATGTCTGTGAAAGAAAACCATAGAGTGTCAATTCACACTCTCAGGAGTTAACAGAGAGCTCTAATTGCCCAGCAGTATCAGCAATGTATCTTGAAACTTGTTGTTTTGGTTTATTAGAACGGCAGTGGAGAGTCAGGGCTTTTTATAATGGTCTCCTTATAATTAAAACACTGCAAAATCTGGAGGTTTTAGTGGCATTGACACCTGCTACTGCTTCTGTCCCCAGCTAGTATTGTTCAGGGTCCCTGGTTCCACAATAGGATGTGTGAATGTTAATAGGTACTACCTCATAGCTGGTAGTAGGTACTACCTCACAGTAGGTCAGATGGATGGTGTAATCAGAGAGCAGTTTTACTGTTTTTCTATAGGAAAGAAATTCCCAGAGTAGCCTTATCAGAGATCAGCAATAAACAAAGCTCTGTAGATACCACTCTTTGTCAGGGTTCTCCATTTTTGGAGAGTCAATGGAGCTTAAAATGCACATCCTTTTTCTTTGCCTTTTGTTGCATGAGCCTAGTCCTCTTGATTTGATAGTGTGCCATTTTGAAAATGTTACTATGCCTGCTCCTTAGCCTCACACAAATTATTTATTATTTATAGTCCCCTAGGAAATGTCCTCTGAATTTTAACTACCAGTTGTTGTTTGTTTATTATATAGACATTTATTAATCTGTCCCCATTTTTTGTGGCAACTGCTTAAAATAGAAAGGTTTTGTTCTTGTATGCAAAAATATATTATAAGAGAAAAGTACTTTAATTACTTTAAAATGTCAATTTTAACAGAAAAATCGAAGGTTTACTAAACAGGCAAAGGAAAAAGTCCCCTGGGAAGGAAAAAAAAAAGTGTTTGCTTTTTCCTTGGTTGGAGGCCTTTTACAGCAAGACAGGTGAATTAGATAAAGGATGGGATATATTGCAATTATATGAAAAATCACTATAGTCGTTGCAAAGGGAGGAAAATAAATGTATGTAACTGTACTGGTCCTGACCTGTCTTTCTTTGGCAGGCATGTCTGGCTCATGTACTTAAAACACAGCAAAGAGAGGGCAGTTGATGTTGTTTTTAGATATACCTGTATGTTTATATACATTTGGAAAAATAAAACAGCTGAATGACAGGAATCACTGACTAACAGAATCACAGAATGGGTCAGGGTGGAAGGGACCACAGTGGGTCATCTGGTGCAACCCTCCTGCTCAAGGGGGTTGTCCTAGAGTACATTGCACAGAATTGTGTCCAGATTGTTCCTTAATATCCCCAGAAAGGGAGATTCTACAACCTCTTTGGGCAATCGGTCACTGCACAGAAAAGAAGTTCGTCCTCTTGTTCAGGTGGAACTTCCTGTGTGTCAGTTTGTGCCCATTGCCTCTTGTCCTGTTTCTTGGCATAACTGAGCAGAGCCTGGATCCATCCACTGACACCCTTTCTTTAGATACTTGTAGACACTGATGAGAGTCACAGAATTGTTAGGTTTGGAAGGGACCACTGGAGACCATCTAGTCCAACCCACCTGACAAGGCAAAGTCATCTAGGGCAGGTTACATCAGAATGCGTCAAGTTTTTTTGTTTTTTTTTTTTCTTTAGAGTGTCTCCAGAGAGGGAGACTCCACAATCTCCTTGAGTATCCCGCTCTAGTGCTCTGACACCCTTAGTCTAAGGAAGTTTTTCCTCATGTTGAGGTAGAACTTCTCATGCCTTAGTTTTTGGCCATTGCTCCTCATCCAACATCAGTGCTGGATCACTCCACTGAAAAGAGTCTGGCACCATCCTCCTGACACCCACCTTTGAGATATTTCTGTGTATTGGTGAGATCTCTTCTCAGTCTTCTCCAGACCAAACAATCCCAGCTCCCAGAGTGTCTCCTCATGAGAGAGAAGCTCCAGACCCCTGATCATCCTTATGGCTCTCCACTGGACCCTCCCCAGCAGCTCCTTGTCTCCCTTGTGCTGAGGAGCCCAGAACTGGACACAGCACTCCAGGAATGGCCTCACCAGGGCTGAGTGGAGGGGGAGGATCAGCTCCCTGACCTGCTGGCCACACTCTTGCCAATGCAGCCCAGGATGACATTGGCCCTCCTGGCCACAGGGGCACTGGTGGCTCACGGGCAGCTTGTGATGCACCAGGAGTCCCAGCTCCTTTTCCACAGAGCTGCTCTGCAGGAGGTCAGCCCCAGGCTGTGCTGGCACTTGGGGCTGTTCCTGCCCAGGTGCAGGACCTGGCACTTGCCCTTGTTGAGCCTCACCAGGTTTCTCTCTGCCCAGCCCTCCAGCTGATCAAGGTCCCATTGAATGGCAGCAGAGCTTTCAGGTGCATCAGCCACTGCCCCCAGTTTGGAGTCACCAGCAAACCTGCTGAGGGTGCCTTTGATCCCTTCCTCCAGGTCAGTGATAACAAATTCAATGAGATTGAACCCTTGGGAGCATCACTGACTGCAGGCTTTTACCTAGATTCTGATCCACTGATCAGGTTTTTTGAGGGGACAGGGAGTGTGGAAGGGAACTGTGACAACTACATTCTGCATATCCCCTTTTGTTGGATGGGCAAAAGGGCATATCGCCTTTTTGTTGGAGCCTCTTCTTGGAGGAGATTTTGGGGGCTGTGTCACAGACTGGTTTCCACCACTGATGTGAAGTGTCTTTAAAAAAAAACTTTGTTGCACTTGCAGCCTATTGCAGCAGACATTGCTTTATGTTTTAGTGTTTGGCTAGTTCCAGCTGTCATATCAACCTGAGCTTTGAAAATCATTTTTCCATGTGGATTTTGTGCTCCCCTATTAGGACAGTGTCTTTACAAAGCTACTAAGCTGTGCAATTGTCTGTTCTTGATTCACCCCAAGGTCCATTCATCTAACCCACATTTCCTGAGCTTAGCTGCAAGGATGTTGGGAGAGGCAATATATATCTGAGATTGCCTCTCAATCATTTCTTCTTGAGGCTGAACAGACCCAGGTCCTTCATTCTATTTTGAGAAAGATTCTGCAGTCCCTTTGTCACCCTCTGTTGGAGCTAGTAGCTCCTTGTCTCTCTTGTAATAAGGAGCCCAGAACTGGAGAAAGCACTCCAGATGTAGCCTCACTAAGGCTGAATAGAGGGGCAGGATCACCTCCCTTGTCCTTGACATGCTTGGCCACATTTAATTCCAGATGCACTTTGACCTTCCTTGTCTCATTTCTGCTTACTCTGACAACCTCTCTATCTTCATTCTAAGTGACCTCTTTCCATCTCCTGTGTATTTCCTGCCTGGGTAATGACAGTTCTTCATTTGGTCATGCAAGTCTGTTACCCTCTTTGCCTGACTTCTTGCACATCGTGATGTGTTGTTCTTGAATCTGGAGGAACTTATCCTTGAACATCAACCAACTCTCATGCCCCAGCAAGGCCTTCCCTGTTAGTGTGAGGTCAAGCAGCACAATATTCCTTGTGGGATCCGCCACTACCTGTGACAGGAAGTTGTCATCACTGCTTCTCAAGAACCTCCTGGGCTGTTTGTGTTTCATGGTGCTGGTTCTGCAGCAGATGTCAGGATAGTTAAAGTCCCCTACAAAAACCAGTATCTGTGACTCTAAGGCTGCTTTTTGCTGCCTGTAGAAGATGTCATCCACCTTCTCCTGCTGCTCAGGTGGCCTGTAGCAAACACCCACAGATCACCCCTGCTGATCTGCCTTTTTATCCTGACCCATAGGCTCTTGACTCACTCACCATCCACCCCAAGATAGAGATCTATACATTCCAGGTGTTGCCTCAAGAGCGGGTAACTCCACCATCTCACCTTCTTTGTTTCCTTCTCCTAAATAGCATGTACTTTATTACAGCATTCCAGTCACGTGAGCTCTCCTACCACATCTCTAATTGCAAAGGTCAGAGTCCTTTGACATAACACAGATCTCCAGTTCCTCCTCTTTGTTCCCCATTTTGTGTGCATTGGTGTACAGCACTCCATGGAAGTATTTGATTGTATCAATATACCCAGTGGGAGTGCACAGTCTGTCTTCTGGTTACGTCTTTGAATTCATGTACCCTCGGCAGGCATCCCCTCCTAAGCATCCTTTTGCTGCTTGGGTGATCACTGTAGTACTCCCCTTCCCACACCTTTTCTCTGTCGAGCTTGGCCTTGTTCCTGTCCCCCTTTAAATCCAGTTTAAAGCTCTTTCAGTGAACCCTGCTAAGATCCTTTTCCTTCTTTGAGCTAGGAGGATCTCATTTGTTGTCAGCAGACTCAGTATCATATAAACTGACCCATGGTCAAAACCCCACAAATTCTGATGGTAACACCACCCTTGAAGCCATATGTTCCTCTGGAATTTTCCTGGGTTTTGCCCTATCATTCCCCACAACTGGAAGGAGAGAAGAGAACACAGCTTGTGCTCCAGATCCCTTGACCAGTTATCCCAAGGCCCTGAGGTCCTCTTGATCATTCACAGCCTTTTCATTGGGACTTTGTTGCTACCCACCTGGTAAACAGGTAACGGGTAGTGATCAGTTGGCTGTACCAGTGGGCAGTTTGTTGGTGCTCTCTCTTATCTGGGCTGCATGGAGGCAACATACTTCTTTTTAGGTAAATTCTGGTTGGCATACTGGGTTCTTAATTTCTCCAAAAAGGGAGTCACTACTGCCGTTCCTTTTTTTCTTAATTGAGGAGGTCAAAATGTAGGGGCTAGGCTGCCCTGTCCTAGACAATCAGTCCAGCCTAGATGTACTTTCATCCACATTCTTATTTCCCTGATTCTGAGATTCCAGGGCCCCATACCTGCTGTATAAGGGCACCTAGGAAGGTAAGTAGTTTGGGAGGAGATTCACCTGCTCCCCCCCCCAAGCAAAAATCTGTTTCCACTCGCCTCTGTCTCTAAGGTCCCATGTTGCCTGGTGGTGAGAGGGTGGGGGATCCATTGCTTCAGGTGAAGTGGACAGTGCGTGCATTTGAGGTGTGGCAGAATGCAGCTCCACCACTCAATCTCTTCCTCAGGCTCCCTATTTCCTCTTAGTTTTTCTACTTTTTCTCTCAGCTCCAGTGTTAGGCTTTGTAAGTCATCCACCTGATCACAATTCACACAGCTGCTGTCTCTTCTGCCCTGAGAGCAGTGCCAGGCTCCACAATTCCCTGCAGTCTGAGACCCAGACTCCTGCATGGTTTCATGGGAAGTCCATCTGGGTTGCCCCTTCCTTTTTGATGTGCACAGAGGAAGTAACTTTTGTCCAAACAAACACCACACCTCGGCTCAATAACTGAGAGTGAATATCACCAACTGAGCTAAGTGCTTGAAGTGGCAGTGCTTCAGTGCCCTTCCTGCTTGCCCTGCATGTGCAAACAGTGTCATGGTGCTCTGGCTCATGTTTCATGTTGTTTGCCCTCTCTGTTCATCGTGTTGCTGCTTGCTTGCCCTCCCTGGGGGCAGCTTTAGTGCATGTGGGGGTGGGCCCTCTCTCCTCTACTGCCATCTATGCTCAGGTCTCCAAAAGAAAAACTTTTTGAAGTCTCTGTGTCATTATATTTCTAGTTTTCAGTTCTGTTTCCATGCCAGAATAAAGGCTAAGGGTGTAGTAAGAAGTAGGATAAAATAGTTTTGCTAGTAGCACCTGATTTTTTGTTAAGGTTTCTTGGAATGGATAGAGCTCTGCAACTCAGTGAGGTGCCCCTCAAAGCTCAAACACCAAAGGAAACCAGCTTGCAATGTTTAGGAAGAAAAGTCCATGTCTCTTTCAAGAACTGTGCTTTTAAGCTTTAAAGAAAACTCTAGAAACAGTGTCTGGTGTAGCAAAAGAAATTATTAGCCAGTAAAAGAGAGAAGGTCTATTTTCTTGCAAAACTTACATTTCTGAAGTCAAAGGTTGTCTCATTTACTTTTGCATATTACCATATCACAAAAAGCATTAAAAAAGCTCCTTAATTAGTAAGAGCACTGAATATTGGTATTGCTGCCCAACAACCCTGTAGGGATCACAGTTTGTTTACTTAGATATTGGCCTTTCACCTGTGATGGCCAGAAACCATAGGCTGTTTTCTAAATTTGGCTCACCTTTTCAGTTCCTTCCAGTCATGCTATCAGGGTTTTCATCTATAAAAATCAAACACTGTAAATAATGCAGTAGCACTGAAAGTATTGTCCATGTTCATACTTTATTTCAGCATAGTAAAGTGACATATGTGGCCTGTTAATTGCATTTTGAAATTAAATATTTTAGTGGCCTACTCTATTTTTGTATGGCTTGAAGTATTTTAATAGCATTACAAATTCTTTCCCTTCCAAAAAAATTATAAAATATTTATTTGGTCAAAGACATTTTGAACTGACTAGGGTATATCTCTGTAGAAGCGTGGAATCTTCTATTTTCATTCTAGGGATAGCTGTGTATATTTTTTTCCCTTTTTGCTTGATGGAGGAGGTAAAAGAAACTAGGGTGCCTTGCTCACCACTAGTTGGGACCTATACCAAATAGAATGCAGGAGAATATGGCTGGATAATACCATTTTGCTTCTTTTTGGACCACTGCTACAGGAATAATATCACTCTGTGTTCAACGAAATTGTCCATAGCTCTAAGAGAGGCATCTGAACTTAAATAAAATCCTCAGTTTTCATCATCGTATGGACTTGTAGTTGCATCCATGTTTGCCTTTTTGTGACCATGTGTTGTAGCTGAAGTATTAGCATTTAACTTGAGCTTATGCAGTCTTTGTGAGCAGTGCCTAAAATTTATTATCTCCCTATACCAGTGGAGCCTGTTTAAATGTAGTCACTGTTTCAATCACAGCAGGCTTTTATGCATCAAAAACCCAGTTTAAGTCTCAGAGGTCACTTAGAACTCTCAGTGTAGTGTCTTGATTCCCGTACTGCAGTCTGCATCCTCTAACTGTAGTCCTGGCATTTCCTGACTTGTTACCATCTTAATTTCTCTATACCAGCTTGCTATTTTAAATCTCCCTCTTTCCCTATTTCAGGGCATTTAGAGGAAAAAAAATGTTCTGCAACTTAAAAAAATCTATTATGGTACTAGGCAAAATAAAAACATCTGTATTACACTGTTCTTTTGAAAACTCACTTCTGTATGAGACCTAATCAATCTGTGAATATATAAGTAGGGGGTTGATTACAAAGTAATTAAGAGATCACCTTTACTTCCCCTTTTCCAGCTGCTGCCAATCTGTCTACATTTATGTTCCAGAGCCTTCCTTATTTTTTTCTTCTCCCTTATACTAACTTTATTTCTTCTTTGTAAAGCAATGATCTTTCTTAAATTGGAGCATGTAATTCCTTTCTAAGCAATTGTTGTTAAGTCAGCTGATAAAACTGCATTGTGGACAACCAGGTGCAGGCTACTGGAGTACTAAGGGTTATCATCAGGAACTAGGAATCCATTTGTAACTGAAGACTGTGCAAACTTTACTTTGTTATTTTGTTTTCATGTATTTCATTTTTTAACAGTTTTTTAGGAGAGATAGTTTTATCATCATTACTAATAATATTTGTTCCTTTAGTGTGTTACTTGAATGTGAAGAAAAAAGAAAGTATTTTCTTTTATCTTTTGTCTAGGTAAAAATGATTTTGTTAAGTAAAAAACTTTTCGCTAATATTTCTTCTGGGTTTTTTTGTTTGGTGTTTTTTTCTCTTACCCCAGGAGTACCAAGAAGCAGCAGAGAAAAATAAGGAAAAAATTTATGTCCTTGAAAAAAGTCAAGAGAAATTGGCTCTTGAAAACATTTCTGTGAAAAAGATGTTAACACAGTTTCAAAAGGAGCATTCCTCCCTCCTGGCAGCCTGTGCACTACTGGCAGGGGCCCTGTATCCTCTGTATGGCAGACTGTGTGCTATGTCTTCCCAAAGAGACCTTCTCCAGGATCAGGCGAACATTTATGAATTAGTGAACCAGAAGATTAGGACCTTAGTTCTTGCTCTCTCTCATGATAAGGAAAACAATCAGGATGAAGCAAAACTAAAGAGAAGAAAATCTCAGGGCCTGATTTATGTATTCCGAAGAGCTGTGATTGCAGTTTTGGCAGCCAACAGACTTAAGGTTTTAGCACAGTCTTCTAGTTCCCTCTTCACCTGGACAAATGGCTTAAAAGAAGGCATTGGAATTCCTGTTTGTGTAGGAGAATACAAAGGCAAGCGTAATCTGTTAAGTAAGCTGATTTTTTTCTTCTTTTATAAATGTTGTGTCAAAAGACATGGCTAGTGAATAACATATAGTAATATTATTTATAATAGAGTGTAAATACAAATTTAATGACATTTTAACAAATGTAATTTCTGAATTTGGAACTTCTAGATAATTTGATGCATGTAATTTCCCCTAAAATGAAATGCTTTGTCTGTTTGACAATGCAAGTAAAGTTGCAACTACACACATGAGCTCCCATGGTTTAATACCCTCAATATTTGCACCGTAGATTTCAGAACTAGGTCCTACTGCATCTGCCCTATGCGATAAATTTCTTGAAATGTTCCTACATTATTTGCCACTGACATTATTTTTGAGAATGTGTATTCTTTTAGTAATAACTTGTAGTACTTATTTCCTATTGAAAAATGCGAAAACGTTTCTTACTGATTCAGGTAAAATATTAATTTAAGATTTCTGGATTTCCTTTAGAGGAAATACATATCCTCTTAGTCCCTTTCTGTTACCAAACCAGCTTATGTATCCCTCTACAAGGAAAAATGGTATAAAAAATGCTTTTGAAACTAGAAGATTCATCTATTTTTCTGGTTTAGTGCTAGTGGAAGGATATTTAATACAGTCTAAATTGTCCTGAAAATAGTCTATGGCTTATGAACTTTTAGCTTTCGTCAGTTTCTGAAAGAGAAAGTAGTGTGCCTCATTTAAGTTATTGAGTTATATTGGTAGCTACAATTCTATTCCATAGGTTGTGAAGATGAAGAGCTTAACTGTGTGGAAGCACTCAGCTGGTTTGCTAGTTCCAACCTCCTTGCTGCAATAATCAGTTCTGTCACTGAATTGCAGGATGTTGTCAACAAACCAGGTAATTTTAAAAATATATTCTTGTAGTTGAAAATTAAAAACATAATCAGGGTGGTTGCATCATCTCCATTTTTAGGATTTATTTAAACTATTCTAGATCAAATCTCCTGAGAGCTGTATTGATGGAACAGATTGAATTTTCTTTAATTGGTGATGTGATACTTTATCCTTCTGGTATATAGTCATGGGAACAGAAGGCTGGAGAGTGCTTTTAGAAAGCATTTATATCATTCTGCCTGTTTGACTGTGAGATATTAAAAATAATCTAAACCACACAAATAGATATTTGGCTAACCTGTTTTTAAAAGCTTAGCCTAAAAAGTAGGCTAAACTTTTAAATTAAGTAACTCTTACAAGGTTCTTGTAAGAACCTTGAAGTAACTCTTACAAGGTTCCCAGTTATCTTCTTCATCTGGTCTAATATTCAGGAAGTGTTTTCCTGGAGCTCAACCTAATATTTTTTTCTATGAAGAAAATCTATGTAGTTTTGTTTTTATTTGATTTGTATATTTCTTAAGTACGGGCTATAAAACTGGCACGTCTTCAACTTGGGACATTACAGCTGCTGACTGAAAGGAAATAATTTCATACCGTGTTTTATATTATATGAATTTAGTAGTTCCAAATCTGGAAAACAGTGAATTTCATGGATAACATTTTCATGTGCTTTATTTGCTATCTTACAGTTTTGGAGAGAGAAATAAAATGCTCTCAGTTTATACAATGCATAGCAGTCCTTATTTTATGTCTCTGCAATGTTTCTTCTCTAAGTTTATGTTTAATTAGGTATGTGTCTAGATTTCCTAATTTTCCCAGTCTCTGCTTGTATAGAATTCTACAATGCTTATGAAAAATTGTAGTGTCAGTCTTTGGAAATATCACCTCATTATTCCCAGCTGTTAACTATTTTCCTTTATTTATTTGCAGCGAGAACTGACCTAAGAGTTTGCTTGGTTCTCTGCATTGCTGCCATCCTTAGTTCTTCAGTAAACTGTAGTTTTAAAGTACCAGCACTTCTGTCACAGAATAAAGGATGTTTAAGGAGAGTTAATTTATATGAATAAATGGAAGTAGCAGGACAGTAATAAGATGATTCATTTCCCAGAAGCCTAAATAACAAACCGATCCCAGAAGACGCTGAAACAAAATTGTTTTGATTCAGTTTCATAGCTTTCTTCTTTGGTCATCCTGTTTTCAGTAACTTAAATTTATATCCTTACAAAGCGAAGTTTGAACTGTATTTCAGAGTATTTACAGGGTTTATACTGCAAGTGTTCCTGTGTACAGAGTATTGTGTAGGAACAGCAAATTGAAGAAGAATTGAGAGAAATGGAGCAGCAGCATGGATCTGCTGAAGCGACTGATTACAATACCTTAAACCTCATGATATTTTGGCAGTTTGAACAATATGGGAATTCTACTGGTCTCTATTTACTAGATATCTCTGCACTCAACACAGGCTTGATTTTGAGAATTAGGAAGAACCATGCTGGGAATGTTATGACCACAGTCAGTTTGGTGATTCTTTAATATCTTACATCTATTTAAGTAATTTCCACAGAATCTCAAGGTCTATCTGCTCATGTTTTACTTGGAATTCTGTTGCTCATGAGATCAAGTCTCCTAAGAATTTTTGAGTCAAAAAATAGTAATAAATTTAAAGTTTGATATGAAATTTCCAGAAGTGTTGAAGTAATTAGGCTCTGAAGGAATATATTAAAGCTTCCACATTTAGAAAATTACATTGTGTTCTATAAGTAATAGTTTAAGTAGAACTTAAATCTTCAAACTTGACTTCAATTATGTTGAATTTCTTAAAAAATTATAAATAGGCAATCCTTTAATGTCTTTAAATAATGGCAGTTCCGGATTAGACTATATGTCACAGGAGAGAGTGCTACAAGAAGGTGCTGTCTGGATCATCAAGATGGAATGATTCAGTGTCTTAGAAATTATGTTTAAAAATGGCTAGGGTCTGGGGAACCATTTGAGGCACCTTTCTTAGTCTTTTAAATAAGTGGTTCTATTTTGACATTGATGATCGTTTCACTTTATAGTGTTAGTTAGTTTGGGACTCATTCCAGCATGCCTTGGAATGATCTCTTTGCTTCAGTTTCAATGCAAATTCATTGCAGTGTTGGAGTTTTTTTGTTTGTTTTGGGTTTTTTTGTAAAGTTAGATTTTAGGCTTGTTTGAACAAAATCTGTACTGTCATAAACCAGAGATGGTAACAGCCAAAGTTTTCACTACAAATATCATCAACTGTTAAATATATAAAGTTTTAGAAGTTTGACATGAACATTTAAGTCTTGCATAGTACAAAGTTAATCCTGCTGACTGGTGTTCAATTTCACCAAAACAGAATAAACAAGAATTGTTTTTTCATCTTTCAGTGAAGTAATATTTGACACTTTTTTCCATTTACTTAATGTAAAACTTAATTGCTTTGTCGTATACCTGTATTTGTGTTAATAATTTCTTAGAGACATCATAAAGTACATAATTTAACACATAATTTAATTTTTATTGTAATTCTTTCATCCTTCATGGCAGGTACTTAAGATATATATACTTAAACAGTCTAATATCCTCTCAGTTATTATAGCTACAGTTCCTTGTGGAACTGATTTATGTTTTCATTTTATCTTTCAAAGCAATCAGTAACTTCCTTCAAAATATTTCTGTCTATTTAGTCAAAGCTACTCTTCATAAAAATAATGGAGGACATGACTATTTATTGCTATCCCAAGAAAATGCCTTAAGCTGTGATCAAGCTGTGTCAGGGGAAATATAGGTTGTATATTAGGAAGAAGTTTTTCACAGAAAGAGTGATAAAATATTGGAATGGCCTGCCCGGGGAGGTGATGGAGTCCCCATCCCTGGATGTGTTCAAAAAAAGACTAGATGTGGCACTAAGTACCATGGTTTAGTTAAGGTGTTAGGGCACGGGTTGGACTTAATGATCTTTAAGGTCTCTTTCAACCTGGTGATTCTGTGATTCTGTGATATCTTGAACTGTGCTGGTTAAGGGGAGTGCTTGTTGAGAAGTGAAATGATCATTTGAAAACGCTACAACAGATTTGTCTGCATTATTATTTTAAATTTACTTTTGATATGTTTAAACATGAGATTCTAGGCATAGGGGAAGTGCTGCCATGCTAGGTACTGCACATATGGAGAAACAATATGTGCTTCTGACAGGCAAACAATATCACATAACCTGAGACAGCAAGTGGAAATACTGGGAAAAGCAAAGGAACAGTAGCTCATTGAGCTCCTTTATTCTATATATTCCAAAAATCATGGCAAAGGACAGTTTTTGAGAAGGTTTTGGCATCAGCTTACATAGAAGGCCATAAAAATGTTCTAGTTTTAATTTTAGGTTAATTTAACTAAACATTCAACTAGTGAATGCATTCGACTGGAGAATTGCAATAGCAGTTTTTTCTGTGTATGAAAAGAATAATTTTTTTATTGCAAAGGATGTTTAGTTAGTTGAAGTGCAAGATAAAAATGCCTCGTCAGATTTTTAACCTCAAAGGTGCTATTTTAGTCATGAAGAAAAGACAGATCTACTAGTCACTGTAGTTATGGAGAGCATGTACTCAAAAATGATACTCCAGTTAAGCACTGGCTTCATTGGAGTGGTGCTATTTCAAACCTGAACAGGAAAATGGGTTTGAAAATAAAATATTTGATTTTATCATGTGCTTTTTTTGTTATTGCTTACAGATAAATCTCAGCCTCACATGTAAATGATCTTCTTTACAATGAGATTTGTAATAAAAACACGTCAATAATCATGTTCTGTTTGCTTTGTACCTCTGGCTTTTTCCCTCGCAGTCTAACAACAGAAATTCTTTTACTTAAGCCAGGGTTATTTTTTTCTGTTTATACTCTTAAGCAAATATTTTAGTTCACTGCAGCAACAGGAGATCTCCTGTACTACTGAATGTAAATAAGCTCTTCCATGCTTGTCATCTTACACTGATAGTATCATAAGACAAGTAATGACAGATTAAGACCTGCCTAGCAGAGGGAAAACTAAATTACAAGACTTTTATTAAGGCATAAATAAACCTATTAACTGTTATCTGGAATACCAATTAGTGGAAGGAGCACTGACAATTTTATTTATCAACATTAAACACAATTATTAATTACAGACCTGACGAATCTAGCAGTAAGCAGGACATGTTGGGTGTGCTGGGGCCTTAAGTCCATTATATGAGAAGGATGATTACCAAAATCCTGTGGGGAAATACGTAATTGTAGCTGTAAAATTTTAATTGCCTTGGAATAAGGTAAATTATATTCTCCTGTCTCAGAATATAAATAGTATGGCATTAAGGTACCAAGCCTCACTAATTTTGAACAGCAAATGATTTAGACATCTGTAGAGGGGAGGGAGGAAAAATCAGGAAACCCTCAGAAGTTTGCATTGTAAATATTACAATAAAGTGTTTCACCATGTGCTATTGCTTCTGACTTATTTGACCTGATTTCCATTTGCTTGCATTTGTCTTGCATGTTTTCTGAATTACAAAATTAGAACACTAAAGTCTTTAGAAAGGATGGTACTGGAGAACATGATAACAACTGGACAAGTAGTCTGTGACAAAGAAATCCTATTCTTTAGAATCTTATTCTACCCTCCCATTTGCAAATTGATAGGATTAGGATTTTCATTTCTAAATACACAATTTGTCTTCAAGTCTCTCTCTGAAATATTCCTTTGAACTCAAACTTCTAGTCCTTAATGGAAAATTTCTATTGAGTAGCTTTAAGATCTTCTTTATTGTGGTTTCTTTCACTGAAAGACACTGAAACTAATAACCTACTTGATGTTTCTTTTCTGTGTTTTGATTTGGGTTTTGTTGTTTTGTAGGGGGGTTTTTGTTTGTTTGTTTGGGGGTTTTGTTTGTCTGGTTTTTTTTGTTTTTTTTTTTTTTTTTTTTTTAAAGGTACAAAGTCCTGGCATTCTGGAAAGTTACTGTTAAATGCAGCCAGGAATTCATTTTCAAAACTTATGGACAAGCTGAGTGTTATAATGGAGACGGTTCCGTTAGACCACTGCAAGTGCATTACTTATCTGGAGAAAGACTCCTTGGTGCAGAGCCTGGCTCATGGACTCAATAAAATAAATACCCAGGCCCTGGAAGCTGGATTGTGTGACAGAGTATCCAGTATGGTATGCATAATTATAGTCCTACTTTATGTAAGCAGTAGGTTCATGGTCTAAGTGTTGGGATGAAGCTCTCTGGATAGCACCATAATTTTGTTTCGGTTTATGAGACTGTTACATTGAACCATTACAACTATGTAGACATCAGATTCCCAACACCCAGAAACATTAGAGCACCAATGTACTTTTTCTTTTATGTCAAAGAATTTTAAGAAGATATTTGATGTATCTAAGAAAAGGGGTTTTTAAAGTTCTTTCGAAGTTGTATTTGCTTTGTAAGAGCTAACTTGCTTTTGGCTTCAATTAAATGTTATGGAGTTATTTCTTTGTTGTGGTTTCTTTTTTGGGGGGTTGGGGGGTGGTGTTTCCGTATTTTCATGCTTTACGTTCCGTCTTTCAGTAAAGATAGCCTTTTCCCTATAATCAGAGGGAAAGGAGAAACCTGAAATAATTGGTCTTTTATTGTGGGCCTTACATTAAAATAGTACTTTCTTGAAAACAGAATTTTCAGTTACCCTCAAGAGTACGAAGGAGAAACAAGTTCACATTTTGCACTCATGCAGCTTAGAGATGATGGACAAAATGAGAGTTTTGTCCAATTTGCTTGGGTATTACATGTGACTCTTTTATTGATAAAATAGTTCATGTTAAAGCATATAAATTTCTTTCTGATTATTAACAGAAAAACATAGAATCCTTGCAGAAACAAATATTTGAATTTACACAAAGACTACATACAGCAGAAGTGGAACGCCTCTCACTGCGCCTACAACTTGCAGAATTCAAATCAAATTTCAGTGAGATAAAAAAAGAAGCAGACAAAGCACAGAGGCTGCAAGAGCAATTAAATACACTTAAGCAAGTAAGTATATTTGATTTAGAGGTGACTGCTTATAAGACATGATTGTATGTATTCTTTTGAAAATAAGTATAAAATCATTCTAATATTAAAAGAATTTTCCAGAAGATTTGCATTGTAAGGGTCACTAAACTAGAAGTCAGATGTGTTTAGAAAGGCTTCCCTTCCCCAAGAGTTTCTTTTTGATTTGTAGAATGAGATGCTCTTGTAAATTATATGTTTGGTCTTCAGCAACCAGGTTTTTTCTGTATGTTGAAAATGTTGATGTGATTTATATACCCCAAAAACATTTATAGATCTCATTTCAGCAGATTAAAGTCAGCTGCCATGAGGGTATTGAATACGTGTGTTCATGAGAACTTCAAGAAGTATAAACTCTGTGTGGATATTGCTGAATATTATGATAGACATTTTTTTGTATCTTTGATGCTGGGTTACGACCTGAGCTAATCAATACAAATTTTAATGTGGCTGTTCCTCTGAAGGACTAAGTTTATGGAAGGGGAAAAAAAGGCTCTCTTCTACATTCCTGCTAGCATGTATGCACCAAATTCCTCTGACTCCTAGCTGTCACTGATTTATTTACTTAAACACAGTGCATTCGCTAGCCTGTAAATAGGTTGTCCAACAGGAGCAAGAAGACACAACAAAAAGGTTCCTAAACTGCTTGAAACCACAGTATTGTGACTAATAGACATGGTAATTGAGGGGTAATGGTATTTGGTGGGTTCTCAGTTAGACCCCTGTCATACCCTTGGAGGGGAAGAAACTTGTTTTGGTTTAGCATGCTGGAGGTTCACTATGAACCTTGCCTACTATGCTTATTTCTTGTAGGTTGCATTCAGAATTGAACATATGTTTGAACTATTTGAGATTGTTAATGGTTAAGAATTAAGAATGGTTAATGAATACCTGTTCAACAGGTACACTGTACAGCTAAAACAGCTGTGGCCCAGAAAAAGCTGTGTTTTCTGTAGCTGTGACCTGATACTGAAGCATAGTTGGTAGACTCATCAGTGTGTCCCAATCAAGATACTTCCAAGCAGAGAGTATTTAACAGATAATGTCAAATCAATTCTTCTTCCTATTCCTAGCTGGTAAAATATTGGTTTTTCTTACTCAAACAGACAAAATTATATCTGCTTATCTTCAGTTTTGCTCATACTGAGTTTTAATGCTTACAGTTCTGGGAAAATTGGAAGAAATTATCACAGTTTAGATTGCCATTCAAGTGTTGACAATTATTTTCCTTGAAGAACTATTTTGTCTTTCTGGAACACTTTTGGAAAGTGAGAAAGAGTTCAGGAAGATGTTTACAAGGATTGACAAGATATGCACTAAAATGTGGGACATTTATCTGCATATTTCCTTCTAAATATTGGTTCTTAGCAATCTAGGGTGTTAATTTGAATAGAATAGCAAATGCATACTGTTTATAGTAGTCTGAATGCTGTTTTGAAAAAATACAGTGAATAAAGTTGTCTGGCCATTTCATTGCTTGGTGGTCTGTCTTTGAGTTAAAAAACCTAAATAAATAATAACCTTTAGCATATTTTTATTTTAGAATTTAATATGCTCCCAAGTGGAACTTGGGAAGTCAAGTATGTAAACAGGTAAGTATAGTTACATAATCAAACACAATTTATTTTTCTTATCAGAAATTAATCACCCATGAGAGGTTTGAAAGTGTATGTGAAGAATTAAATAATGCATTACATCGGGAGCATCAGGCACAATTGCTTTTGAATGAACAAGCACAACAGCTACAGGAGTTAAATAATAAACTAGAATTGCAATCCAGTGAAGAAGCAGATAGAACCCAAGTCTTAAGTGAATCTGTAAAGGTAAGATGATTAGGCACTAATTAGGCACCTGAAATTTTTTTTTGGTGAATAAGCCAAATGTCATAGTTCTTGTGTAAAGAAAATGTAAATGCAACATACTACATAGCCCATTGAAATTTTAGGGTACTTAGAAACACTTTCAAGATTCTTCAATGTATAACATCACTTTTCTGCTCTTGAAACGGTGGTGTGCACTAATATATGTGAAGTGTGTGAAATTTATAGGGGACATAAGTGACAGATCTAGCTATCACAAGGTGTTTGCAATTTATAGAGAAAATAAATTAAAAAGTACAGGGATACTTTGATTTTTGATAGAGGTCACAATAATATTTTAAAACCTGCATTGTCTGTTTCCTGAATATAATCTTAGGATGGAACATACATTTGTCAGTTTGGAATATGTGAGGTGACAATAGAGATATATTGTTTTTTCATCAGAATTTAGAACTTTCTGTAGATGTAAGAGTAATGAGGGAAAAGATGATGTTATCAGAATCTCTGATGACAAACAAAGGAACAGAGAGAGTATTTGAGGTATTTGAACAGAGAGACTATTTTAGGTATTTGAGAGGATTTGAGTATTTGAAACCAGGTGGATATCTAACATGGGAAGAGAGAAAACTTTGTGATGGCAAGTCGGTAATGGGTGGTGACCTGAGCTCGACAGCTTTTAGTTATTTTCTATTTAAAGCAAGCTTTGCTGCTTGTGTCTGCTCTTCAGCCCTACTACTGTCTTTTCATCTCCCAGTTTTCCTCTGTGAATTGATAACTGAGCAAAGGGACTGCTTCACCAGGATTTTGAGAAAAACAAGCACTTGTAATTCTGAGAGAGGAAGTGTCAAGCAAGAGGAGAACCAAAATGATTCCAGCTGCAAAAGCAGTAGGAATGTCATAAATATTGAAAATATTACAATGAAAGTACATGTCAAAGAGGATGAGTTGCAGCAATAAAGTAGCGATTTCAAATGATGTATAGTGGAGGATGCTGAAGGAAGTTCTTAAATTTATTAAGGAGTGTTTTCACTGGTGTTATTATTTACCAAAAATGCCTTACCTCACTAAGTCTAAAAGACCGTGACATTTCCAGTTTACCTGTAGGTTTTTTTTTCCTCCCTCACAATTCCCTAGTCTTAGGTGTTTCACTTGATAAATAGCTAGTGTTTTCAGTCAGGTTACTTGTTAATACTATAGCTATTTTCTTTCTGATATAACTGCAGTGTATATATAAGATGTTAGTCTTGTGTTTGATTTCTTTGAGAAATGCTTGATTCGAGATTTTTAAATGGCTATTAGGAATATAAAGAAGGCAAGGTCTAGAAGACAAATCGTATTTGAAATCTTAATTTCTGTCTACTTTTTGTACATTAATACATGTTTTTTCACCACGTTTTACTTGTCTAAAACACACGTTTTCATTTGTTCAGAGACTGTGAAGAGAAAGGTCAATTGTAGGCAAACAAAATATAGGAAGAACTTTTAAACAAATAGGTTACATAGATTATTGGATACTGAATTACATTTCACAGCTTCTGGTTTTTATTAATTGAAGGCTATATACAATTTTTTTTCAGACAGTCATGATCCTGAAATGCATCCTAATTCTGCAGTTCTTTAACAGTTGTTTGTTACTGGAACAACTTAATTTAGTGTAAAATGCTTGGTTATTGCTCAAATCTTTCAAGATACAATGCAATGTAATAATATAGGTGATAGAATAGAGGCAAAGAACATTGACAAAATAAACCTTAGGGCTACAGTTTGCTACTGACAGGTAGACTGGTTTGGTTTATTACTTCGTAAGTATCAATCCTTCCCATTGAGGAGTTTTAAACCAAATTTAAATTGTAGGCTTCTTACTCTGTACTGTTCCTCAACTTAGGAAATTAATTGATATATCTTAATTTCTTCATAATATTTACTAAAAAATGTAGCACAAAATTGCATTTTTGTTGTAATGGCATGTATCTGTGACTGAATCAGAAAAGGAGACAGGAAAGTTGTGGTAACATGTCAAAACATGATAAATATCTTGTGGTCCTTGATTTTTTTTTAGTCATGCAGATACAATTTTATAATGTATGCATCCTAAATCATCATTTCACCTTCACTTTTTATCGTTGTTTCTACAATTCCAAACCTGTGTTGTATAAGTACTTTCAAAATTCAAGTGGCAGTCTAATATAATACATTGATACCAAGGAGTAAAAGTGGTTCTTAAATTTTGAGCCCTATATATTTTGGTTTTTAAAATTAAAGAAAAAGTCTCTTTTCTTTCCCACAGTTCACCACCACCCAAGCTTGTTCATGCCTTTATTCACAACAGGAAGAAATGGTCTCTGCCCTGGCATCTTAATTGATAGACTCTTTTATTTAGCTTTGTTGGGTTTTGTGACTTAAAATGTTTGGGGGTTTTGTGGGGCTTTTTGTAGCTTTCATTTTTCAGTACAGTGAAACAATCTCATCTTTGCAATAATCAACCTTGCCCTTGTAAAACAGTGTTCTTAAAATTGTATAGGGTTTCAAGTGAATGCTTAAATAATACAGAAAAAGAAGAGCATTTTTACTGTTGCACTGTAAAAAAACAAAATATAAAATAAATGCCTCCATCTTTATTTTAAGATATAAAATAATATTACTTGTATAGACTTCAGTGTATATAAAAATTTGGTGAGTGTGGTGCCATACAAGTAAGGTCAGGTAGATAGACATGGTGTGAAAAAAAATAGACATGCTTTGCATTCTTTAATCATAAGTTTTAAACAGGTAAGAAGAAGAAAATTAAAATATTAGATACTTCTGCTTTTGATAGCTTATTTTTAAACTTATTCACAGTTCAACAGCAATCAGTAAGGAGATATTTTAGTATTCACGTACTTTCATAAAGTAGGCTTATTAAAGGAGTAATACTTAATTTCTTAGCTTTATCAGTTCAGATTTTAATCCTGTATATTTTTATCTTCTTAGTGGCATATACCATAGAGACATCCAAAGTAGCCAATTACATTCAAGGTCAGCTGGAACTAAGCAACTCTTTAACAGCACTTCTTTTTATTAGATGAGGTGAACCATTTGCTCTGGTTCCTTATTCTTTGAAGAGAAACTCTTACACAAATAACGTAAACAGGTATCAATAACAGACATATTTTTAATTCCTGATACCAGCTGGTCTTAATCAAGTAAAGTATTTATGTTTCTTATTGATATGCACAGCCTATATATTTATTTCTTTTTAGGTATGGTAGTACCTGTATATTTTTAAGGTTCTATTTATGGAACAATTTCTATAAATTGTTAATTAATAGCTCCAGTGCAATAGATGTTAAATCATATAGCTTGATACTGGTATGCCTCAATACAAACTTCAATACTTGTTTTAAAAGAAGGTACCCTAAATTTTGGGTTGTTTAATCTGGTGAGTTTAGTGAAGCTGTGATTAGTTTATGACAGAATAAAATTATGAGGAAAAAAAATTTCATACAGATGCTTTGATAACAATCACAAAAAGGTGTTTTCTGGTGGGAAGATTTGAAGTGTTCTTTTCAATACCTATGTCATTCAAATCATACATACATATTCTTTGTTCAGTGCATCCTTCACTAAATAGACATATCTGAATTTACTAGATTCAGATGAAGATTGGGATTTCTCTGTTTGTTAGAAGTGAATGTTTCTCTCAGCAGGCCGTCTGTTCTTGGGTGAATTTGAGGTGAAAATGATACACAATTTTCTGCTTTTAATTGCTTTTCTTCTTCATATATTTATAGACATATATTTTCTCTGAAAGACCATTTCAAATATTTACACAATTTCTTTTACTAATACCACTACACATACTTTGTGAGTGAGTTTTGCAGTTATTTACAAAAATGCTGCAGTATTCTAACTTGGAGAAAGGCTAAAAGACTTCACTCGCCTGAGGAAGATGAAGTGATTTTCATGCTCCTCAGAAAGATTGCATTAACAGTAAGAAACAGAACTAGGATTTGAGATTTTTTTTCCTTTGACATCTTAAGTTGAAAAGATTGCTAGAATTTGGATGCACTGAGAGATACAGTTGGTTCTAAAAACTTGTTTGTCTCTTTGTCAAGAAACTGCATTTCTGTGTATTGCCAGATTAAATGTAAGGCTGTTCCTTAAAGAAAGCAATATAGCTGATTACTGCTAACATCTAACTTAACAGAAGATTTATATTAGTAAAATTTGGCATTTAAAGAAAAGCAAGCTCCCTCCTGAATAGGTTAGAAACTAAAATTCATAATTCATTAATTAAATGTGGGGGGTTGTTGGGGTTTTTTTTTAAATTCCATACTGTCTATGTTCTGAACACCTAAATAACTTATAAAGTAGGTAGGAATGGATTAGTATTGTCAACTGCTGTGTTCTTAGTCGAAAGTGGTAATGGGTCTTCTTAGTACAATAAATAGGAGGTTAAGGAGATTTGTCAGGTACTTCAATTTGTGTTAACACTATTTGTAAAATAAATAGAACTGTTCATTCTGCTCTATTACATAACTTCCACTACTGCTAACTTCTTAGTCTTCAAAGATTTATGTTACCTAGAAACTTGTCATACAACTAGTCCTTTGTGCTAATTTTTTTTTATAGTTTGCAATGCATTGCATGTGGAATTTAGGTTTATGGGAAGGGATAGTCTTCCTTCTAGCAGCTGCTGTCTTTACATAATAGGAAGACACATAGATAGCACAAAATTGTGGGTTAGATCTGAGAGCTCTTTTTTGCAAAAGGAAACAGAACACAGCCTAGATAAAGTCTGCACTCTACTATTATTAGTGAGTCTGTGTTTCAGATCTCTGAACTTCACTTTAAATTTCATGCTTCTGTGGTGTGTTCAGGGAGTTAAATTCACTGAATCACAGGAAATACTCGCTTGGAAAGGATTTACAATGATCATCAACACCCAGCTCCTGGCCCTGCACAGGGCTATCCCTGTCACACCATGTGCCTGAGAGCACTGTCCAAATGCTTCTTGAGTTCTGTCAGGCTGCTGCTGTGGCCACTTCCCTGGGAGCTGTTCAGTGCCCAACAACAAATGAGTGAAGAACTTGCTCTTAGATAGGTTTTTAAATCTGCCTATTTCATTTGCTCTGTATCTAGAACATTCATCAGTATTACATTAGTCTCAAGGGACTGAAGTCAGTACATGGTTTTTTGATTTGTTTTTGTGCTGTAGTCATCAATGAAGCAGCCAAGCAACTATCAACCAAGTTGTTGAAGGTCTGGATTAACTTAGTTCTGAGTCAAACTTTCTGGAAAATATGTAAGTAATGACCAGAATGGGAGGAGGAATAAAGTTAAAGTCTGTCAAAGTTAAAGTCAATGTGATTTTGAATTCATTGTATGCTTGCATTAACATGAAGGTCAATGCAACAATGCAAAATATTGTAGTATAAATCACACAACCATAATTTAATTGAAAGCTCTTATTTTGAAAGGATATTATCATTACTGTTGTGTTTCTGTTTCATTTCTCTGCATTTCCTCCTCTGTCCAGTTTTACAAGTTGAATGTCAGTTAATTTTTGAGCAATGTTAAGGTTTTGGAATTTGAACAATACATTGGAATTTGAACATGTATTTATACCAGGTGAACACTTCTTTTTTCCTAAATTATGCCACTATACAATATTTTATTGGTTGGTATTAAGAATGTTATTCATGTATATTATTTACTACCTTTATATAGCAAAAAAAATGATAAAATTATATCCAATGCTACTTTACATTGGAAGAAGAATGAAAGTAATTGGCAATTTATTACATTTATGTTCAATCTAATCAGATGTAAACATTATTTATCTGATAAATAAAAACATCCCTAAGTAAGAAAAACTCTATTTTATTTTTAACTTGCTGAAGAGTTTAAGATAACTCTGAGAAAATGCTCTCACTCTTGAATCAATTTGTATGTAATTTAGACACTGAGAACACTGGAATAAGTCATGATTATGTAGCATCACTGTAGTTAATCTTTGAAAGCTACGACCAGAAGTTGAATTCCAGGTAAGAATAGGTTACCCTTCTCCTGAAAATTATGGAATAGATTTGTTCATGCTAGTCTGATTCAATAGCCCTATTCAACAGTCACTTTATGAGTCATGTATTTACATGACACCTTGGGATTTTAGGTATAATGTATGACTGACTGGCACAGAGTGAAATCCAGAGTGCTTTGGTGTTAATAGTGTAGTAATGTTGCCTATTTCAGAGAACTCTTTTGATCCTGAGTCTGTTTGCTGCACTATAGTATTAAAAAAAAACGATAAATCTGACATTCTGTCAAAGTTTAGATAAAGAGAAAAGATAACTTAAACAAAGTAATTGCACGAACCAGCACATTTTAGTCTTTTAAAAGAAGCTTCCAATATTTTCTGGGTATTTCATTTGTAGGAACTATTCACCTCCCCCTTGGGGAAAGGAGAGAATAAATGGAACAATATCAGGATCTAAAAGCTTAATGGTTTTATTTCTGCATTGTAATTATACTAATAAATACCTCTGTCCATGACCCTGGAATTTATAGTGCAGTGAGAAAGATTTATTGACAAGTAATTTGGAAGAAAAATGGGATTATTGTGTAATTACAGCATGTGGTTATTAAGCATATGTACTTTCATATCACTTTTTCCTCTTATTTCAAGACCTTCAACTATCTTTCAGTTTCTGCTCAAAAATACCGAAAAGCTTCTTGGTAAATCCTGTGCCTGGGAGATCTTTGTTACATTATTGGATCAACTACAAAGTAACTGTGTTACCTTGAGATGTGCAGAGGGGATCAACAGATCTTTAAAACAGCATGAGATTTTTTTAAAGAAGGTGTTCTATACCCTATTTTTCCTGGTTGTATAGATATCAATGTGTAGTACTTTCTACTATACACATTCTGTATCTTCCTGTTATACAAGTCTTTTGTAGGTAGATTTCCTTTTTGCTGCTGTTTATTTAGGATATCTCCAGGGCCTCATCATTTTTCACCTGAGTCATGTTTTCCTATGTTCTCCCTTTCTCTTTGTGTGCAACTAATTCTGCAAATATCTTTGTATCTTCTTGTCAAACCATAGGTAAAATCTTTCAAATAGCTATTGAAATATAATTAAACTCTTGGAATATAATTAAGTATGTATCTAACTGGCATAAGACTAAAACAAGAGATGCATTCCTTTGCACCTGTATTCCCTTGGCTGCATGCTATGACAGCAGCTGGGCCTATCCTTCATATAATTTGATATTTTAATTTAATTTGATACTCCATTAGGTATTCAGTGGTTTTCAAGGGGAAAGTTTTTCAAAATTTATACCAATTTCAGCTTCCAAAATCTGTACCTATGCTGTCCTCTAGTAGAGCATGGAAGCTCTTCAAAATTATAGCAGGGCAACAAACTCAAAACAGATGTTATATTTTATGCTGCCTAATTTTTTGTGTTGTCTTTCACAATATGTATTTGTGAAAAATCCAGTGAGATTCTTGTTGCTAGATCATTTTACTTCTAAGTTAAAAAGACTTAAAAATGTTCCCAATTCTTTCTAGTTAAAGTAAAACCACCTTAAGTGTTGTGGGGGTTATGTTTGTTAGTATTTTGTTTTGTTTTGTTTGTCTGTAGACTTTTCGATAAGAAATTGAGTGATTTTAGAATTATGACATTAAGATTCTCAATTCTAAGTAGCAGTTCCGACATTTCTTTATAAATACTACTTCATTGTTTATCGGAAAATTTCTCAAGTGTGAGAAGGAAGAAATAAGTGTTCTTAGAAAAAGTTAATAATAATATACTTAGTTTACTAAAATAATTGCTGGCATGGTATCACCTAGCGATAGGCATATTTGTCATTTATAGTGAAGTAGGTAACTTTCCAAGTTTTGTACCATCATGGCGCCATTTTGTCTTATAGTTAGGAAATATACCAAAAGAGAAAAATATAAATAATAATTCAGTTTTCACTGAATTCACTGTCACTGTTTAACTTCCCTATTTAAGGATCTGTATTTGCTATGTTCAGGGAAACTTATACCTTGTTTATTAAGCTTTGTGTTCTCGTTTGGCACTTGGTATGACTCAAAGCATATCCAGAAGGAAGTGAGACATCTAATCAATATGTCTTTATAGCACTTTGATCTCCTTGCTGAATATTGGGATGTAATATATCTTTGATGCTTTTTCAATAGAATGATTTAAGAGTTGCCTTTTATGTAAGTTAAATTTTGTTTTACTGTATCTGTTTTTTTCTGCTAAGGTGACTACTCACCAGTTTTTAATAAGTGAAAGGATAGGGGTGACCTATATTGAAGAATAGACCTTTTAATATAAAATTACATCTTTATAAATTCTTTCTTAAATTTTGAGGTTTAAAAAGTAAAAGGGGTGTGTGTTTTCTCCCTGTCGGTACATCATGCAAGATGTAGCTGTCCTGATGGTCAAATAAAACATTAATGCACTTTATAAATTTGGGGCTCTGTGGAAACACACATACCTTGCATGTATGATTTGGTCAGAACTCATCTGAAGGGGAATGCAATATTTGAATGTAAATCATATAAAATGATAACTCTTTTGTGAAGCCCATGTTAATGTTAGTGCCATACTAAAAAAAGAGATTTGTCTAATTAATTAATTAATTAAAGAAAATAAAAAACTCTTTATGAAGCAAGATCAAACCTTTGCGTGGTACTAATTGACATTCTTGTCATTGCCCCTAATTCTTCAATGTGATGGCTCACATTAATGTACGCGTGTCTGGTGGAATTGTGCAGCAGCCTCTTCCAAGAAAGGGCTTCAGCATAAAAAAACTTAGCTGGGGTCACCAGTACATTGAGGTTATGGACAGTGTATTTTTGCACTCAGAACTGAACCTTAAATTCTATTTAGAAATTTCCTTGAAACTGTTCTGAAGACTGCTAGTATTCCCATTTTTTAACCAGTGTCTGAAGAGAAGACAGAGTACCATAATATTTGTTCTCAAATTTAGTTCTGAAGCAGAATGCTGTGTCATTTAGTCTGACTCAGATGACTTTTTGTCTGTGTCATGTATTCAGATTGTATTCCTTCTTAAATAAACAGTGGGAATTAAATTGTGGTTATTTACTTTGTAAATAAATTGTTGTCATTGTTAATGTTTTATTGCTGTTATTTCTTCTTCTTTCTGAATTGTTTTAACTGACTGTTACCATTCAGAAATATTCTAAGCAAATTTCTGATACAAAGCAAATGGAAGAGTATTTCTTGAGAACTTAAAATAGTCTCTTACAGGGCTTAGAAATGTCACTGGTAATGCAAGATCATTGGGACCAGCAGGACATGATCAGAAACAGACGGTTTGAAGCTGTGACTGATGAGAGAGGCTACAAATGAAATGCAAGAAATTGGTGCAATATGTTGTGTTCTCATAGAAATGCAACTAAATATTTTTATGTATGTACATGTGATAGATTATTACTTTTAAAGTGAAGAGGAAATCTAAGTGTTGGTTCTGTTTCTGCCTTGCATAGTGTGTGCTTATGTGCACATGTAGATAATGTGTAGCAAAATTACCAGTATTGCAGAGAGCAGTGCTACAGAGCAGCATCAGAGTTTGCTTGTAATATTAGTGCCTCATTTACAGGTACATGGCAGTTTTGAAAATTCATCTTTTCTAATGTAATCCAGGTGTAGACCATCTTTTTGAAACCTTGGAACTGTACCAACTATAAGGCTGAGACACTACCAGGGTAAAAAGTGTAACAGTGAAAAACCCCATTATTCCTTTTTGGTGGCACTTAAGTATCTGATTTAGAGGCATGGCACTGCCAATGAACAGAAAATCTGCCACATATGCAGGGCTGAGTCTTTTCTAGTCTGTTACTGCAAAGGGCTAAATATTGTGGTGGGAGAGAAATTTGCATTTCTAAGGAGAAAAAAGAAACATCAGTCCTGAGGTAGTGTGTCAGAAATCGAATAAGGAGTGAATGATCATGTACTCATACCACCATGCACATGATTCCAAAAATTTATTCTCACTTAACTTCAAGGATTATTCTTAAAACTCATAGTGATAAAGCCTGAGTTTTTACAAAATTGTATTTGTCCTATTAAGTGATATAATCCTCTGCAGCTTTCCAGTAATACTAATTCACTTAGCTTAGCAGATGATTAAAATTTCTAAATTATAATGTGGATGGGTTTTATAATGTATTTTATAATTTCCCAAATCACAGTTTAAAAGTAGGTCTCAGCTGTTCTCTGTTGGGATTAGTGTATGTCTGAAAGGCCCAGAGCATCTTCTTATTCAAAAGGGTCTCCATCAACAGTCCATGAGGATATAGGTTTTGTGTGGGAAGTTTATGTTTTGTAATTACTTCACTTTAAAAGTTTTGTTTAGTTTTACTTTGGCGCTGAATGAGCATATGATGTGTCCTCTGAAAGAGATTTTATTGTGTGAAATTATTCAGAAAAAGCTACTCTGTTTAAATTACTAAACTCTTTTAATTCACAATAACTTTAAAACATACACAACTCAATGACTTCACAAAGCATTTTCAGTCATATTTTGCTAAATATCTTGAGATAATGCAGTTGAAAAATAAATTGTTTTCTTGTTGATCAGAATAGATTTTCCATTGAGAAATGTTTGCACTATAGCAAAGAGATATTAAACGTAGCTGAAAGTCTTTGAGGCACTCTAATCCAGCCTGAATCACTGCAGGTGAGGTGTTTGAGGTGCCTAAACTTGCTTGGATGTCTAAGGGCTATGTTTCTGTTAATAAATGGACTGTTGTCTACATGTACATAGGTGATGAATGTCATTTGCTTTCATGACATGAGTGCCTCAAATTTCAAGTACATTTTGTAAGAAAAATCTCTTACAAAATGTAAATGTGTGGATTTTCCCTTCCCCATCTGTTGAATGACTCTCAAATAAAATTTTATTTAAATGTTTCTTAGAAGAAGCATAATTTCTATTTCTTCTTGATAAATAAAGATTCTTTTCAAAAAACATCCCATGGAATTTCAGCTGTATAGTTTGAGCTGATGTATTTGATTTGCATTGCAGTGGTGAACACTAAAAATATGGTAAACATTAAATATTAATGTAGCTTGTTGTACCTGTTGGATTTGAACCATTTGAAACTGCTCTAGGTTATGTGTAGACTTCTGGGGGGCACTCAGAGATCATTATATTTTCCAGCAATAATAACGGGAAGTGTATTTAAACTGCTGAAGGAATAGATGCTGGCTAAACTTTCTATACTTCTTTTCATTGCGAAATTTTATTAGTTGTGGGTGTAGGACAGCTTTCAGAATGTTTTTTTAAAAAGTAATATTTTGCATCTAAATAGAGAATATGCATATAAAATTTCATCTGAAAGAGAAAATCTTCAATTTCACAAATTAGTTCATTATACACATACTGCGGTGTATTTGCATATTTTGTACTGCTGTGTTGTGTCTGTGTAATTTAAATCTAATTTACTAAGCAGTTTGATCTAGCTTTAGTTGATCTTGGAAAATACAGTCTCAGTATAAATGTGTCACACATGCTTTGCATGAATTTAAACTGTATGACTGTCATTGTTCATCTGAAGTGATTGTCCATCTGTTATCTTTTGAATAGAGTCCTTTTTATGTGTAAAGAATTACAATATTAAACTTTGATTTCTTTTTGTAATGGGCTTTGAATAAAAAGTTTCCTGACTGCAAAACCTAAACTTGTTAAAGGAAGCTTGCGGAAGGACCAAGCCAACAGACAGCCAATGAGATTCTTCTTCAGTGCTATCAGTTGCTTGCTGTTCTCTCCAACAAATGTTTTTTCATGCTTAATTTGTGAGGGAAAATAGGTCAAAAGTCTAAATGTCTCTAAAGGAAACCCCTTCTAAAGATTCTGATGAAAACTCAACTGATCTGTGAGAATTTGGCAGACTGGAGAGGAAGGAGTGCAGTGATGTCTGAATTAGCACCCGAATGCCTAAAAACCCGAGAAAGACAGATAAATGGCATTTTACAGAATGTTAATAAATTGGAGTTTAGCTTCTAAGTTGGTTCAGAATCGCTTGTACTTGAAAGTGAAAGCTCAGCATCTTCACAGAACTGTGTGCAAACACACTAGGTTTTTAAAACCTTCATTCTTCTTATCACAGTTAGCCTCAACTTTCTAACAGTTGTAATTGTCCACAGAAAACATTTCAAGATAAATGCATTATCAGGTTTTGAAATTTTCTTATTTTTGTAAATACTAAGACCTGGGGGGCAAAATAAGGGCTATATTGTGGATTAAGTGAAATATCTCAAGGCTGTGCTTTTCTGATAACTGAACCTGAAGTGACCTTTCTCAGACACAATTACAGAGCTGTATGTTTTTCCTTTAATTTCATCAGGGGTTTAATTAGTATACAAATAAAACTTCCCTTATCTTCCTTTCTACCTAATTGGCTTGTCTTTGCTTATATATGAAGAATGTGAAAATGGGCTGTAATTAGGATGACCGTGTTAACCTTTTTTTCTCAAATGTACTGTTGCCTAAAGGCCTCAAAGCCTAAAACCAGTGCTTTGGATTATTGCTTTGCAATCACTATGGCTCTCCCATAGGTTTTCTCATGAGCAGAAGGGCTTTGGGTGCTGCAGGTTCCCACTGCTTAACGGGATCTTCATTCTTCTCCCCACTAAATGTTTATTGATTATCTCACTGCTCCACACTCAGCCTCCAACAACTTAATATCAGGTGACAGTCAGGAGAGTTCTCCAAGTAATTAGAGTGGAGCATTGAGGGAACAATTAGGAGCAGAGTTATTAAACTTGATTTATCCTATTCTCTCCTGAACACTTTCTTGGATATCAGAACATCACACTTTCACAATCTACCCTAGCTGAGAAATTAGTGGCTAACCTGCTGCTTATCATTGTTGCCTTGCTGCCTTGAGGCACACCCTCTTGGTTTCAGTCACTCAGCTGGAAATATTATAGTCCATAAAGTTTATCAAGGGTTTTAATTAGATCAATCTGAAGAAGCAAAAAAAAAAAGCTTACCAGCCATTATTTTGTAATACACCACACTCTATTTGAACATTTCCAAGGCTTGACTTTAACCCACAGTAGCAAGAAGGTTCAAGTAATTGCTGAAACTGCTTTTGGAGTGCTAAAATCAGTTTCCATTTTGTTTAGATATTGCAGTGTTACTAGATAAAGTATTAATTCTTTAGACATTTCTGTAAATAATGGGGTTCTCTTTGAATAGCTCTTTGAGCAGCTCTTCAGTGAGATACTTGATTTAACCATTTCTATATTGCTTCATCACCAGCTAGCATGGATTGCTGACCAAATGTAACATGTAACTTAAAAAAGTTAGACCCTGCTATTGCCTTATTAATAGGCATGTGCTTGCAATGAGTAACCTAGGTTAGTTAGCAGCTCACAGAAGATTTTGACTAGTGGGTCTTTTCACTGTTCATGGTCAGTAATGAAAGATTTATGTTGGAGCCAACAACTCTTCTACCCCTGCAGATGGATAGCTATAATAAAAATAAAATAAATATGCATAATGTTCCTATTTTCCTGTCTTTCTCTACCATGACTGCTAGGATGCTGGGACCAAAATCCATTCAACAGCATCTGCATCAAAAATTTCTTGCATCAAAATACTAGCAGAAACTAATTAAAATCAGATTTTTCAGTCAGGTGGGAAGCTGGGTTGGACCAAACATTGGTAATAGAGACCCTGTTCTGTGTATAGAGACCTTGTTCTATGTTCAAATATGGTCCATTTTTCAAAGGTGGGAATATGGGCAGGGGGTTACTTGACTTGGCTTTCAGAACTCTTTCCTCAATGTTGAAAGCAAACAGTAAACAAAGAATTGGAAGAAGATAATGCTCTTTGTTTTTGAACCAGAGATGGATCCTTTTATCCATGCTAATCCACATTTCAGTTCTTGGAAATAAAATTTCTGAAAATCTGATAATTCACAAAGTCATCTGTTTAGACAGAGATTTGATTAGCTGCCAGTGGCTTAAGGGTAGAATTTCTGAAAACAAGGCTTCTGGTTTTGAATATGCTTGTGCAGTGGATGAATGTTATCTGTGTGTTTATCTTTCCTTAGGGGAAATATATCAGTTGTTTATTGAAAATAAAGACATAAGAGTCAAAATAGAATTATTCAACCTGCAGTCATTTGAACAAGAATAATATTAACTTTTCTAGGTTTAGAGTTTCTTAAATAAACTTCAGGTTTTTTTCTTACAGTTGTGATTAATTTCAGCTTAGATTTTGTAAATTCCTTCACAAGTCTTCAAGTGATGGTGCTGTACCTTCAAAATACATCACTGTTGAAGTACTGGTTGCCTTTTCTCTTTAGGAATGTAAGAAGAAGACTTATGCCAGTCCAGAGATGACAGTTTATTTTACAGGACTATGCAGTCCTTTGCTGTAGATTGTTATTTTATAGAAAATTTCTCTATCATAATGCTTTTTGAAATGCCTCTAACCCTTAAAGCGGTCTGAAACTTCTTCAGGTTAGTTGAGTTTTCAGCACCCTCCAAATTTTTATCAGCATTTTATATATACTGTTCTTCACACTCATCCACAGCATAGTAGATCTCCATGTTCCAGAGTCAGGACATAGTACATCTCCATGTTCCACGGTACTCAGGACATGTACTGAGTACAAATTATGCACAGCATTTTTGGAATTCAAGCAGAAAATATACCCATAAATTTTGAAAAAAAGGTGTGTAAGAGCTCAGTCTTGCAACTGTGCAGCCTTCTCTTCTGTATTTTAGGATCTATCAGGAAATATGCTATGTGTAAAAGTATGCTTATAACCACTGATTATAATTTCTTTCTAAAAAGGCAATTAACAGCTATAAGTGAAATGTAACATGTAACAAATTATGAAATCAAATTATTAATACTCCAGTCTATAAATGTATTGATTTATCCCAGCAGAAAGGACTAGAAACCAGCCAGATTCTATATTAATTGGTCCTGTGTGCTATTTTTCACCTATTGGATTAATCTGAATTGATTAAAGCATGTTGTGTTAATTCTATGCCAGAGAGAAATGTTTAGAAAATATATATACTATTTTGCATATTGGAAAACTAATTTTATAATAGTGAAAGCGCCATAAAATAGATTGTACTTGATGCGCTAACAGAGAGTATGAGATTATCTATTCTACTGAAATTTCTGAACTGTGTAAAATTTTTAAATAAATGTTTCTGTGTTTATTCCCTTTCATTGTGAATTTCCTTCTTTAATATTTATTTTAAATTAAGTTTTGTGAATATTCTGTGTTCTTTAAAACTGTACTCTTGATACTTCCTTTGCGTTTAGATCTAATATTTGTAAATTTAGTACTTGTAGCATAGTGTATGTCCCTGCTTGATCAAAAAATAATTTTATTTTATAAATATATTTGTACACAGTCAATATACTAAAAACTGGAGGGTTCTAAGTTGGTAATATTTTGGTAGAGAATTCATAAAACCTTAGTATGCAATGGTCCAAATCTACTACACAGTGTAGTCTGTTTTCCACTTTGTTTAATAGCCTATGGCATAAACTGAAGTTAATTATTTGGGCTGACAAGTAACTCTGTTTTCTGTCTGCTTGCAGAGTCTCTCCGAGGCAACGATGGAGCTGAGAAGAAGAGATCGATTTCTGCGTCAGCAAAATAGACTTCTTACCCAGCTGGAGCAGGACAAGCGTCGACTGAGCG
The DNA here is from genome assembly GCF_035770615.1 of Melospiza melodia melodia. Taxonomy (NCBI): domain Eukaryota; kingdom Metazoa; phylum Chordata; class Aves; order Passeriformes; family Passerellidae; genus Melospiza; species Melospiza melodia. Next base: position 49,605,147 of record NC_086226.1, read on the forward strand.
AGAGCATCCGCGATGCAGAGAGTGCCCTCTGCACGGCAGCCAAGTGAGCCCTGGGACCTTGGGGAGATCACTTAAAACAGACAAAAGATCAATTCTCACTTTCATGCACAGGGTTTTAGCCTTAGCTAATGTAATGCTAGAAAACAAAAGTACATCTGTCTCTCTTTGAAATTCAGTGATAGACTTCGAAAAAGAAAACTGTTCAAGATACTGCACGTTATTTTTTCTGTAGTTATCCCATAATAGTGCTACAAATTATTGGTCCAAAATGCATAAGCATTTTGTCTGCCAATTGCCTTACTGATTTGACAACATCTCTTCAATAGATCCTTCACATTCTGTTTGTTTAAGAAACGATTGTTTGTTCTAAAGGGGCTGAAACCCATTTTGGACCGAGGCTTATCTGTGGAATAGTATAGATATTTCTTCTGATTTCAGAGAGCTTTGGATTTAGATGTAAGCCGCATGCCTTTTTATACTATAACTTGAAGAGTGGAAGGAAATGTTCAGGGACCATTTCTGAAAGTATTGGTAGTCAAAAGCTGTTCCATTGACTTGAATGAGATTATTAATAACCTCTTAGAGTTATGTAGTCAGATAAAATTATAAATCCTTTCAGACTTTGTTATCTATTCCTGTTACAGTAGTATGCACTTGGAATATTATTGGTCCATGGCCAAGATTTAAAAAAAGTTCAATTTAAAATTAAAATTTCTCATTATATGTGGGGTAGATTTGACCTCTGAAGAAGAATAGCTTAGAAGCTTTAAGGGGCTTATGCACCAGCGAAATAATGTAATTAATATAGTTATCAGTGATATGTTTAACAAGCTAATTAAAATGACAAATATTATTTAGTGTAAGTGTATCAAAGCAGATTATGGCCCAAAGAAGGATTTGTTCTTAAAAGCCTTCTCCTTTTCACCCTGCCCCAATCTATTTTATGCACTCCACTAAGGAGTGCATATGCACTCCACTAAGGAGTCCCTATGGCCATTCTTATATTCAGAAAAGGTTTTTTTGATGTGAAAACTTCCAACCATCATTGTTCTACCATAAGAACTCTATGTTATATTCTAACATAAACTGTTCTACTTGTTCTTCATAAAAAGTGCAAGTGTCTTTTTCTTCCTTTGGAACATGTAAGCAAAGTAGCTAAACTGACTTTGGTCTTATCTGGAAACTCTTATTTTAATATCAATTCCATGACCTAAGTGATTGTAGGCAATGCATGGGTGTCTTTCAGTTTCTTTCCTAAATTTTTGTAGTGCTGTAAAAGACAGCAAGATGTCTAGCTTGTTCTGAGAATGGCTGACTTGATTTTCTTTAAGTGGTGGCTAGCAGTTCTTTCCACTTTCCTCCTGAGTAAGAAGCAATATTAATAAAAGTGTCTGAAACAGTAAAAAAACAGACAAAAATACAGTAGTCTTTTGGTAATTTCTCTCTGTTGTGGTTTAACCCCAGCCAGCAACCAAGTACCCTGTCAATCTAGTCCAAAGAAAGGTAGGATCCTGAAAATAGAAAAGTCTATGTGACTTTATTAGGAATGTAAAAGCCACTTTTACTCTTCTGGTCACTTTCCTGTATTTTCTGTTAAGACAGTATGAATCAAGAAATGAGAAAGCAGCCATCATTCCATGGGGAACAATGCCATGATTTTGACTGGAGAAAAAGAGGCTGAGGGAAGTACCTGAAAGGAGGTTGTAGTGACGTGGGGCTTGGGCTGTTCTCCCAAGTAACAAGCGATAGGACAAGAGGAAATGGCCTCAGGTTGTGCCAAGAGAGGTTTATGTTGGATATTTGGAAAAGATCCTCTCCTGAAAGGTTGTCAAGCATTGGAACAGGCTGCCCAAGGAAGTTGTAGAGTCTGGAGGTATTTAAAAGATGTGGCCCTTGGAGACATCGTTTAGTGGTGGGCCGGGCAGTGCTGAGGTAAGGGTTGGACTCAGTGACCTTAAGGGTGTTTTCCAACCTACATCATACTGATTCTATGGATTCTGGTATTGTAAAAGCTCAAACAAAATATACACATAGCTGGCAAAATGAGAGACAGTTGTGGAATATTAAAGTGTATTAGCTTTTCTGGCATGGATTCTATTTGACTTCCTATGGTCATGCTCTCTTTTCTCCTAAGTCATATGGTATTATGCAACTTCAGTTCTATTTCTGTCAGTCATGAGTTGAGGCCAAGGTTTTTCATGACAGCATAGCTGATGAGAGCTGTCTTTCTTACTGAAGTCCTAATCTACAAAAGGGCATTAGAGAATTGTTTCATTCTCCAAACCTCCCTATTGTAAAGATAGGATATTTGGCTGGACTTTTAGAAATGTAAGAGAATGTATTCTCTTCCTGCTAGATAACTCCACTCAACATGCCTTTTACATCTAAAACTCTTCAAGAAAATGATATTTGTTAATGAATATGTCCATAACAGCAGCTAGTTTGAGGGTCCACAACAGAAACAAATTTCATATGGAAATATTCCAAATAGTGGTACATGAACTATTGTTTAAGGTTTGCATTGGGGATATAAAAAGGAGAGACAAAGACATAATACTTTGAGTTATCAATGATTATTTGAAAAGACGTGATAGTTAAAAAGTAGCAGAAAATTAATTTCTAAATCAGATGAGTTTCAGTTCTATGATCTACCTCTTGTTTTTTGTCTTTTAATAGAGATAGAGAATTGATCATTAGTCATATGAAAGCCGTAGAAGACACTCTTCATAAGGTAAGAATTTAAAATTATTCCTCTGATTTGTATTTCTAAATATATCAAAGCTTTACCACTGCTTTTGCTCAGGAAAGGAGAGGAGTAGAAGTTGTAAGGTGGCTTCCTTTTCTTAGAGTTTATTTCCAGCTTCAACTTCTTTTATCTGAAAAAACTGTTCATTTTTAGTGAAGTAAAATACAATTTTATAGTACACAAACTTCTTATTTCTTACTACAAAACTTAACTACAAAAATCCACTTTTCTTCCCTTAATAGCTGAGACCACTATTTCTAGTTACCAAGTGAAGACAGTTGACTATCCAAATAGCTAACAATTTCTATGGAGCTAAGTCCATGCCGTGTAAGCCAGAGGTCATTTGGTGATGTCACATGCATGTTGGCCATAAAACCATATGGCTTTGTGCATGCTACTTTAGTCTTTGATACATGATAAAACATAAGGAAAGACAGTAAGATGTAACCTGTAGTCAGAAACTTTCATGATATTTTTATGGCATTTTTTAAATTGAGTAGTAATCTTAAGTATTCTCTTTGACTTGCACAGTTTTGCTGTGGTATAGCATTATTTGAAAGTCCAACAAAGCTTGTATATTAATTATTTAGGCAAAAGGACTGTTTTAACTGTAGCTCTAGTTGTTGATTGTTTTAGAACTGTTTTTAGTCTAGAGCAAAACAAAGCAAAATAAGTGTTTTTATTACCTTGGAGTGTTAATTTCCCTTATCACATCTTGAATTCACAGCAACATGGGAATCTATTCTTCATTTTAGTTTCTGTGTTCACCAAAACTAATTTAATTTTCAGATACTTTTTTCAAGTCTTTCTTTCCTTTAATGTTCAAGAAAGTGACAGAACCTAAAACTGTGTGGTTTAGCTGCAGCAAACTGTGTTGGTAGAAACTATCTTGCTTTTTGCCCCCACCTTTTTCATACTGGCTTTCTTTAAGCATAAAAACTCATGTCATGCAGAAGGTGTTGTGTTTTGCAGTAAGAGATACATGTCCTTGGCATTCAGAATTCATTGTCCTGGATTGCAAGGTTACATTTTGGTTTTGAAAGCAATGCCATTATGTGCACAAGGATTGAAGTGTTTGGGGAAAGGCTATAGAGAAGGCCACATGCTTAGTACTGATTAACCTGATGCAGTGATTTGCTTGAGAAAGAAACAGCCATCCTTCTTCTGAAAAATTTAGTTACCATATTGTTTCTTAATTCTTGATGTACATAGTTGTTAAGCCCTTGTAGCACGTTAGTGAGTAGCAAACTAATTTATCCTTTCTGGTTTGTCAACCTAAAGAATAAGAAAACACAAGAATTAGAAATGTCAGGATGCTCCTTTCAGCAGGAACTAAAAAAATTGATTGTGAATAATTCAAAATTTGACATACTATTTCTCCTAGAAGAACAAAGGGAAATTATTGATTTTGTTTGGGAAGTATCTGAAATGTAAACCCTACATCATAATGGTAACTAATTACCTAGCATTAGTGAACATGGCTGAGGTGTAAATGATAAAGTTTACACTGTTGTTCTTAAAGGGTTTCTCACCCAGTAAAAAATCAGAACATAAGAAATGGATTATATACTAGTAAAAGAACTATAAGCCTTTCTTCACTAGAAATTGTGGGATTTACTTTTGTTTTAAGAAAGACATCAAAAGAAAATGGGTAAAGTTCAGAATCAACTGAAGTACTACTAGTAACTGCAGCTTTACTTACAGGAGTTTGAAATTGAAGGTTTTGATATTTCTGTGTTGATGTATTCATCAGCAAATATCCACAAAATTCCACTGTATCACTTCAGGATCTGTATTATTAATTCATAATGCTAAATTTTTACCTATAGATCTCAGAGGGATTTTTCAGACATCCTTAGTAATCTTAGTTAGACTCAGGATAAGACAGTGTATTCTGATCCATTAAAGTAGCCTCATTCCTCTCCATATTCTATCCCTTCAAGAATTCCAGAAGTCAACAATGTGGGTACTAGATCATCTGCCTTTGGGTATATAGGGGTGTAACATTCTGCAAACAAAAGCAGGAGAAATCAGAGCCAAGGGAAACAATCTCTGTGTGTGCTTCTAATATGCCTCTGGACCAGAGATAATTTACACCGCTTTCTGCCCTGCACTATGAGTGGATGAAACATTTAGTATCATACATTTGACTTTGCCAAAAAGTGCCTGGGCATGCTTGTGCCCAGAATGATTCTTTCAAGACCATTGTGGAGCTACCTTTTTAATCTTTGTGAATATTTATGAAGCATAACCATTGAAGAACTTGAGCACTGAATATGCTAAGAGAGAAAATATTTTTAGCAACTAGTCCTGTCCTTCATAAATTACAAGATGTTCTTTAGAAAGTTATTTTTTGTCTTACCCTGGGTCTTGTCACATTAGCTATCTTTATCCTATGCCTGGAGCTGAATTATTTCCACAAAACTTCCTGATAATATAAGAGATCTTTCTTCATCTTATACCATCTAAATATTATGGACAAATACCTAAATGCAAAGTGAATGTTTTAACAAACTAAAAAAATCAAAACAGAATATTGCCAAGGACAAACAGAGACCTCAAGAGGATTATGGTTTGGTTCAGTTTTATTCTCAAATACTGAAGATGACCAGAAGGTAATAGCAAAATGATAACAGAAATAAATAAAATTTTACTGAAAGAGTGATGAAAGGAAATTCCATCTACTTGAAGTTCAAACATAGAAAGTTTTCTTAAAATGTCTTCTAATAAAAAGAAAAATAATTTAAGAACATGTCTTATTTTAAAACCCATGGGCAGTCCTTTTTTATGTATGAAAAATAAGTTATTTCTCGAAACACTTTCCTCTCAAAACGTTGAGGTTATTTTTTGTTATAAAATAAATCCTTGTTATGCTTGCTGATAAACTGTGTTCCATTATTAATTTCCTCTTGATTTCTTAATATTCTGGGTGTATAAACAGGTAAGAGATATTAAATCTCTTCATTTCCATTACTAGATTCTTTAATGTGTAGTTAATCATCTATTAGTTATGGTAATAATGCCACTGTTGTGGGTGCAATCCTTGTATGGGCCAGTGATTTAAAAGTGGACTTCATGATCTTCGTGGGTCCTTTCCAGCTCAGAATATTCTGTGATCCTGTAATCCCATCAGAGGAAGAAATAATTTTACACTATCTCTGCTGAAATCTTCATCTTCCCCTTGTATTGCTTCTCAGTTTGAGTGCTTTTTTTGGATTAGCCTTGGCCAGCAAGCCAGATGCCCACCCAGATGGTCTCTCAGTCCTCCTCTAGAGGATAGGGGGACAAAACAGAATGAGAAAGCTCATGTGTTGAGATCTAGATAGAGACATCGCATAGTAGTTATCATCACAGGTAAAACAGCTGACCTGGGAAAACTATTTTAATTTATTTTTTGAAGTAGATTTGGAGAGGTAGAAACAATTTCAAAATTAGCATTACCCTGCCTTTTAATCTCAGTTTCACTTGTGACTGCTCTGCTCATGCTGTGAGGCACAGGGGTTTGCAGTCAGTCCACACCCACTCCTCTCTGCAGCTCCTACCTCCTCATGCTGTTTCCCTGCATCACTGTGGGCTCTCCATGTGGGCTGCCATCTTTCAAGAATATCTGTTTCGGCGTGGACTCTCCATGGATATTAATTCCTTCAGGAACTATCCTGAAGGATTTCCTCGACCTCCTCTGGAAGGGGATCTGTCATGGAATATGGTGTGGATATGCCCCAACACAGCCCTCTCTCTGTGCTACGAGGAAATACCTAATCCAGTGCCTTAAGTGTTTCTGCTTCACTTCTTTTCTGACTTAGATATTCAGTATTTTTGTTCCCTCCTTCTCTCCCTGTGTGATGGGTTTTTCTCATTCTTAAATTCATTTTCACAGAGGGGCTGCCAGCATAGCTGTGGGGCTTAGCTGTGACCTGTGGTGGGTCAGGAACCAGAGGTGTCTAGAACCCACTTTGTCCTGCACACATCCGTCCTCACAGAGACTGCACCTGGTACACTGCTATAGCTGCCTCCTTTTCAGCCTGCCTAAATCTCTATTCTCTACATATAGCCTGTGCTATACACCACCATGAGAAGTCATTCTAGTGAGCCAGTCTTCAAAGTGACAGAAAATTTTTTGTTTTTCCTTGTACTCTTAACTATCAAAATCTTGACAAGTTTAGTCTATCATAGTCTGTCCTGGCTGCTTAGGATTTGGCTGTTTTAGCAGGTTAATCAAATACAACCTGCTCACTGTTTTTCCCAATACCAGAGTTAGCAACCTACGCATTCTGACACTTTGGGAGACACCAGCACACCAGTGCTTTTGATCACTTTGGGATCAAAGCACCTATCCAGTGTGCTCCTTTCCTTCTGGCACTTGGAGAGAAGAATTATTCTTTGTCCACTTCTGTAGTGCACTTCATTTCTGCTGATTGAAAGGTTCATATGCTAGCTAGCAGAACAACTTCCATGCAGATGTGTCAGCAGTCATGCCTTGAAATCCATCCACTGTTGTGTTTCATTGCCTCGCTGCGACCCCTGTTGTCTCCTCTGAAATGCCCCTAAACTGCTTGTGAGATCTGGGTCCCATGACTCTGTCATTGAAAAAAATATGAACACTGTATCATCCATCCCATAATATATTTTTTTAAAATACAAAGACAGAACTATATTTCTTTATCTATTTTAATGGTTTGGGTTTTTATAATACAGCACATATATTAGTTATATAATACAGTTGGAGATGGGGTGAGGCCATTGCATACTTGAGAATTAGTAAGGTTGTAGCAGTTGGTTGTTATTTCTGATGTGGTCCATAGTAATCAAATGCATTTCCTTATGATGACAGTTTTATGGCCTGCAAGGAATTAATTTGCAATAGGTTTAAGTCCATATACAAGTGACTACATCGGAAAAAACACTCAAGTGTAAGTGGCAATAATTGTTACTTGCAGCAATGAGACCACAAATTGATCAGGTCCTGGAAGAAGAGAACACTTATGAGACTTAAGTTAGCTGTCCCTGTCAGACTGCAGTAGATATGACCTGACACATTCAGGTATACTGATCAGCCACATTTCTCTCAGTAAACTGGGATTTATAGTCCATCATATTATTTAGTTATCTCAATAATGATTTAAAAGCCCTCATTTTAGAGATCTCAACTTAATTCTTTTTTGCCTAACCTAACAACACTCCCAAGATGGTTTATCTCTGTGTTAGACACATGAATATTAACTGTGAAACCTGCTTTATATGTGTACTCAAAGTCTGTCCATCACTGTGGTCCTGGGTTGTTCTCAACTGGCCCTATCACAAGCCTATTGAAACAGTGAGCATGTGTACAGGCAAAAAAATCACCAAGAAAACCCAATTAGGTTGTTAAAATTCTAAATAATTTCTGTAAGAAGTTTGCAATAGAAAACCAGCTATTATTTCTCTGTAATAAGAAAAAAGTGCAATAAAAATATTACTTTTTCTCCTCCTGCATCTCAAATGAGCGCTTCTTAATTTCAGTGTTTGATGAATGACTTTTGTTTCCCCTCCTAGCAATCTGACTTTCTTGATCCGTGTTCCTAAAGATCAGTTGTGCAGGACATACAGGTGTTAGCACAGCTGGCTTGCTGATGACAACCCTGTCCATATAGCTGTCTAGTGTGTCATCACTCATATTGTTCAGTGTCATTCTGACCTAGCCAAGCTAAAAATGGTACTCCAGCTCAAGAGGGATTTAAAAACCTTCACAAAGTAAAGATAAGACATTACCGAATGTCATATCCATGTGCTTAACTGTTTTCAGTTTGGATGTATCTAAGTAACTAATTTCAGGATATATTTGTTTCTATATTTTGGTTTTCTTTGTTGCTTTTAAGGTGATTTTTTGATTTTATTTTGGGTAGATTGTTTGTTTGGGTTTTTTTTGTTGGTGGAGGTGGGGTTTTTGGTTTTTTGTTTGTTTGTTTGTTTTGGGTTTTATAAAAGGCTGAATACTTATATATAATTTGCCTTCAGTAAAGAGAAATCCTTGTTTTGAGAATTGTGGAATTATTGACTACATTAATGGTTATTTTCTCCCGACATAGGTTCATTTTCAGCCCAAGGTCACTGAAACCTTTTCATAGGGGATGTATTGTAGTGCACATCTTGCAGCTATAGAGAAGCTTAGGTGCCGTGGTCAACATTTGCAAAAAACCAACTGTGGATCAAATTAATATCTTATTCAACTGACCATGCAGTGTGTGTATGTAGCAATATCAGAAAGCTTGAATTAATCTGATAGGTAAGTATGGGATGGTAGTCTGCTCTGCAAATTAATTTCCATAATCTTGTCTAGTCCTGAAGGGAATAAAAAAAAGAAAAAAAAAAAAAAGTCAAGCACACCCAAAACATCAATTTTATGAGATGTATCTCCTTTACACAAACACTGTTATTCAGTAATTAATGCTCTCTTAGAAAGCACCTGTGAAATGGCTTGTTTTGTAATTAAATACAAATTTGTATGGCAGTAATCAGAAAGCACAGTCACTGAATCAGTATGCTAATACAGAGATTTTCAGTAGTTATTCTATTGAGGTAAATATTCGGTATAACTAATTGCGATAATGTATGGCCACCTACACTAAGGTATATCAAAATGCTATTTAAACCTCCACTATCAACAGAAGTCAGACCCCTGGACTTGAGGACATATTTCTTTTGATGAATGAATGTGCAATGATCTGATGGCTTTTAATGATGACTCAAACCTAACTGTGATGGCTATGTAACAAGTATCCATTAAACTGTTTCCCTTTCTGTCCTATAAGACACTCTTGTCTGAGCAAAATATATTGTGATTTGGTGTAGTTTGGTTTTTATCCCTCTCAGGGAAAAAAAAAAAATAAAGGTTTGATGCAGTGTTTTTGCAGTTCAATTGACAAATTTGGTTCCAAAATACCATCCCGCACCTCATTGTCTCTCTAATTGTGTCTATAATTTCCCAGTTTTTAGGTGCTTGATTTAAAGTGCCTTCAGTTTAAGATATGCAGTCTTGTCACAGACTTGTCACAGGCAATCTTTTGACTTCTGGAGTGATCCTTGGTTGCTGAAACATCCTGATGGAAAATATTGTATCTGAAATTATATAGGCCCTCATTCGATAAGATGAATATACACTTTTTGTAGTAATTTCCTTACTTTCAGAGCAGGCTCAGACTGGTATTAACAGCAACCAATATTAACAGATTTACTCTATGATCTGACAGGGTGCTGTGGGAGGTACTTCTTTGGATATTACTTGTGCCAAATCCTGCAGCAAATAATTTGGGGTCTGTATTCCATTAAATGGATCACACTTAGATTGATCACTTCTTTAGGTTTTCTAGAGAGCCCCAAATATTAGAATGTATCCTGAGGAAAATAATCTGTATCAGCAACTTACTTGAAGAACTACTGTTATCAAGACTATTCAGTATTATTGTTGGGGGAACTTCTTCCTGTATATTAATTTGTATTTTTAATATGGAGTAAGAAAACTTTAGCAATTCATATTAAATGTGAAAAAAAAGAGAAGTGTTCATGAAGGTTTAATTCTATCCAACAATGTATAAAATATTATTCTTCTTAGTTCTATAATCATTTGTATAACACTGTAACAAATACTTGGCCATTCAAGGCAGTTACTATGTAACTTATTTCTGTTAAAATGCTTCCCTTGGCAAAGGACTGTGGGTACGTGTGCATGTTTTAAACCTGTGTAATATGGCCCCCACTCAACATGCTGCCCTGGAGGTACGGACACTATGCAGCTAAATCAGACACAGACTTGCAAGACTGTGGTTAAGACTAAGATTTGCATTCAAACTGCTTTGTTCTACTTAAAAAGTTCGAAACTCATTTTTATCTGTTGTATGTCACATGCAGAACACATAGCAGTGTGGTAGAAACCATTTTGCTTGTACTCTTAGAATGATTTCTGTATTTGCAGTTGTATCAGCAATATGGTGATCTTAGACAAACAGATTAAATCACTATTTTCCATTTGCTTATCACCAAATCACAGTAGATCTTGTTCTGCTCTTTAAATTGCAGATAATATGCTATTTAAAAAGTAGTAGAAAAGAAAAATAAGTGTAAAAATAAGTATTTATAATGTAGAGTTAGTGAACTTTGAAATTATAAAATATTCTCATATATAGCTTACATTGTGAAGTTTATATCCATAAATTATTTTATTTTATTTTCACCATAAGAAAGCATTGAATTAGGAACAAAATAAAAACTAAAATCTTGGGTTTGTTGTACCAGTCAGATAGCAACTGGGAAAAAACATTAGGAAGGCTGAGCACATTCTGATACCATTTACAACTTCCCAGCATTTAGTATCATGACTCTATTGGCATAACTGGATATACCACATCAAAATGTGCACAGAAAAACCAATGTAAGCACCAGAGTGGACTGCAGACAAAACTACTATTATTTAGAGCAGCAGAAAATTTTAAAGTTCATTTTTGGACATGTAGGATTAGCCCATCAAATTCTACACCTTGGCTCAGTCAATAACGTAACTTCAGTTTATTATTCAGTTTCAGCTTTGATCTGAATTAATGAGTACTTTATTGATTTTAAATTGAGTGGCTATAGTGTTGTCTTCTTTGTTGCTCTCCTAATTAATTAAAAAGTTAAACACTGTCATAAGTCACTCTTCTTCTTTATTTTAAAATGCTATGAGTATTGTAGTAGAGGATGGATTTGTGATTTTGCCTGTTTTCATATAGTATTTATATATGTCTAAACTGAAAAATGTAATGATCATATTTAGAAGCATGCTGTCACGATACTTAACTATACTCTGTATAAAATCACTCTTGAAACTTTTCCCAATCTCAGATAAAATTATGTTTACGAAAATCAGAAATGAACAATGGATAATCACTAACAATGGATAAATATAAATTTATATAATTTTATAATATAGGGAAATGAAACTGGTTTTAGACATTTTTCATCATTGCAATAAGCCTGATTAGCTGATTAGATGTTTTAGATTTTAACATAAAGCTCTCTAGCCTCAGGAGACCTTTCGGACAAAATGGTCTTGCTTTAGAGTTCATATGTAAGGAAAAAAAATGTCATTAAATACAAAAAAGCTCTAAAAATTGCATTTTAAATTAGCTGCATAGGATTGTTCTTTTGCCTGTTGAGCTTCCAAAAATACCCTCTTTTAAAAAAGAAATTATATTACCCATTTTATCTTTGCCTCATGGTTCTGTAATGTAAGTTTATATGTGAGTACTGTTTTTACTGCATTAGAAAATGAGGAAATAAATACAATTTCCCAGTTCCTGTTGTTTCTTTCTGGATCTCAAAAAGCCAATAGACAGAAGTTATTAAATTAGTTTTTTACTAAGATTTCATACAGATCTGGTCTCTCCAACATGAGTCCATGCAGGCATGACCATTATTGCTTTCCAATCCTTGAACAGGTAGGCAGCTTGGAATGTTTTCACTTCTAGTGAAACAGTATAGTATATTTGTACAGCATACACCCACTCTTTTGTTCTTACAATTTTCCTGACCCTCATGAGGATTTTGCAAAAGGAAAAGTTTGTATTCATTTTCAGTTTCTCGGTATGCATACTGATAATGAGATGTACTCTCTGCAATCTAAGTACTTACAAACACAAAAAAGTATTTGGTTTGTTTTTTTTGTGAATCCTCATATCAAAATTTTTTAATATTTTCTTCTCTTTAAGAAGCATACTTTTCTGATGCAGTGGTATTAATGGCATTTGTACACCACAATGCAGCCATTTTAAAAATGGGGTTTATATGTTATTGTTCAGTGAGTGTCAGACCCCAATACTGAAATACAGGGTTTGAAACTAATAGGGTTAAAAGGACTTCTACTGTCTGTATTGTGTATATATTATACCTACATTGCTTATACATTGTTTTTTTCCCCCTAGTATTAGCAATCTGCTTTTGTACTTTGACATAGGGATTTCCCTTGTGAATTTTGTCACAGAAAAAAGAGAATCATCAATATCGCAGTTAAACTTGACTTTCAAAGCTAATAGTATCTCATTTGGGGGCTGAAATTTAATAAATTTTCTTTGATTCTGTTTGAGTTTTTAAACATCAAACAATGAATTGGCCAGGGTGCAGTAAAATATTTAGATCTATTGACTACGGTTCAGAAGGGTAGAAGGCAAAACACTGGTGGTTTGATGTTGATAAATTCTTAGTACCTTAATCCACATTAATGTTTTCTTTTATCTGTGTGCATACTGGCAGCAAAGACACTGAAAAGTTGCTGTGTATATAAGCTATAAAAATGTAAATCAGGTGTGTGTGTGGTGTGTGTGTGTGTGCATGTGTGTGTATTTAAAGCAATGTATTTTGTTATCTTCAGCAAGGTTAACATCTGACCAGAATTACACATGCTGACAGAACACTCTAGAGAGTGTGTTTGTTCCACAGGACTGTGTATCCTGAACCTAGTGCACTATGTGTGCAAAAAATGTGTAGAGGACCTTTCCTGTTATAAAAATTGCATCATAGTGCATATGTTTGGCAGCCACAGGTATTGACAGGAATTCTTTAGGTCAACTTGGGAAATGTAGGGCTCCCTATTCCCACAGAACAGAGGAACGAATAAAATAAAATCTCTTCTTCTTTGTATCAGTAGATTTGCACATGCTTCTTTCAATCAGAGCAGATTTCAAAGGCTCTGCTATTATTTGAAATCTGTTCACTCATAATCAAGATTTTACAAGAATCTAATTTTGTAAGTGGTTACAGAAAAGTAATCTGGGATTTAAATGAATAGATTTATGTTTTAATTCATGTTCAGTGCATTCTTGTGGGCAAGGCAGCCTCTAAAAAACCCTGACATTTATTAAAATAGTACTTAGTAAATGGTATATCTGTTGATTTATATGTATTTAGAATATATCCAGTATATGTTTTAGAATATATTTACTGTATAGACTGTGTATCAGGTCATTAGAACAGTAAATTTTTTTTTGCAGTACTCACTATTGCTGCTCAACAGATGCAGTGTATGCCAAATGAATGGATTTAATCTATTCGTTTGTACTAACATATATTTGTATGTGTGCCTATCCGTCTGTATTAGACTATAATCTGACTGCTGGGATCTCCAGGAGGCGGACATTGTAAATTTTGTACTAAATAGAATGAAAATTGGGTGTGTGGCGTCATATGGCGTGTGAGCATAAGTGGTGTGGCTGCGGAAGGCGCGCGTTCAATGCGCGCGGCGGCGGGTCGGCGCTGGCAGACGGACGCACGGACATGTCGCGATGGGCCGGGCCGCGCGGCGCTCCCTGCCCGGAGCGCTCCGGCGTTCCCGCCGCGCCGGGCCCGAGGACAAAAGCGCGGGCGGCGCTGCCGCGCGCGGCCGGCAGGTGGCACTGCGACACCAACGGCGCGCGCGGCCAGGGGCGGCCTGCGCTTTGTGCCGAGCCGGGGAACCGCGCCAAAGGCATGGAGCCCGCGCGGGGCCCGAGTGCCTCCCGCACCCGGCCCGCAAAAAGCAGCGGCTCCTTCTTCCTCCCGCTCCCCACCCCCTGCCCCCCTTATTAATTGGAAAGCTGCAGGTTAGTTCGTTTTGCTTTATTTGTGGATTATTCATTTAATTTTGACTTTTGACTGAGTTGTTTCCAAATGAACCTTATTCTGGAGGATTGATACCAGAGTAGACAGAACTCACATGCCAGCTTCTCATTGATGTGATCACATGAACTTTTTAATTTCACAGCTCATATTTGCTTAAGTTAGAAGTACAATTACAGTACACCAGTACAATTACTGTTTCTTTTCTTACGAGGTTTTTGCAGGCGACAGATCTGTGAAATATATACGCCAGCTGGGCAACAGAGCCCTTGGTGTCTTTTCTTCTCATTTCAGACCAGGGGAAGATGCTTTTTCTTCTTAACATTCTCTCCCAGCACTCTGAATTAGAGATTTATTTGCAACGAAAAATCAATTAGTCCTAAATTTATTCATGGATTTCAGGTCCAGCGATCAATGCAAGTCCACTCAGTGGGCTCAAGGGGACCCAGTTCATCCCAGTTAATGTGTCTGAAGGGGAATTACCATTGATGCTGTTTTTTTCCCTTTAGGTCAGAGATCAGGCCTTGCTGCTGTGTACTGCAGCAGCCACGAATGACTTCACCCTGGAGCTACCCAAACTGCACCTGGAGACCTTTTCAGAGGAAGGGCTGAAGGGCAGGCCAGAGGCTGCAGCATTTCAGGTTAGAGTCTAAAATAATCCTGTTTCTTGTTTTCATTTTTGCAACTGAGAACAAGAAGCTAGACTGCTCTGAATGTGTGGAGACGAAAATGCTTCAAAACTAATGTAGTCAACAGTTGAAAGAGAAGTAATTTTCATATATACTGTTGGATATGGTATTTCAGAGATGATGTGAACTTTTTATTTGGCTGATATAATGTTAAATAACTGACAGGGATATGACCATGGAAAACCACAAATTCTGTATTTGAAAATTAATATCACTCTATCACACCCCCCTTTCTCTGCTTAAATTAAGCAAGACAAGTAGAAATTAAAAACCAGGGAGGGGAGGCAAGGTTTTATGCTGCTACTTGGTCATTATCAGATTTTTTCATATTTCAATGTTAGAATTAACAGTGATCTTTAGCACTCATCATTTAGAAGAAACTTCTATTTGGAATACTTTAGTACAGGAGATGTTTTGTTTATGTAGGTTTAAATATTTATGTGTTTCAAAATACTAATTTTATTAGGAGGAAACTGGGGAAAAGAAGAGAAATTTAACTAAAAATGTACACATGTTCAGATGTAAAAATGGATTCTGGGCAATGCCTCCTTATTGTTTCTAAGTTTGTTATGTCTTCTCTACAAACTATGCCTTAGTCTTTATAGCTGTGCAGAATACGTTATTGTTAAAAGCAGAATATTTCGTTTTCCCAGTGAGAGAACAAAAGGCAGAGTGAGTACATATTTCTTTTGTTGTGTTCTTCTATCTAAATCAGAGAGAGTAAAGGTAGTCAAGTAAAGTGCATAGATATTAGGAAATGAAAATGTTGCACAATGTGTATACTTTTCTGCAGTAACCTTTTTAAATTTTTTGTAGATTTTCAGTTCTAGATGCAGGATATAATTTAAGGAACAACATCACAAAACCAAACATTCAAGAAGGGCTAATCTGGAAATTTTTCACTGTTGCCTTTTTGCATGCATTTCTTTCAATACGAAAAATATTTAAGTTATGTGTGTATTATCATGTTTCCATAATAAAGTAATAATATGCAACTGCATGAGATTCCTGTGCACCTTAGGAAGCATAGCTGTACATCTCTGGCGGAGGGTAGGTTGCAAATGCTTCCCCATACAGTGATGATCACTTTTAAAGCTGCACAAAAAGCTCCACAGGTGCATCTTTAAGAAGCTGTCACAGAAATCACCAGCTTTTAAATACTACTCTTCTAATCTAGGTGTCTGTTTGGTGATACCTGCTTCTTTTTTTTTTTTGTCTCATCCCAACTTCCATACTTTTTTGACCTTCCAGTGATTGCAGAAGCATTTCCAAGATAGTCAATTCTGTCATTATTTCTAAGAATAAAGACAGAAGTATAAAAACTGCATTTCTCATTTGAACAGAGTACTTGTGCTATAGCTAACCCATAGTAATGCATGTGCTGCACGAGTAGTGCAGTGATGTAAACCTACTTTTTGTTTACCTGACAGCTTCAGTTACACTTGGTTACTTTGTGCATACACAAACGGCTCCAATTGTTCAGTTTGTATTACTGTGAGGTTCCTTTCGTCCTTCCCTTTCTCCTTTTCCCTTTTGCTTCTCTTCCTCTTCTCTCCCTATCTCTAGTTACATAGTGCCTTTTTGATAACTTTCTAAGCACACTGTAAAGATTTTCTTATGAAATTTTCCTTTTGTAGCTGGGCGTTGGCTAATTGATGTTAATTCCATGCAAAACTACATTAAGAGCAATCCTGTAATTTTGAATGAAGTAAACTGTGAGACATTACTTTATGGACACTTCTCTTTAGAACCAGTGGAATTGTTTGCCTGCATGTTCTCTAGAACTGCCATAGTTAGTCTGTGGTAAGTAGGACTCAGTTAAAGGCCTTATTATCTACAAGTGTTAGACATCAGGAGTTTTTTCCCAAGTTTAAGTTTATTGGTATTTGATAGTATATTTTTTTAATTGCATGAAAAATCAAGATCTTAAATTTGACAGTGTGATGGGAGTGAAGCACTGGCTATTGGAACTGTTGCGTACTGACAGAACGTGACATTGTCCTATTTTTATTATTCGTGCATCCAGTTTGTAGTAGGTGACTGAGATCAATAATTAATTATATATCCATTGGTCTGAATGTATCGCTTCTTCATTGTATGGAAGTGGCATGTATCTTTTAAAAAATTGTACCCTCTACTTTCAGCCTTAAGGTAATGAAATAAAATATTTGGAGACACCATTCTGTATATCTTCTCCAAAGCCTGCACTTCATGGAATGGCTCTTAAATTGCAAAGTTATGTAGTAGGTTGAAATGTTAAGTTATTCAACACGCATATCCTTGCACTAAGCATCTTCTAAAGCCCCATGCAAGTAGTGAAAGTATGACTTAATTTGTAGGCATTTGTTAAATTCTTGAGGACTGCAGAAGAATTACTATAGTAGTTTGAAAATGTCACTTCAGTTGGATAAAAAATGAAAAAGGTGTAATATCTCTAAGATTAAAATATGATTGCTATACCTTTGAAAAAGTCTCACCTGATATTTAATTGCTGGGAAGAAATTTATGTCACAAAATTGTGCTATTTTGTTTTTAAGTTTGAAAGTCGAAAATTATCTATTGTTTTCAAGCACCTGTAACACAGTGAATGTAGCATTTAAAGTGTGCTGTTCTGCCCATGCCCTGATATTCCTACTGGAGAGAAAAATTGGAGCCATATGTGACGCCTCCTATGAATACAGGATATAGGGTTCAGCAGGCAACTAAAATGGTATTGCTAATTCTGGTAGTCATGCTTGGCAGATGACTATTTAAATTAACCAGTACAGGTTATCAGCTCTTTAGGAAATACACAATTCAATTGGGTTACATCTTTAAAATGGGAATAAAGTTAATTAATAATCTTAACTCTCTTCTTTTTTGGCTCACAGAAGAAGTGGGCATTCAGAAAAATAATTCTGAATTGTCTCAACTACTTTTACATCGAAAATGTAATTGATACTAATTCCAAGCATTATTACCTAAAGACAATTCATAAATCCAATGGGATTTAAATGTCTATGTATAAGTAATTAAGTTTAGGTTTCTTCTTTTTGGAGAGGTAGACACACAAGGGTAGAAACTGGTACGAAAGAAACTTCTCGAAGCAAATTTAGGTACTTCAGACACATATGTTAATGTTGCATTTTAAAGGAATTATAGTTGATTTCTGCTAAAATGACTTCTAAATATTTATCAGCATGATCCAACCTATCTGAAGACATGACTTCAGATACTAGTTGAACACAGAAAAGAACTGGGAAAAGGATCTGGGAGTGCTGGTTGACAGTGGCTTCATACAAGCTAGCAGTGCCCAGGTGGCCAAGAAGGCCAATGGCATCCTGGCCTGGATCAGCAACAGTGTGGCCAGCAGGAGCAGGGCAGGGATTGTCCCCCTGTACTCAGCACTGGTGGAGGCCACATCTCAACTGCTATGTCCAGTTCTGGGCCCCTCCCTCACTCACTACCGGACAGACATTGAGAGGCTGGAGTATGTCCAGAGAAGGGCAACAGAGCTGGAGAAGGGTCTGGAGCACAACTCCTATGAGGAGTAGCTGAAGGAGCTGGTGTTATGTAGCTTGGGAAAAAGGAGGCTCAGAGGATTCCTGTCCTGATTTAAAGGACAGGTGTCTGTCAAGGAAGGTGGGAAACTCCCTTTGAATGGAAAATCTAACCCGTTCCCTCCAAATTATTACAACTTTGAAATTACGGGGCTTTCAGGCGAAGATATAGGAAAAGGAATAGCAGTTCTTTATTACGGTATGTGTGTGTGTATAACAAGACAAACAGCAGCAGCAGCTCGGCGCTGACAGCAGCAGAGCCCAGAGCCGCTCCCGGCCCTCCCTGGGCCGCAGGCGCCTTCCCCGCCGGCGCAGTTCCGCTCGCAGCCAGCAGGGGCGCTGCTGGCTCCCGGCGGGCAGGGCGGGTGCGGGGACTGCCCGCGGCTGCAGGGGGCGCTGTGCGCGAGCCCGGCCGCTCCCCTCATGTGGGCAATGGCGGACAGGCCGGCGGAACGGGGCTTCCTTTAGAAACCCCAGTGGCAGCCGAGCCCAGTGCCCCTCTGGATGGCAAAATGAACTGCAGCAGACCCTCAGAGCAGCCAGCTGGAACAGCAGAGGCAGCCAGTGGCCACACCTAGGGTGGCCACCAAAGACTCCAAAACAAAGACTCCAGAGCCTTGGCAGGAGCTGCAGAAGCCCTGGCGAACATGGAGTGTCAGGTTAAGGTGCAGCAAAAAACCCAAAGCAGTGGCAGAAAACAGCAGAGCTGGGCAGCATCAGAAAACAGCAGGGCTGGGGAAGGGCAGGCAGGTTGCTGCAGGCAGCTGCTACAAGCCTCCAGGAAAGTCTCCCTCCAGGAAATGATTGGGTCCCCTTCCCAGTGAGGTCGGATGTTAGAAAGCTCCCAGTTCAACAGTTGCTCTTGTAAGTGGACCCTCACCCATGAAAAGGAGATGTAGTGAAAGACAAAAGGTCTGCAGAGGCAGCGAATCCTGTGGCCTAACAGCCCGTCACAGAAATTGTACGCTCGGGAGGGAGAGAGTGGGAGCAAGGCAGGGGCCCAGCCCCTCACCCGCAGCCAAAATCTCGTGGTCTCTCTGCACTTCCCAAGAGAGACCCCCTCAGCCAAGAGACAGCAGCAAACTGCACCCTTCCCTCTCCTCTTCCTCCCAGCCACATCCTTTGTCTCTTAACTATTCTCATTAACATCTCATAGGCAACAAATGGGAGACAATTTCATGAGAGAAATAAAAAAAACCAAAAAGTCCTAACCTCCAGCAACTCATTGCTCTCCACAGCTACCTGAAAGGAAGTTATAGTCAGGTTGTAGTCAGTCTCTTCTCCCAGGCAATAGCAACAGGACAAGAGGATATAGGCTCCAACTGTGCCTGTGGAGTTTCATGTTGGACAACAGAAAGGTGGTAAGGCATTGGAATGGACTTACCAGGAATATGGTAGAATCACCATCTTTGGAGGCGTTCAAGGAACAGCTGGATGTGGGTCTTGGTGCTATGGTTTGTTGGTGTGGGGTGTTCAGTCAAGGGTTGATGATCTTGGAGCAATACCAGCAATACCAATTCTGTGATTCTCTTCTCCAGTTGGGTTTGAGATGGTTAAGTTTTCACTTTGTCTTGCCTCTGTTTTTGTCTGTCTCTGCCACGCGCTCTCTGCTGCCTGTCTGTGTGTCCTCTCTGCATGCTCCCCACTGCACACATGTGCACCTGGCTATGCACTTGCTGCTGTGTGCACACTGACCACATGCACCCACTCTTGCTTTCCCTCTCCCTGCATGCCTGCTCTCTCTGCGGATTCTGGAGCTTTCCTTCAGTCAGTCTCTATGTCCTACACTGCCTGGGCCTCTCTCTCTCTTCTGCTTCCTGTGCCTCTTTCCCACTCTGTCTTCCTTGCTCTGAATCAGTCTTTCTGTCCCTCCTGTCCATCTGCCTCTCCCTTCCACCTGCCCTGTCTTGCTCCCTCTATTTTCAGCATGTATCCATCCGTTCGTGCAGGTTTAGGAAGTCAACATGGGATTTATATGTACTTCTTTGCCATTCTTAGGTGTTTTGAGGTCATTTAAAATAAAAAGTGCAGTAATAAAATGAAGGCTTATAGTTTTAGAAGTAATACAGTCAAGTACTGACGTGTATTCAGTGTTAGCATTAATCACTATAAATTTACGAAGAAGTAGGTTTTTTCCATTTATGCATTCATGCATGATTTAGTCATGCATTATATAATTGTGCTGTAGGTCCACTTTTTCTAATTAATTGGACAAACATAAATGTAGTTTTAGGAGCTTCCTAATTTGTATTTATTTTCACTTGTTTATTAATTTTAGATTTATGCTTGATAGATTAGATGGTGAAAGATATGCATAATTCTGCTGATAATTTTCCTCCAAATAATAAACACTTTCTCATTTGTGTGTTCACTTGTCAATAAAAAAGTTCTTACCAAATTGAGGAAGCAAGTGATTTCAAAGGTAACATTATAATTCTGTCATCAGATCTTATCCTGTGTATAGGGCTTGTCTTTCAAACATAAATCAATTCTGGTAAGAGGATTTAATGAGCTGAATTAATCGTAGAGCAGCTGCTTCAAAACAATATTACTAGTATTTTAAATCTTGTACTTTTGTTTTAAATTTTTTTTCTTTTATTAACATGGCTGTTAAAAAGAAAGTTATCTTAATACTTCAGAAAGAAGAAATGGTTTCTAGAGTCTTAAAGAGGCATCATGCACACTCTTGTAGTGTTTTATTTTTACTTACATTTATTACTTTTAATTTTACACTGTTTCACCAGAGAAGGAACTATCAATTGAATTATAGAGGCCAGAATGCTGCCTCCTCTAGTATCACATTGCTGTTTCTTGTCAAGTAAAACTGGGTCTTCATTGTCCAGGAGTTTAGCAGCTGCTATCAGCTGGGCTGCCCTCCCATCTCCAAAAGGACTAATTTTTTCTTTTGCTTGCCAAAAGGACTACTCTCAAACCTATTGTCAAAATGTGGTGCTTCTGGACTGACCACAAGGCTGTCTAAAATACACTGTTTAAAGAGAAAAGTGATTCTTTATTACGCTACTTTACACTTTCATTTTGAGTTGAAGTACTCATAAATAAGTAAATGATTCAAAAGCATTAGAGTGGGGCAACGCTTCTTGCAAACCTAGCCTATTGCCATCATCAATCTAGGAAAATAAAGTTGGTGTAGGACTTTAGCAATGATTGACATCCAAGTAAAGTCTGAATAACCAGGCTGAAGAGATGTAAAGTGGAGAACTCTAATTTAATCTTCATGAAAGAGTTCAGCTGGTATTTGGGGTCATGTCTCCAGATATGTTGTATCATGCTGCTAAATATTTGGAAGCCATTTTACCATTATTCTGTATAATTAGTTTAAAACATAAGAATAATGTATATTAGGAAAATATTGTTTAATATGCTAAAAAATGAGATCTCTTCTAACTGCCAGTGATGTTGGAAATTTTCCTTCTATAATTTGAATTTCACACTGTTTCTCCATTCCACCACTTAACTGCTCAGCTTCCTTTCCTCTTCACAGCATTTCTGTTAACAGTCTTTTTTTCCTCTCCCATACAGGCCCTCTCTCCTTCCCTTTTTTCTCTGCTCCTTACCATTAGCCTCTTTCCCTCACTTTTTCAGTCACCCTAGCACTTCTTTATTTCTTCAGTTGCCTTTCTTCATCCTACTAAATTAGGACTGATTATATGAAGAACCGTCTCAGAGGGTGTTGTAGTTAGCTGGAACACTCTTGCACTCCAGCCCTGCTAAGTCTTGGCCTTAGGGACCATAAATATCAAAGTCAGTGTCTGTAATCACCAATTAATCAATTACTGAAAACTCTCTTTGTGCCTGTGACAGTACTAACTCTTGTCCAGCCCCTTTTGTAAGCACTATCAGTTTTGTAAAAACTGCAGCTAAGATGATGATTTTCATTATTATCTTGAATGCCAAAGTTAGTATATAATCATTTAGCCTTTCAGTAACCTTTCTCAATGGAAGTTTTACTTTTTTGGCCTTATCAAGCAATCATGTCACTATCTGTCTTTGTCAACTTAGACTCTTTCATATATTTATATCTGTTGCATGTGGGTGATGTCTTAGGAATTACCTGTGCTAATATGCAAAAAAGCTCTTTAAGAACTGTGTAAAATACAATCTTAATTAACTAAGTTTATTTATTTAGTTTTGCTTCTGCTTGTAATCCTGAATTTTGTTTTTCACCTGGCTACCAGGTTGCTGCATGTTTTAGCAGGAGGCATCTTTCCTGTTTACTAGTCAATGTCCTTTCATGAGAAAAATTACTCTAGAGTCATGGTGATCCCAATATGTATCCAAAGCTGCCTCAGTCAATAAGAGCAGACTCCTAATAGCTGTAATTGAAAAATAAAGCATCATTTTATCACAGATGATATCAAATATAGTTCTCATAACACCTTGTTAGGCAGATATTTTTACTTCAGAAATCCCGTCTTTCAGAACTGCATGTGTTTGTCTGTGCACAGCATCTTCAGAAAAGGAGTAGTTTTCACAGATAGCAACAGTGTAAATTTGACTCATTTTTAGAGAGTGTGTACTGTGTACTATTGCGATGCAGACAAGTCCATTAAGAAGCATAGGTATTTAATTGTTGGTAATCATGTGGGTTACAAATTAAATTCATGAAGTGAAGACCACGAATGATTGGAATTGTCTGGAGTCTTACATTTTTTGTACTGGGTCTTTTAATTTCAAAAACTAAAAAAATGCTGAGCACGTGAGCCTAAACAACTTAATAAGACAATAGACTATATTACACAAATGTTTAAGTAACAGAAACAGAATCAGACCATTTTCTATTCTTACATTAAAAAAAACCTTCTTGCTGAAATGCTGAGACTTGTTTAGTCTTTTTTTTTTGCTTAACTGCTTAGTAGTCCATTATTATAAAACATGTCTTCTTGTTATTCTTATCAATTGTTTACAGAGGAAGAAGAAATTATTAAATATTACACTATATTAGTACAAGAATTTTGTAATGGAATCACAGGAGACATTGCTGCCCAGATACTGTATTTTGGTGGACCTTGTAGTTAAAGACCTGGGAGAGGAAGGGTTATCCACAACTTGAGTGAGTTTATTATGGCTTAGTGATTTGCTGATTGATTTCATTTGCTGTCAGTTAAGGCTCTCTTAATGTCAAGCTTTCTTTGCATAATGCCTTGAAATAAAGACTGATGAAGATTTTTCAGATTGATGCTGCTTATATAAACTGACCCTGATTTGCCCTTCTGCATGACAATATAAGTGACAGCAGTTAGACAAAAATATAGTAGTGAATATGCAACTTAAGGATTATACAGTAAATCTTTCAGAATATAAAACTTGGCATAAAAAACAGGCTGTTCTCTTATTACCACATTTATCATGTATTGGAGAAGTAGACTGGGGTAGCAATACAACTGAGGTAAAATTTGAAGACAGTAAGTTTTGAAAGGATTGAAAGTTAAACTGTTTTGTTTTACCAGATCCTAACAATTGGTCACGAATTAATTTTGGTGGGGGGTTTTGTTGAGAATTTTGGTGGTGTTTTGTTGTTAGTAGTTTTTTGGGGTTTTTTTTGGTAGAAAGGGTTGTATAAATTTTGGCTTATATATCCACATATGTTATTACCTGCAAATTTTATTTTTTACATTATTATTTTGCAGTAATCATAACGAGTTATTTTGAAGCTGCTGTCTTGATTTTTCATTTACTGAATTGATTGCTTGTCTAGTGACATGTGTTGGTAGTATCCTAGGATCACAAACTCCAACATTGTATTGGACTGCGAAAAACACAAATTCTTGGATTCGTAACATCTGTGCTATAGGTGGCCAGGACTAATGTGTTTTAAATAGGGCACCTAGTACTTGTCCATTGCAGTACCCAATTTCATTATATGATTATAGAACTCTCCCTTCATTACGGTCTTGTCTCTCATCTTTGAACTCTCCCTGTTAAATGCAAAAGGTGGTAAGAAATTAGTGGGTGAGGAGGGAATGGAGACAGCTGGACAGTGCTCTAATTAATGGAAATAAGCTGAATGTGTAACTGTTGTGTAAATCTGAATAATAAGGATACACAGACTGCATGTTGGCAAGTTTATATGTAAAGGATTGGATCTTCTATGTCTTTTAATAAGATAATATCCATGGAATGACAAAATTTTGTTTATCCTCCTGGAACTTTGATAGAACTTGAGATTCCTCTGGATTGCTTCAACATCAGGATTTTTTTGGTAAAAGAGCAGTTCTAAACTAAAGATTGGGAGAGAAGAATAATCCCTACCACCTGTGTGGACAAATTTATGATGTACATTTAATGCCTGAGGACTATTTTAGTTCTAATTTCTCTCTGTTAAGTGGCAGATTGTTTGTTCTTTTCCACTACCAGCACCCATTGGTGGATCCCCCTCTTTCTCTTCATCTTAATTGAAAAATACTAAAGGGAGAGACCTGCCATTGACACAGTGTATAGTGCTAGACTTTCCCTCCATCCAGTTTTCCAATCTCAGATATTTTTGTTTTTTGGTTAATAGTGTGCAAGCAAAAAGTTACAAGTTGAAGTTTATATTCTCAAGTTTTTACACATGCTTCCAAAGACCACAGGACTGGGTTTTGAGCAGAGATTCCCCTACATGACAAAATGTGATGTTTGACTGGACCTTGGAAAAGGTCACTGTCCTAGATGCTCAATTTTTTCTGTCTTATTCCACATGAGACTTGCCACAAATTTTACTCCTGTAAAAAAAAACTGTGGGATTGAATAAATCTTTTATGCCTAGAGGGCACATAGAATAGCAGTAAGCTGGTTGTCCCTGCTTAGATTTGGCAGGGAAAAGGACAAAAAAAAAATAAGAGTATAAGAAGCAGTGCTAAAATGTCTCCAGAAGTTTTCCCAGGCTTCATCATTGTAATTGACAGATGTTCTGAAAATGGTAGAAATCATCTATAGTTTCTGGAGTTTGTAAGCTATGGAAGTGATTTCTCTCTTACCAACATTCATAGGCACAATTACTCATAAATTACCTTACTGCAAGTAGTGGCCCTACTCTGAAAAATGGATAAAAGAAATAGTGGTGAATTAACATCAGAAATAGTTCGAAAAATGCTACTCTCTTGGCTCTTTTTAAGTTAGGATGGCCTAAGTTAATTTAGGCCTTTCAGTTAGGATCCATGGATAAGAGCCATCTGCTTTTGTTTATCCACCATTAAGGTCACCACTCAAGTACATGATACTGTGATGCCAGTCATTACCAAATTCAGTAGAAAGATTAGAAAGGGCCTTCTCAATCTCATTACAACACCCCATGATATGGGATGTTTTACTTCTGATTCTATTACTGAAGGATACTTTATGCTTTCTAGGCAGACTTACCTCAACATTGCCTATCCTCCTTAGTTTTCTCCTTACATAGTTGCTATAAGCATCCAGTTTTATAAATAGAATTCAGAAAGTCACTTTATATCTTATGCTTCTAAGGAATTGGATCTAGTTGTTGACTCTTGGCTAGACCAGGGAAATGGCCTTACTTGCCAGGCTCCCAACCTAATAATCCAAGTCACATTCTGCAGTCTTATGATAAGTTCCCACTTACTGAAAAGGCACTTGGTGCATTTGCCGAAGACAAAGCAGAAAGTCATGTCTTCCAAAATAAGAGCTCTACCATCAGAAAAGTTCGTGTCTTCTTCTCTTTTGTTAAGGAAACTTCCCGGTCTGGCCATTCATGAGACTCTGGCAGAGACAGTTCCCAACGTCAGAGGCTTTCACTGTTGGGAGTGAAGCCCTTCTCCGTGGGTGGCTCCAGCGAGCTGATGGGTGCCCTGCTTGACTCCTCACACAGCCCACCCTCACACGCACTCAGAGCAGTTTCCTCGCAGCTCCCAGGTGTCCCATAGCAGTGTCTCACGTGTCTCAGTCCATAAAGCCATTTATTCACAGTGCAGTAACACAGAAACAGCTCGAGCTGGTCCCTCTGGGCAAGACCCCCAGCAAAGGAGCCCCAGATCTTGTACAGCCTCAGTCTCCCCGCATGCAAGTCTTGCTCTTCCTCCTGAGTCATTAGCTTCTGTCCCCACTCTCTGTTTTCATCCGCCTAGATGGTGTCACCAATCTTCATCTCCTTTGTTATCCCAAAGGTAGGCAATTCCCAGCTCCTGATGTGTCTGTCACCATCCATTCACCTGGCTGCTGTCATCCATATTCATACTCCTTGTTATGCTGAAATTTGGCAGTTCACAGGCTCCCACCCAGAGCTCAGATTACATCTCAATCTGTGGCTTGCCTGTCCAGCTACCTGGGCCAGATGTATCACCCAGCTCTTTCAACCAAAGTTGCTGTTGTTCTAAGTGAAAAGCATTACTTAGATTCTTGACCTCAGAGGCCAGACTTCAGTATAGGGGAGTCTCATTCATCCATCCACCGATTTTTAGCTTGTGTTGGTTGGGATATATACCTTTCTGAGCTGAGCTAATCTCTCACATGACAAATGGCAAAAAGACAGACAAACACAATCACTTTTTCCCAACAAGAGTTTTCTTCAGCTGTAAACCCATTGTTTTAGAACTAAATATTCAGAGATTATAGGGATGATTTTATTTGATCTTCCTCAGATTATAGTGGTTAAAAGCAAACTTTGTGAAAAAACATTTTATTTATATAATACTAACCTTTAAGGATAGCAAATTTTCAAGCTCAGTGATGATGCCCCTTCTGTTAGACATTTACTTTGGAAAGAGGGTTGCTAATGTCTGTGCTCATTGTGAGATTTGGTATTAGGGATACTGTGTTTAAATTTCCTCCTCATCTTTTGGAACAAAAGTTGTTGTCACTGAAATTTCTAATAAAACATTTTCATAGCATAAATAACTCTTGAAAGCAAATGGATTACTGCTTTTTCCTGTACTGCCATCATGAATTCGTGTAATTAATTGGAAGCCAAAGTGAAAAACTTAATTTGTGATCCAACCATACAGGTATACTTCAGAATTTCCTTGCAAAACTACAAAATATTGCTTTATGTGGGATTAAATACATTTGTTGAATTAAAATGCAGTGCTACCATGAGCATTCTTAAGAAAAACAGAAGAAATTAAGCAAGAGTTTCATATAACTTTGCACAGTTTTCTAGCCCCTAGGCTCTTTAGACTTGGGCATTCACCTAAAATCTGGTACAGGGATTAGGACTCAGTAGTGAGTATTAATGTGTGAGCCATACAATCACAGTTGTCATATTGACTAAACCTGCTGGAAGAGACCTTGGTCTCTCTTAGTAAATGGCAACTAGATCATATACTATGCTCAGCTTTTTGTGTGGAAAATAAAAAGTGGATGCATTTCCCCTTTCTATCCATATGTAAAATATTTAATTCACTTTAATATACATGTTTTCAATATAAATGTTTTAATATACAATTTTAAAGCTGCTTCTTGTGGCCAGAAGGGAATAATCTATAGTACTTCATAGCTCTAGCCAAAATATTTAAGGAAATATCTGTATCAGCTCAGATTTTTTTCTCTTGGAGTCAGCAACAGGCTTTTTCTACAGCAGTTCAAACTAAGTCAGTATTTTTTTCGCAAACATATTTCTTTTCTAAAAGTAATTGAAATCAGTCTTAGTTAAGAGAGTACTATTTAAAACCAATGAAAAATAATATTCTAATTTTCAGTAAACTACTATCTTAGCAAATAGTTGAATTAGTTACTTATGATGGACAGTTTGTAGACAGCATTTCAAACAGTAGAAGAGTTTTTCAGATCTCATATTTACCTCACATTTACATTCCATGTGAAGTTGTTTTAGATTTTTCTACTTCACAATCTGATAGCTTAACATCTGCTTCTGTCCCCTCCTTGAAATGTTCTACACATTCACCCGTAGTAAATCCATAGATTTTAGGCAATTAAGGCTTAGTGTTTAGGTAACATTTATTTATAAAAATGGGTTTGTTTATATAAGATATCCATATGTAAGATATGAGGAATAATATATCATTTTAAGGAATGAGAAAATGAGACTATGCTTTTTAAAATTTATTTTAGTAACATATATTCGGTTTTGGGAAACAGAATTCTATATTTCAACATTTGTATGGTTTTTTCTGGTTCCAAGATGTCACTTCAATAGGCCAAAGGCAATACCATCAAGTTTCAGACAACTTGTACGTTACTTGTCATTTCACGTGAATTTTGATGGGAAGTTTTGCTCTCTTCTTTCCCTCAACACTGATTGTGTGATTGGATACCATTGTGTTTTGTAGTAAGACTGCATCCGGACTTTTCTGTAGTAACTGTTGCTGTTTGGCTCTTCTCATCAGTGATAATGCATTATGCTTGCATTAGGTAGATTTTCATGCTCACTTAAAATGTAGGCTTTATAGTAGTGTCAGTGACTACCCTTCTCTCTTTCATCCCTGTCTAGAATATACACTGCAAAAGAAGCTGATAATACACTGAGAAGAAGACAGGATACCAGCCTGAAACTTCTTTCAGTTTCCATTTCTTTCTCACTAAAGTCACTTCCTTGAAAAATTCTAACCTTTCTTCACAAACTTACATATTCGTTTTGAATCAAGACTCTAAGAGGATGGGAAGAGTGGTAGCATTTCCCCCATTTGTAGTTTAAACTACAAATTCTTTGGGGCCAGAATTGTTTCTCCTTTACATTTTGCATGCAACTATGCTTGACTTGGTGCAATAGACAGTGAGAATGGTCTTTGCATATAAAGACCAGGTCTTATTGGCCTTTAAAAACTGGAATTTCCTTAATTTTGTGAAGTGACAATTTTCTTGCTTATTCCGGAGTTATTTCTAAATAGTCAAGGCTGCAGGTAGCTAGCTCCTTTGCTATAAAATTCTCAGGATGCTTTCTGCCTAGTCATACCAACTAAACACATTTGTCTTAATTTATCAGTTTCTAAAAGATTGAGGTAATTTCTGAAAGTCTTACACTTTGGAATAATTTTCATGGCAATTGTTGTTATGCTCATCCACTGTGGTTTCCAGTAGAAGCACTTTCTCTAGCGTCGCTGTCAATTTCAATGCTCTCTTTCAATTTTCTTGTAGGAAGTCATGTCATTACCTCTTGCAGAGAATCTAGCCTTTTATTTAGAGCTTCATTCCCTTGGGTTATCTGCTGAGACCTACAGGGTAAAGTAATTGTTATTGAAGCGAAGGGGATAGAGTTAGGCCCCGTGTGTGGCACTGAGTCAGCTTTTGTTGGGGGAAAAAAAAAGTTGTAACAAAACTGACCTGCTTTTTGGCACATTTAAATTGTGCATGCCACGCTTGAATGGAACTGAACAAAAAGTTTAGTGTTGAAATGAGATACAAGGAGAATAGATCATTAAAGATGTGCCAAACAGCTGCAAAAGTGCAATTTTGCTGAATGCAGTTTCCCTTGAGGTTTTTTCCCCCCATTCCAGAGAAGCTGCTGTATTTATATCCTTCACTGATGCCACTAGATGTTTTGTACTATGGGTCAAGGCAGCCACGATGGATTTTCAAATGCTCAAATGTATGGGTAAAATTTATTGCAATAATTTCATCTCAAAATATAGCTCTCTTAAAGATATAATAATTATCCTGAAATCTTGTTTCTGAAAACAAAAACTAATTGATGTATGTTTTGTTTTCTGGACTCATTTTAATGAATCTTATGTATCTTAGTTCAAAGCAAGGCAGTAATGATACACATACAGAACCCCACTCCATGGAGTTTTGTTTTCTGCCAGTTGTTTTTGCCTGAATTCCACTTCAGCCAAACTCTGTACCAGGAATGAAATTCTCAGTCTTTTCAGATTCTTGTGTAAGTAGTTTGTTAATTTAGTTAGCCAGTGTTAATCTTTCATTCTTATGAAGTTCATTCATTATTCCCTCTCTTGTTCTTTTTTATCTTTTTGTATACATAGTCCTGTGGTAATTTGCTATGTGCTAACACTGTTTAGTTGAATAATTCCTGAAAGAAGGGCCAAGCAGTCAAACATGAATTACAACTTTTCTGTATGTCTCTGGTTTTTAAAGTATGTTATATAAACTAGATGGCCTTTTATTCTGACTGCTCCATCTGATGTTACAAAGTCAATGCTTATATTGTCAGGCTGTTATTCTTTTTGACACTTTTTAATAAGCATCATTTCAGCACAGTAAACCTTCCTTTAGGTTTATTTCTTTCGAACATTAGATGCAGTTCTAGGATAACAGCATGCCAAATAAGTCCTGAGATAATGTAATAGCACTGATATGAAAATAAAGAAACTGATTTTTAATAAGTTAGTATTTTATTTGTAACTTTAGAATAATGGAAAACTTTATATGGAAATTTTCATTAACTACAATTTGTACCTCATAATCCATATAATTTTTTTAAACTCTGTTCTCAATATCCAAACACTAAGCACAAGGGAGACAACATGTTTAGTGTTTTAGGTGGGAATTTAAAAGGCCGTTTTTATAATGTATGATAAATACATTAACACTTTGATGAGAAGTCTTCTGCTAATTTGCGTATGCTGATTTCTATTTCTTGTTGTATGTTTCTACTATAACTTCAATGAGAACAGCTAAAGTTTGAATAACCTTTGAATTTCAGAAATTAATTTTTTAAAAAGATTGGTTTTCTTTTTGTGTTTCCAATTTCTTGAAGATTGTTATGTAATTTGTCAGTATTAGCCATTTTTCACTTTAAATAAAGTATTTCAGATGAAATAATACTTGAAATAAAGTACTGGAGATTGAAGTCTTTCAGTCTTGTAGATTTACAGGCAGCAATACATGCAAATGCAGTTTTATAGCATCTATAGCACCATCCACCTGAAAATTACTGGCTATAGAAATGGTGTACAGAATTAGACAGTGACTGGTTATTCAAAAGTGCATGCAGGGGCTGTTACAAAACATGGGTTTACATGTCCCCTGGAGAACTGTCCTAAGCTTAAGTGTTTTCAGTCCTTTTAAAGATTAATATAGGGAAAGAAAGCGTGACTTAAATGTTGCTCTTTTGCTCTGATGTTCACTGGTTTGTAGCTTATAAACAGCATCAACTTTAGTTAATTTTATTTTTCTCTCAACTTCGGTTTCTATTCCTCACCGACTTGTAGCCAAAGCCAAAACTTTTTATGCATACCTTCATATTACAGATGAGACCTCTCTGAAAGGTCATAAAGGCCTTCTTCCACTCAAAATCTTCAGAGGCCTTTTTTCTAATTGAGTAAAGATCGAAAGTTTAAAATACTTAGTTCCTTTATGATGTGACCTGATTAAAAAAAAAACCAAACTGATTTTGCTCTCAAAGACAGTTAAAGTCTTAGGGACTCCTAAGACTCTCCCTCTTAGGGGTTTTCTGGATAGGGATACTGTTTTACAGCTACTGTTCAGTAGCTGTAAAAAAAGAGATTGTCAGAAGTATTTAGACTTAAAATAATCTGTCCATTGAAAGTTATACTTGAAAAGAGAATTTGGGCACTTTTGCAAATTTTCTCCCTGGTCCAACATCTTCAGCCTAAAAGCATCCTTTTTCCATGCCAACTCTAAGAATATAGTTTTATCTTGTGAGTTGTAGCCAGTTACCTGGGAATTCATGCCTCTGAAGTTTTCATGAAGCTGCCTGTGTCTTGTCTTAGTGCTGGAGCACAGGTCTCCTCTCACAGACACTTTTGGATTAAAAGCACTCCTACCATTTGCTTCTGCCATATCAGTACTATGTGACATAGGATGTTGATGTCATAATTGATATTGACATCCTCTATACATTAAAGCATTGAGTGGAGTGAAAAGAAAGGAAAGAGATTGCTGTAAAAAAACCCATTCAGCATCTGATTATTTCTTCTTTTTGTTTTTGATTATTGTGAAGCAATTATGTACAATTTTTGCTCTTAAAATTGACAATCCTAGGTGAATTTCAGTCACTGGATTTGTGTTCAGTCTCTAGGATGACTTTGTACTAACCGCTGCATTTGCTTGAGGTTGGAAGGAACCTGTGATGGTCCTTTGGTCCTAGCCTCTTGCAAAAGCAAGGAGGAACACCTAGATCCAGTAACGTTTAAAATCAGTATTCTTCAACTCCACTGTTTCTGTGACCTCCTTAATTAAGTCTTCTTCTCCCCCCTAACTTTCCTACAATTCTCATCTAAAAATGTTTTAGATTTCAGAATGAGTTGCAGTAATATTGGTTCCTGTAAGTCTTAGGATCACTATGTCTTGCCTTTCTGAACAGAAGTAATTTTCTGGTATGTGTTCTTGAAACATTTTGTGTGTAACTGAAGACAAATTTTTATTGTTTTATGGTCTGTTCTCAGTTTTAATGTCACACTATTACCAGCATATTCAAAATGAGAAGTGCTTGCTTAGATGCAGACCATGCAAAAGTGTACAAATGCCAAATTTTATGTTTTAAAAATTAATCAGGAGTGTTGCTGAAACATCTTATTGTTATGTATACTTAAAAACTATATATATATCTCTTAACTGCTATGTGTACTTAAAAACAAAAGAAAGCACTCATTAGGAGGAGTGGAAGAAATTTCTGCAGAGCCAGATTTGCATTCTGGGAAATTCTGTCATCTGACTTTCTTGAACAGAAACAGTTTCCAGAGCTGCAGATATATTTGTATCTGTAAAGTTCAAATAGGGATCTCATTTGAAGTTCTGAATTCCTACACAGATACCTTTAAGGTGTAGGTGACGGATATTATAACTTGCATGTGGCTGGGTTCTATGCCCATTCCTTGTGTATCAGGCTTAACAGTAACTTTTGAATTGTTGAAGACAGATCTCTCAGTCTGTGACTGACATAAGTTTCTTAAAATCATTTGTGCATTCCAGGGGCACATCTGAAAACCCAACATACTTGCCCTTCCCCAGATGGCATTTAGAATAAGTATTCTTCATGCTCATGCCACCCCTGGAAGTCCTAAAAATAGTTTAGGCAAGAAAGGCCTAAACTAACTCTGACTCTTTGCTAGGGAGTTGGGATATACTGGAAGGACTGTGTACAAATGGGTGCATAAATGCCATCTTCCACATTCATAAGGAACCATTAGTAACTGCAAAACTACTTTCTTCTGGACTAAAAAGAAATCTAAGCTATTAAAAAAATTGCTATGTGTGAAAATAGAAGTTTGCGAATACATTTTTTCCTAGATTTAAAATTTTAAAATTCATTAAATGAGAGAACAAGTTATATATCTGTGTAAGTCAGCAATGAATTAAAAAATGCTGTTTCAGATAACTGCATGGCCTTAGAGTACCTGTGGAGATGTAGGATGAAGCTGTATGACTTAGCGGCTTCACTAGCTTTGTAGTAGCAGAGGTAAAAGGACGAAGTTAAGGAAATGTCTCTACATTCTAGTTCAGTGAAACCTTTAAATATCATGTGTGAAAGGAACACATGAGATTCTTTCTATGAGATATGAGACACAGCTTGTTTTGTGTGGGATCTCAGCACATCAGGACTGATGTGCTGAGTCACCAAGACCACCCTTGGGGGGCTCGGAGGTCTTGGAATGTTGCCAGAAGTGTCTGGTGGCTGGACTTTGATCCTGCACAGGAGACGACACCTGTATGAGGATGGGAGGATCTCACTGGGATAAATGGTGAAGGGATAGGTTAATTATAGTGTGAAACACAGGTTTTAGAATTTCGGTACAGGGGGGGTCTAGAAAAGTAAGATGGAGGAATTAGGGCGTGCCCTGTCCTTCTTCTTCTTCTTCTTGGCCTCCATGTTCTGTGGTGGTGGTGGCACTTTGGGATTGGTTCTTACTGAATGTGCACTTGTCAATAAGGGTGAAAGGTATTGGGGAAAATAGGTAAATATCTTACACGTAGTTTTGGGTATAAAGATAAGTGACCGCCCCGGGGGCGCTCAGTGTGCTCATGGCTGACGTGCTGTGCAGACCTCTGTTGGGCCGAGAGAAAATCTTGTAGATAAAAACTAATAAACACTGAAGACCGAGAAAAAACCTGGAGACTCTTTTCGTCCTTTGGAGCGCGGGCTGCCCAAGGCCATCCCGAGCCTTCCCAGGCCATCAGAAACAGCCGAGAACGGGACAGTTATGCAGTGGGTCACAGGCCCAAGTAATAGTCCTATTTCAACACATCTGATTTTTAATGTATGGGCTGTTGCCATTTGAAGACTCTCAGGCAGTATTATGTGGCGTGAGATATATCCCCACTCCTTCTTGGTATTGTTTCTGAATAGATGCAGCATTTTAGTTGTGTTGAATGTGAAATAAAAAAAAATTAAAAGCAGGACTAGAGTTGACAGTGGCAGGCTTACAGAGCTATGAGAATACACTATCAGGGTTACAACCATAGCATTTAAAACATTTTGGATATTTTTTTTCTGATAAGAAAAGATAGGGTGGTGTTGACTTGCCATAGCAGTTTTCTACACTTAACAATAAAATAACCTGATAGATTTCAGTGGTTACCTTTATTCTGAAAAGCAGCAGTGTGTTTGAGAACAAGGAAAGGAAAACAGTTAAAAACAGTTAACTTAGTGAATGTCTGGTTGTGGTACCATAGTTTATAAGTCTGTACTACAGACATATTCAGAAAGCCAATTTCATTTTATCTGTTATATGTTCTTACAGTTGCAGCTTGCTATGGCTCATTTCAAAGGGGAAAACTGTAACTTACAAAATGTGATTAACCAGTTGTAAAGACCAATGATATCAAAAGTGTTAGACTATTTAGAATATATAAAGTTACCACTATTGTCAAATCATTTGTTCTCTCTTGTGCTGATAACTTTATTGTCAGTCTGATCAATATTACACAATTGGGACATTCTTACACTATATACGTGAAAACAATTATATTTTCCCTGCTATGCTGCAATTAGATTATTTGCTTCCAGAGATCTGTAGCTTTACAGTATTTCTTTTGTTTCTGACAAATTAATTTTCTTAACATGAATTGGGAGGACTCATTTTGAAAGTATGAAAAATCACCTAAAATTGTGTAGTGATTCTTTATAAACAAATTGCATGTTCACTGAGTTTTGTAGTTAAATAAAATAAAAAATAGTATCAACTGTTCAGTGCAGTACTGCATGTTTGAAAATAGCTCACTTTGTAATTGGAGTACACAGTCATTTGCTTTTCCTCAAAGCTATCAATATTTCAGATTTTTGAAGAAGTACAAAATCTCATGTTCGACCTCTGGTTAAGTCCTTACTTACAACCTAAGTGCCTGGTTATAATTTTGTTTGATTTTTCCAATTAATAAAAATTAGATCTTCTCTAATGATGGATGCTACTTGGCATTTAAGTATAGCTTGTCTGGCACTAAAGATTTGCTTTACTTTTTAAAGGCTGTAATTCAAAGTTTCATGGAAGTCTACCAACTTGCAGTTTCCAGAGTTGAAATATTAGTCAGAGAAGCAGAATCTTTTCAGCTTGACACTGCAGCCCTAAAGTCCAGGCTCCAAACAGCTAGTCTTCACTTCATAAAAGGGACCTTACAAGTGGTAAGTCTTCTTTTCAAGCAATTTTTGTCTTACCAGTGTGGCTTCTTACACAGCAGCTCTCTTCATGCTGTATAGTTTCTGTAGGGGAAATACAGTCATATTTATGTATAAATGTAATAGAGCAATAAAACCAGTGTGAATAGAAACTTTTTCTGAAGAGAAATTGAATGGTAAAAGTTAACACAGGGTTTAATTTTTACTACTGTATCTTCTACAAGGACCTGTTCACATGCTAGAAAATTACACATTGTGAATTTTACCCGTACAGTAATAGTTGAACTTTGGACCTGAAGAATTTTACATCTAGAGATGTTGGATGTTAAACCAGAATGTTATTAGCTTCATGTAATCAAAGTGTTTCTTAGGAGATCTGAATTATTTTTAGACAATTGTGGTTATGAATGATACTTCTCAGTAAATTTACAAAGTTAATTTCAAAAATAATTTCTGGTCTAAAAATATTGTTGCCAACAAAGTGCTTGGATATGTTTAAGGGTAATAAGGTCAGCCTTCAGATTTGATATCTGTCTCTAGGGGAATTACTAAATGCAGATTTATTTGTGTCACACAGTCCAGAGGCCAGGCACATAAACTGTCATAAATATGTAGCCAAGTATCTCTGGAGTGAGACTGTGTAGGATGTGCAACACTCAATGTATTTCTCCCCCATCTCTTCTTAGTTTTCCACAGAGGATAAAGGAGAAGGCTTTAGAGTTCATTTTATTGGTGGTGGTTGTTGTTCTTCTTCTTCCCTTCCTACTGTCTTTTCTTTTAGTCTTGTGTAGTAAATGGCTATAAAGAAAATGAGTATTGTTTGTCTTTCTTTTTGAAACAGGAGACCTGTAAGAAGAGAGCTGTCACAATGCAAATGACACAAATACTGTAGCAAACATATAGGGAAAGGCTGTGACTGTGGCTTTGGCTTTGGTTGTTTCCAACAGAATTATATTAATTTCTCATCCTACTTCTAACAACACTATGGGAAATTACTGCAAATATAAACTCTATTAATCAATGCTGAATTTGAGTTTTAACATGTTGAGGTGACAATTGTTGAATGAAAACTTTGTTTACTTCTGATTACATAGCCTTTCTAAGAAATGAAATGACTTCACTGAAATTGCTTTTTTCCTCTTCCAACCAGACTCTTTTGATGTCTTCTGCTATGTTTATGTGTGTCCTGCTGAGCCTGTGCCCAATGTAATTGGACTTCTCCTTTGCCTGTTATGGTTGTTTTTGTTGATGACCACTTGTTTACTACAGATTGGGAAGTCCGCCAAACTTGCAGCAAGGTTTGCTTTCATTTGCATTGAGAGGGCTTTTAACAAAGATTATGCTAGTCCTGTCTATGAAGGGCTTTGCAGTGGCCTGATACATTACAGTGAAAACCAGCTCTTGGATGTTTGTGTAAATGCAGTGTTTTTTAAGTAGTTTGTATCTGCATGCAGTGCCAATGTAAAGATTGCATTGTGGAGGGATCTCTTAGCCCTCTGGGGAGAACAGTAGTTCTTCCTTTAGATGAAGTTTAATTTGAATCTAGGCCTAAGCATTAATATGAAATGTTTTAAAATTTTAATGTAAAAGTGAAAACATTCAGAATGAGAGTCTCAAGTTGCCATGAAAAAGTGATTATGGTATATTTTGTAGTATCTGGGTTTTCTGTAAATTTGTCCCTAATATTTGTAAAAGTTGCATTAAGCATGAATTTTAATAACTTCAGGCATCACAGCTTTGCAGTGTGACTTAGATTTTAAACATTGTAGTTGATACTGTTTTGGTTTGATTTTGAGGAAGTTCTGCACTGAATTGCTTTTTCTAGTGAAAAAAGTAGAACAGATTTTTTTCCTTATTTTAAATGAAAGGGAGCAATGACTTTTTGAGTACATATGTGGTTTCGAAATTAGACTAGCTGTGTTAGTTTTAATTCACTGTCTTCAATCATATTTCCATTGCAGACAAAATTTTACATGGAGGTGGCAAACACAGCAGTTAGACTGTATTGGTTGCAGGCCTTTGTATGACATATGTTTATGTTTCCTGAAGAGTAACTACCGCTCAGTGCTGAAATACATTTTTTAAATCTTACAGTTGTGTATCATGTGTGGACTCTCACTTTATCAAATTGGGATTTATCTCACATGTTGTGGCTGTTTCTTGAAGTCTGTTATGCTAGTCGCTTAAGGATCTTACCCTGTCTTACATTGCATGCAAGTTTGGCCCATCCATGAACATTGATATTTTCCATGCTTATTGCTTTCCTAATTGACCGGTTTCTACTGAAATTTCGTAACCATGTCACCTTTCTTTCTATTCACACCACTTCTGTCTTCTGCTGCTTTGGGTTTTGCCAATAATTTTAAAAACAAAATTGATGGCATGAGGCAAAATTGGTGATTCTAACTCTTCATCTTTTATCTCAGACTCCGAATTGACATCTCCATCCTCCAGTCCATTTCTAGTCCAAGCACTTTCCTTCTAGTCAATAGAGTTTAGGTTCTGAGATTGCTATATGTGGTCATGCTAATGCCAACAGAGGGGAACGAGAAGGGATGTGATTATGATGGACAGAGGTGAGATGAACACTGGAAACATTGCTTATAGAGAAGAGAATTATGTAGGGAGAAGTGAAGTCAGTGGCAGAATGTCTCTGTAGTCTTCATTAGTGCCTAGTTATCTATCTGTCGTACTTGTCTTTGACGATTCTTACTCTGTGGAGAAAAAGGCCCTGTGCATTTTTAAATCTTGCAACTCTTTAAAATTCAGTATGGCTGAAAAACAGCTTAGGTTTTCTACCTGTCTTCCTTTCTTCTTCTTTCCTTCCTTCTGCTCCCCCTCCCTTCCTCCTCCCCTCTCCCTGCCCTCCCCCCCACCTTTTTCTATTGTTCTCTATTCCTGAGGGTTCTTGGTTGGCTGGTTTCAGTTTTTTTAACTTCTTCTGATTTTTTGTTTGTTACCAACTGCTTCTGAAATTTCCCTTACATTTCAAAAATGTCCCTTTTTTTTCTTCTATTAGGAAACTATCAACATTTTGTAATAGTCCTTCCTGCCTATTTCTTGTTTAGAAATATCCAGTAATATAAATATCATGAACTGGACTGTGCTGAATTCTACTGTCTTCATTAATTTTTATTCTTCTTCAGATACATTGCTTTATTATTATACTTGCACATTCTTTCAGAGTTGCAGTAATAAGTAGACCTTGAACTGAGAGCTTAGAAGTGCTTTATTGTGCAGTAGTGCAGTCATAGGCAGTTTCTTTGTGGGTGCTGCATGGCAATGTGTCATCATATTTAGTCACATGGCAGGTATTTGAATCCATCGTATCCAAGGGGCTTTTGCTGCAAGTGCAGGGTTGCAGGGTGTGGATGCAATGACACTCTCTTTTCCAGGGTGACTGGACACATTGAAGGAACAGTGAACAGAATTCAGTTCATTATAAAATGTTTTCAGAAAATCTTCTTGTAGCTTCCAGCCCTAAGATTTTATACCTGATGTCAGTACTTGTGTCAGAAGTTGAAGAATGTACAATAATCTGGTTTCAGTTCTGGTAAACAAAAGAAGTTACTTTTGTGCTTCTTGTCAGGTGCTTCTCTGAACCTGCATGGGCACTGATCTGGTGATACTCTTTCCTTTTTCTGTTTTCATCTCAGAATCAAAGGAGAATAAAAAATGAAGAGCAAAATACAGTAATTTCTAAAGATTATGAAGAGAGAAAAGCTTTGTGTGTACTGGAGAAATGGAAATTGGGGGACCCAAAAAGACAACTTTATTTGAAAGGGGGAGAAAGTGAGTTTCAGATGGATGAGAGGGGTGAAGTAAAGACGTCTGTAAATGTACTAGAATTCCCTAACTCTGAAAACAACTGTTGTCTTTTGATGCTCCTAGCTGACATGAAAGTAAAGTCACTCATTGGTTTAATGTGGCTATATTTTTGTGTCATATCTTTTTCACCACAGTTGTGTTT
The DNA here is from genome assembly GCF_035770615.1 of Melospiza melodia melodia. NCBI lineage: Eukaryota > Metazoa > Chordata > Aves > Passeriformes > Passerellidae > Melospiza > Melospiza melodia. The sequence goes on from NC_086226.1 coordinate 49,645,135, forward strand.
GTGTCTATCCTTTGTCTAGAAATGTCTAGTGATATCACTTAAAGTATTGAAAATACAGAAATGGTGCCTTTTGTTGAGGTGAGAGAAGCAGGCAGAATGATCTTTTGCATGAATAGGATGTATTTGTTTTTGATATCCTAGTGATTGACATATCGTTTCATACTTCTGTGTTGAAAAATGCATTAAGCAAGATGTACACTTTCCTCCCTACTCAAAGCAGTCAGCACTCAGTTCTCATGATCTACATGAAACCCTATTCATGGATGATAGAGAGAAAAGAAATATTTAAAACTCAAACTTATCAGCCAACTATTTCCTGACATTTTCTCCCTACTTAACCAGGCTGATCCGGGCAGTGGTTTTACATATCTTTCCCCCATATACTTTGTTTCCTTGTCACCAGTTCAGTCTGTTATGGCTAAGACCTGCATCTAACAAGGGTGCATTGTCCTAAATATAGAATTATGAGGCTGGAACTAGAGAGAAAAAAAATATTAACTATTTACCTGTTCTCTTGCTGCATAAAGGAAAGGTATTTATCAGTGTCATGTTAAATGTCAGAGCCTTATTTCTGATGAGGAATTCTTCCCAGATGTTGCAAGAAGCAGGTAGGTCCTGAATGAAAACTCTCTGTTGTGGTTTGACATGACAAAGATGCCAGGCACCCACAAAAGTCTCTCACTCACTCTTCCCTACCACAGAGGAGAGGAGAGAGGGCAGAGGAGAGAAAAATTTAATGAAGGCTTCATGGGTTGAGATAAGGACTGGGAGAAAACACTCCAGGGACAAAACAGGTTCAACTTAAAGGTAAAACATGAATCTATTACTAACAGAGTCAGAAGAGGATAATAAGAAGTAAAATAGGCACTTAAAACCACATTTTCTTCCCCCACCCCTCCCTCCTTCCCACCAAGAGTGCAGGGAGACCGGGCATGGGAGTTTGGTCAGTTTGTCACCCCGGATCTTCCACTGCTGCGGGAGAGGAGTCCTTACCCTGCTGCACCATGGGGTCCCTCCCACAGGGGAAAGTTCTCCATGCACTTCCCCAATGTGGCTCCAATCTCACGAGCAGCAGCCCTATCAAAGCTGCTGCAATGTGAGTCCCTCCCACAGGCACACAGTCCTCCCAAAACTGCTGTGGCGTGGGTCACTCTTCCAGGGTGCAGTCCTCCAAGGACAGGCTGCTCCACCCTGGAGGCAGGGGCCCACTCTCTCCACCAGGTCTCCCACTGGATCACAGCCCCCTCCAGACATCTACGTGCTCCAGCATGGGCACTTCCCCCAAGGGCTGTGGGTGGATCTCTGCATCCCCCATGGATCCCCAAGGGCTGCAGGGGCACAGCTGCTTCACCACGGTCTCACCACGGCCTGCAGAAGAACCTCAGCTCTGGTGCCTGGAGTGCCTCCTCCCCTCCTGCACTGACCTTGGTGTCACCATGTTCTTTTCCTCACATGTTCTCATCTCCTCCTCTTCTCTGGCTAGGAAAAAAACTGCACCTCACTTTGTTTTGATTTTCTTCTTAGATATGTTATCACAGAGGTGTTACCAACCTCTCTCATTAGCCCAGCTTTGGCCACCACCATGTCCATCTTCAGAGCCATCAGGGATTGGCTCTGCCAGACATGGTGGCAGCTTCAGCAGCTTCTCACAGGAGCCGGCTTTGTGGCCTCTCTCTTCTACCAAAAACCAGGCTGTGGAAAACCAACAGTCTCCTTGGCTTTTTCACTACCTCACATAGTCTTATGCACATTTGAATTTGTTTCATGAAAGAGTTGAAGATACTGGTTTTTAAATTGCCTTGCAGATGGTAATTAGACTTACTATTTTTTTACTGAGTTGATGTGTTTTCCTGGAAATAGTTTTGGGCAGAATTCAATAAATATGGACCTTAATAATCATAACTTTGCTCAGTATTGTTACTTACCAGTGTTTAGTTGCTGTGGAACATGTGAATGTTCCTGAAGTGATAGTAAGTAAAGAAAAATATGACAGGCCCACAAGGAAAATTTCCTGACTATTGAGATGGTCATAAACATCAAAGTGTGGAAATATCAGAAAAGTGAAAATAGAAGTTCATAAGATTTACTAAGTTTAATGTCTCTGTAAGACTGAATCCACCAGTAATATCTTCCTGAAATTCTGTTTTTATTGAAATATTCACATTTATTTCCTGACTTTAAGTAATTTGGCATCACTTTGTGAGAAATTACTCTCACTTTCAAAGGTTTATTAAACCTTAAAAAAATACAGCAAAGGACTGAATAAGGAAAAAGGACAGCACACTGGGATTTGGTCATCGGCTGCTACAAACTCGTCCATAAAAATGGGAGTTGCATCAGGCAGTGCTGACTCCTCCTAAAGTCTGCCAGTCAGCTCTTCTTCGCCATTCATTGGTGGAGACTTTCTTGTACTTGATTGGAAGTCAGGTGTTGTGATGTCTTGCCCCCCTTTCCCCATTCTCAGCTTCCCCATGCAAGGGGCTCAAGTAGAAGCCTTCTCTCCACATGTTCTGCACAACCCAGGCTGTCCAGTGGCAGCAGTACAGAGGGGGTGAACGGGCACTATAGCAAGAACAGAGGACATCTAAACAACAAACCACAATAACATAGCTATACATCAATAAATCTTCTCTTAACATACACACAATATTCATCTCTTAATTACGAGATTACTACTAGTAATTACTACTAATAACAACAGCAACAACCTGTATTATAACTCACATTCTGCAATTTAGGGTAATGTTGTGAAAAGCAACATTACCCTAAATAAATAGCAAACAACATGTTTGCTATTTTGTAAAGAATGCTTCCTTTTCTATGCAAAAAATTTTTGATACTCAATATTCTAGGTACGTGAACTTTAAACTTGTCAGACTGTTATATTTGAAAATTACAGTAATTTGATTAAAATGTTGCCTATAAGGCAAAAGGTTCAGTTAATAGAATCCATATGTAATTAAAGTGCATAGCCAAATGTAATCAGACCCCAGTGACTGGTGCCTTCATACTGATAGTTTTACAGTGGCCTCTGGGGTTGAAAGTTTATGTTACAGTTACCAATGTAGCTGTGCTCCAGAAAAAAAACAAGGCAGTGTAGCTGTTGAAGCAGGTATGACAAGGTCTCAAACTGATAATCATACAAGAAAAGTAGCTGATAAGTCTGAATTTTGCAGCTGTCTTCCACTTGGCAGGTGGAAGAAGCACAAGTATTATACTAGTCAAAGTGTTGCATTCTGCAGCACCACTGCTATGTAAACATTCCTAAATGAGGGAAGTATGTCCAATAAGAGCAAGTAACAGTGTATTTTTTTAATAATATAGTTCCTTGATTTGTGTGAATTCATGTTTTAATCATCTGAAAGTTATAGACACAACACTATGTACCAAGCCACAAAAGAAGTTTAAAAAAATTTCCTGAACTTAAAAAAAAAGTAAAATATTTTCTCTGGACAGTTTTAAGAGTTGACATCCTGTGTTAGAGTTCTCTAATCATCACCAGCACAATTTACAATCAGAACACACAGAGAGCCAGTTCAGACCAGCTCATCTGTTGACTTTGGCAGAAGCCCTTAATCTCACTGTGTGTAGCTGCCACTTGAGAGCTGGGGACTCGGCAGAGAGCCGAAGCAGGGTGGGATGCAGGGTTGGTCAAGGCATGAACACATAGGCCTGCTTCATTTCAACAGCCATATACTGCTTTTTTTTATACTCTTTTCATTTTACAGCCTTTTTTTTAAAAACCTGAAATTAAATGAGGACCTCTCATGAGCCACTGCGCTCCAGGCATAAGAAATTGTAATGTCTGGCTTCCAGAAACTGTCCCGTCAAAATGTGCTTCTGATTAGGTGGCTTAATTACAGCTGTGAAAACAATGTTGATTTAGGCCTCAAGATTCCAGTGCATGTCAGCCGTTATTAGCTAGCCTTGGACTGAAGCCACCATTTTAAAACTCTGTACCACTAAAGTCACACACTGCCTGACAACTTTTTATTTAGGCAGAAATGTTGCCAGAAGCAACACATTTTATGCAAAATATTTTTCATTGCACAAATTTCAAATGTGACACAGTTGATGGACATAAAATAGGTAGTTATGGGTGGACCTCACCAAGTCCAAAACCTAACTTTTGCAAAAAAACCCTACCCCAATACATCCCCCTCCCCCATTTCAAATAGTTTTTTCTAAAGTTTGACTGACATAATGCTTAATTTTAATTCCTTTAATTCAGTTTTATTCCAAATCCAGCGTGTTGGTTTAACCACCCAATTTTATTGCATCTAAATTTTCCTGACAGTTTCATTTGCTGTTGGGAAATAAAATTGCCATTTTTGCAACATGGGAAATAATGGCTAGTTTCAAAACCAATATGTTTGAAACTTCCTTTGCCTGAAGCAGGTTAAGGCACACACTCAATTTACTTTAGGGGAAAAAAGCTCATTAAATAGTTTTTAATATTTTAATATAATTTAAATAACTGCTTTCACAGTGGGAAGGCTTATTAGGCCCATGTATTTACACCTGCAGAGAGGTAAATGTTTGGGTAATTAGGTGGTTTCCAATAATCAGTTTTTCAGTTGAGGGTTAGTACTGTAAACACTGTAGATGGACAGAAAGAGTGCTGCATTTAAACATTACATTTCCACTTTTAGCATTTTACTTTCAAGTGCTTAAGAAAGTGGCTTAAGTAGGGTTGGTTTGGTTTTTGTGGGATTTTTTTGTTTTGGTTTGGTTTGTTTTAGTTTGGTTTTTTTCCTTTGTTTGGTCTGCTCTTCAGCTCTCCTTAATGACATGAATTGGGTAAGGAATGTGAGAGAATGTGTGTGGGTGTTAACTCTCAGCAGAGGTCGGTACTTTGGAAGAGTAAAATCTACATTCTCACTTCACTGTTGCTATGAAATTCCAAATGTCCATGCTGTGTGGTTTAATGGAAACCATGTAGTTCCTAAATGACCACAGGTTTGTTCCGCTGTTAAGCACAAAACAAATCTTTCAAGTCATTGGCTAAGTCTCAAAAAAGGAGGGTCATGTTTTCAGGAAGGTAATCTCCTTTCCTTTTTTTTTCCTTCATGGTTTGCATTTCTATGGCATTAGAAATGTGTTCCTAGTGAGGTACTGGAACTACCAGCTCACAAACAAAATTCCTCAGTTCCCAGGACTGAAAACAAGACACTTGGAAGCTAAAGCGGTATTCATCTCTTACCCTAAATATGGGCCAGTGCAGCAACAGTACCTTCAGGAGCAACTAATTGGAAATTAATTTCGAGAAAATAATGATTTGGATAAGGAAGCAAGTCTAAAGTGTAGGTTCAAGTTTGTCCTGTAAAAAATCATCGTGCATGCATTCTCTGCCTGCAGCAGAGTAGTGGAGAGCAAGGCAGTGTATGCCTACACTTTATTTCATTCAGTTTTCAAAGGAGAAATACTGGAATGAACTAGTCTTCTATTTTCTTTGCAAATACTAGGTGGGGTTTCCTGAAAAAGAATGTTTCAGAAATGCCCGAGTTGCTGTGGAGGGCAGCTGTAAGTCAGGAGACAACCATGTGATGGCTTTTTCCTTATTAGACACCTTTGCACTAGTCTTTTGAAATGTGTTTCATTGGTAATACACAATGAGTTTAATTCATCAGCCACATACGTTTTCTTCCTGTTGGCTACACACTGCTGTTTCTTTTGCCTTCTTCCCACACCTATCAAAGGAGCATTTTCACGACATCAAATTAAAAGAAACATTCATATATTATTACATATATTGTTAATGCTGTAGTAGAAATGAAAGTATTGGGAGTGCTAGGGTGTTATTCTGAGAACTGGGTATTATAGACCAGGACATTTAACCCTGGGAAAAAGTTTTTACAAAAGAACAGAGATAAGGACACCATTTAGAGAAGAAAAGGAATATTCTCTACAAAGGCAGACAAATTCACTTCTTTCCAGACTCAAGGACTTTTACTCAGGCCAGAAGGTGCTTCCTCCTCCCTTTTGAAGAAGTTATTTCAAGAAAGAGAGCTGGGAAGCTTCTATTATTCCCTGCTAAACTGTGGGTTAAACATAAAGGGAATGTCTGTTTGTTCTGAGACTCTGAATTTGCTGAGAAATTTTTGGAGGGGATTAAAGCATAGCTGTGCCTGAATGAGTCTAGCGTAGATGCTTAAATGGTGAGTGAATCCATGCAATCCAGTCTGTCATCTTTCTGATATTTTCTTGACATTTTAAATTTAAATCCTACAAGTTATACTGTTGTGAATAATTATTTTCTTGTTTTCACACCTGTTTGGTTTTATGTTTCAAGCTAAGTATTTAAAGCACTGTTTATAAGGAGAAAATTCAGTGCTGATCTTCAGATATTAACTTTGATAAAGAGTGCAAGATGTGTAGATGCACCCTGTGGATTGCAGTTCACTTGATCAGGGTGACAGATAATAGAAAGACAGTTTTTGTTGTCTTTTTGCTGTTCTTGTTTACTTTATACTACTAGCTCACTGCCTAGATCACAGGGGGAAAAAAGATTAGAGTATGACCTAGGGCAGTGTTGCCAGGAGCCTGTCTATTTCTCAGCTAGTAATGCGTGTATGTGCAGCATGCGCTTGTAACATAGTGTGGCTAATATTACATTCAGCCATTAAGAAAAATAATAATTAAATTAAAAAACATATATGTGTACACACACACACACTCTTTTGTGTTTTGTAAAGGTAAAGCTCGTGTTAAGAGGTTTGTGTTTCCCTCTGGGTGGCAGAGAGGTACCTCGCAGTCAGCCTTCCCTCGACGGGACACAACTGTCTGTGATGCTCTGTCTCCTCTTAGTTTCTGCTTCTGGTGCAGTCTGTACTGGGGGTAAGATCATGGGAGCACAAGGAGCGCAAGTATTGTCTCTATTGTCCCCCAGCAGATTTTACTGTCAGAACTAACCTCACTAGTCCACACAGGGGAGGGTGGATCGTCTTTAGGCCAAAGGGTGATTGATAGTGAGTGGAGTAAAGAAGGGTAGATGCATACCACAGCAGTCAACTTTATTTTGCGCCTTTCTAGAATTTATGAAATTGTTTTCCTGTTGAATTGTTAATGCTCTTTCCCCCTGCCTTCTCCTATAATTGTGCATGTTTCCATCCTTTTCAACTGTGAAAAAATTTTTGCATTCCATTCTGTGACATGATTGCAGAAGAGTAACATATTTCTTCAAAAAATTAATATGTTTGCCTACTTCCATTTGCTTGCATTTTGTATTTTAAGCATAAAAGTTAATGTGACAAATGAAGAAAAACCAAACCTTTGAAATATATTAGAGAATACAACTTGTGGAGATAGACAGGAAATTCAATTAGTGCACAAAGCATAATATTGTTCTTAGCACATAATTTTATTCCTGTAATGTTGGCGTGATTTAAGGGAATACAGACAGCAAGTTACATCTTCATCTTTCTTTTTGCTGAGTCTTACATATTTAAGATACACTGTTTAATATTTACCCATCTGGTTTATTTATTTATTTAGTTGCTGTTGTTTCTGAGTTATGTGTAAAAATTTTTAGTTGAATTCTATGAAACCCACATCATGTAGAGAAGGCACAGTTTTTATAGTTGATCATAGTGAGGACCTGTTTTCTCCAGAGACTGAAGTCTGGGAAGCAGTTCGACCTGTTGAATAAACTAATAATTGAACAACTTTTTAAAATGGGAAATAGGCACTCCACAGGGTAAAGAGCTTTACTGTCAGCTAAAAAGTTGTTATTATGATTTATTATGATAGTGATCTTGATTATTCAAATAACATTTGTTTTCTTCAGTTTATTTAACAGTTGAGTTAAAGAAATTGATTTAGAAAGAAATGTGCTTCTTAAAGTGTAATTTCACTTCCCTCTTTTACAAGAATTTGAGGAGTTTTTTGACTTTGAGAAATGCAACCATTTGGAAAGACAGGAGCCTCTTTTGCTCAAGCAATCAATTCACCCCCCCCCCCTTTTTTTTTCTTCCTTGTGGTGGAAGGGAGGGTACCTTTAAAATGAACAGTGAATAATAAAATTTGCTAAAAATATGGTCACAAATAGTGTGGTTAATCACCAGCAGAGTTTCCCTGATAGATGTGATGATACTAGGAAAGCAGTGACATTATGATGGTGCAATGATTCCATTTCATCCTTTTCAGATGGTGTAACTCCTTGAATTCCTAAAAGAACTCCTGTTTTCAGAGAAGCCTATAGAAATCTTAAAACCACACCTTTGGATGTGGGTCTCAACTGAAGTTTGCCCATAAACTCATAGCTGACTCAGTTAATGTTGCCACAAAGCTAACATTGCAATACTTGCCTCTCTTAAATTTGTATGTTCAGCAGTACCTTGTAAGACTTTTATCCTATCTAGGTGATGAAGATGATTTGACACATACAGTTTCTGAAGGCCAGAACCACAATAATGAAATAATTCACTAATTTTTCAGCTTTTGTTAGCACTGAGGGTCTCCTTTGATCGCAGAAGGATCATCTTGTATGGTGCTTATATGCTTATGTTCAGGCATATGCTATATGCTCCTGTTAGTCTTTCAAAGCCTGTGTGACATCAGATTTCCTTTCACAAGGTCTATTAAATCTGTTGCATTCTTTTGGGAGGCTGAACATAAAACATTGTAACTTAACCAAGGCTTTGTGAAGTTTCCTGACACATCAAGTCATACAGTTTAGTTTTAATTCGCATATGTCAAAGCATCCTGTTGCTTTAAGTATTTTGAGTTTAATTTAATAACTTACTGAAGTTTTCTGTGCTTTAAATATGAGATGTTTTAGAAGACTGTAATCTTAATGGGACCTCCGAGTAAAGAAATTGTAGGTATAATTCTGGAATGTACAAGGCATACCAAATTACTGAAACATCCCTGTTCTGGGGGTTTTGTTGGGTTGTTTTAGAAAACTTGATTTTTTAAACTTGTATTACACCTTTCTGGTTTTACAAACCAAAAGGCTGAAAAACATTTTCCCAAATCTTCCTCTATGTTCTTCATGACTGATGAAAGTTTGGAGTGTTGTATGTGTTGGTAGTTTCTGGGTTTTGGGCTGTTTTTATTTCTTTGTTTGTAGCATGTGGTGGTAGTGTCTGTTTTTTGGGGTTTTTTGTTGCTTTTAACTTTGCTATGCGAGCACACATTTGGCTTAAATATATATGAAAGGATGAAATTCCATTAGCATTTTTTTAATGTTTATTCATCTAAAATATGATTGGTATGCAGGAAATATTAGTTCTGTTTGCCTAGTGGGCTCACTTGAACTGCATATTGAGTCTCACAGAAAGAGACAATCTAGTACCTGAGCTAAGAACAATTCTTGGAGGCTTTGCTCAGGAGGCTAGTAAGTAGAAAAAGTACTATTGAAGTAATTATTATTTTTTTTAATTTAATTTCAGTCTGATATATAATTGTATATATAGATTTGGTCAAAACCAACGAAGACAGTAAACCTAGCTCACCCACACTCAAGTTTTTTATAACTGATAAGTTTGATTTCTTGCCCAGTTACTGTAATTTGGATCTTGAATTTACAGAAGACTTACGTATTAGCCATCAACTGAAACAGAGCCTAAAATATTTTTCTCGGCTATTCAGATATCAACTGATACTTCATAAGCAATATTGTTGGAAAGCCTACTGTTTTCCCTAATCATTACTGTTATCAAACTGCCCTTTAGGACTCTTTTGAAGATACACTGCTTCAGATATTGCATGTAATCTGTGGAAGAAGGAATAATTCCCTCCTGAAGTTACCTCAGCTAAATTTTACTGGGGATCAATGAACATTAAAGTACTTGCCTTGAATAAGCAAACAAAACTTAGAAAACTATACTAAACCTACAGGGAGCCAAATGTACCTCTTTGTGGTCAATCTGTCTGTGATCTAATTTATGGTGGAGTGGGATGGAACCCTTATCAGAATTTTAGCTAGTGGGCTATCCAGAAAATCTACATGTATTGGCCAGCGCTAAAAAGATGGAATCCTTTGTTCTCCTAATACCTTGATGATTTTAATAATAAACCACCATTTTTAGCAAATGAAATTGGCAGTAACACTAGTTCACTTTGAAACATGGTATAAGTCAGTCATTCTTTGCTCCATCACTAGAGAATCTTTTTAAAGAGACTACTCAGTTTAATACAGTTATTTAGATTAACTGAGATTCAGATTCGCATGTACTGCAACTGTGCAGGTGTTCCGACTCAAAATGCAAGTGTTTGTATTTTATATATGAGATTCCAATCAGTCTGCTTTTCAAATAGGTGCAGATAGGTTGCATAGACCATTTCTGTATCCCGTTTATGGTCCTAGTTCCATTGTCTCCAAAGAGTGAACTTTGATCTACTCCTCAATAGCAGATAGTAAAGGCTGGCAAATCTTGACATCAGCATTTCTCTTGTCATTTCAGGATTACAACCACCAGATTAAAATCTCAGTACCTAGTGAACCAAAATAATATTTGTTCATTTACAAGATGTACAGTTATATTATTCACTATGAGGGCATGCATGTCCCTGACACTTCATTTTAATTCTGAGTAATGCCAGTTTCCTACATGGAATCTGATTGAGGTGTTCACTGTATTTTCTTCATTGCTACAAAGCTATCCACTTCTGCACAAGCAGCCTCTTCCAGAGGTTTGTGAGTTCCAATTCTTTATGATTTGCTGCTTTTCACCACCTTTCATAAAGACAGGTTGGTTATGTTCTTCCCATAAATTCCTGTCATGAGAGGAGTCTGCTTTACATCTTAATCAATATATTTCCTTTCTTTTTTTCCTTGCATCATGCTTAGGACATATCTTGAGCTTCTACTTTCTACAGTCTTGATGTCTGCTTCTCTTTGTGAAAATAAAAATTCTTGAGTGGAAAAAATGCCCTTTCAAAGATTTTTAAAGAGAACTGCAAGGGTACTTTCCCTGTAGATAGGAAAGAAAATAGAATACATAACCTACATGAGCTTGCTGTAGTTTAGCAAACCGGAATCTTAAAGGGCTGTGTTGATAGTTTTTGAGCCCTGTCTTGCTGGAATTTTGGTAGTTGAAACCCATAAGGGCAGTAGAAGCTATTTGCTATAGTGGTTTTCATAATTTCACTGTCCAGACACCAGTGCTCAATCCACTTACCCTCTTCAGCACAGAGCACTTGAGTGTCATCAATACTTATTACATACATATTGACTTTTTAAGGGACTTTTCTGACCTACGCCATGTATTTATATAGAAATATACTTGAGAGAACTAGTGAGCAAATCAAAGTATTCTCAAAGCATCTGTCAGCAAAGTAACAGTGAGTTGTGTGTTTGGTGTTATTTTTCTACAAGCTATCAAATGAATCCTAAAATGTTAATTTCCATATTCTTAATAGATAATTTGTTTTATTAGTTATACAGATCCATATTTCTAAAAATACTCCTAAAATATTGTGTATTTGGCAGAAATGCATAGGAAAAATTAATCTTCTGCATACCTAAAGATTTTTTAATGCAAGAAAGCTGAGTCATAAAGACTCTTTCATTGTTTGCAGCCTTCCTCCTCTATGTTGTTAAGTGCTACTATTGTAAATAAATTACTTTTTTCCCTCTTTCCCCTTGAAACCAAATTGCTGTTACAGTATATTTTTGCTAAGTATAAAGTGATTGAAGTATTTTACTGGATCAGTGTAATTTCCTTTTTTGTCAAAATTGCTGTGATTATCAGCTCTAGGGTGGTTTTTGGTGAGAGATTAATAAATGCACTGCTGGCAAAGGTCCACTATCCTTGTTCCATTTAGTAGCAGAATGCCTAAATTGTAGTTGAGCCGGTTCGTCGCAAACAGACAAAAAGGAAGGTAGCATTTTGCTGTGCGTGAGCAGTTAGAGGGCAAGCAGACACCGTGCACCTTGACCACCTATTATGAAGCTTTTTGCTGCAATGTCAAGTGAAAGCGAGTTAATTGGGTGAAGCTGTAGAGCATGTTAGGGGCATGGTAAAGGGTTGCTGTCTGACAGCTGAATGTCAGCAGAAGCTAGTGAAGTGTGGCTGAGAGACAGAGACCTGTCACAAAGTTCATGTGGACTGTAGCACTGTTAGGGAGATGAAACGTGGTTCTGTCTCACTTTCTCCCTCATTGCATTCAAGCACCTTAAGATTTCACACTGTATGTGTCAACCCTTGTTCTCTAAGCTGTTTTCTCCTAACACTTCTGCATTCAAATGATTGGACAGAAGATGCTAATGTTTGGCAAAATGAATGTAAATATACTTCTTTCCTTTTTCTGCTAGAGCAGCAGTATACATCCAACACAGATGAAACTTTGAAGGCTTACGTCAGACAGTCTCACTGGATAGGAACTGGGATGATGGCTGAATACATATCTTGTGAGAATATGAAGTTTGGCACTTCAACTAGTGCAATAGGGACTGTTTTCCCAAAAGAAAAGGCTAAGTAGGGGGGGGACTACTTTGTGAGCTGCTGGTGCCTTACCATGGCATTGTGAGTCTTTTAGTTTCTGATGGTAGTCCCCTCCTCCCCTTCCTGCTAGAAAGAAGTGGAGTGCTGAAAGGGAACCATGAATGACATACCGATGTAAGGCAATGAGAAGCTGGGGGAAAAGTCACGTAGTAGAAAAGCCTTCCTTGGAAGCAAGAGAGGCATCATTTAAAAGCAGGGATGATCTTACACACTGCTATGAAACGTATAGTACCTTTCAGTGTTGTTTGCCGCATGCAGCAGAAAGTAAAGCAGTAGTCATTTGGGTTGGCCGTCCAGATTCAAAACAAATAAATAAATAAGCAGAAGTTGCTTCCACTCATGAGAAAGTGGAAAGACAGTGGTAGGTGTCATGGGCAAAACGTACTAAGAACTTAAGTTCTAAAGTAGTAAAAGCTCTAAAAGTACTAAGTACTCAAGAATTTTGAAACTTGGATTGAAATTAAAACAGACCAATAATTTCGACATGAAAAAATGAGCATGGCTTTGTTTGTCTAATACCTTGGTATTAATAGCGTCGTGCAGAGAATTTGACCTAAAATTGGGAAACTTCCCTGTTTCCAGTGAAGCATCTGGAACAAAGGCTTACTGTATTGGCTGTGTGTGGAATTTAGCCAAAACTTTTAGAAAACATCAAAATTAACAATGCAGAACCAAGTAAGCCAACCAAACATTGAAGATAAAGTGTTTAGCTGGCATGATAATGCATCCAATCTTGTGTGTTCTTCAAACATACCAGGTTTAAATATGTTTGAATGAATCAGGATTTTCTTTAAAAAAAAATACAATATATAATGAAATCTTTGTCTTAATTGCTTTTAATTAAGCCTCCAGAGTGTGATTTCACTGAATGAATTAAATGCAAGAGCATCAGGAAAGTAAGAAAAATTTTAATTTCCCTGTATTACAGACTCATACTTGTTTAAAAACTGAAAGTGGAAGAGGGAATTCTTGATGATGAAAAGAGCCATTAGTATTGTTGGCTAGCAGCATCCAAAGTATGTTGTGTGTCTACCTTTCTGACTTAGTATGGCAGCCCACTGAATTATTCTCTGATAGCAAATTGTCTGCACAATCCAGGCAGGAGTGCTGACAATTAAAATTTATACCAAATGTTACCATTTTCTTACACTGTGTCAGATCACCAGTTTTGTCCTACAGCCTCAGCATACAGAATTGCAAGATCACTGACACGGGAAGCAAACTTTCCAGTTTCGGTCATACAATTCCTGCTTTGTAGAAGTTTGTAACTAACATTGCATTACACTGATATCCATCCACAAGTAATACTTTAGTTTTAAATACCCATTTGTAGTATTTGATTATTTCAAATAAGTCAGAAAGTAAGAAATGGCTCTTGGAGCTGCTTTTAACAGATAGAAAAAAAAAAAAAGGTGCAGCATACTGGGAGTCCCTTGGCCTTATCTGGCAAAAGGCGAGTCAGTTTTGGAAATAGCAGTCTGAGTAGGAGGTTGTGAATGATCTGAAAAATGAACATATTTTATGTGGAAATAGGGTTTTCACATAAGTGCTGCAAAATGGTGATTGAAGACAGTGGTTCTTTTTTAACACTTGCTGGAATTGACATTGCACCAGTGAAGTTATGCAAGCTGTAAGGAAGCATAGGTGGCAAAAGCTGAAAAGAATATTATTGGCCATTTGATTTGCTGTCTACTGATATTACTTTGTATTTGTATGTTGTGGAGTTGGGCTGAGAGGAGTGAGTATCACAGATCAGTTGTGGAGAAATATATTGACCATTTCTCACTTTCCCTCCACCATTCTCTGCATCTGTGTTTAACTTAAAGTTCTTCCTACTCTTGAGAAACTGTGCTACTGCCATTACAGAGATTTTAGGAGTTGCTAGAATTCTGAAGAAAGTAAAGTGGGTCCTCCCTCTGCCTTTCTGTTTACTGACAGGCATCCTCACACATCTATGTGTCCTGTATTCTGGCAAATTACAGATCACTTTCTGGCCTTGTAATTCAAGTTTGTTTCATTTACATTGAGATATAACACTGAACTTGTTATCATACCTACACCATCACATAGGTGGGGAACTCTCATAACTTGTATTCAGTATTAATCTTCATGCCCTTTTGTCTCTTATTTGGTCTCTTCTGATTCTGAGCAGTTTCATGGCTTTTTTTCCTCATTTGGAAAGCCAGTTGTTATTGCATGCATAACCCAGAAGCCTTAATGCACAAAAATCCTATCACTATTATTCTGATTTTCTAACAATGTATTTTTTAATAAGGTAGCATGCTACATGTCAGAAGAAAGCACTAGAGGAGTTTGGGCTACTGTGTTTTGAAACTGAGCATTTGAAAGCAGTTTGAAGTGACAAAAATTAGTGGCAGGAAACCTGAGAAGTGGAAGAAGTTTTTGTAATAACATACGTAGCTGAGGGAAATTGAAAAGCTGTGAAAATTGTCCAGTAAAATTACCTTTGTGTAGATTTTGAAGGCTGAAACTGTTCTGACTAATTCTGCAGCTTCAGCTGTAGATTTTTTTCCTGCAATTGAAGATAAACATTATACTTGTAACAGTTTATTTCCTTTTGTAATTATCTGCACCACTGTCATAACACGTGCATGGTCTTCTAATTTCAAGTGTCCAACTGTGCATATTATTCCACAAATATGGATATACAAAAGCAAAATGGGCATCTTTGATCACAACATGATGCTTTTGGGTAGGCTGACATTGCAATAAAAACATAATACAATGCTATAATAAATGATGGTATCAAAATATTCCATCACAATATCATCATAGTAAAGCAACCCACTATAAATGAGTTTTAACTGTGGTAAAACAGCTCATATGTCATGAGACAACCTTTAAACTTCCTTTAAACCTTAAACTAGATCTTAAATTTGACTGTAGGTTAGTCACAGAGCAACAATAGAGAAAAAATGTTTTGGAAATCTTTTCCATGTCTATTAAAAAATTGTTTGGGTTAACTAAAGTTTAGAAAGCAATTATTCCGTAATATAAAGTAACTTTTCAGGTTTTGTCTTTGAAAAAACATGTTTTGTAAAATTAGGTGATCAAAATTTGAAAAATGTTCACAGGACATGACCAATTACTATATTACATAAATATTTTGAAAGCATGTTTTTGCTAGACATATGTGTCCTAGATATTTATTTACCTGGTGAAGTGTAACAATTCAGATGGAGTAATGTATGGCCTACAGGGTAAATAAAAGTGCCAAACAGACACCTGATTTCAGATAAATCATTTCTCTTTGAAAAATTACCTAAATGCATATGTATATGATGGATTATCACTACAGCTCTGGCATAGTCATTTGACTTTGTAAATTTAAAACCCTTTTTAGAAAGGTGTTTAAATATAATAATGACGAAAGTGGTCTGTTGGGGAAATTATAACTGCCTTTAAAATTCCTCTCTAAAGGTATGTGTTCAGAAAATGAATATTATAACAGATCTATATCAGAGTATTTTTTCTTCTAACATATAGAGTACTTTTTTTATTCATCATGAAGGTATATAAAGATATTGGATCAAAACAGTTCTTAGGATAAAATTGTTTTTTACACCAATCACATTGCTATTAAATCTGATTTCCCTTCTGTTCAATGACTAGAATTCTGTTCTCTGTAAGAAGTACAGCACAGGCTCTAGATAACTAAACCAGAGCTTTTTTTTTTCCCCAGCAATGAAGCTTTTACTGTAACATAGTCTATTGACTTGCTGCCAGTCATTAAGTTTCATAATTTTTATTTTTGCAACTCTCAAAGGAAATCTGATTTCTTACCTCTTTACTGGATTTTTTATGCCATATTTTTTAAAAAAACCCTCACTACAGCTTGGAAAAGAGTAATACGTGAGTGTAATCATAGCATGAGATTTTTCATTCATTGTGGTATGCTGATTACTTGAGGTGTTGAAAGCAGTATGTTTAAATTTGTCCTCAATATTTGTTACCCAGAGTAAAACCCATTTGTAGCTTCAAGCTTATTGATTTATTTTTTTTTACACATAGAAGTTTTTTTAGAACATCACAAGTTGTTTGTGTATTTCAATACTGCTGTAATGGTTTTAATGAATGATTCGTATTTTAGAGAGAATTTTGTGTGTGGTCAGTTGATTATAGTGTACAAAGAAGAGGCTGTCAATTGGTGTATTAGCCTTCACTGAGTTCTCATTTCAGGTTGGCTGGTACACTGAGATCTCATTTGTACATTGGCTTTTTAGGGGTTCTTATTTGGTAGAGTAGAGCTCAGAAGGACTGAAAAACTAGAGTATTACATATCTTACTTCCTAGTCCTGCTGGTTATTTCATCCTCGTCAGACCTAAAATTTAGAAAAACTCAGGACACTACCTCATTTTAACTATGTACTTGAAACAGTCATCTAAATTTGCTTCCGTATGAGTTCTTAATGAAGGTCTAGCATAGCCTAGGAGTTTAGAGTGGCTGCAATATAGCCTGTGGTGAAATCAGGAAATCAAAAGTGTTCATATCAAAGGGACCTGTTGAAGTAGTTGTTAGAGGCAACAATTGGTTTTCTTCAGCAGTGGTAACTGAGGGAAGGGAATCTTTCACGAATGTGTCTGAGACTGAATTTGTTGAAATATGAATATACACACACCCTTCAGCCTCTCTCCAAATATATATGAGTTAGTGTGTCTGTAGATATGGGTTTCTGCCTCAGTGTGTGTGTGTTTATATATGCATTTATACTCTTCCTTAAATGATGAGAAGAAAGTGTTCTAAACCTCAGAGATACTGAAATGGCCATTCAGTGTGGTAATTTTTTTATTCTATATTTATGCTTTGCATATGATGCTTTCATATATTATAAGACCTGATTAAATTTTTGTTATTTTCACACAATGTAGTGCATTGGTAAAGGGCAGAAGAGCTATGTGTCATTGATTTTTCTTTTCTTTGTTTAGGGGAATACAGAATGTTCTTTTACAATTTTCAAAAGAATTGCTAGTATTGATATACTGATATTATCCATAATCTGTCAAAGTACAATGCCTGGTGTTTTAGTCCTGGAAGTTCTTTAATGTTGAATTATCTGTTTGATTGAATGTTGAGACTTACTGAAATATGAATCATGTTCCCATCAATGTACATTCAGTGTGTGTTTTCTGGCCATTTTCTTACAGGCTAACATTTGAAGAGTATTAAGTGTTTGATTTCAATTTATGATAATATATATTTTAATAAACCCAAATACATTCCATAATTTGCATGTCATGTGTTTCCTAGTAACAGTGACGGGGAGACTGGAAAACATTTGTTTATTTGATGAAAATGAATAATTGTAATTGTACATTGTAATGAAGAGGTAATTGTAATGAAGAGGGGGTAAAAGTTCTCTATAAGTATTTGTAGCACTTCAAATACAGGAGGTTATTTTTTTCTAACACTTACTTGGGCAGAATTCCTGAGAAAATATGCCTTGTTTCTTTCTATTAAATATGGCTATTGGCTCTCAGGTACCAAAGTAAGTGTTTAAAACAAGAAGAAAACACTTGCAAGTACTTCATATACATACCTTTGTGAAAGGAATTTAACACTAAGTGTAAATTCTCTTTGTGCTTTGTTTTTTTTTTTTTTTTTTTTTTTTTTTTTTTATTTATCATTCCAGGAAACAAGAGGTAGTTCAAACATCAGCGTGGCTCCAAGCTAGAAATTCAGCCTGACCAGAGTTCTGTCCTAGACTTTTTGGCATTGCAAGCTGAACTTGACACATCCTACAGTGTTATGCAAAACAGAGACAGTTCTCTGTCTTCAATCTGTTTCTTCACCCTGGATGTCACATCCAATCCCAGAAGAACAATGGAAAACGAATTTTCAGATTCTTAGTATCAATAATCTTCTAGAAGGGAAAAATTATATTAATGTAAAATGATGCAATTAAAGTGTAATTTTTTGCTATCTTTGAATTGTAGCTCAGCGTTTGTATTTTTTGACATTAATTTTATGGTTTTGTGAAAATGTGCATTTGTATGTTCACATTTCTGCACCTGTCAGTTTTGCATACTGAAGCAGTTATTTCTTTAAACTTTTATTTATTGCAGTTGTTCATTTTTCATGTAGTATATTTTTAAATGTTAAAGAATGACACATTTTGGGTAATTTTCCTCAGTCTTAAAAAAAATCAATAAGCCATTTTAGTCTCTATCTATCAAAGTTGTTTCATACTTGTCTATTTTAAAGCAGGACTGCAATACTTTAATAGGATTGAGAGAGCTATTTGAAATGTATGCCAATGATTCCTGTCATTTCATGGCAGCCCTGCCATGGTTCACTGAGCCCCCTCTTTTCTCTTGTCAGCTCAACTGAAGACAAGCATTTAGTTGCAAACTTTAAGCAGGTTGTGCAAAACAGAAATGATGTGACTGCTTCTCTTCCTGCACAATAATGTCACTGCTGGTCAATGTGAGAAGGTCAGGTTGCTCCTTGTAAAGCTACATGATACCACTTGCCTATTTGAACAAGTTAAGTTAACCACTGAATCTGGTCCCTGCAGGCGCTGAAAACTCACCCTTTTATCAAGTCTGCATTTCATAAGAAAGAACAATTGTGGAGAGAGGATTTCTGATGATATGTTTATATACTTTATAAGGACAGTTCCCAAACCAGTGTTGCAGGTAATATATTTAGTTTAAGCTGAAAGACTAAAAAGTAATGGCTGTTTTGACCTTCAAATAGACTCCTTTTTTGTTGTTGTTGGTAGGACCCAAGAGTGACGCCCATCTTTGATGCTGACAGAATTTAAAGCAAGGCCATTGCCCTGCATTTTCTGCCTTGTAGCACACAAAAGTAAAATTGTATGTCAGGCCGAGATGTCGGGGAGCTGACAAGATGCCCCAGTGACATTTCAGCTGGAAAGAGCAAGTGTCTTGCAACCAAGTGGTCAAATATCAAATAATAGGTCAAGCAGGAAGGAGCTGAGTTCTAACCACAAAGAGGTTTCTGGTAACTTACTTGACAAGCTTTTGGGTGCTTTGTGGCTTGACAAAGTGATGTTCTGTTGGGTATCGCTAGACAGACTGTTCTTTATCGCCTTCAGAAGATCAGACATTGACATTGATTAAACTCTTTAACCCTTAAAGGTTAAATCCTAGCATTTTCATCCTTGTGAATGAAGAACAAAAGAAATTTTTAATATACCATTTGTTTTCATATTAATCACAGAACTCCCTAGTGATATTAACTTTTCATGTGCTGTGTAGTTTTTGACAAAAAAATTGAATGCAAAATCTATATAATAGATTGTTTCTCAGTATGGGCCAGTGATACATTAGAAAAATAATATTATGCATTATGGAATTTGTAATTTCGTCTAATATGTCAAATGTCGGGTTTGATTTTAAGGCTTCATGACTACTACTGAAATTCCATTTTGGATGGAAAAGAATAAATGCATAAATGTTTTATCATTTAAAATGAACAAATCTTCCAACTACCCTTGTTTTCAAGTACTCTAGAATCGTAGAATATCCTGAGTTGGAAGAGACCCACAGTTATCATCAAGTCCAAATCCTAGCCATGCACAGGACAATCCCATGAGTTACAGCATATGCCTGAGAGCACTGTTCAAATGCTTCTTGAAGTCTCTTAGGCTGGTGCTGTGACTACCTCCCAGGAGAGCCTGTTCCAGTACCCAACCACCCTCTGGATGAAAATCCTTTCCTTGATATCCAACCTAAAACTCTCCTGACACAACTTCAAGCCTGCAATTCTCTTGGGTCCTGTCACTGGTCACTACAGAGAAGACATCGGTGCCTGCCCCTCCTCTTTTCCTCTTGAGGAAGCTGTAACTGCAATGAGGTCTTCTCAGTCTTCTCTTTTCCAGGCTGAGCAAAGCAAAGCACTCCTAATAGGCCTTTTAATTTTCAACAGAAGACCTTTAATCTAAGGGAGGTTCAAATGTTCAGATATTCTCTTATTGTGCAGTCCATTGCTCATAGCCTTTTTGTACATGTATGTTTGTATAACAATGCAGAGCATGAAATGCCAAATAATAAATCTTGAAGAACTCTTACATGTAAGAGTCAGCTGACAGAGGAAGAACATTCATTTTCTTTGTGTATTTAGTCTTGAATAGGGAAGAAGGAAGTTTTCATTTTCCTCCAAGTGGGTTGGCTCCACTTTTTCATGACAGTGACTGTTCTTGAAGGCACCACAAGTACTGTATTCTGTTTTTCTAAATTTAATTTCAAAGATCTATTAATATGAAGAATAAAAGAATATATTTCACTGACCATTTTCCTCTCTACTGTGTATAGATGCATCTAAGCACTTTTAAAGGTATATTGTCATGGCACTCTACAGTTTGAGAAAGAAAGTGCCTACTTTTTGCTGTGTGGTCTCAAACTGCTGAAGATTTGCAGTCTACTTGTACCTTTCCCATCATTGCGAGTCTATGTGGTATTGTGCATGCAGGGACAGGAAAAGGATTTCTTTCTGAAATCCCTATCTTACTGAGATTAGGAGTATCTCCTCTAGTTACAGCTCCAGGCATGGTTTTATGTCATTTCACAGGGATCATAACAATAGCAAACTGAGTGTAGTTAATAGGATGCTCTAACAAGCTATCATTTCTCACAAGAACCAGTTTGTAAGTTTTCATTGAAGGAGAACATCTACGTCATTCACTCTATTTAAATATTGACTATCTGACTTATGTACCATTTCTCTTAAAGCCATCCACTTAGAAGAGACTTTGAAATATATTTTATTTGGCGGTCAGAGGTCCCATTTGTAATCAAAATCTCCTCTTTTTTACATTGTGAAGAAGCTGAGAGTAGTAAACTGCATTATCTTTAGTGTGATACCCCTGAGTTGCTTTTTCTTCCATTTGGTAAAGTGAAATTTGATATAAATTCCAAATAAGTAGAAGATTCCCTGTTAGTAGTTTACAAATGTAGTTTGTAGCTTACCAAAGCATATCTTTCCCTATCATTTGGGGACACAATAAAAGTCATGCTTGTATAGAATGTGGCAAGACAGTACCGTAACAGTAGCTTTCAACAGACCATCCTGTTTTCTACCATCTCCTCTGCCTTGCTTTGAAAATTACAGAGCTTGATCCTTACTTTCAAAGCTTTTCATTTTTAGCCTGGAATTTAAAGAGGACTAGTTCCACTTGTTTCATCTCAGCCCTCCTTCGCAAGAGCAACTAGTTTCCTTAGAAGAAAGACTGTATTTGGTGGGGTTAAAATAATCTCCATGGTTTTTGAATGTGGTGCAACAAATTATTGGCTTTCTGGTCAGTCTCAAAATTAATATTAATTTATTTACCAACCAAGTAACACATGTCTGAAAAGAGATTGTATAATACATTATTTTTCCCTGCAGTAAGTTTTATAGCTCTTAATACAAGTTGTGTTTGTGCCTTTGTGCACACTATGTATATCTTTCTCAGCAAATATTTTGGTTATTGGACTGACGATATTATCACTCCACATACTCTAAGCAATTCCTTAGAGTACTGTCTGTACTACACTAGTAGTACAGACGGGTTTTTTGGCTCCTGTCTCCCACAGCTATTTTTTTAATTCAGCAGAATTCAGTGACTGTCAAGTTGAATAGGCATTTATGGGAGTATCGTCCATTGTAAAAGATCTTGCGTGCTTTTACCAAGTTAAACCAAGGGAGCTGAGGTTTCATGGCTCTGCAGATCATCTGTTCCAGCACGTCCCCTTAGTCAGCTACAACAGGTTGCTGAACATTGCCTTTTGTCCTGTCACTAGGCACCACAGAGGACAGTGTGGCTCCATATTCTTTACAGGTATTTACACAAGTTGGTAAGATTTCCCTGAGTCTTCTCTTCTACAAGCTAAAAAAATCACAGCTCTCTCAGCCTCTTCTCTTATGAGAAAAGATTATGCTTCAGTCATTTTATTAGTCATCTTTTTGGTCCTTCACTGGACTCACTTCTCTATTTCCATCTCTCTCATGTTCTAGGGAGGTCTGGACTGGAGCCATTACTACAGATACAGAGTCATCAATGCTGGATTAGAGGGGAATGATTGCCTCACTTGACTTGCTGGCAGCTCTCTTCCTGATGCAGCCCAAAAGGGCTGTTAGCCTGCTTTGCTGCCAGGGCACATTTCTGCCTCATGGTAAGAAAGGAAGACCAAGAACCTCCAGGTACTTTTCTGCCAAAAAGTACCTCCAGGTACTTGTCTGCTCCCCAGACAGTTGGGCCCCAGTCAGTCTCGGTTCCCCATCCTGTTCTGGTGCTGAAGGTAGTACTCCCCAGGCAGAGCAGCCTTTCTTCTCTTTCCTTTAATTTCATCAAGTTCCTATCAGTCCTCTGGTCTGTCAAAAGTCCCTCTGGATGGCAGCAAATCCTTCTGATCTGTCAACCATTTCTCCCAATTTAGTGTCGTCTGCAAACTTGAGGATTTTGCAGTGGCTTCTATTATCCAGGCCATTAACAATGTTATGAGTCTGTATTGGTCCCCATATTGACCCCTGGGGTACACCACTAGTGAGAGGTCTCCAGGTGACTTTGTTGCACTGATCACCATCCTTTGAGCTCACTAGTTCAGGCAGTTTTTCGGCTGACTTACTGTCCATGTATCTAGTCATGGGGGGGACTAGTGGGACATTTTATTTTGTAAAGGGCTCTCCAAGTTTCCAAACACTGCTAAAACCCTGGATTAAGTGAAAGGCAATATTTTACATAACCTCTTTGTCAATTAGGTCAGTCTGATCATTTGATCACTTATAAGAGCATCTGATCATTCTGCAGTTATTCTGTACTTGAAAGGTTTTCCAATGCTTTAAATTTAAGATGAATTTGCATGTACTATAACTAAGCTCCTAAAAATATTTAAACTCTTTTCTGATATACAAAATTGCTTTAGTAGCATTTTTCTCCTGATGTTTTTTGTAGTTCTTTGATTAATCTCCAGTGAATAAACCCCAAAAAGCCCCTGGCAGCTTCAAGGTTTGGATGAAATCTATATGTGAAGAGCACCTCTCCTACCGCTGGTGATGGAACGCCAAGCTTACTCAGCATTTCTTTCTGCATTCTGTTGTTGCTTAGCCTTGAAATCCAAACTAACAAAGGAATCTATTAGGACATTCTGCCCTATTTTTTAATCTTGCCCAGTATGAAATGATTAGATTTTGTCTGACTTGACTTCACTGTGGTCTTTGTAATCTGATCATTTTTGGACAATCATTTTGCATCATAGTCTCCATATGGCCTAAAAATGTACCTCAGTATTTACTCAGAAAGTGTTTCACTGTCTTCTTTCCTCTTTGCAGAGTATTCAGCTAAACCAATGGAACCTGCAGTGATTTTTTGCATAAATTATTTAACATCTTTATGTACAGAATGAAACTGGAAAAATTACATTTTCGTATAGGTACTCTGACTCTACTATGACTTCAGTTTTACAGATTTAGACGTGACTTTCACTTAGGTCTCTGCAAATTGTCCTTCAATGGGAGATGGAAGGTGACATGCTCTTTGTCATGCTCACATGGATCTGATTGCTGTCACGGGGAGCATCATGAAGGAATTTTGGGCAATTTATGTAATTTTATGTATTGCAGTTCACTGCTTTGCAAACCAGCCATTCAGCTATGCATATGAAACTGAATCTTTGTCTGCTATTTCTGGTGTCCAGTGACTGATGAATAAAATTGAACCAGGACAAAGCAAAATATGAGGAAGTGTCTGAAAACAAAATTGTTTCCAAGGAATGCTCCGCAGGAGGTAGGGAGATCCACTGAATAATTTTCTTCAGTTCTTTATTTACCACTTCCATTGTACCATGTTTCCTGTCTCTTCATAAGCTAATAGTACTAAAATTATTACTGATGTCAGATTGCCTTCTCATGGCTCTACTATGCCAAATTAAAGCTTCATAAGTGGTTGGTCTTCGTTTTGACTAATTTCATGAAAGTCAGTAATTAAAAAATAGAAGACATTAGATTAAAATGTTAGATTTAAAGATTAGATTTTAAGCACAAGTACTGTCACCAATATTGTATAAGTATCCTATTTTTTTCTTGGTAAACAAATTTTTTTAATCTTCCACTGCATGACAGTAACAGGAGATTGTTAAAAAATTAAGCAATGCTAATTATATTTAAATAATTACATTTAATTTTGTGTGAAATACAGCTAGCCCACAGAGCAGTCCCACTAACTGACTTGCAGATATCTGAATAGTTTAGTCCACACTAATGGTGTGGTCCTAAAAATTGTGGAAACAAGGATCATGGATGCTGTACTTGTGAGCAGTATGGTTAAGAAAGGCATGTACCTTCTACACGTTACACGAAAAATGCTGTTAGGCTTAAAAATCTGGCACATGTGCATTGCAAAATAAGTGGGGGCAACTTTTGTATGAATCAGGCGAGAGTTTCAGTAACCTTCAGCGTATGTTGTGTTGACTTGCCTTTAGAACTTCAAACAAAAAGTCCTTAAAATGCATGGGATTCTACTGGCACATATGGGGAGGAACCCAAAGATACACTCTATCCTGTGACATTCATATATATAGCATTTTAGACTTTTGCTGACTGAAAATCTTTTGAAAATAATTTGTAAGCCTCAGTTCACAAGGTAACTATCAAAAGAAAAGTGAGCGAATTGTGAATTAAATATGAAATCCTTTCCTACCTCAACACCATATGAAGGTTAATAAAATTTGTTCCCATAAACAAAAGTGTGGGAGAAACCTTAGTTGTAATGTTTGCAGTGGTAGATAAATCCTGGTTTCGGGTTTCATTCTCAGTTGGCTTACTGAAACAAATTTATGTCAGACATTTGGGGTGGGAAGCTGTATATGTTAAAGCACTGACCTTAACAAGAATCGTGCAGCTAAAATTCTGCACTGTTCTTTTAAAATGTCAGAGGTTAATGTTATTTAAATGCAGTATTTGGTGGTTTAATTGAGTCATGCTTCATTGTCTTTTACTGCACATTAATGCCAATGAAACACTGATTGTTGACAGAAAGTTCTCTTTAGCAAAGTATACACTGACATATCATAGTGCTATAGAAAAACCAGTGTGCAATACAGAACAGTCATACTCTGCTGGCATAGGAATCCTGCACTTTCTAAATGGTGGCAATATCCATTATACACTGACAGGAAATGTGAACTAGGCTTGCTTTTGTTGTATGTTTTCAGACTGCCTCTTGAGAGAACTGGTGAGACAATTATTGAGTCTTTAGACAAAGAAATTAATCTCAAGGGGTTTTTTTTGTTGGGCGTGTCACACAAGTTAGTAAATGTATGTTAAAAAGTACAATCCAACTCCCGAAGAGAGTTTTGTTATAGAAGTGCCTTCTGACAGCTTTTGTAATCTGGCATTAAGACGCACCAATAGGTTTTCATCCTGACTTTGTCTAAGTTTGGGAAAAGTTAAGTTCATGTTATTTATCTGAATACTTCTCAGTGTTAACTCTTCCTGCCAGCTTAAAACCCCCAAGAGGGAATAGATGCTGGCTTGGCAATTGAGATGTAAAAAATAGTGCAAATTGTGCATTCAAAAGCTTTTGAAGAGGAATACAGGAAGGAACAAACACTAGTGAGTTTACAAGAGCAGTGTGTGCACTGGGTAGGATATATTTGATGTTGTGCTTTTGCACGATGGAATAGCAATTTCAACGTAACTGCCGTCATATGGACAGCTGCTTTGTACTTCCTTATTTTGGCTGGAGAAGTCTGCGTGCTGTTCGTCTAATCCTGTAGGACTTAGTTACACTTTTGGACCCTGAGCTTTCCAGGATTTTTCTCATGACTGCAGGGTGGTTTCTGGAAGTCATTAGAATTCTGTCTTGGAAATGAATTTGCAAATTCTCATGAGTTATGACTTTCAAAAATTTTTTTTCAAGCCAGTGTTATTTTTCAAATTGATATCAGCCAGCCTGGTTGAAGCATGCAACTGTAAATGGACCTAGCTTGTGTGAAACTTTTGATGCATTTGGGGAACTTCCTGATCCTTATAGTGTCTTATTAGGTGCCATTGGTACATCACACTTGGTCTTCTAAGGGAAAAACAAAGTGTTTTAATCTTGTGTGAATCACAAGTAAATCACAAAGAGTGATTTTGTGGTAAGTCGTAATAGTCAGCTTTTTAGTAGCAGCATTTAAGCTCATTTAAGAGCCTGCCTTAATGTGTCTAGCTAAATATATTTCATTTTCTCCTCATATCTGAGATTTTATGAAAGTGTCTGGAAGCAGATTAACTGCCTCACATTGGAATGGCTGGTGACATTTGCAGATCTGTGCCTTCTTCCAAGATCTGCACAGAGTCTGTTGTATGCTATGATAATCTATCTATTCAGCAGGCAAGACCTATAGACTTCTGGCCTGTTCAGACTTAATTCTCTCTACCACTGGATCAAGGGCAAAAAGTAGATCTTTCTAGCTTCCAGAAACTCACAAGTATGCTAAGCAATACGGTATTGGGAAGCCATAAGGAGACTTGTGGAAATCCCCTGGAGTTCAAAGTCTAATTATCCATACAATGCATTTGTATATGAACATTTGAGTTGGGTATTCGCTTTTTTAATGCTATATTTTACTTAAGGTATTTTTAGCAGTTTCTGGTGTATGTGCACATGTTGTGTGCCTTTGCCCTTAACTACTTATTTTTCCCAGAAGCTCTTGTATCAATCAGATAGAACCAGCTGTTGCTTAGTGAACTCTTAGGACTCCATCAGGCATAATGTATTAAATTATAATCAAGGAAAATAGGGAAACTCAAAAATCAACAGTAGAGTGTGATGAATTTTTTATTTGGCATTATAAATAAACCCATTTTTAAAGGAGTGAGCCAAATATATCTTAGATTAACTACAAATATAGCTTTGGTCAAAAAGCTCCCAGAAAAAGGTATGTAAAACCAATTTAAAAAATTGTCTTAATATTTTCTTACTGGACACTCTAATTTAGGAAAATAGTTTGTAACAGGAGACAATATCTAGAAGCAGCTTTAATTGTGAAGGATCAGAAAGAAAATAAAAGAAAACCAATGGATCTCTGATTAGTTTCAGAGGACATCTGTAGCCCTGTCCCAGCTCTTATTATTTCCAAAGAAGAGGCTTCTGCGATTTTATCAATAAATTAGGGTTTGGACACACCCTGTAAGACAAAGACAAAAAACCACTTTATCTTTCATGTCAACTGCTACATGTAAAACCAAAACAAACCAACAAACAAAAAGCCCAAACAACAATGACAATAATGAAACAAAAGAGAAACAAACAAAACCCCTCCCAGTTTACCCTTAGAGATGGAATCCCTTTGTCCAGGAGTCTACCTGTAAATTCTCATTAAGACTAAACTCTACCAGTTTTACTCCAATACCATAAGAAAATGTTTTCATTCTCAGATGAAAAATGCTATTGATCTGCAACATCTTTTCATTGTTATGTCTACTGTATTAATGTCCTGAAGCCTGTGAATGTATCTTAATTTACTGAAAATGCAAATTTCTTCCAGTGTGAAACACCCTTTCAGCTGTAACTACAACAAAAGTTTTCATTAAGTATTTGTGGAATACTTGTTTGTATTGCACTTTTGTGTCTGTATTAGTGGCTGAGCACTGCATAGGGAATGGTAGAGAAATTAGTATGTGTTGCTACTGGTATATTTGCTAGAATTTCAAACAAATTGCTTAAAACCTAGCAGCAGACAGCCTAGCTGGACTGACTCTGGAGTAATAATAAATTTAAAAAGAAGTGATAAAGAGGATCTTGTTTTAATAGCTCAGAGTTGTTTTTCTGTAAGCGAAACTTAGACCCTGTTGCTTTTCTGCTTAGGTAAAATTTAGTGTCTTTGTTAATGGATGTAGTGTCTATTTGCCTACCGTGGTCCCCTGTGATCACAGGTTCTAGCTAGACTACAAAAGGATGAAGACTCACGAGCCATATAATGCCATTCTCTGCCAAGGAAATTTACTTTGCTTGCCCTGTAAGAATCGCGTAGTTTTACAGTGGGTTGAGGAGAACCGTATCATTCTTCCTATTGAAGCAAAAATGTTTCTGTCTCACGTACGCACACAGCTTGACTTCTGAAAGGGTACAGATTAAACAGTTGGGGTTATATGAAAACTGTCTGAAGTTCTCTTCCTAGCCATAAAGAATTGCACTATAAAGATTTATAATTCGAAAGGGAGGAGTTTCTCCTTTCTGCTGCTGCCCAAAAAGACTTGGTTTCTTTTAATAACTGAAATGGTTTCTACCTCTTTCTGAGTCTACAAGAACCTCTTAGAAAGTTCACAGAGCAGTTACAGTTCACCATGTGAGCTAGTCAAATGCAAACTTATTTCTTTGAGCAAGCGCTAGTGATCTTTTCCATTAAATCAGTTGTCTAATGAATATCCAATTTAGATACTATAATTTTTATAGACAACTCTGAGGACCTCAAGAAGATATGAAGCTTAGGGACATGAAGATGAAGTATATAGAGGTACTTGGGTTGACTTTAGACTGGAATCTGGACTCTAATCCTAAGAAGAGTCTTGTTATAGAAATTTCTACATGGCTTCCACAGGCTTCTTTTTTGCTCTAATTTTCTGTTCTCCTTTTCCTGTACTTCTGCTTTGTTTTTTTTATTGTGTATGTATATGTATATTTATTTCACAGTCAAGATTCTTTCTTTGCCAGAATGAAGGAATACTCCATGAGAATGAATGAAGGAAGAAAGTAGATCCAGGTGATACAATTTTGAGTGTTTCTAGAATTTCTCCTATATTAGAGCAGACTTTAAACATCCTATCAGAAATACAGCATTAGTCAATTGGGTTGTAAACCTGATAATACAGTTTTCTTGTTTTGACCACCAACATAAGTCAATTCTAAGTAATATTTTAATGCATTGTCTTTGCTCCAGTTATTCATATTGTGAGGATTTTGTCTTAAAACAGGTGCCATGTCCCCAAAGATGGCATTATTTTGCCATTATTACATGAACTCAGGTGCTTTACTTAGAAGAATCAAATTCTGCTGTACACATTACATAGAATCCCTGAATCACAGAATATGCTGAGTTCGAAGAGATGCAAAAGGATCACCAAGTCCAACTCCTGGCCCTGTAAGCACCATCCCCAGGAGTCACACCATGTGCCTCAGAGCACTGTCCAAATGCTTCTTGAGCTCACTGTGTCAGGCTGGTGCTGTGACCACATCCCTGGAGAACATGTTCTGGTGCCCATTTCACCCTCTGGGTGAGGAACCTCTTCCTGATGTCTGACCTAAACTTCCCCTCACACATCTTCAGGCCATTCCCTTGAATCCTGTCACTTGTCAACACAAAGAAGAGACTGGTTCCTACCCCTTCTCTTCCCTTCAGAAGGAAATTGAAGACTGCAGTGAGGTGTCCCCTCCGCTTCCTCTGCTCCAGGCTGAACAGACCAAGTGACCTCAGCCACTCCTCGTACAGCTTCCTCTTAAGGTCCTTCACCATCCTGATGGCCCTCCTCTGGACACTCTCTAATAGTTTAATTTCTTTCTTGTATTGTGACACTCAAACCAGCCCTCAGCACTGGAGGTGAGGCTGTCCCAGCTCAGAGCAGAGCAGGACAATCCCCTCCCTTGCCTGGCTGGCCATGCTGTCCCTGGTGCCCCCCAGGACAGGGTTGGCCCTCCTGGCTGCCAGGGCACTGCTGACTCAGGTTCAGCTTTTCATTGACCAGGACCCCCAGGCCCCCTTTCCATGGCACTGCTTTCTCTTGTTGAACTTCATATGGTTGGTGATTGCCCAGACCCCTGATTTGACAAGGCCTCTCTGCCGGGCCTCCCTGCTTTCAAGGGCATCAACTCCTCTTGGTTTTGTATCACCTGGGAACTTGCTTAGCATCCCTTCCAGTCCTACATCCAAGTAATTTATGAAGATGCTGAAGAGCACTGGGCTGAGGATGCAGCCCTGTGGAACCCCACCAGTGACAGGTCCCCAGCCTGATGTCACCCCATTCACTGTAACCCCTTGTGCCTGTGAGTCAGGTGCTCACCCATCCCATGAAGTGTTTATCCAGCTGTGTGCTGGACATTTTGTTGCCAGAAGGTTTTGCCGAAGCCCAAAAATATTACATCAACTGTCCTTGATCACATGAGTGTGTTACCTTGTCATAAAAGGAAATCAGGTTTGATGAGCAGGTATTTCCTCTCATGAAGCCATGCTGGCTATGACCAAATGCTGCATTATGTTTTAGATGTTTTTAATAGCTCCCAGAATAATGTTGTCTATAACTTTACCAGGCACTGAAGTGACACTGAGAGGCCTGGAGTTTCCAGAGTTTTACTTCTTGCCCTTCTTGAAAACTGGGACAATGATCATGTGTTGGTTGCAATGAAAGATGTGGTTGGGGGTGTGTATTCTATTGCCATCAGTTAGAGCCAGCTGGGGCAGTTTTCTTTATCTCAGTTATCTTCTGTTAGTAGCTCAGCCATTAAAACCAGGTGGGGCAGTTTTCTTTATCTTTTCCACAACCCATCCTCCCTCCCGGAAGATATCTTCTGTTGATGGGCCATTGAATGCCACTGCATGACTGATAAAATTACATCATCCCACTGTGAGATGCTCCGCCCAGGGGGAGGAGCCAAGCATTCCTACCTGGATATAATCTGAGATTTGGAACACCACAGGTAGCCTTTTCTCACTGCATTACCAGAGGAGCAGCTTTTTCCACTGGATTCCTAGAGGAAGACTAGGCCCATCATTGGACCTTCAGAGGAAAAATGCACCCTTTCTGCAGGGTCATTGTTTCAACAGAACTACATCTGTCACTCCAGTAGGACTGCAGCCACCCTTTAATCAGACTGCTACTAACACCCTGACCAACAGGGTGTCAGTTTGTATTCTGACTCTGTCAGTGTTGTTTTATAATACTGCATTTTTATTTTTATTTTCCTAATGAAGAACTTTTATTCTTACTCCCATATCTTTGCCTGAGAGCCCCTTAAATTCAAAATTATAATTCAGATTATGTCTGAAGTATTCAATGATTATGTCAATTGTCAGAAGGAGGGGGTTCACATTTTCTATTTCAAGAGAGACTCCTGCCTGTCTTAGCAGACACCTGTCTTTTGAAACCAAGACAGTTCACCAGGTTCCAGTCAGCTTGTACTGCTCTGGATTCCCAAGACCACTCAAAAATTATTGAGAGAGGCTTTGCTATGAGATCAGCTAGCTCTGTGAGGATTCTCAGAGGAATCCCATTAGGCCCCATTGATCTGTAGGGATCCAGCTGGAGCAACAGATCCCACACAAGTTCAGGTTTGACTGGAGTTTATAATTCTCACAGTCCTGATCCTCCAGCTGAAGACACTGGGACTCCCTTAGTCCATAGTCCATCATTGGTGTTGAAGGCAGAGACAAAGAATGCATTGAACACTTCTGCCATGTCCGTGTCCCCGTCTGTGAGGGGACCATCCTCAACTTATAAGAGGCAAATATTATTTTAATGCTGCCTGTTGTATGAGAAATCTCTTTATTGCTCCCACAATTCTGGCCAGCTTCATCTCCAGCTGATCTTTGACCACACGAATTTTCTCCCTACATTGGTGAGCAGCATCTCTTATTTTTCTCATGCCACCTGACCTTGCTTCCACTAGGCAAGATCCCAGTGGAAAGGGCATACACCTTCCTTTTTTGGTCTTATTTCCAAGAGAAAATTCCTGCTCAGCTAAGCCAGCCTTTTGCCTCGTCTGCTTGACTTCAGACATTTGGGAATTGCCTGCTCGTGTCCTCTTAGAGGGTGATGTTTAAGAAGTGACCAGCACTGATGGACCTGAGCGTCCACAAATACATTTTCCCAGGGGACATTACTCTCTAATTCTCTTTAATGAGCAGCTTGAAGTTTTCTCACCTGATACCTGAATTGCTGCCTGCACTTTTCCTGCTGTCAGCTGAGATTTTAAGCTTGATCTCTTTGTGGTCAAGACAGCTGCCAGTGTCCACTTTGATTCATGAGATTCTCTCTGTTGACAAGCAGGAGATTGAGGAGAACATCCTTCTGAGTCAGCTCCCTTAGGACCTATTCCATAAAGTTGTCATCCAGGTTTTTTAAGGATCTTCTGGCCCAGGTTGTACCTCCTGCATGATGCTCCCAGCTGATTTCTGGCAAGATGAAGTCCCTCATAAAGACAAGGACAGTTGACTTGGGAGTCTCCTTTAGTTCCTCAAAGAATAATTTGTCAGCATCATTGTCCTGGCTGGGAGGTCTATAGTAGAGTCCCATGATAACATCCACATTATTTTTTTTCTCTTGACTCTTATCCAGAGGCTCTCAACTGTGCCATTGCCACCTCTCAGCTCCACATATTTTGTCCTTTTCATTACATACAATGCCATCCCCTAGCCTCCTCTGCCCCTGTTCCATCTGAAGAGCATGTAACTGTCCCTCAGGGCACTCTAGTCACAGGACTTATCCCACCAGGTTTCACTTATGCCAATAATGTCAAATCTCTGGGACAGAGCCAGGCTTCCAGCTCATCTTCTTTGTTTCCCGTGGAGTATGCCTTAGTGTAGAAACATTTCAGGTGTGGTACATTGTAGTCAATGAAGCTGATTAATAGATTCCATTAGTGCTTGTTTCCTTAAGTTTTGTCATACCATCCCATTGCTCACCAGAGCGGGCCTGGTTTGGTCCCTTTTCCCCTTCCAAGCTAGTTTGAGGCTCTATCAACAACTGCTAGCTCCTGTGCTAGAATTCTTCTTCCCCTCTGGGAAAGATGAATCTCTAGTTCCAAATTCCTGCTCTGAAAGGTGTCAGTAGACCAGGTTTTGAGTAGAATATGGTCAAAAGCAGCAATTTTTTTCTGATTACACCAGCCTGAGAACCGCACATTGATCTGATGGATCCACCTGTTCCTATTAATAATATTTGTTGTTACCAGAAGGAGCAAGGAAATCACAACTTGTGTTTCTGATCCTTCTATCAATCTTCTCAAAACACTGATGTCTCTTTGATTGCGCTTGGACTTCTCTTTGTTATATCATCACCGTTCCATTGAACAACCAATGAAGGGTAGGAATCACAAGGCCTTAATATACTGGGGAATCTTCCAATAATGTCCCTTATCCATGCCCCTGTGAGCTGGGTCCAGTCTACATGTCAGGCCCTCCATTCCTTTAGAAGGGAGTCTCCTATTACAACTACCCTCCTTTTCCTCTTAACAGGAGGTTGTGATGTGGGGTACAGATGGTGTTGCGCTAGGAGGCCACTTGATCCCAGAAGGACCTTTACCTACCTCCTCAGTTGTCTGACCTTCTTAATTCCAAAGCCTTACACATGCTATAGAAGGTGCCAGTGCTAGTTGTCAGATTCTGAGAAAGAGGAGGAACTTTCCTCCTGGTGCACACTGTGAACTGCTTCCAGTCTTCATTTCAACGGACCCTGGACTAACAGACCCTGGACTCATTACTGTGCAGGGTTCTGAGTCCATCTGCTTCTCCACTGCAGTGTAAGTTAGAGACTCCCAAGAGCCTTGAGATCATAATGTCTCTGAAAATAATCCTCAGCCCCTTCCTCGTGTGCTCAAATACTACACAGCCTTCCTGTTCACTTCTTCCTGTAGCTCCCTCCTCTGGTGACACAGCTCCTCAACCACAGCACTTCTGCAAAGTGTTTGCCAGCCCCAGCCTTGCAGAAAGGCACCACTGGCAGCCTGTGACCTGGAGAGCTCCATCTCCCATCAGCATGTTTGTCTGTCTGGAGGCCTCTGACGTGGCTGGTTCAGTGACTCCTGCAGCTACACATGATCAAGCTTGGTGTGTCAACACTTTAGCTGAGGAAGGCTGAACTAGTATGCTAAAAGGATTGGGGCTAAAAGGTGCTGTTCCTTACCACCTCTTCAGTCTGTTTGCTGCCTCTATTGGCTGCTCCCAGATGGTGGGAGAGGAGCCCCTGCTGTTTGCCCTGCTCATGTGAGTTGCCATGCAAAATGCTATCCCTGCCCTTACTGCCAAGCCACATCCCTGTTCTCCATGCTCCCTGGGGCTGTTTCCATCTCTTGTGAATGGAGCTCCTCCTGTACAGCCTGGTCTAACCCTCACTCCCAGAGTTCCTTCAGTCACTGCTGCCTCACCGATTGACCATCTTAACGGAAACATTTCGTTTCCCATAAGATGGGAACTTAGAGGATGGCAAAGGTGACAGAAAAATTAAGGTTGTTAAAAATTGTTCATTCACTTGGTACAGATATGAAAAACATTGTGTATGACACACAATAATGATGAGACACACCTATACATATATGAATGGCTGTCAGTCTAGTAAAAGATTGGAGGGGAAACATCATCATTTTGAAACCTGAGGTTTGTATCCACAGCAAATGAGAGGTTGAGCATATCCTAAGGCTCTATAGTTCATTCCTTCTATGTGTAGCTTACAGTAGCCAGGAGCATTTGGTTTGTTTAGGTAATGTTCCTATTTTACAATAATTACTTATCTATTCTATGATACTACTACATGAGTGATATGACCATTCTCATAAATCATAGAAATGACCAAATTAATAAATTTTTGCAGCTTATAACTGTAAACAGGCCACTGGCTTACAAATCACTGAATTGCAGAATGGCTGATGTTGGATAGGACGTCTAAAATCTAGTTCCATATTCCTGCCAGAGCAGAGTCAGCTAAAGCTAAGTTCCCTGGACTATGTTCAGTTGGTCTTTGAATATCTCCAAGGATCCACACTTCAGAACCCCTCAGGACAATCTGTGTCACCTTCACAATGAAAAAGTGTTTCCTGATGTTCCAAGAGAATCTTGAACCTCCAGTGTTTCAGTTTGTGCCCATTGCCTCTGGTCCTGACACCAGGCACCACAGAGGGGAATCTGGCTGCTTCATCTTCATTCTGTCCTGTTGGTATACATGTGCACAAGGTCTCCCTTGGGCTGGTTTTTCTTCAGGTGAACAAGCCCTGCTCTCTCAGCGTCTCCTCATATGAAAGTTAGTATAGTACATACCGTATCTTTGTTACCCTGCACAAGTTGTTGCAGTGTATCCATGTTTCTTTTGTACTGAGTAGCCCAGATCTGGCCACAATATGGCTATATGTGGCCTTGCCAGTGCTGAACAGAGTGGAAGGTTCACCTTCTTCAACCCGCTTACCACTCTTTGCCCAAAGCAGCCCATGATACTGTTGACCTTTTATGCTAGTTACCTAGGGGTTATTTCTCCTCAGTTATGGGATTTCCAGTTTCTCTTTGTTGTACTTCTGGTGTTTTCTCTTGTGGAATCACCTCTGATTGTCAGCAAAATGTTCTGGTGTATCAGTCACACTGCCCAGTTCTGTATCATCTGTGAACCTGCTGAGGATGCGCTTTACCCATCCGCAAGGCCATTAGTGGAGATGTTGAAGAGCACAGGGTTGATTATTCAGCCACTTTTTAATTCACCATTCATTTATTTAACCTGTTGGCTTGTCTGTAATGATGTTACAGGAGTCAGTGTCAGACATGCTGCCAAAGTCAATGTAAAAACCATCCATTGTTCTTCCTTCATCCACCAGGCCAGCTGCCTCATTCTAGTTTCCAGGAGCAGCTGTTCATTGCTTTCCTGGAGCCTGAGGTGATGCTAAAGGACCTGTTCTCAAATTTTTATTTTAATTTTTTTTTTTAATTTTACATTTTATTTTTTCCCCTTGTTCTTGGAGTGGTATTTTTCTCTTTCAGTCCTTGGGAACCTCTTGTTTGATTTGTCATCATGGCCATTCAAAGACAACCGAAAGTGTCCTCACAGTGACATCACAGCTCCCTCAGCCCTTTTGAACTTGTATATGCTGCTTATTTGCTCTCTTGCCCAGTCCATCTTCACTAAGTCAGTCTTCCTTGTTCCAGTTCTCTCTGGTCTCAGTGGCCTAGGATTCCTAACAGCAAATTTTATTGGTAAGGACTGAGACAAAGAAGGCATCAACCATCTCATCCTTTTGTATGTCAGTTGTCACCAGTTTTCCTGCGCCATTCAGCATCAGGCTCACATTTTCCTTTTGCTTTTCTTATACTTGTAGAGTACTTCCCCGTTGTCTTTCATATTCCTTGCCAGATTCAACTCCAGATAAGTTTTTGCTTTTCCAAGTGCATTCCTGCCCAACTGGACAGCAAAACCATACTCTTCCTTAGTCACTTGACTCTGCTTCTGCCTGTTACTCACTTTTGTTCTATGTTTGAGATCAGTTGCATGTAAAAAATTGAAATGAAAGGCCAGTGAAAGTGGCTGTAGCTATTGATTTTGTTGATTAATAGAGAGGAAGACAAATACGAAGCCATATCAACTGGTATTGTGCGCTGCGTGCAACCAAAGATCAGCAGAAATATGTTTGCTTTTTAGTAGGCTATGACTGACAGACCTTTAAACAGTTTCATTTTCATGGGCTAAATTGTCTCCTCAGGTTATAATGTTAGACTAGATCCCAAAATAAACATCTTAATTGTGTTTGTGTCAGGGAAAATTACCATGTTTCCCTAATCCATATTTTAGGTTTTGTAGATAGATATGGAGTTATATCTACAACTGAAGTTAATTCCTATTTTTTTCCATGTCAAATGAGAAAATCTGAGAATATAAAGGAAATTGTATAAAAAAACTATTTTGTAATCCTGGTTAATAGAACCTCTGCAATTTTAAAGAAGACTACTTCAGAAACAAGTGGTGAATAAAAATGGGTAATATAACACATGGATGAAAGTGGATTTTATCGAAACTGCTGATGTTCAGAAAATGAAAGAGCTGGTAATAGCAATTAATGATTGTGAAGTCTGCTACTCTGTTCTGTGAGATGTTAAAACCATGTCTGAAAAGGGAAGAAGATTAAAATACATATTGATTGGCTGGTGGGCAAAAGGTAAGGTTTAAAAGCAAAGAATTGATGAATATGTGTGGTATTAATTAAACTCCTCTCATCATTGTGAATAAACAAGGTCTGATAACCCATATCTGTAAATTCCTGAATTGATTCCAGATTGAGTGTACTTCAAAGGTATATGCCATGTAAACCAGAAATCACCTTCAGAAGGATCTTTTCCCGCAGCTCAAGAGAGCTGCAAGACATGATCTTTTCTGCTGCATGGTTTTCATTCTGAGTTTTCCTGCTGATTTTATAGGAAGTACATAGTGGGTGGATGATAAGTGTTTGATAAGACAGGCCCTGAAGTGCACATGTTTGCCACAGATACCTATGTCTTCCACGAGGACAGATGACACAGAAAAGGTAAATATGTTGTCAATTTGATCAGCTGTTGATAACCAGATATGACCAGTTGTAAAATATTTGGACTAAACCTGCAAAGGTGGAGATGCCAGAAAGGACTGTAATGTTGGTGCTTTGGAGGTAGACTAAAAAACCAAGCATTAAGGTGGGATGCTTCCTGTGGGAAATCCTGACCCCATTGAAGTGAATAGGCACTTTGGCCTTTTATTCACCAAGATCATTGCACTCAAGCTGGATTACTTGCCTTCTGGATGCACAAGGCTTTAAGGAATACTGCTCAGGCGGTATGTGCTTTTCAGTGTTTCTTCTGCTTTGGGTGGAGTTCTTTTTGCTAGGAGAATTAATAGCAATAC
Organism: Melospiza melodia melodia; assembly: GCF_035770615.1. Lineage (NCBI taxonomy): Eukaryota > Metazoa > Chordata > Aves > Passeriformes > Passerellidae > Melospiza > Melospiza melodia. Next base: position 49,683,145 of record NC_086226.1, read on the forward strand.
TAAGCACTTATTTTCTCTGAGACTGAAAACATTTTCTAAAATGTCTTATCTCATTTTAAGATTTCTCTAACTGTGGCCTAAAGGAATTTTAAAGTCTAAACTAAAACACTCCCTACTGTGAGACAAATTGAGCCACATATCCTGACACCTTATCTTATGTGGGTTCTATTTCCCTTATCTGTGGTTTTCTTAGATTGCTGTCTCACATTTTGGAAGTTGAAATAAAATTTAAAAAGTAGAAGAATGAAGCCTGGGTTAGAGGGATTCAGTGAAGAGGAAAAAGTGTCTGCCTCATGACTACTTGGTGTCTCCAGTTATATATATATAACAAAGGTTATATATCCTTTTCCCCATTTTCCTTTCTATGTCTTTTCAAAAATATCTTTTATGGACATTAAACACTATTCCATCATGGAGTTTTGCACAAACAGGAAAGTTCTGTAGCACAAATAGCAAAGAAATACAGTAGGAGAAAGTGAGTCTCATCTGAAAGCACCATATTTTTACAGTTTAGCCAAGTCCTTAAGAAAAAAGATTTAATTTAAATACAAGCTGAATAAGTAAGGTTGACTCAGGTCTGTGCACTAACTCATTAGGGTAGGTTTGGTTTTTGTTTTTTTGGGGGTTTTTTGTTTTTGTTTTTGTTTGGTTTTTTGTATGTTTGTTTGGGGTTTGTTTGTTTGTTTGTTTGTTTAATTTAAGCAAAATTTGGGTTTCCTAGAATGTCAGAAACCCAGCTGAGACCTCCACAGCACAGATCCAGAGAGAGCTGCAGGGCTGCAGCCTCCTGCTTCTGCCTTTGTTGATGCAGCAACTGCTTCACCCAGAGTGCTGTCCCTGATCACTGAGGGGTCTCTGAAGCATTGACTGAAAATTGTAATAGCTCTTTGCCAAAGCCATCCCCTCTTAAACCAGTCACTTTTTCAGTCAAGCCTTGATGCATTTTTGCATTTGGGGATCCTTGCAGGTAGGAGGCTGTGGCTGTCTTAGCTGGCCAGTCATCTTCTCTGAAGTGCTGGCTGTTCCATATGGTGTCATATTGCTCTAGCATTTGTGAGGCTCAAATGGACCGAAACCATTGTGAACTGCCTGTTGCTTTGTGCATTCCCATCACATATTCGAACAGTAGTGCTATGTTATTTACAGTCTTTTTCACCTGCTCCCTTTCTGAGGGCATCATATCTGATGTCCTGAGTGTTTTCCATTGATTCTGCAGTTGCATCATGCGGTCAGGACTGGCCAGTACAAGGTTTTAAGTGCCATGGTTACCCCCTGTTGCCTATAAACTGTTCTGGATTCCCTGCTGTTTGTTTTCACAAAACATTCGGTGCAGTTTCTGGAAAAGCCAATTATCTCAATAGCAAAGTTGCAGTGGTAGCATAACTATGAAGATTTCTCTCTGTTTCTTTTGCCCAAGTTCCTGTAAAACCTGAGGAAACTGATTATCACACTGTTTTCAGTACTTAGCACTGCTCCATATCATGCCAATATGTATGAGGGAGGGGAGCTTCATGCTGACATGCTTAGGCATGTATTTCCAAAAGCATTAATTAGCAAATTAGCAATCATATCTCATCAGAAAATTGAACAGGTTTTCTTTATTTTTACTATCATAACTATGTGACTACCTAGTGCTTTTAATCAAGAGAGCCTACTAGTGCATTAGAGCCAGTGGAACATCAAAATCTGTCATTTGGAGAAGTAAGCTGAGGGACACAGTGGTTAACTGACTAGCCCCAAATACTGTTCAAAATAGGCTTGTGGGGATCCATGTTCTCAGCCTCCTTTCAAGATACCAGATTTCAGTAAGTCTTTTTGTATTGCTAATTCATTTTCTTTTCCAGTCATTAAAAAAATGCATCAAATTCAGTCATAACCTGTGGTCAAGGTCTGTAACAACCAAGAAACCTTACTGACAACTAAAAAAAATTACTGTTTTCTTCATAGGTAGTTTCAATCAAAGTTAAACTGTAGCTGGTTTAAAGATATCCCTGGAAGAAAAATGAAAGATTAAACTTAGCCATGGCAATGCTTTTATGACCTTTTTCTTCAGTGTTTCAGAGAACTAGATTCTTCACACAGCCATGTTATAATTCGTTAGACATATTAATTCTCCATTTCTTTTTTTTTAAATGTAGTTGTATAAAGGAGGGAATTAGGATTATTCCTGCTGTGTCTTTCCTAGTGCTTCAATTTGGTTATTTAGTTTCTTGTGAGGACCATCAGGAGGGAGGTATGAGTGGAAAACCCGTGTGTAATATGACTTTTACAATAAATGCCTGAAAATGATGAGTGAATAAATATTTTTGAATGGAGCAAAGTGCATTTGCTTGCCCTTTAAATCCGTTTTAAAAATTGGCACCAGTTCCCATCTTTGTTTGGTTTTCTTATTCTGTCATGTTAAGGAGTGGCCTGTGCTTCTAGTGTCTGTCAAGCTCCCTCTTGTACACACTGCAGCTTGTCCCACTGGAGATGTTCAAGCATATTGTATTTAAATGCCTGATGTTCACCAGGCTAATGTGAGGAATAATTAGGAGCAATTATGATGAAATCTATCAAATTAAGAAAACCTAAGAGGAGTTGCTCTTAAAAAAAAATTGTATTCATAACTGGTTTATTTCTTTACATTTAGGGCATCACACAGTCTAGAGGAAGATACCCTTGGACTAAATTGTCCTTTTATTTATCACCCGCAGGTGATGAAGGAGAGACAGTTGATGTAATCTTTTTAGGCTTCAGCAAAGCATAAAAAACAGCTTTTGATGCTGTCTCTCACAGGATCGTTCTGAAGAAAATGTCCAGCTCACAGCTGGATAAACACATCATGGGATCTGTGAGCGACCTGCTCCTGGGTGGAGCACAAGGGGTTACAGTGAATGGGGTGACATCAAGCTGGGGACCTGTCACTGGTGGGGTTCCACAGGGCTGCATCCTCAGCCCAGTGCTCTTCAGCATCTTCATAAATTACTTGGACGTAGGACTGGAAGGGATGCTAAGCAAGTTCCCAGGTGATACAAAACCAAGAGGAGTTGATGCCCTTGAAGGCAGGGAGGCCCTGCAGAGAGGCCTTGTCAAATCAGGGGTCTGGGCAATCACCAACCATATGAAGTTCAACAAGAGAAAGCAGTGCCATGGAAAGGGGGCCTGGGGGTCCTGGTCAATGAAAAGCTGAACCTGAGTCAGCAGTGCCCTGGCAGCCAGGAGGGCCAACCCTGTCCTGGGGGGCACCAGGGACAGCATGGCCAGCCAGGCAAGGGAGGGGATTGTTCTGCTCTGCTCTGAGCTGGGACAGCCTCACCTCCAGTGCTGAGGGCTGGTTTGAGTGTCACAATACAAGAAAGAAATTAAACTATTAGAGATCATCCAAAGGAGTGCAATGAGGATGGTGTAAGGGCCTTGAGATGAAGTCATATGAGGAACAGCTGAAGTGAATTGGTATTGTAAGATATGTTGGGAAATAATTCATGTTATAAAAGAATGTATTTTATAAAGATTGTGAAATCTAAATGAGTCTCTGACCACAAGCAGCCCAAAAGGCAGACGTCTATTTGAATTCTGAGATTCCTGGAGGTGGCAGGAGAACAATTGGCATTTAGCCCAAGAATAGATGCACCCAGCGCAATGATCACCGCCACCCTGAGCCATCAGAAGGCGCCTAAGAGCAATCATAATCTTCTTGATAACATTGATCAAGATAGCCAAAGTCGCCAGAAAGATACATGTGAATAACCGACTTCCCGGGATTCGATCAACACTGACTATCAACCAGGAGACGATCTTTGTCCAGCTCTGCACAGTGAAAGAACCAACTATAAATATGCAGAGTTACAAAAGAAGCACAATAAACTGTATAAAATATCCCCACTAGAAGCCTCTCTCGTGAACGGGTCGGGGGCGGGGGGGCTGATAGGGGTGGGATCCAGGTTCACCCAGCGCCGATCCCGGGCTTGATGCTGTCTCTTTGGCTGTGGTGGTTTTGAGGACAGTATTTTGGTTGCGCAAAAAGATAAATAAATATTTCCGCATTTTTGATAATTTGGCTTCTCAATTGATAATTTATAACAGTCTGTTCAGCCTGGAGGAGAGGAAATGCGGGAGAGATGTGTTTGCAGTCTACAACTTCCTCTTGAGAAGGGGCAGGCACTGACGTCTTTTCTGTGCTGACCAGTGGTCACTACTGGACTAGAGAGAATGGCCTGAAGCTGTGTCAGGGGAGGTTTAGGTTGGACATTAGGCAATGTTTTTTACCCAGAGGGTGATTTAACACTGAAACAGCTCCCCGGGGAAGTGGTTGCAGCCCCAGCCTGACAGAGTTCAGGAAGTGTTCAGACAACTACTTTCCCAGGCAGGGGGTTTGATTTTTTGAGTGTTCTGTGTTGAGCCAGGAGTTGGCCGTGATGAACCTTGAGGGTTCCTTCCAACTCAGGATATTTTGTGATTCTGTGAAATCATCTAGCCATGCTTCAGAGCAGAGAAAAAAAGGAGAAGACATGCAGGAAAAGCTCATGGGCATTCTGTTTCCTTGAAAAGATGCCACACATCTCATGATTGTCTGTCTGAACATGTGACTCAAGGATACAGGTGTGTTTTCACCTTTCAGTGCCAGACCCTCAGTCTAGCCTGTACCTCTCTTTCTTGGAAAGAGTTTTTTCCTACTGTTAGGCCCACATAGGAACCAGTCCTACTAGTGGTCAGACCTAGAGGACATTCAAAGTTTGTTGTTTTTTGCAACAGAATGCCAGGACTGGGGGCCGTGAATAGCGCAGGCTGAAGACATACTGAAGAGAAACTAGGCACTAATGAGACACAAATGTTTTCCTTTAATGCAAGAATGAGGCGGTGCTGTGGAAGACAGTGTTTTACTGCAAGGGGAAAGCACTAGCTATGAGTTTCTAAAACTATGTTGAGCCAACTCAGCATGTCTCTTTGACCCGTGACAGTTGGATTTCTGTAGCACTAGAACACAGCCCAACTATCTGCATACACAGGACGCCCACAGTGCCTGGCAGGGTTCTGCTAACAGGATTTTTTTACACCCATTCCTCTTACAACAGAAAACAAAGTAGAAGTTTTCGACTGTATGACTTTGTTTCTCTTTTATTCTTTCTGATCATGTACATCTAGGTCTTGGTTGCTGTAAAGCCTCTTGTGCCTTTCAACTATCATGCAAGAAATAGCATATTTAGCTGAGCTATTCCTGTGTGTAACTTTGTTTGCATTTTTCAGAAATATTCTGATTTAATAGCTGTTCTTGCATGGGCAGGGGAAGGAGAACCCTAAGTGCTGTGAAGTCACTCAAATGTAATTATCAACTGAAAGACGAGGTGAAGATTGAAAAGTTGCTAATCTGAATAAAGAAATTGTATAAATATACAAAACTGTATTGTCTTCCTACATGTTACTTCTCCTTTAGAGGTGCTTTCCTGAAGAGTCACACTTCTAGAAAAATAGGGTGTTTTCAAATGCCCCAAATTACACCAGGAAGCCACAGAATTAATCAAAATATTGAACTTTTCCTAGGGAAGCAGGATGTAGTGTGTCCAACAGGCAGCAGAGCTGTTCCCTGTCTTCCCAGAAAGAGGGAAGAACTTTGTCGTGGCAGGACTGCTTGGAGTACTGTCAATCTCAGCCAACTTAGAGAAGCAGATTCCCCAAATGCTGTACATTCAATCATAGTTTGGAGTGGAAATCTGCTGCAGCTTAGAGTTATTGGGGAAGTACGTGTCATGGCAATTCAGTGTTTCTATCACGCTAAATTTTAAACATACCAAAGCTGTCTCTATTAGTAACTCTGCAGAATCTAGCTGATAATGCTGGTGCCAAGGCTTTTACCATGCTTCAGAAGCTCAGAGCTTTTTGTCAGAATGTTGCAAACCCACAGATCAGTTAATTAGCAACTAAAAGCTGAAAAAATGCTTTAAACAGCAAATATGTCATGGTGCGGATCTTTAAAAATTTTTTTTAAATAGAAGCATAGGCATTAATACCTGTGAGCTGAATATGACTTGGAATGTAGACTGAAGTGTAAGGTAAGTGGGAATACATACCAGGAGCATGCCACAGTGCGCTCTGATAACCTAGTGTGAAAACGCGCAGTTGCTGCTGCAAATTCAAATACTGATGTGTGTCAGAGAATCAGCTCGGAGCAGTAAGCCAAGCCAGTTTGGAGACTTCCTCTGGGAAGTAGCTGCAGCGAGCACACTGCCAGCTTGGCAGGCTGTGATGCACTGCCCAGGCAGGCAGAAGGATGGCTTGGTCTGGGGAAGGAGCTGGGGGCCGGCGGCTGGGCGTCCCATGCTGGGCTCTGCCTGAGGTCCCGCTGAAGCGCAGCGTGGCGAGTCCCGTGCTCCTGTGTAAACAGATGTCCATGGGATAATTCACAAAAATGTAATTACGCACAATAGTGCAAATGTTTAATTAATCAGGTCTCTTGTCCTTATTATCCCCTCACTGGCTTTCACTAATAATGACCCAGAGGAAAATTCTGTGCCTTCTGTGAATTATATTTTATTTACAAGGGTTTCATTTCTTAGATGATTTTTCTCTTTCGTTCCTGGTTAGCACTACCAACAAGGAAATATAATTCTGATGTCCTTTACAAGTAAAACTTGTGACTGGCCTAAAATGCAAAATTGGGGAAGGCTTTGTGCTAGCTCACATGATTTCTTTAGCTGAATAAATTAGAATAACTTAGCACTTAATACATCTCTTGCCTCACAATCAAAGGATGCATAAATATTTGGCAGTAATCCTATGACTAAAGTTGAGAGGAAAAGAAAAGGGGTCTTGAAGGAGAAGCTTTTCTGTTTGAGCAGAGCAATTCCTTCTGAGCTGGTTTTTAATCTGTACGAAATGTTA